>NC_136408.1:171357788-172557788 GCF_051521515.1 Lactuca serriola | reverse complement strand
CCGAGGTCACCTACGGAGATCAGGAGCTTCTTAGGGTTGGCAGGCTACTATCGCAGATTTATCAGAGATTTCTCCAAGATCGCCGTGCCACTTACCAAGTTGACCCGGAAGGGTGTTACTTTCTCATGGGGTCCAGAGCAGCAGACCTCTTTTGAGACCCTTCGCCAGAGGTTGTGCGAAGCCCCTATGCTCGCACTACCGGAAGGGATGGAGGATTTCGTGGTGTACTGTGATGCATCGATATCGGGGTTGGGAGCGGTGTTGATACAGAGAGGGCATGTGATCACGTATGCATCGAGGCAGTTGAAGCCTCATGAGATGAGATATCCCACCCACGATCTGGAGTTGGGGGCTGTGGTGTTCGCCCTCAAGATTTGGCGTCACTATCTGTATGGGGTTCGATGTACGATATACACAGACCACAAGAGTTTGAAGTACTTGATAGATCAGCCCAACCTGAACATGTGGCATATGAGATGGCTGGACGTGGTAAAAGATTATGATTGCGAGATCCTGTACCACCCGGGCAAGGCTAATGTGGTAGCTGACGCCCAAAGTCGTAAGGCAGAGGGTGCCCCGATGCGAGATATCTGTATGAGGTTGACGGTGATGACTCCAGTATTGGATACCATCCGAGGGGCCCAGGCCGAGGCTGTGAGACCGGAGAACCGTAAGAGAGAGCGAGTTACCGGGCAGGTGTCGGAGTTTGTTACCGATAGCCGTGGGCTTATGACCTTCTAGGGATGGATTTAGGTACCGTTTGTGGGAGGGACGCATACCATTTTGATGGAGGAGGCGCATCGATCGAAGTTCTCGATCCATCCCGGGGCTACCAAGATGTATTTAGACCTAAAGAAGGAGTATTGGTGGCCCTGTATGAAGAGGGATGTTGCTTGGTTCGTCGAGAGATGCCTAACTTGTCGTCAAGTTAAGGCCGAGCACCAGCGTCCGCATGGTAAGCTGTAGCCATTGGAGATTCCCGAGTGGAAGTGGGAACAGATTACCATGCATTTCATCACCAAATTGCCAAGGACTGCGAGAGGAGAAGATGCAATTTGGGTGATTGTGGACAGGTTAACGAAGAACGCTCATTTTATTGCTATCAGTGAGAGCTCTTCTGCTGAGAGGTTGGCAGAGTAGTATGTGAGGGAGGTGGTATCGTGGCATGGGGTTCCGTTGTCAATCGTTTCGGATCGAGACGTGCGATTTACTTCCAGATTTTGGAAGAAGTACCACGAGAAGTTAGGTACGAGGCTGCATTTCAGTACCGCATACCACCCGCAGACGGACGGATAGAGCGAGCGGACGATTCAGATGCTTGAGGATATGCTCCGAGCATGCGTTTTGGATTTTGGAGGGATTTGGGACACCTATCTACCCTTGGCAGAGTTTTCGTACAACAACAGCCATTATTCGAGCATCGGTATGCCACCTTTTGAGCTGTTGTATGGGAGGAGATGTCATTCCCCTATTTGCTGGTGTGAGGTAGGGCAACGCGTGATGGGTAGTATGGAGATAGTGCTTCAGACGACTGAGCAGATCCAGCAGGTCAGGCAGAGGTTGCTGACTGCTCAGAGTCACCAGAAGAGTTATGCAGATAGACGTCGAACCGAGCTCGAGTTCCAGGTCGGCGATTATGCTCTCCTGAAGGTGTCTCCTTGGAAAGGAGTGATCCGATTCAGGAAGAGGGGCAAGCTAGGACCCTGATATATTGGACCATTTCGGGTGATCGAGAGGGTGGGTAGGGTAGCATATCGCTTGGAGCTACCCGTGGAATTGGAGCGGATTCATAATACCTTCCATGTGTCTCAGTTGAGGAAGTGTATAGCCGACGAGTCGGCGGTAGTGCCGTTAGAGGATATTCAGGTGGATGCGAGCCTGAACTACGCGGAGAGACCAGTTGCGATTGTAGATCGAAAGATCAAGGTTCTACGGAACAAGGAGGTGCCCTTGGTTTTGGTTCAGTGGCAACATCGGAAGGGGTCCGATATGACTTGGGAACCGGAGTGTGAGATGCGTGAGCAGCATCCAGAGTTATTTGCAGAGCGAGACTTCGAGGGCGAAGTCTAGTTCTAGTGGGGGAGAATTGTAACAGCCCGAATTCCCAGGTATTATTTATTTATTTATTTTGGTATTTGGTGAGGGGACTCGGCGAGTTGGAGCCTAGACTCGCCGAGTATGATCGCGGATTTGGACGCGGGTTCGCGTCCGGACTCGATGAGTCCAAGAGTGGACTCGGCGAGTCCATGCTGTTTAATGAAACCCTAATTTCTCAGGTTTGAGGCCTATTTAAAGGGCCTTATGGCCGTCATTTGCACTCATCAGTCCCCAGAGTGAGACCCTAGAGCGTTTGAGTGATTCAAGTGAGGGAAGGAGCCATTATTGATCTTGGAGTTGTTGTCTAGCAAGGAAAGAGGAGATCTAGCCAAGAGGAAGCAAGAGAGGGGTGGATTCTTGAAGATTTGAGGTCCAGAACATCACATCTAAGGTACAATCTCGAATCATTCTCTGTTATTGTGATGTTCATGTAGATTTAAGGCTTTTGAACCCAATTGTGGCTAGATCTAGTGTGCTCATGGTCCCTTAGCGAGTTAAGGTCCTAGATCTGGACCCATAGATGTCCAGAGCACCTCATTGCCAAAGCTTTATATGCATCCATGGAGGTTTTGGCTTGGGATCAATGTATTTGAGGCGAAAACACCATTCATGAGCTATTCAATGCTTGTTGAGCATCAAGACTTGGACTTTATGTGGTCAATAAGCTTAAGGAGGCTGGATCTAGAAGTTAGTGAAGCGGATCTGACCTCAGAAGGTCGTTTGGGGTTATGCATGGAATGCACTTGCCGAGTCCATTTCCCAGACACGGCGAGTTGGTGCGAGTTGTTCATCGATTACAAACCAGGGGTTAAGTAACTGAGTCGGGTGAGTGACTCGGTGATTCAGAAGAGATTCAGAGAGATCGGGTTCCCGTAGGAACTCGGCGAGTCCACGCCAGACTCGGCGAGTCGGGTTGACCGTTGACTGGTTTGACTTCGTAGTATTAGTCAGCCAGAGTCAAGTAGTATTAAGTAAAAATACACTTCTGTTGTAGGAGTACGATAGCTCGGGAGATCAAGCACTAGTGGTTGAGAGCTTTACGAGTTACCGAGAAACGCGAGGTGAGTCTTCTCACTATACGTTACCTTGAGTGGTATTATGAGCTGACCAGAGGGTCTTATGTGCTATGTACGAGATTATGTGCTATTTATGAGATTATATGCTATGTGTTATTTGTATGCTGTATGACTATATAGACCGGATCCGAGGGTCCAACGATTCAGATCGGACCAAAGGGCCCAATGAGCTATGACTGGACCAGAGGGTCCGATGAGCTACGGGACTGGAAGGTCCTGCTGAGACATCTTGACCAGAGGGTCGGGTTAGCCACGAGTGGCGTATTTGTGGTATGTGGTATTTTGGGGAACTCACTAAGCATTTATGCTTATAGTTGTTATGTTTGATGTCTCAGGTACCAGCGAGGACCGTGGGAAGGCGACGACTTAACACGTACACACACACTGATGGAGATTATTATATGTAGAGATCTTGGGATTTGTTTTTGAAAACAGAATTGATTATGGATTTTGATTTGTGATGTGATACATTATGTGATTTTGAAAATGACAAATTATTTTGAAAATTTACGGTGTTACAGCTGCATCAAGCTCCTAGAGCATGGTATGCAACCCTAACAAAGCATCTGTTCGAACATCGTTACACTTGCGGCACTATCGATCAAACATTATTCATAAAGCATGTCAACAAGGACCAGATACTCGTAGAAATATACGTCGATGACATAATCTTTGGATCAACAAACCAAAAGCTTTGCAAAGAGTTCGAAAGTGTAATGAAGAAAAGATTTGAAATGAGTTCGTTGGGGGAAATGACCATGTTTTTGGGGCTTCAGGTTAAACAGAATTCAACCGGAATCCTGCAACATCAAGCCAAGTGTGTGGAGGATATTCTTGAGAAGTTTGCGCTTCACGATGCTAAATCTGCTTCTACACCGATGGCTGAACGACCTCTCCTGACTCCAGATCCTGAAGACGAGTCCGTAGATCAAACTCTCTATCGATCGATGATCGGATCGCTGATGTATCTTACTGCAAGTCGATCTGACATTATGTTTGCAGTCTGTCAATGCGCTCGATATCAGGCTAATCGTAAACTCTCTCATCTTATTGTTGTTAAAAGAATTTTTCGGTATATCAAAGGAAGCCCTAAATTGGGTCTTTGGTATCCGAAGAATTCTGAATTTAATCTTTATGCTTTTACTGACAGTAATTATGGAGGCTGTGAGCTTGATAGGAAATCAACTTCAGGAGGATGTCAATACCTAGGTGATAGATTAGTTTCATGGCAATGCAAGAAACAACACACTGTCTCGACTTCAACAGTAGAGGCGGAATACGTTGCTGCATCAGCTTGCTGCTCTCAAGTTTTCTGGATCCAACATCAGCTATTGGACTATGGTTTGAATTACATCGAAACCCCTATCTATTGTGATAATGAAGCGGCAATTCAAATAGCTAAAAACCCAGTCCAACACTCTAAAACCAAGAACATCGACATTAAAATTCACTTTATCAGAGACTGTTATGAACGATCTTTAATTCAAATCGAACAAGTCCACACTGATAACAATGTGGCGGACTTGTTCACAAAGCCTTTTAACAAAGCTCGTTTCGATGTGCTTGTTGGATTTCTGAAAATGATACGTTTCGAGGATTAAGTTTTTTTATTTTTTTTCTTTTTCTTTCCTCAATTTATTTTTGGTTTTATTAGTTTACATTTAAAATTTTTGTGTTTCAGGATAGTTTAAAATTTGCACATTATTTTGTTTCGTATTCTCACCCATGCACAAATTTAGGGGGAGAAATAAAAATCCAAAAACAACAAAAATTACAAAAAATCCAAAAATAGTGTTATTTCTGTTCAGCATTGTAAAATTTATTGTTAACAACTTCGGTTGTAAGTATTGTGACGGGAAATGAAATTAACAAGAGATAAAGGGCAACCTGAATCGGCGTAACGTACCTAAGTTGAATCGTCTACGGTTTGTACTCGATGTGCTGGTAGGTACGAAAGATTTTGAATGGACTTGACTAGGAAAGTTGAACCTAATGAATTTGAGGACTTGACGAACTTTGATCTAGTTAGATCCATTGAACCTGATGTCACGACGCTCGGACAGGTTGAGCAGGGAGATAACCATGAGAATATACTCGTCACATTAATTGAACCCGTACTTGGAACCGTGGCTTAACTTTTCCTCGATGTGCGGATTCTGTCCTTAATTCCGGTTGGATGGGGCGACTGGTAAATTCCGATAAATTAGGTCTATAGAATATCATTTTATTTCTTTCCGTCTGTTAGCCATATGTTGTCTCCTTTGCGCGACTTCTAATCCGACCTGGTACACAACATATGCAACTCTATTTCTCTGCAGGATATATATATATATATATATATATATATATATATGTGTGTGTGTGTGTGTGTGTGTGTGTGTGTGTGTGAAATATATGTGTGAAATACTTCTCATCTGTTAGCCATATGCTGTCTCCTTTGTGCGACTTCTAATCCGACCTGGTACACAGCATATGCAACCTTGTTCTTCTCAACCCCTGTGAAGTAGTTAGCAATAGAATTCTGAATCTCTTCTCTCTCTGAATGGTTGTCTGCTCACCCGGTGTAAGGAGTACTCTGGAAGTTCTTGATGGCTGGGGCATATCAGGAAGCGGGAAACACGTTCCAGTACACTTAAAATTGAACTCATACAGATTGTCTGTAGATCTCACTGCTCGATTAAGGTGGACAACAATATCCCTGGTTGTAGTCAGTTAAATGGTCATAAGGTGAATTCATTTAAGATTTAGGAGTTATCATAATTACAGAAATTTACAATTAGGTATATGCCTGAATTATGTCATTGGTAAAATGTCCAAAAAGTGTCACAAATCTTTCGTGCTTAAGTGGACCACAATATTGGCAATCGGTCAGACGAAAATGTGAAGATAACGGTACCGACAAGTGGAATAAGGCCGTCCAACAACTTTGATCCAAGCATCACAAAGGTTATAGTGGTTAAATTTGTTGTGTAAAATTATTTTAGTTAAAATATTTTTCTCTCAATTTTATTTTTTAATTTTTTATTTTATTTTATTTTTATTTTTTGTAAAAAATGTTAATTATAATTTTAATCTTTAATTACTTTTGCTATTTCAATTTTAATTTTAATTTCGTTTATTTTATTTTATTTTATTTTATTTTACTTTATTTTTCAAAAAGTAAATTAATCCTCAAAGTTTTTGTTGGAAGTTGGAAATACTGGGTAATTATCAGGTAAGAGGGTAAGTGAGGATAAAAGGGGTAAAAAAGAGTTCACTGCCAAAATCCCCCCATTCACGAGTTTCCGGCTGCAAACTCTTCCTAAACCCTCTCAAAAGGCTAAAATTTTTTCTTTGATTTTCGGAAAACCGCTTACATCATCACAAAGGTAATTACTTCTAGATCACAAATATGTAATTTGTTTCGTGTTTCACCGTGTCATCATGCCAGAAATCACGAAAAACAATTCGTTGAAGCTTACGGCCGTAAGCTTAGGCCGTAAACTCCGAGCACTTGAATTTTGGACTTGGTTTTAATTTATATTGGTGCTATTGATTCTTACATTCACGAATCTTCAAGTCGTATGCGTTAATTCAAAGTGTAGAATCGATTTTTGGGGTTTTTTCCACTGAAGGTTCTTAGGCCGTAAACTCCGAGTTTACGGCCCAGGAATAATGTGTTTACTGCTTACGTTTCGAATAAAATAATTAAGGTAATATCATGTGTTGATTTTCAAAACAATTCTTAGGCCGTAAACCTCGAGTTTACGACCGAAGAATAGATTTTTCAGTTCTTTTAAAAAAAAATTAAGTATGTTTCACGATTTCCTTTAACATCTTGGCAGTAAACTTAATGTTATCACTTGTTTTTATACAATAAAATTCTATTTTGGTCATATTTTTAATTAGAATTTTTTTTGGGTCAAAATAAAATTCTATTTTGAGGTTTTTTACAGTTGTGTTTGAGTGCAGACAATGGCGAACCTAAAATTTGCAGATATGCACAACCTAGCAATTGTACTCGCGGACCCTCCAGCTGTTCACTCGGATATGCGTTTGATGATTCATCGATTGCATGAATGATGCTTAGCATCCGCAATCACTATCAATCCGGTGGTTTATCAAAGTTTGATACGCAAGTTTTGGGCGACTGCAGAGACACACATGGATGATGATGGCAATTTTACAATGAAGGCAAAAGTACAGGGTCGAGAGATTGTCATTAATGAAGGCTTTATTCGTGAAGCGCTGCTAATTGATGATTAACCCAATTTCCCAACAGAGATTGGAATCGAAGATGTTCAAAGGGTTCTACGAAGAATGAGTTACGAGGGAACCTTTCCGCCGACACTGAAAAAGTTGCTACACCCATACTGGAGGTTTTTGGACCATGTTTTTGTGAGTTGCATCTCGGGAAGGAGGTCTGGGGCAGACGAGATCTCTCAGCGCACAACTGGTGCTCTAGTATCTCTTGCTGCTGGGTTTCACTTTAATTTCTCAAAGTTCATCCTTGAGGAATTTGTTATCAACATCAGAGCTTCTACTCGGGATACTTTTCTATTGTATCCCCGCTTCGTACAAGTGTTCATTAACATTCAGTTTCCAAACGTGAGAAAGACGGGAGAAACATTGGATATGAAGTCCTTGGGTCCCCACACGGTGCGACTCATCAAACAAAATCGGAAAGGCAAAGTCATATTTCGAGGACTATATCCTCTTGAAAAGTTTGGGAAATTTACTGAACTGGATGAAACTCCAAAGTCATATGAGTTGTCTGAGCAATCTTCCTCGGAGCAGACATCTACTGAAAAGTCAACGCCAACCAACATTGTTATAGACGTGTCCGAAGATGAAGAAACCGAGAAAGAAGACTCTCCAACTCCCAAAGTGCAAACTGTCTCAGAACATGAAAGAGAGTTGAGTGATGACCAAGTTGGTGAAGAGATGGGTACTGGTGAAGAGAGAAATGACTTTTTTGATGATCTAGATTTGACTGGTTTTGATCACGATGATATTGCAGCTTCGTTGGCAAGCAGTGCTAATGTTGTGTCTCATGAAAATCTTGACACAATTTTCTGTAATGTCGATGATGTTGGTCTTCACACAACTGAGACAAGGAAATCGAGCGAGACGTTTGATACGCGAACTCCTACTTCAAAGCAAATGGTGTCGACTTCTATTCCTATGGAGATGGTTATGGGATGTTACCCTCCTGTGTCCGTTTCTCCTACTCCCGAACTGTTTGTGAATGTGTTTTCTGTAATAGCCCGAATTCCCAGGTATTATTTTTTATTTATTTTGGTATTTGGTGAGGGGACTCGGCAAGTTGGAGCCTAGACTCGCTGAGTATGATCACGGATTTGGACGCGGGTTCGCGTCCGGACTCGACGAGTCCAAGAGTGGACTCGGTGAATCCATGCTGTTTAATGAAACCCTAATTTCTCGAGTTTGAGGCGTATTTAAAGGGCCTTATGGCCGTCATTTGCACTCATCAGTCCCCAGAGTGAGACCCTAGAGCGTTTGAGTGATTCAAGTGAGGGAAGGAGCCATTATTGATCTTGGAGTTGTTGTCTAACAAGGAAAGAGGAGATCTAGCCAAGAGGAAGCAATAGAGGGGTGGATTCTTGAAGATTTGAGGTCCAGAACATCACATTTGAGGTACAATCTCGAATCATTCTCTGTTATTGTGATGTTCATGTAGATTTAGGGATTTTGAACCCAATTGTGGCTAGATCTAGTGTCCTCATGGTCCCCTAGCGAGTTAAGGTCCTGGATCTGGACCCATAGAGGTCTAGAGCACCTCATTGCCAAAGCTTTATATGCATCCATGGAGGTTTTGGCTTGGGATCAATGTATTTGAGGCTAAAACACCATTCATGAGCTATTCAATGCTTGTTGAGCATCAAGACTTGGACTTTACGTGGTCAATAAGCTTAAGGAGGCTGGATCTAGGAGTTAGTGAAGCGGATCTGACCTCAGAAGGTCGTTTGGGGTTATGCATGGAATGCACTCGCCGAGTCCTTTTCCCAGACTCGACGAGTTGGTGCGAGTTGTTCGTCGATTAAGAACCAGGGGTTGAGTAACCGAGTCGGGTGAGTGACTCGGTGAGTCCGAAGAGATTCAGAGGGATCGGGTTCCCGTTGGAACTCGGCGAGACCACGCCAGACTCGACGAGTCGGGTTGATCGTTGACCGTTGACCAGTGTTGACTGGTTTGACTTCGTAGTATTAGTCAGCCAGAGTCAAGTAGTATTAAGTAAAAATACACGTGTGTTGTAGGAGTACGATAGCTCGGGAGATCGAGCACTAGTGGTTGAGAGCTTTACGAGTTACCGAGACACGCGAGGTGAGTCTTCTCACTATACGTTACCTTGAGTGGTATTATGAGTTGACCAGAGGGTCTTATGTGCTATGTACGAGATTATGTGCTATTTATGAGATTGTATGCTATGTGTTATTTGTATGTTGTATGACTATATAGACCGGACCGGAGGGTCTAATGATTCAGATCGGGCCAGAGGGCCCAATGAGCTATGACTGGACCAGAGGGTCCGACGAGCTGCGGGACTGGAAGGTCCCGCTGAGACATCTTGACCAGAGGGTCGGGTTACCCACGAGTGGCGTATTTGTGGTATGTGGTAATTTGGGGAACTCACTAAGCATTTATGCTTACAGTTTTTATGTTTGATGTCTCAGGTACCAGCGAGGACCGTGGGAAGGCGACGGCTTGACACATACACACACACACACTAATGGAGATTATTATATGTAGAGATCTTGGGATTTGTTTTTGAAAAAAGAATTGATTATGGATTTTGATTTGTGATGTGATACATTATGTGATTTTGAAAATGAAAAATTATTTTGAAAATTTACGGTGTTACAAGTTGGTATCAGAGCCTAGCTTTGAGGGATTCGGATGCACCTTCAGGCGTATTTGAACTCAAACCGAGGATTTAAGAAATTTTCAAATAAAACTAAAATTTTCGAAAAAGAAAAAGAGGTTTTGGGAAACGAGCAGAGTGGAAGGTGTGTACGGTCAGCCAGCACGCGAACGGTGAATGCCCAAAATACCCTTACATTATATGTTATGAGTTATAAGATATTATGTGGTGCATGTTAGAGAGGCTAGGTATTCCTATTAGGACTAGAGTGGGCCTGATTTGTGATGCCTTAGCTTAGGAGATCGCTGCTGCTAGGAGACACTTTGAGAGAGTGAGTAGGTAGTAGTGAGGAGCTTAGGAGAAGGCTATTGAGGGTAGCCAGTGCATAGCGAGAGTAGAGTGTTTGCATTTTGGGATCCTAGGAGGAGGACTTGGGTTGTATATCGATTCGGTGTGGACGATAGTATTAGGCCCGTACTAACGAAGACACCGAATTGGTGCGCAGTCCAAGTAAGAATCCTTGGGGGTACCAGGAGAGAGGATGTTTGAGTTATCGAGTGTGAGTATACTCGAGAGTATTCCTGATATTTCTTATGCTGTATTTCAGAGGTTGATCATGGTCGGGACACGCCATAACCCCGAGAGCAGTGGGGTGAGCGATGAGGAGATCCGTCGGATCATCCATGAGGAGGTGGCTGCTGCCATCAGAGCCGAGATTCCGGAGATGTTTGGGTCTATTAAGACCACACTGATCGAGATGTTTGACGAGCGTTACGCTGCTTTGACTGATGCTGCTGTTGCTGCTGCGAGACCCCAGGGTGGTGATTCGTTGCTGTACCGAGAGTTCAGCAACACGAAACCACCGGAGTTCGATGGTACACAGGATCCGATCGCCGCTATGAGGTGGATCTCAGACATGGAGGGGTGTTTCTATACGTGCTCGTGTCCGGAGCACTTGAGGGTGCGATTCACACTCAACCATCTTCGCTTGGGGGCGAAGGACTGGTGGAAATTTGTGACCACGAGCTATTCTACACCTAAGCTGACTGTAGTGACCTGGGAGACGTTTACTGCGATTTTTCGTGACGAGTATGTTCCCCAGGTGGAGAGGGAACGTTTAGCTCAGGAGTTTCTGACCCTCAAGAAGGGGACCGAGTTGGTGACAGTGGTTACGAGGATGTTTCATGAGTGGGCGCTGTTTTTCCCGGAGTTGGTGTCCATTGAGCAGGCTCGCATGAGCCATTATCTGAGCATCTTGAGGAGGGACATCCGTCAGTTCGTGGCGAACTCGACTTATCAGACATTTGCTGAGCTCCAGGCAAATGCCAGGAAGAGGGAGATCGAGCTTGAGACACAGGCGAGGGAGGAGACTGAGTTGCAGAGGGGTGATCGGCGACCGGCACAGTCGCAGCAGGCCGCCAAGCGGGCAAAGCCTGCTGATTCGAAGACAGGCAGTTCGAGGGGCCGCACTTGTGGGAAGTGCGGCAAGAGCCATGACGGGCCGTGCAAGACTAAGGTATGCTACAAATGCGGGAAGGAAGGACATTTTGCGAGGGACTGTCCGAAGGGGTTCTCGGTTTGCTTCCATTGCAGCCAGACGGGCCATCGGAAGGCCGAGTGCCCCCAGCTTCAGAGATCAGCGCAGGGATCTACACCTGTGGTTCGAGCTACCGAGACCCGGCCAGTGAAGGCCGAAGCACCGAAGGCTAAGGGGAGAGCCTTCCAGCTGAATGCGGAGGAGGTCCGCGCAGCACCTGACGTCGTGGCAGGTATGTAATCTTTATCTATTTTATGTTGAGTTTATGCTATTGTAATTGCTATATGTTATGCGTAGGTACTTTTCTTGTGAGTTCTGTACCTGCATTGGTTTTATTCGACTCGGGTGCGAGTCGGTCTTTCATATCTTTGGCTTTTAGTCGACACATTAGTATTTCGAGGGAGGCGTTGAGTCGACCTCTGCGGGTTTCCATAGCAGATGAGCGTGAGGTATGCGCTACGGAGGTGTTGCGCGGATGCATGCTAGAGATCTTCGGGGTGGAGTTCCCGATCGATTTGATTACGATCGCTATGGGGGATGTTTGTGTCATAGTAGGAATGGATTGGTTGAGCCATTTTGGGGCTATCATAGATTGCGAGCGTCAATTGGTGACGATCCGAGATCCTAGTGGGGGAGCGCTGACGGTTTACGGCGAGGGGACTCGTGGATGTTCGGTTTTCTATTCGGCCGCTAGAGCGAGGCGGAGTTTGCAGCAGGGCTGCAAGGGGTTCGTAGCCTATGTGAAAGATGTGCGAGAAGCCGTTGGGAGGCCAAGTTCAGTGGATGAGGTGCTGATAGTTCGTGAGTTCCCGGATGTGTTTCCCGAGGAACTGCTGGGTGTGCCTCCCGAGAGGCAGATGGAGTTTCGTATCGATTTGGTTCCCGGGGCTGTGCCTATTGCCAAGGTGCCGTATCGGCTAGCACCGCCAGAGATGCAGGAGTTATCCTCACAGCTGCAAGAGCTGTTGGGGAAAGGGTTCATCTGTCCCAGTAGCTCTCCCTAGGGAGCGCCGATCCTTTTTGTCAAGAAAAAGGATGGTTCACACCAGATGTGCATTGATTACCGGGAGTTGAACAAGTTGACGGTCAAGAACCGTTATCCGTTACCGAGGATCGACGATCTATTCGATCAGCTGCAGGGGGCGTCTTGGTTCTCCAAGATTGACTTGAGATCGGGATATCACCAGATGAGAGATCGGGATGAGGATATCCCGAAGACGACGTTTAGGACTCATTACGGGCATTACGAGTTCGAGGTGATGCCATTCGGGCTCAACAATGCACCAGCGGCATTCATGGATCTCATGAACAGGGTGTGTAGGCCGATGTTGGATCGATCAGTCATTGTATTCATTGATGACATTCTGGTGTATTCAAGGACTAGAGAGCAGCATGAGGAGCATTTGAGGGAGCTCCTCGGAGTTCTGAGAGCGGAGAGGCTTTTCACCAAATTCTCCAAGTGCGATTTTTGGTTATGGGAGGTCCAGTTCTTAGGGCATCTCGTTAACCAGGATGGGATTTTGGTTGACCCGGCCAAGATCGAGACTGTGATGAGTTGGGAGGTGCCGAGGTCACCTACGGAGATCAGGAGCTTCTTAGGGTTGGCATGCTACTATCGGAGATTTATCAGAGATTTCTCCAAGATCGCCGTGCCACTTACCAAGTTGACCCGGAAGGGTGTTACTTTCTCATGGGGTCCAGAGCAGCAGACCTCGTTTGAGACCCTTCGCCAGAGGTTGTGCGAAGCCCCTGTACTCGCACTACCGGAAGGGATGGAGGATTTCGTGGTGAACTGTAATGCATCGATATCGGGGTTGGGAGCGGTGTGGATGCAGAGAGGGCATGTGATTGCGTATGCATCGAGGCAGTTGAAGCCTCATGAGACGAGATATCCCACCCACGATCTGGAGTTGGGGGCTGTGGTGTTCGCCCTCAAGATTTGGCGTCACTATCTGTATGGGGTTCGGTGTACGATATACACGCACCACAAGAGTTTGAAGTACTTGATGGATCAGCCCAACCTGAACATGCGGCAGAGGAGATGGCTGGACGTGGTAAAGGATTATGATTGCGAGATCCTGTACCACCCGGGCAAGGCTAATGTTGTAACTGACGCCCTGAGTCGTAGGGCAGAGGGTGCCCCGATGCGAGATATCTGTATGAGGTTGACGGTGATGACTCCGATATTGGATACCATCCGAGGGGCCCAGGCCGAGGCTGTGAGACCGGAGAACCGTAAGAGAGAGCGAGTTACCGGGCAGGTGTCGGAGTTTGTTACCGATAGCCATGGGCTTATGACCTTCCAGGGACGGATTTGGGTACCGTTTGTGGGAGGGACGCGTACCATTTTGATGGAGGAGGCGCATCGATCGAAGTTCTCGATCCATCCCGGGGCTACCAAGATGTATTTAGACCTAAAGAAGGAGTATTGGTGGCCCTGTATGAAGAGGGATGTTGGGACTGCGAGAGGAGTCGATGCAATTTGGGTGATTGTGGACAGGTTAACGAAGAGCGCTCATTTTCTTGCTATCAGTGACAGCTCTTCTGCTGAGATGTTGGCAGAGTTGTATGTGAGGGAGGTGGTATCGCAGCATGGGGTTCCGTTGTCGATCGTTTCGGATCGAGACGTGCGATTTACTTCCAGATTTTGGAAGACGTTCCACGAGGAGTTAGGTACGAGGCTGCATTTCGGTACCGCATACCACCCACAAACGGACGGACAAAGCGAGCGGACGATTCAGACGCTTGAGGATATGCTCCGAGCATGCGTTTTGGATTTTGGAGGGAGTTGGGACACCTATCTACCCTTGGCAGAGTTTTCGTACAACAACAGCCATCATTCGAGCATCGGTATGCCACCTTTTGAGCTGTTGTATGGGAGGAAATGCCGTACCCCTATTTGCTGGGGTGAGGTAGGGCAACGCATGATGGGTAGTACGGAGATAGTGCTTTAGACGACTGAGCAGATCCAGTAGGTCAGGCAGAGGTTGTTGACTGCTCAGAGTCGCCAGAAGAGTTATGCAGATAGACGTCGAACCGAGCTCGAGTTCCAGGTCGGCGATTATGTTCTCCTGAAGGTATCTCCTTGGAAAGGAGTGATCCGATTCAGGAAGAGGGGCAAGCTAGGACCCCGATATATTGGACCGTTTCGGGTGATCGAGAGGGTGGGCAGGGTAGCATATCGCTTGGAGCTACCCGCGGAATTGGAGCGGATTCATAATACTTTCCATGTGTCTCAGTTGAGGAAGTGTATAGCCGACGAGTCGGCGGTTGTGCTGTTAGAGGATATTCAGGTGGATGCGAGCCTGAACTACGCGGAGAGACCAGTTGCGATTGTGGATCGAAAGATCAAGGTTCTACGGAATAAGGAGGTGCCCTTGGTTTTGGTTCAGTGGCAACATCGGAAGGGGTCTGAGATGACTTGGGAACCGGAGCGTAAGATGTGTGAGCAGCATCCGGAGTTATTTGTAGAGCGAGACTTCGAGGGAGAAGTCTAGTTCTAGTGGGGGAGAATTGTAACAGCCCGGATTCCCAGGTATTAATTATTTATTTATTTTGGTATTTGGTGAGGGGACTCGACGAGTTGGAGCCTAGACTGGCCGAGTATGATCGCGGATTTGGACGCGGGTTCGCGTCCATACTCGACGAGTCCAAGAGTGGACTCGACGAGTCCAAGAGTGGACTCGACGAGTCCACGTTGTTTAATGAAACCCTAATTTCTCGGGTTTGAGGCGTATTTAAAGGGCCTTATGGCCGTCATTTTCACTCATCAGTCCCCAGAGTGAGACCCTAGAGCGTTTGAGTGATTCAAGTGAGGGAAGGAGCCATTATTGATCTTAGAGTTGTTGTCTACCAAGGAAAGAGGAGATCTAGCCAAGAGGAAGCAAGAGAAGGGTGGATTCTTGAAGATTTGAGGTCCAGGACATCACATCTGAGGTACAATCTCGAATCATTCTTTGTTATTGTGATGTTCATGTAGATTTAGGGCTTTTGAACCAAATTGTGGCTAGATCTAGTGTCTTCATGGTCCCTTAGCGAGTTAAGGTCCTGGATCTGGACCCATAGAGGTCCAGAGCACCTCATTGCCAAAGCTTTATATACATCCATGGAGGTTTTGGCTTGGGATCAATGTATAGGAGATCTAGCCAAGAGGAAGCAAGAGAGGGGTGCATTCTTGAAGATATGAGGTCCAAAACATCACATCTGAGGTACAATCTCGAATCATTCTCTGTTATTGTGATGTTCATGTAGATTTAGGGCTTTTGAACCCAATTGTGGCTAGATCTAGTGTCCTCATGGTCCCTTAGCGAGTTAAGGTCTTGGATCTGGACCCATAGAGGTCCAGAGCACCTCATTGCCAAAGCTTTATATGCATCTGTGGAGGTTTTGGCTTGGGATCAATGTATTTGAGGCTAAAACACCATTCATGAGCTATTCAATGCTTGTTGAGTATCAAGACTTGGACTTTACGTGGTCAATAAGCTTAAGGAGGCTGGATCTAGGAGTTAGTGAAGCGGATCTGACCTCAGAAGGTCGTTTGGGGTTATGCATGGAATGCACTCGCCGAGTCCATTTCCCAGACTCGGCGAGTTGGTGCAAGTTGTTCGTCGATTACGAACCAGGGGTTGAGTAACCGAGTCGGGTGAGTGACTCGGTGAGTCGGAAGAGATTCAGAGGGATCGGGTTCCCGTAGGAACTCAGCGAGTCCACGCCAGACTCGGCGAGTCGGGTTGACCGTTGACCGTTGTCCAATGTTGACTGGTTTGACTTCGTAGTATTAGTCAGCCAGAGTCAAGTAGTATTAAGTAAAAATACACTTGTGTTGTAGGAGTACGATAGCTCGAGAGATCGAGCACTAGTGGTTGAGAGCTTTACGAATTACCAAGACACGCGAGGTGAGTCTTCTCACTATACGTTACCTTGAGTGGTATTATGAGTTGACCAGAGGGTCTTATGTGCTATGTACGAGATTATGTGCTATTTATGAGATTGTATGCTATGTGTTATTTGTATGTTGTATGACTATATAGATCGGACCGGAGGGTCCAACGATTCAGATCGGGCCAGAGGGCCCAATGAGCTATGACTGGACCAGAGGGTCCGACGAGCTACGGGACTGGAAGGTCCCACTGAGACATCTTGACCAGAGGGTCGGGTTAGCCACGAGTGGCGTATTTGTGGTATGTGGTATTTTGGGATACTCACTAAGCATTTATGCTTACAGTTGTTATGTTTGATGTCTCAGGTACCAGCGAGGACCGTGGGAAGGCGACGGCTTGACACGTACACACACACTGATGGAGATTATTATATGTAGAGATCTTGGGAATTGTTTTTGAAAACAAAATTAATTATGGATTTTGATTTGTGATGTGATACATTATGTGATTGTGAAAATGAAAAATTATTTTGAAAATTTACGGTGTTACAAGTTGGTATCAGAGCCTAGCTTTGAGGGATTCGGATGCACCTTCGGGTGTATTTGAACTCAAACCGAGGATTTGAGAAATTTTAAAATAAAACTAAAATTTTCTAAAAAGAAAAAGAGCTTTTGGGAAACGAGCAGAGTTGAAGGTGTGTACGGTCGGCCAGCGCCCGAACGGTGAATCCCCAAAATACCCTTACATTATATGTTATGAGTGATGAGATATTATGTGGTGCATGTTAGAGAGGCTAGGTATTCCTATTAGGACTAGAGTGGGCCTTATTTGTGATGCCTTAGCTTAGGAGATCGCTGCTGCTAGGAGACACTTTGAGAGAGTGAGTAGGTAGTAGTGAGGAGCTCAGGAGAGGGCTATTGAGGGTAGCCAGTGCTTAGCGAGAGTAGAGTATTTGCGATTTGGGATCCTAGGAGGAGGACTTGGATTCTATATCTATTCGGTGTGGACGATAGTATTGGGCCCGTACTATTGAAGACATCGGATTGGTGCGCAGTCCAAGTAAGAATCCTTGGGGGGGTACCAGGAGAGAGGATGTTTAAGTTATTGAGTGTGAGTATACTCGAGAGTATCCCAAATATTTTTATGTTATATTTCAGAGGTTGATAATGGTCGGGACACGCCATAACCCCGAGAGCAGTGGGGTGAGCGATGAGGAGATCCGTCGGATCATCCATGAGGAGGTGGTTGCTGCCATCAGAGCCGAGATTCCGGAGATGTTTGGGTCTATTAAGACCACACTGATCGAGACATTTGATGAGCATTACGCTGCTATGACTGATGTTGTTGTTGCTGCAGCCACCGCAGCTGTTGCTGCTGCGAGACCCCAGGGTGGGGATTCGTTGCCGTACCGAGAGTTCAGCAACACGCAACCATCGGAGTTCGATGGTACACAGGATCCGATCGCCGCTATGAGGGGGATCTCAGACATGGAGGGGTGTTTCTATATGTGCTCGTGTCTGGAGCACTTGAGGGTGCGATTCGCACTCAACCAGCTTCGCTTGGGGGCGAAGGACTGGTGGAAATTCGTGACCGCGAGCTATTCTACAGCTGAGCTGACTGCAGTGACCTGGGAGTGGTTTACTGCGATGTTTCATGACGAGTATGTTCCCCAGGTGGAGAGGGAACATTTAGCTCAGGAGTTTCTGACCCTCGAGCCAGGGGTTGAGTAACCGAGTCGGGTGAGTGACTCGGTGAGTCAGAAGAGATTCAGAGGGATCGGGTTTCCATAGGAACTCGGCGAGTCCACGCCAGACTCGGCGAGTCGGGTTGACCGTTGACCGTTTATCGGTGTTGACTGGTTTGACTTCATGGTATTAGTCAGCCAGAGTCAAGTAGTATTAAGTAGAAATACACTTGTGTTGTAGGAGGACGATAGCTCGGGGGATCGAGCACTAGTGGTTAAGAGATTTACGAGTTACCGAGACACGCAAGGTGAGTCTTCTCACTATTCGTTACTTTGAGTGTTATTATGAGTTGACCAGAGGGTCTTATGTGTTATTTTTGAGATTATTTGCTATGAGATTACGTGCTATGTGTTATATGTATGTTGTATGATTGTGTAGACCGGACCAGAGGGCCCATACTACCTGCCACATCTACCCATACATCCACACGAACCATCCCAGAGTTCCTAAGTAGCTACTCAACCTTCTGGATCACCAATCTTGATATGCATGCTCGCTCCCCAGCGAAATGTTCTACCCTGTCAGCGCACTAATCTGACCATGATCACTCCCTAGGCTCTTCCTAAGTCCTCACACTTCCCCGCCATCAGCCGCTGAAGAACTCTTAATGATGCCAGTCATCTACCTCCTGAATATCTTCATATTCACTTAGTAACTGACTCTCATCGTCGAGAGTTCCTCAAAGCACAAGGCAAACAACATTCGGGCATCGAATAATCTCTACTAGTATGTAAAACCACTCAAGGTTATTATCCCACTTGCTCTGCTCATACTCGAAGAACATTACCGAACTCCATCAAGTTCGCCCCATGCGGCATCTGTCCACCCTCCCAGTAGACTCCTCAAATGTTAATCTAGGTATCTCTCATAGATTGCTCCCCTACTCAAATCCTTCTCTAAAAAGGATTCCTGCTGGTTACTCTTACTCTGTACATACTCAAAAGCAAATCACAAATAGCAACAACTCCTAGGCTAAGACATCAAAAATCAGGCCACTCTAGACCTAAAATATGAAATACCTAGCCTATCTCTGGCATGCATCAATAATATCTCAATAATAGCTAATTGTACACACTGCTCTTCTCGTTTTTCTCTTAGAAACTCTTTTTCTTTTTAGAAAATTTTAGTTTTATTTGAAAATTTCTCAAATCCTCGGTTTGAGTTCAAATATGCCCGAAGGTGCATCCGAATCCCTCAAACCTAGGCTCTCGAGTATATCAGTGTGTGTGTACAATAACCCATAGAGGTCCAGAGCACCTCATTGCCAAAGCTTTATATGCATCCATGGAGGTTTTGACTTGGGATCAATGTATTTGTGGCTAAAACACCATTCATGAGCTATTCAATGCTTGTTGAGCATCAAGACTTGGAATTTACGTGGTCAATAAGCTTAAGGAGGCTGGATCTAGGAGTTAGTGAAGCGGATCTGACCTCAGAAGGTCGTTTGGGGTTATGCATGGAATGCACTCGCCAAGTCCATTTCCCAGACTCGGCAAGCTGGTGCGAGTTGTTCGTCGATTACGAACCAGGGGTTGAGTAACCGAGTCGGGTGAGTGACTCGGTGAGTCAGAAGAGATTCAGTGGGATCGGGTTCCCGTAGGAACTCGGCGAGTCCACGCCAGACTCGGCGAGACGGGTTGACCGTTGACCGTTGACTGGTTTGACTGCGTAGTATTAGTCAGCCAGAGTCAAGTAGTATTAAGTAAAAATACACTTGTGTTGTAGGAGTACGATAGCTCGGGAGATCGAGCACTAGTGGTTGAGAGCTTTACGAGTTACCGAGACACGCGAGGTGAGTCTTCTCACTATACGTTACCTTGAGTGGTATTATGAGTTAACCAAAGGGTCTTATATGCTATATACGAGATTATGTGCTATTTATGAGATTGTATGCTATGTGTTATTTGTATGCTGTATGACTATATAGACCGGACCAGAGGGTCCAACGATTCAGATCGGGCCAGAGGGCCCAATGAGCTATGACTGGACCAGAGGGTCCGACGAGCTGCGGGACTGGAAGGTCCCGCTGAGACATCTTGACCAGAGGGTCGGGTTAGCCACGAGTGGCGTATTTGTGGTATGTGGTATTTTGGGGAACTCACTAAGCATTTATGCTTACAGTTGTTATGTTTGATGTCTCAGGTACCAGCGAGGACCGTGGGAAGGCGACGGCTTGACACGTACACACACATTGATGGAGATTATTATATGTAGAGATCTTGGGATTTGTTTTTGAAAACATAATTGATTATGGATTTTGATTTGTGATGTGATACATTATGTGATTGTGAAAATGAAAAATTATTTTGAAAATTTACGGTGTTACAAGTTGGTATCAGAGCCTAGCTTTGAGGGATTCGGATGCACCTTCGGGTGTATTTGAACTCAAACCGAGGATTTGAGAAATTTTAAAATAAAACTAAAATTTTCTAAAAAGAAAAAGAGCTTTTGGGAAACGAGCAGAGTTGAAGGTGTGTACGGTCGGCCAGCACCCGAACGGTGAATCCCCAAAATACCCTTACATTATATGTTATGAGTGATGAGATATTATGTGGTGCATGTTAGAGAGGCTAGGTATTCCTATTAGGACTAGAGTGGGCCTTATTTGTGATGCCTTAGCTTAGGAGATCGCTGCTGCTAGGAGACACTTTGAGAGAGTGAGTAGGTAGTAGTGAGGAGCTCAGGAGAGGGCTATTGAGGGTAGCCAGTGCTTAGCGAGAGTAGAGTATTTGCGATTTGGGATCCTAGGAGGAGGACTTGGATTCTATATCTATTCGGTGTGGACGATAGTATTGGGCCCGTACTATTGAAGACATCGGATTGGTGCGCAGTCCAAGTAAGAATCCTTTGGGGGGTACCAGGAGAGAGGATGTTTAAGTTATTGAGTGTGAGTATACTCGAGAGTATCCCAGATATTTTTATGTTATATTTCAGAGGTTGATAATGGTCGGGAGACGCCATAACCCCGAGAGCAGTGGGGTGAGCGATGAGGAGATCCGTCGGATCATCCATGAGGAGGTGGTTGCTGCCATCAGAGCCGAGATTCCGGAGATGTTTGGGTCTATTAAGACCACACTGATCGAGACATTTGATGAGCATTACGCTGCTATGACTGATGTTGTTGTTGCTGCAGCCACCGCAGCTGTTGCTGCTGCGAGACCCCAGGGTGGGGATTCGTTGCCGTACCGAGAGTTCAGCAACACGCAACCATCGGAGTTCGATGGTACACAGGATCCGATCGCCGCTATGAGGTGGATCTCAGACATGGAGGGGTGTTTCTATATGTGCTCGTGTCTGGAGCACTTGAGGGTGCGATTCGCACTCAACCAGCTTCGCTTGGGGGCGAAGGACTGGTGGAAATTCGTGACCGCGAGCTATTCTACAGCTGAGCTGACTGCAGTGACCTGGGAGTGGTTTACTGCGATGTTTCATGACGAGTATGTTCCCCAGGTGGAGAGGGAACATTTAGCTCAGGAGTTTCTGACCCTCGAGCCAGGGGTTGAGTAACCGAGTCGGGTGAGTGACTCGGTGAGTCAGAAGAGATTCAGAGGGATCGGGTTTCCATAGGAACTCGGCGAGTCCACGCCAGACTCGGCGAGTCGGGTTGACCGTTGACCGTTTATCGGTGTTGACTGGTTTGACTTCATGGTATTAGTCAGCCAGAGTCAAGTAGTATTAAGTAGAAATACACTTGTGTTGTAGGAGGACGATAGCTCGGGGGATCGAGCACTAGTGGTTAAGAGATTTACGAGTTACCGAGACACGCAAGGTGAGTCTTCTCACTATTCGTTACTTTGAGTGTTATTATGAGTTGACCAGAGGGTCTTATGTGTTATTTTTGAGATTATTTGCTATGAGATTACGTGCTATGTGTTATATGTATGTTGTATGATTGTGTAGACCGGACCAGAGGGCCCATACTACCTGCCACATCTACCCATACATCCACACGAACCATCCCAGAGTTCCTAAGTAGCTACTCAACCTTCTGGATCACCAATCTTGATATGCATGCTCGCTCCCCAGCGAAATGTTCTACCCTGTCAGCGCACTAATCTGACCATGATCACTCCCTAGGCTCTTCCTAAGTCCTCACACTTCCCCGCCATCAGCCGCTGAAGAACTCTTAATGATGCCAGTCATCTACCTCCTGAATATCTTCATATTCACTTAGTAACTGACTCTCATCGTCGAGAGTTCCTCAAAGCACAAGGCAAACAACATTCGGGCATCGAATAATCTCTACTAGTATGTAAAACCACTCAAGGTTATTATCCCACTTGCTCTGCTCATACTCGAAGAACATTACCGAACTCCATCAAGTTCGCCCCATGCGGCATCTGTCCACCCTCCCAGTAGACTCCTCAAATGTTAATCTAGGTATCTCTCATAGATTGCTCCCCTACTCAAATCCTTCTCTAAAAAGGATTCCTGCTGGTTACTCTTACTCTGTACATACTCAAAAGCAAATCACAAATAGCAACAACTCCTAGGCTAAGACATCAAAAATCAGGCCACTCTAGACCTAAAATATGAAATACCTAGCCTATCTCTGGCATGCATCAATAATATCTCAATAATAGCTAATTGTACACACTGCTCTTCTCGTTTTTCTCTTAGAAACTCTTTTTCTTTTTAGAAAATTTTAGTTTTATTTGAAAATTTCTCAAATCCTCGGTTTGAGTTCAAATATGCCCGAAGGTGCATCCGAATCCCTCAAACCTAGGCTCTCGAGTATATCAGTGTGTGTGTACAATAACCCATAGAGGTCCAGAGCACCTCATTGCCAAAGCTTTATATGCATCCATGGAGGTTTTGACTTGGGATCAATGTATTTGTGGCTAAAACACCATTCATGAGCTATTCAATGCTTGTTGAGCATCAAGACTTGGAATTTACGTGGTCAATAAGCTTAAGGAGGCTGGATCTAGGAGTTAGTGAAGCGGATCTGACCTCAGAAGGTCGTTTGGGGTTATGCATGGAATGCACTCGCCAAGTCCATTTCCCAGACTCGGCAAGCTGGTGCGAGTTGTTCGTCGATTACGAACCAGGGGTTGAGTAACCGAGTCGGGTGAGTGACTCGGTGAGTCAGAAGAGATTCAGTGGGATCGGGTTCCCGTAGGAACTCGGCGAGTCCACGCCAGACTCGGCGAGACGGGTTGACCGTTGACCGTTGACTGGTTTGACTGCGTAGTATTAGTCAGCCAGAGTCAAGTAGTATTAAGTAAAAATACACTTGTGTTGTAGGAGTACGATAGCTCGGGAGATCGAGCACTAGTGGTTGAGAGCTTTACGAGTTACCGAGACACGCGAGGTGAGTCTTCTCACTATACGTTACCTTGAGTGGTATTATGAGTTAACCAAAGGGTCTTATATGCTATATACGAGATTATGTGCTATTTATGAGATTGTATGCTATGTGTTATTTGTATGCTGTATGACTATATAGACCGGACCAGAGGGTCCAACGATTCAGATCGGGCCAGAGGGCCCAATGAGCTATGACTGGACCAGAGGGTCCGACGAGCTGCGGGACTGGAAGGTCCCGCTGAGACATCTTGACCAGAGGGTCGGGTTAGCCACGAGTGGCGTATTTGTGGTATGTGGTATTTTGGGGAACTCACTAAGCATTTATGCTTACAGTTGTTATGTTTGATGTCTCAGGTACCAGCAAGGACCGTGGGAAGGCAACGGCTTGAAACGTACACACACACCGATGGAGATTATTATATGTAGAGATCTTGGGATTTGTTTTTGAAAACATAATTGATTATGGATTTTGATTTGTGATGTGATACATTATGTGATTTTGAAAATGAAAAATTATTTTGAAAATTTACGGTGTTACATTTTCTCCTGAAGCTGACTGACAACAATCTAAAAGAAGAAGACTTGATGCAAGACAATCTGAACTGATCACAAGTTTGGTTAGTGGTCTTCCTACCCCACCTTTCACTGCTACTACTACAAGGATCACCACTACAAAGATGTTTCCTACTAGTCCGAGTTCAACATTTGTTGTTGGTGGTTCCTCTGCACCGCCTGGTTTCTCAGTTCCTAGATACCGTCGAGATGTTGCTTCTGAAAGGCTGGCATTGCACATGGCTTAAGAACAACTTGTATCGCCAGATCCTCGAGGAAAGGGTGTTTCCATTGAAGAAGGTGGTGCTAGGGATGACAATCTTACTCTTGCTGGTCTACAGAAAGAAATTTCGGTTCTTAGCCAGAAAAATATTGAACTTGATATTCAGGTGGCAGAGCTTCAGGTCGAGAATGTCGATCTTCGTATCCAAGTTTCCAATCTACAATCAGATAAATCTAGTCTTGGCGGACAACTGGCTGAACTCAAGAAGGATAAGAAGGTGAAAAGCAAGCAGATCTCCGATTTACAAGATCATTTTAATCAGCTGACTTCGAGTTATTTTGAGTTAAAGAAGAAACTTGAATTTGATTTTGGTGAGAGTTACCAGACGTCCGTTGAAGAATAGAGGATTAATCTTCACGTACAAGCTTTTCCAGTTGACCTACCAGTCGGCCAGTCTTCTAGTACTGCTGAACGTGTTGTTGTTGATTCTCCATTGGCTCCACACATTCAAGAAATTATTCGTCGTAATCAAGGAGATGATGTTCAGAGAGGACAATTGTTGTTTAAACGGAACATTAATCAGAATATAGTTCGGAGCGAACCCTTAATAACTGTTACTGATCTTAAAGTTGTTAGGTTCCGAGATACATTTGGAGATAGATTAGGAGTGGCTGCCTGGGGATTTCATGATGCTCTCAGAATGTGGATTGTGATTCGTAAGAGTGGTAATTCAGAGTTGTATAAGGATCTTCATGCATTTAGGTCGGTCACGAGAATTGATCTAACAGAATTATCTCAAGCTCCGTTTATCAATATTTTCAACACTCCTCAGGTTACTCAGTTTAAACACTTTCTGGATGATCAAGTGAAGAAAGGATTTCCATCGATGCTGACGGTAGAGTCAGTTATATTTGAACACCCAGATGTCTTGGAACCGTCTACTGACAAGCCGTTGCAGGTAGTGATGTGGCCTGCAACGAAACAAGTCAAGCAGTTTCCTGTACTTCAAGGCTATCAAGATGGATCTTTCAGTTCTTTGGAATGTTGGGTCTATGATGAAAATACATCAGGAGTGGTTATCAAACTTAAGAATGGGTGTATTCGTTTGTACGATCGCAGAGACTTGCTGCAATTCAGGAAATGGGATATTCATTATCTTAGCAACTTTCAAATTAAAGTTGTTGAAGATATTTACGAGGAAGGAGCCAAGGTGTACACAACGATGGTCGCGGAGATTCTAAGCAAGAGAATGTGGAATGGAGCGATGGGCTAGATGGACGTGATGATTGTCGACAAAGGAATGGGCTCGAGCTAGTCCAAACCAACGGGGAGATTGAAAGACCCTGTCTAATGGTTTGGTCTAGGCATACTAGTTAGTGGTAGTGATTGTGTAGAAAAAAAAACCGATTTTGTCTAGTTTACGGTTGTCATGTGTTTACGGCCGTAAACTCCTTGCGGTTGTAAGTCATGGTTATAAATAGGGCGTTGTGTCAGACTTTAAAGGTTGTTGATGCCTTCGTGTTTTCTCCAAGTTGTATCTGACGTTTTATTGCTTTAAGGCATGTGCAAGCTTGGTTCGTTTTTTTATTTGCTTATTATTTCATCTTTGCTTTTGTTATTTGTCTTTGATCATTGGTAGATCCATTTTTCGGGCTTTATAGAGTTATTTGATTAAATATTGTTTTGCAATTACGTTTTCTAATCTTGACAACTTAGGCAACAGATTAACCTCAAGGCTTCTTAAGAGGATGGAAAATCTCGATTAATTATCTCTCTCTCTCTCTCTCTCTCTATATATATATATATATATATATATATATATATATATATATATATATATATAGGTATGTATGTATATATACACACACACATTTGCATTTCTATTGTAAATAGTGTTACGCAAGTAATCAAGGAAAAGAAAAAAAAACACATAATTAACGTGGTTCGGTCAATATGACCTAAATCCACAATAAGGAAATGAAAAGCTCTTCTATGACTCATCTGTTTTCAAAATGATTGCATTGTAATGCCTCACTACGTATACTATAACCAAGTACCTGTTGGATTAGGTGTCTAATCCATTAACTAAATTATTATAAACTTAAATTATTAGCAAAGTGCTTTTGGGTTGCCCTCAAACCTAGTAAGAGACTGGAATGTTATTTGAAGAGAGAGACTGATATATTAATTTATTAGATGATTAATAAAGTAATTAGAAATCAAAATAAATAATTTATTAATTTGTTTTAACAAAAATATATTAATTAAAGATTATATTGTTTAATTATAAACTAATCATAAATTAATTGGAATAATTAAAAGTGGAAGGACTAAAAGTGTCAATGTCTAAAAGTTAACATTGAATCATTCTAGAACCTCCCTAAGAGAGGTGACGATTCTAAAGGGGATAAGGGAGCCATTCTTGGGCTCCAAGGAATACTAGGGTTGCTTTGGGGGAAAGAAAATGGTTAGGGTTTTCTGTAAAGAAACTTGCCTTTTATGCACCTCTTTAAGCCCTATAAAGACGTCCATCCCTTATGATATTCGAAATCACCTCTTCTACAATACCTTAGAGCCGAAAATCATATCCTTTCACTATCTCTTCAATAGCCTCCAACTTCTAGTGTTTGACTGTGAGCCATCTAAGGCACGAGATTTCTGGTGCTGACTTTTTGAAGTTCTAGAAAGAAGGAATTCAACAGTAATAAACTAAAAGGTATGTTTTCTAATAACCCTTCTCTAATTTGGAAAATTTCAATCTAATTTAGGGTTCTTGAATTCAAATTTTTGTTTGCATATCATAATGAGAACATAGATCTTTTAAGGTGGATGCAAATTTAGGGTTTTATGTTTTTGCCAAAAATATGATTTTTATTATCTATAAAACGAATCAGTGGTACCAAAGCGTATGTTCTTTGTGATATTGCCCAAATTTGAATACGATCAAAAACCCTTTTTAATCATTTTCGATTTTGGCAAGGGCTTTAGATAACTTAGTCTCCTTCCTTTTTTTTTTTTCGAAAATTACTAGGGTTTTGGTAGGTTTTCCTTGTCTTTGATAATTATTAGTTTTAAATGTCTTAAAACTGGATAATTATAAATTTGGTAAATCCCAAACACTAATTTGAAATTAGAGGGTATTGGATTAGGATTAAAATTTATTTGATTAGTTGATTAATGGTAAATAAATTGTTTAATCCGTATTGGTTTAATTTAAATTGAATTAATTTTATGAGTTTTGAAATTTGTGAATAAAACCTAGTATATTTGAAAAATGTTTTAAAATACACCTTATATATAATATTAAAAGTTAATTATTATATGTATACTACTAAGTGAGTTGGATCTCTACTATGCCTCATTCATGAAGTCGAACTATAAAGGGAGTTTAAGGAAGCGACCTATAAAATGACCACCATTGGGTATCTGTTCTTACCCATTGCGCTCTTATTTGGTGGAGGGTTGTTAGCTGAATGGAACTGATACGAAAATGCGAAAAGTATGCTAATCCATAAAATTACACTTTATACTTTATAGTAGTTAGTGGAAAGTGTGTGGTTAACCGGCACACTAATATTGACTATAAAGAGTAATAATAGGCATCTCATAAATTATCATTGATTAATGGAGCGCATGTGGTTAACCGACACATTAAAATGAAAGGATAAATGACATCGAGATTGTTAAGCACATTTGTATGGTTATTCACATCTAGTTTGCAATCCTTGGTATCCCAATCACAAATAGTAGAGCATAATCTGAGATTAAACATGCCATTGATAGATTCAATGAATCTCAAAATATCTAAGAATTTCATTGTTCAAAATTGGTAAATTGCTTTTCCCTACCTTCATAAATTCACAATAAGATTATGACATCCCTCTTTTTGGTTGTGAATTGTTATTTTGGATCCTAGCCTTAATCATTTATTATGGGTTAAATTATTAAGGATAATTGTCATCTAACTAAAACTATTATTTTTCATTGTAGATGTCTACCCTTGTTGATGCTTCTGCTTCATCATCATCTACCCACCACCCAAGTTTCTCCCTTCTCTCCATCGTGTCCAAAGTAACCTTTGATGGCTTTAACTATAATAATTGGATGCACAACAAAAGGATGGATCTTTGATTCGAGGGAAAAGAATATGTCCTTGAAGAAAAACTCGTTGAATTCGATCAAGCCACTGCTACTCCCGAACAACTAGCCTCCTACAGAAAGCACTACGATGATGCAACAAAAGTTTCTTACATCATGTTCGCCATAATGACTACTAAATTGCAAAGGTTCTGTGAGGATTACTGGCCTTTTGGGATGAACAATGACCTTGTGGAAAAGTACCACAAGGGAGCTTGTAATTATAAATTTGAAGTGGTCAAGTCCATCATGGCTTGCAAGATGAAAGAGGGAGAGTCTATCTACAACTACATGTAGAGAATGAAAAGATACGTGGAGTTCCTGGTCAAGCTAAATGTTCATTTTGACGAGTAGTTGGCTATAGACATGGTCTTAAACTCTTTGCCAAGTTGTTATGATCAGTTTGTATTAGTTTATCATTTAAAAAACACAGGAACCACATTGGCCTAACTCCACATCTTGCTATAGACTGCTGAGCCAGGATTGGAGGGGAATAATTTGGCCCCTCCTACTAATTCTCCCATTCTTGCCATTGAAGAGGGCAAAGGGAAGAAAAGGAAGGCTACTCCCAAAGCTAACTGGAAGAACAAGCCCCATGCAGGGTCATCAAGCAATAGGCCAAAATGAAGCCCAACTCAGACATTCCAATTGTTAGTGACCTCAAAGAGCTCAGTTGTTACTATTGCAATGACAAGTGCCATTAGAAGAGGAGCTGCCCAAATAGTTGTAAAACATTAAGGATGGCAAGGTGAAGCCATCGTCGGTAGGTATATACATTATTCAAACTAACAACTCGCCATCTACTCATTCTTGGGTCCTTGATACATGATGTGGATTCCACATTTATTCTAATTTGTAGGGCCTAAAAGAAAGTGAGGAGGTGGAGCATAGGAGGATGAATCTGATCATGGGTGATGAGTTGATAACTCTTTAGATCGATTAGATAGTTGACAAGTAAATAAATCATATTAACAAACACTTGAACACACAATGAATCAACCGAATGTCGAATGATTAAAATATAGTCACACCTCAGAATAGCTCGATTAAGAACTTCTACTGTAGAGGTGTGCTAGGGTTTACAATACAATTAATACGATAAATAATGAAAGCGTTTTTAACAAGGATGCTTGAACACACCTTATATACTAAACCCTAGAAAGATTAACACGGTTGGATAGATCCAAACCCAATGACACAACACTTAAGGTCTTAACAATCTCCCCCTTTGCGTCAATTGAGGCGAGATCTCACTTCAGTTGATTGGGAGCAAATGACTTCATGGTCTTGAATAGCTTCGGTATAATGGCAAGCAGAGTTTGACAAAAGTGAATATACCACCGAAACATGTCCGTAAACAACTTCTTATCTGCATCACTGTTCTGGTCACACCGATATATAATTTCAAGAATGTGCTCTAAGCACGTGGTGGAGAACAAGTGCTTATCAGCCAGAGTGAACAAACATCTTTGACCTTCGCCCCTTGTTAACAAAACGGTGTAAAATTGTGGATCAATTTTACCTTTAATCATCACCGTCATGTCACTTGCCTTCCTGATTGGCTTTATAATGGGCTTCTTTCTGATTGCAACGACGACCTCCTAATCCATTTTTGCCACTTCAAGAATATAGCAGACCAACATCCGCTTGATATGATCAATAATAGACCCATATTCTTGTTGATTGGTCAACAAAATGTTGTTTAAAAGAATCCAATCATGGGGATTTAAGTTCGACAGATCAGCAAGGGAGATCTCATGAACCGACCCGCGTGAGCCTCGTGTCACCTTGAATTTAACATTGATAAACTTCCCTGCGCGAAGTGGGTTTTAATAACTGCAGAGTTGTAATTTTCTGATTGCTCCAAGTGAGGTATTGCAGTAGAGAGAAAGAAAGATAAAATTCGAGCAAGTCTCGATCAACCTTTGGATCAGGAGAAGGGATAGGAACAATTGAATCAAAACAATGAAATATGAATGCTTTTCGGCTGATGGGCATATCGTACTGAGCATCCTTGGAATTTTTAGTGTGACAACCCGATATTTCGAAACAATATGATGGATCACAAGTCAAATTTAGATCAAAATTTAACTTTCCTAAAATCTTATTTGGGTTAAATAAAGTAGTGGGAATCGTATCAAGGTTTTCGTACATATAAAGAACCCTAAAATCCGAGTTATAACGAAGAAGTTATGACCAACCGAAGATTCTCGGCAAAACCGGAAACACCGATTAAACGAAAAATGCGAAGTTTAAATACAATAGTTTTTAGCCTTAAGTATCTAAATGAAAGTTGTAGATAACATTAAGCCGTAAATGTACATAAAAAGAACGTCCAAATCTGACTTCGTATGAGGAAGTTATGATTTTTCTAAGTTACGGATATAGCAGTAGATAGCTAAAAACTCGAAATAGAGATCGAGAGACTTTTTGCCGACACAAACTAAATGAGAATCGAAGGCCTCAACAATAGTAGCGCAACGGTAAAAGCCTGACAAAAACGGACATTGGATGAAGAAGTTATGGATTTATGACGGAGTTTTCGTGTCCCGGCCTACTAAAAATAATATAAAGATAATATATCAATAATATACTAAAAATAAAGTCAAAATTAGCCAACGGTGTCTAAACGAGAGTTGTAGAGCATAATCTCACCTACGTGTGCATATAAAGAATGTCGAAAACGGAGCTCGGATGCGAAAGTTATGAATTTCTGAAGTTCGGGCACGAATCCCGACTCTGTGTCAGAACTCACGACGTGAGCCCCTTGAATGACCCTTCCAGAGCCACTTGACGTGTGACGCATGCCATGACGATTTGAGACGAAACTCACGATGTGAATTATGAAAAACTCACGACGTGAGACCGAAAATTCACCCTATAAATAGGAATCGAGGGCAGCCGGCTTTGGTTGTTCATTTCTATCATTTCTCCTACTTCTACACCCTATTAAGCCCCTCTAAACTACCTTGAAGCACCGACACCATCTCCAACACACGACGCAAGTCCCGAAGTCCCGACTTTTCCGAGAAATTAACTTCTTTCCAATCGAAGTTCTGCTCGACTTTCGTCTCACCTTCTTCAATCTATCAAGTGAGTTCATACCCCTATAATCCACACTTTTAGATGTTTTATAAATGCTTTTATATGCTTTTAAGGGGGGGGGGGGGAAATACAAGGAAAACACACGATTATTATCGTGTGTTATATAAAGTTTCATTATACGCGTTTATTTTTATTTTTTTTATCAACGGAATCATATGTGATTTATAACTATTATAGGGAAACTTTCGTATGCAAAATATATCACGATAACATCATATCTTTTGAAATGAAAAATATTGTTATATATGTATAAATCAAACACTCTACTTATACTGTATGTATATGTGTCCATCTTAGGCACTACAAAAGTTATACTTTTCATAACAATTGAGCATTTCACTAGGGATTACTATACAAACGAGACACACTTTTAGAAAACTATAATATGTAAAGTTTACGAGAACATCACGAACTTTTACATACTAGAAATACTATTTCAAGGAGATACATTCATATACAAGAACAAACGAACATTTTCATATGTACTTCAAATAGTTTTCACAAATGTTTTTACATGTTAAAACACTTTTAGAAACTATCTTAAAAACTGTAGGTTTCCTTTTTGAATCTGTTATAGTTGTGCTTCAAACAATGGTTTTCTCACAATTAAACTGTCTTGTCAAACGGTTTTCGAATAGATTTATAAACTGACATCAAGTCATAAATTCTTATTTATTAAACTTTTCAACGGTTTTACAAAAGTTCTTTTATGCTTTTATATTATAGATTGCTTGTCTCTATATGTATAGTTATATAAGAAATTATTAAAAGACTTAGGAAGGTTATCCACCCTGTTTCCTTTTCCTCGATTTGGATGTGGTCTGGTGGGATATCGGGTACCCATCTGAAGGTCGTTTAAATATTAGTTATATATCATGTGTACATATATAGTCATAAATGTTCCATTAGTTAATTCAGTTCCGACGCTCTTGGGTAGCAAGGGTGTATAAACGTACTTGGACACTCATCAATTACATTCTAGTAAACTATTATAGGAATAGTTTAGGGGATACAAAACATTATCCCTATTACAAGAAATTACACCAGAGACAGTTCATTCATGAGTCTAGACTACATGCTATATGAAGGGATACTCTTACAGAGATTCCTCTTACATGGACACACTTATATGGATACTCTTACAGAGATTCCGCTTACATGAACACGTTTACATAGATACGCTTACATGAATAGGTTTACATAGATACGTTTACACGAATATGTTTACATAGATACGCTTAGATGAGTACGTTTATGTAGATAATATATGATGAGTTACTATTACATATTATATGTGTAGATATTGTTATATAGTTCTCCGTCTTATCTTTACCTATTGAAACAATCACATCATCGACGAGATAGATTGGACTTTATATCCTAGTACCAAAGGATACTTTGTGGGACTAACCATTCCTATAACCACTGTTAGCTATAGAGGTAAATGAACATCTACGGATGTTTTCGGTTGATACCATTACAGGTATACTTAAGGGACTAACTATTCCTAAACCCGGCTGTTAGCAACATAAGTAAATGCACATCTACGGATGTCTACGGTTGAACCATTTACGGCGAGTTTCCACGCCGTGTTTATCTTAGTACCAAAGGATACAACATAAGTTATTATATTATTATTTTTTTTAGTTTTATAATAATAGTTAAACAGGGAAAAACCGTCACATTTTCAAGTGATACGTACTTTCAAAACATTCGGGTCCTGGTAGAAGACTACTTTTTATAATGGTCGGAAATATGGGATTTTCTAGGATTTTCATACTTATACTAAATTTTTCATCAAACATTCACTAGTCTTTCATAACAACTTTTCAAAGCAATAACATTAAAATACTTATGAATTCACCAGCTGTATTGCTGATACTCGCTTTCAAAATAACTTGGATTCTCAGGTTACAAATAGATAGGTACCGATTCAAGGTTTAGAGAAGACGGAGCAGTCAAGACTCATCTTTTAATTTGAGTATTCGTTATGTTGTTTTATACTATGAAAGAACACATTTGTAAGCTGAATTGTTCTATTAATGCAATGGATGATGTTGTTGCTTCTTTACTACTTTACATTGTTGTGATAGATACATGACGTCCTCCGCCCAAGAACGTTTCCGCCATTCTCGGTTTTGGGGTGTGACAGATTGGTATCAGAGCATTGTTTATAGTGAATTGAGTATATCAACCCATAAAAGATATACTAACTATAAATACAATGGGATTAAAAATACTCTGACTTAGAGTTTATACTTCTAAATAATAAAATATTTAAGTAAGTGTACGTTCCTGCATTCATACTAAAATCGGTGTCACAACAACAAGAACAAAAGTATTACGATTGTTGAATATCACAACTAAGCTTGGGGATGTATAGTCAGTCTTGGGAGTGGCATAGCCTGATCAACTATGCTGGTTCGAGGAATGATTAGCATATGCCCAAGAATGGTTGTGATGTAGCAACAATTCTATAAACTTACCTACATTACCACAATGAGAACATTAAAGCAGAACCTATGTCTAAAATACCATAGGGGTGTTTTGTGTTACCATAATTACTTACTTGAGAACTAAAAAGGATCTTCATTACTAAGTTGATAGCTGCTAAGTGGATACCCTAAGGCTATATGTAACTAGGATGTTATACACTTAGAATCGGTGAAGTTTTTGCTTTACCCTTATTCCTTGTGAATTTGGAGTTAAGGTCACTTATTCGAAAGCCTATCCTGTGTTGATTACGTATGACTGGTATGCACTTTACAAATAGCGATGTAACTAATGAAGATTTTCTAATAATTATCTAGATAGTTCATCTAATAATTATTTCCTTAACCCAATTCTCGCGTAGATAACATAACTGGACTCCATCCCCACGGCAACCCGTACCTTCCGAACATAGGCAATGTTGGATCGTTTAAAGAAGAACTAGAGCGTGATCATCCAATCCCTTTGAATGATCACCATGCTGAAAACCTTTCGGATGTTGATAACTCCAAACCCAAGGTTGAGAACCTACCCCAGGCAGCTTCCGTTCCAATTCCTAACCCTCGTCCGGCTTTTCATGGACCGACGCCCCTTTGGGTAGAATGTTTAAAGATAGGGAGCGAAGAGCAAGATCAACCTATGTCATTTAATGGAGATCGAAGCTTCTACAAAACAAATGAAGAAAGCTCAGCAGACAGAATTCTTCCAATTTCGGCCTGCAGAGTGACCGAAACGAAATTCAGGGTAGGACGGCTCTCCAACGTATATAAGAGGTTAATGCCAATGCCATAATGCATACCATTCGCACCAATCGCCTTGATCACAAGTGAGAGATCCAAGAGAAACCATGAGATCCTGCTGCAAGCACTAGCTGAAACCCGAGCTGAAGTCATAGAGCTCCAAGTACGCCATAAGGTGTACGAAAGATACCTGCTTGATATAGAACGTCAACTAGCCGAACTAAGGGTTCACCATAAGGTTGATCGTCGCCAGTAGTAAATGCTTTACTTTATTTTCCTTGTAAAAAGGAATCATTTTCTATCTATGCCCGATGTGGCATTTTCTATGAAACTATCTTGTACTGTAAGTACATTTGGTTAGGTCTTTATAATATCAAGAACTATCTCTTATGGATACGATGTAAGACCTTTTACAAGGTCATTTTCCCGAACTTTTACGTCATGAATATCAAAGATGTTGACAGTCGGCTAACTTTTGTGTCATTCTTTATTCAAGTACTCTTATCATACTTTCATTGGGGTCTGTCTGAAACATGCTTTAGTCAAGTCATTGGACCATAGTAATTTAGCTCCAGAAACATTTCCAAGTCTCTTTTAGTGGTTGGATCATGTTATTCACCAACCAACGATACCTCGGCTTGAACGAAAAGCGTCTTGAGACCATTCTACGAACTTACTTCCACTCATTACTAGGACTGCATCATAGGGATATAGGTCAACCCTTCATAAACACACTTCCACTCAGTGCTAGGACTGCATCATAGGGATGTAGGTCAAGCTTTCGAGAACATAGTCTTACTCTTTACTTGAACAATCGAAGTACATCTAGATTCAACCAGAATCGCTCACAAAATCTTTATCTTTTGTGTTACATAATCATGTCGTCATCCGGAAACAATCAGCCGAGCAATGAAACCCCTATCCTCCATATCGACGCCGCTACATTACAAGCTGCAGTAGCAGCTGCTATGACAACTTTCCTTACACACATCAACTCAGGCAACACAAGCAAGAACGACAAAGGAGTCGAGAGTTCCGTTGGTAGTACCACACTGGGAAACCAACAAATGGCAACAGTGATAGACTTGCGAAGCCATAAGACTGAAAGGAAGAGACGATATCATCAAGCCCTAAAGGATCGCAAGAGATCCCAAAGACTAGCCATGCCACAGCAACAAGTGGCAACTCCTGCAAAACGCTTTAGGAAGCAATTTCCAAGGTCGTGTAATGAGGAAGGCACTCGTGTCCACATAACACTGGCTAAGCACCTCACTCCCGCCACCAAGGCTAGCGCTAGCCAGTCATGCCACCAATGCGGGGAGATAGGGCACCTTAAGAAGGATTGCCCTATAACAAAGTACTCTGGCGTAGACGGTAGGATTCTTAGGATCACAGTTGCAGGAGAACCTACTCCGAACCCACGTTAATGTAATTTAGGCGTTTCGTTGTAACAGACTTATAAACCATCCAAAACTAGTGCAACCAGAGTCTTATCTTTTGCGGGATCCCGTCGGTATAGGGATGCTCGTGTTGTATATACTTGCCTTTTGTAGTATACCTTATTCGCAACAATAGACTTGTAGTAGTCTAAAGTACTGTAACTCTGTTGATGATTGCACGGTTGTGTTTTGTCTGTAAACGTCTTATGTTCAAGTCTAATGTCTTTAAGTTTCCTTATGATTCCGACATTATCATACGACTTGTTTCAATTTGATTCTCACAAAAACAGCTTCATACGTACATCTCTTTCTTCGAAATCTCCTTTCCAGCGAAGCCGTCATATCAGAACACCAAGTACTCATGAATGGAGTACCTCATAGTTCTTTTCCTTTCCGAAGAAATCCTTGAAGTGCCACTCATACAGTACGTCAAGTTCAAATCCAAAGATCCATACCGTTGATTTGCCGCTGATGAATGTATACATAGGGGTGATATATAATCAAGGTTCTACAAGTTTAGAATTGACGATTCCACTTTAACTTCTTTTTCCTCGATGGGATGTGAGCTTAAAGAAGAATCAGTTATTCGACTACCTTTTCAATCTTAATTATATACGACTCGTATACACGAGATTGTGATCATTGAACCATGTATGAATTCTAATATGAACTTCAGGACGGAGACTGCCTAAGACTATGAGTGATCGTGCTGCCATGCGAATAAACTTAGAGGCCAAACACATGTCGTTCCTGTCGATTGGGACAAAAGAGACAGATAGAACAAAAGTACCTATCTTTTTTCCTTAATTCATGAGTAATCATACTTTCTTTTAGATCTTCACGACATCTAATCAACCACAAGGTTCTGACGTCATAATCAATATGAATTGGTTGTGTCCTTATGCAAGAGGAAAGGTCACTGCCTATACCTCAAGACAACTTAAGACACAGGAAGTTAACTATACAACACATGATCTTGAGTCAGGAGCAGCGGTAATTGCTTTGAAGATCTGGAGACACTACTTGTAGGGTACAAGATGTACTACTCTCACAGTCCACAAAAACATTCAACATACGTTCGACCAAGAAGAGTTATCATGCCAGTGAAGTCAAACGAAAGAAGCAAAGTCGTATCCCGATAGTGAAAGGTTCGCTGGAATGCCAAGCGAGCAACCGAGTTCACTTAAGAACACTAGAAGCTAATAAAACTTCTATCCGTAGCATGATTATCAGTTCTATTTAAACTCAAATTTCGAGACAAAATTCCCTCTAACGGGGGGATGATGTGACAACCCGATATTTCGAGACAATATGATGGATCATAAGTCAAATTTAGATCAAAATTTAACTTTCCTAAAATCTTATTTGGGTTAAATAAAGTAGTAGGAATCATATCAAGGTTTTCGTACATATAAAGAACCCTACAATCCGAGTTATAACGAAGAAGTTATGACCAACCGAAGATTCTCGGTAAAACCGGCAACACCGATTAAACGAAAAACGCGAAGTTTCAATACAATAGTTTTTAGCCTTAAGTATCTAAATGAAAGTTGTAGATAACATTAAACTGTAAATGTACATAAAAAGAACGTCCAAATCTGACTTCGTATGAGGAAGTTATGATTTTTGTAAGATACGGAAATAGCAGTAGACAACTAAAAACTCGAAATAGAGATCGAAGAGACTTTTTTCCGACACAAACTAAATGAGTATCAAAGGTCTCAACAATAGTAGCGCAACGGTAAAAAATCTGACGAAAACGGACGTCGGATGAAGAAGTTATGGATTTATGACGGAGTTTTCGTGTCCTGGCCTACTAAAAATAATATAAAGATAATATATCAATAATATACTAAAAATAAAATCAAAATTAGCCAACGGTGTCTAAACGATAGTTGTAGAGCATAATCTCACCTACGTGTGCATATAAAGAATGTCGAAAACGGAGCTCGGATGTGAAAGTTATGAATTTCTGAAGTTCGGGCACGAATCCCAACTCTATGTCAGAACTCACGACGTGAGTTTTACAAAACTCACGACGTGTGCCCCTTGCATGACCCTTCCAGACCCACTTGAAGTGTGATGCATGGCATGACGATTTGGGACGAAACTCACGACGTGAATTATGAAAAACTCATGGCTTGAGAACCAAAATTCACCCTATAAATAGGAATCGAGGGCAGCCGGCTTTGGTTGTTCATTTCTATCATTTCTCCTATTTCTACACCCTATTAAGCCCCTCTAAACTACCCTGAAGCCCCAGTAACACCTCCAACACACGACGCAAGTCTTGAAGTCCCGAGTTTTCCGAGAAATCAACTTCTTTGCAATCGAACTTCTGCTCAACTTTCGTCTCACCTTCTTCAATCTATCAAGTGAGTTCATACCCCTATAATCCACACTTTTAAATGTTTTATAAATACTTTTATATGCTTTTAAGGGGGGGGGGAGGATACAAGTAAAACACACGATTATTATCGTGTGTTGTATAAAGTTTCATTATACGCTTTTTTTATCAACGGAATCATATGTGATTTATAACTATTATAGGGAAACTTTCGTATGCAAAATATATCACGATAACATCATATCTTTTGAAATGAAAAATGTTGTTATATATGTATAAATCAAACCCTCTGCTTATACTGTATGTATATGTGTCCATCTTACGCACTACAAAAATTATACTTTTTATAACAAGTGAGCGTTTCACCAGGGATTACTATACAAACGAGACACAGTTTTAGAAAACTATAATAGGTAAAGTTTACGAGAACATCACGAACTTTTACATACTAGAAATACTATTTCAAGGAGATACATTCATATACAAGAACAAACGAACATTTTCATATGTACTTCAAATACTTTTCACAAACGTTTTTACATGTTAAAACACTTTTAGAAATTGTCTTACAAACTGTAGGTTTCCTTTTTGAATCTGTTATAGTTGTGCTTCAAACAAAGGTTTTCTCACACTTAAACTGTCTTGTCAAACGGTTTTCGAATAGATTTATAAACTGACATCAAGTCATAAATTCTTATTTATTAAACTTTTCAATGGTTTTACAAAACTTCTTTTATGCTTTTATATTATAAATTGCTTGTCTCTATATCTATAGTTATATAAGAAATGATTAAAAGACTTAGGAAGGCTATCTACCCTGTTTCCTTTTCCTCGATTTGGATGTGGTCTGGTGGGATATCGGGTACCCATCTGAAGGTCGTTTAAATATTAGTTATATATCATGTGTACATATATAGTCATAAATGTTCCATCAGTTAATTCAGTTCCGACGCTCTTGGGTAGCAAGGGTGTATAAACGTACTTGGACACTCATCAATTACATTCTAGTAAACTATTATAGGAATAGTTTAGGGGATACAAAACATTATCCCTATTACAAGAAATTACACCGGAGACAGTTCATTCATGAGTCTAGACTACATGCTATATGAAGGGATACTCTTACATAGATTCCTCTTACATGGACACACTTATATGGATACTCTTACAGAGATTCCGCTTACATGAATACGTTTACATAGATACGCTTACATGAATACGTTTACATAGATACGTTTACACGAATATGTTTACATAGATACGCTTAGATGAGTACGTTTATGTAGATAATATATGATGAGTTACTATTACATATTATATGTGTAGATATTGTTATATAGTTCTCCGTCTTATCTTTACCTAGTGAAACAATCACATCATCGACGAGATAGATTGGACTTTATATCCTAGTACCAAAGGATACTTTGTGGGACTAACCATTCCTATAACCACTGTTAGCTATAGAGGTAAATGAACATCTACGGATGTTTTCGGTTGATACCATTACAGGTATACTTAAGGGACTAACTATTCCTAAACCCGGCTGTTAGCAACAGAGGTAAATGCACATCTACGGATGTCTACGGTTGAACCATTTACGTCGATTTTCCACGCCGTGTTTATCTTAGTACCAAAGGATACAACATAAGTTATTATATTATTTTTTTTAGTTTTAAATAATAGTTAAACAGGGAAAAATCGTAACATTTTCAAGTGATGTGTACTTTCAAAACAGTCAGGTCTTGGTTAAAGACTGCTTTCAAAACATTCGGGTCCTGGTAGAAGACTACTTTTTATACTAGTAGGAAATATGGGATTTTCTAGGGTTTTCATACTTATATGAAATGTTTCATCAAATATCACCAGTCTTTCATAACAACTTTTCAAAGCAATAACATTAAAATACTTATGAATTCACCAGCTTTATTGCTGATACTCGCTTTCAAAATAACTTGTATTCTTAGGTTACAAATAGATAGGTACCGATGCAAGGTTTAGAGAAGACGGAGCAGTCAAGACTAGTCTTTTAATTTGAGTATTCGTTATGTTGTTTTATACTATGAAGGAACACATTTGCAAGCTGAATTATTCTATTAATGCAATGGATGATATTGTTGCTTGTTTACTACTTTACATTGTTGTGACACATACATGACGTCCTCTGCCCCAGAACGTTTCTGCCGTTCTCGGTTTTGGGGTGTGACATTCAGGACTGAAGGATCGAACCTACTCAATCCAATACGTGCTTGGGGATTTGATAGCCTCTTTCAGAAGACTTTCCATTGACCACAAAGGAAATAAGGACTTCTTTCGTTCCAAGGTGTCATACGTTTCTTGTTCCTTCTTCTCTCTAGCAAAGTCTTCGTCAGCCTTTTTAAGCTTTCGGTGAAGTCTTGATTACTGTGTTTAAGTTTTGGATTTTTAGGTTCAGTGGCTTCACCTTCAATTACGTCTTCAACAATTACATCATTTTTAACAATAACTTTGTTCTTTTGTTAGTCCTTCAAACTGACCAAAGCTACATTATCCTTTGGTTCAGTTGAGCTTTTCTGTTGGACAACCGTATCCCCCCTTATTTTGGAGGGACACCAGACTCCAAACACACTCAATCTAGCCAAGGGTATCTAGACCTAGTCTCAATTTCTCATCCAGGTGACGGCGAGTGGTTATAGTAAGAACCGAATCATGGGCGTCTAAAAGATGTAGAAGAATAGAGTGGATGATACCGACATTGCTCTAAATTACAGCTCGCTCTGATTTGAGCTTATCATTTTCTTTTTGAAGTTGGGTGAGCTGGTGAGCTTGAAATTAAACCTGAGATGTGTTGAGAGCCAGCTCATCTCTAAGTTTGTTTTTTAGGGTGGTATCATTTTGTAGTTTGTCAAAACGAGAAGAGATGGAAGACAAAAGTGTAGTCTGATCAGCGTTTACAGAATCACGCATCATCTTAAACTTTTGTTGCTCACTCTGAAGAGACTAGGAAAGAGATTCAATTGCAGAATTGACCTTGTTAGCATTTGTTTCAGCACCCCCCTTGAGAGAATCTAGAAAAATATGGGCATCATTAATAATGTTAGCGACATTTTCAGATGCATTTTTTGCATGACAAGGTTGAGGCATCCACCGCTTTAATCGCTTGTTTGATTGATTCATCATGCTGCCTGGTGGATGTTTCAATAAGAGCTTTGACAGCAACGTCTGAATAAGCAGATGATGAGGAAGAAGAGGCTGAAGCGAGCAACTTATCATGTTTGGCATTGAAGTGCTGCTTAGTGAGGGGAGCATCGTCATCCTCGTCGCTCAGAACCCGATATGGACTGAAATACACCGAGTCAAACTCCATATCGGCTCCACCAAGAATTAGATCAAATTCGGTTGAGGGAGGCGGGGATAAAGGTTTTGAAGTGACATGGATGGTGAGACCCTCGGTAGTTTCCCCCGTATCAGATACGTTGACAATAACCGGAGGTTCGGTGGTAGTGGTGGTGGTGGTTGCTTGTGTGTGGACTGGAGGTGGAAGAGGAACAGTTGAACGAATTGGTTGAGAAGCAACCGGTGGTGGAAGTGGTGAAATTGTAACATGCACAGTAGTAGGAGGTGGAGAAGGAGGAGGAGTTTGAACAAATTCGGTTATATGTACCTCAGGAGATGGGGATCGAGGAGGAGAATTTCCTCTTGGTGAGCTTTCACGATGAACGGGGGTCAGCTTCAGTGGACTTCGGTTGATCTTGATCTGATGGAACATAATCCGAATCAGTGGAAGAGGCAGCCTTCGATTTCTAGGCCTTCTTCTTAATCTTTTTCTTTTTATGGGCAGCATAAGATACTTTCTGTTGTTTTCGCTTTTTAGGCGTGGCCAATTGGGATGATTGACCTTTGGCTTCCTTCTTCTTCTTCTGTTCTGGTTTCTATCCCCTATTTTCTGGTTTGTCAACAACCTCCAAGGCACTTTACTTTTATGGAGTGAGTTGTCTTGGCCCTGAAGGTGTCAATTTTCTGTAATCAGCGATAACATTACTTTTGCTTGCGACACACCTAGACATTGATTCAGGAATTGAACCAATGAACATGGACTTCATGGGGTCAGAGACTATGATTTTTGTGGTGTGAAAAGTGCCAATTGAAGACATCAAAGCATCTTCCATGATTAGAATCTGAAAATGATCAATGGCTCTACGAGTAACCAGCGTCCAGAAGCGTCCACACAAAATTTCAGAGTCTTTGGACGAAGAATTGATGCTCTACACCAGTTGAGACCAAATAAAGGAGCCATAATCCAGATTGACTCCATGATCGAGACCATAAAAAATGGTCATGAAGCCTTTGTTGGCACCATCAGACCCAGCAACCCTTTCGGCTAATCCCTTGAAGATGAGGGTGAAAAGACCATTCCATTGAGGTGGTAAGAAATATTTCTTGAACTTTTTCAGTGTGGTAAGGACAGGGGTGTAAGCGAGACAAGCCAACTCATGAGAAACTCGAGACCGACTCGAAATCAACTCGACCTTAATCGAGCCGAGCTCGAGCTCGAGCTACTCGAGTACCTTATCGAGCCGAGATCGAGTACTAAAATACTCATCTTGTACGGCTCGCGAGCTTAGTTGAGCTTAATGTAATTTACACATATGTCATTTTTTAATTTATTAATTGTTAATCATTAATAACATAATAAAAAAAACTAGAAAAAATCCCTGATAAGTGATATCTCTGTCCGTCGATCCATGATCCATCCTAAAGTCCTAATTCCCAAACCCAAAAAACCCTTAATGCTTCATTCCCTTAGCTATCGGCTATCGCCTTATGCCTTTATCCCTTGACCCCTATCGTTCAGACCTTTAGTCCTTCACAAATCAAAAAACGCAGATCGTCGTTCGCCAGCAACTCCACCGCTGCTTCACATACCGGTTGCCGCCTGCCGGTGCACTATCTGTCCTCGTCGCCACTGGTCCACCATTCATAATCGCCGACCTCTAGTTCATCGATGGTTGCTGAGTAAGAACAGAGAACGACACATACATACATACGATTGAATGTAAGTCCATATTTCTCTCTTTTTCTTACAATAATATTCGATTTCTTTTTCTTACAGTAATATTCGATTTCCAGCTTTCAGTTCCTTTTGTGTCTTACAGTAATAGTCCATGTGTATGTAAGTGATAGTCTCTTACAGTAATCATTTGATTTTTAATCTATAATCTATAAAACATGATAATTGTTTGATCTTATTATGTGATTTAAGAATTCGAAAGGGAAAAATTGAGTACGAGAATTCGAATTACATACCTGAATAAGATATATTGCAGATGTGATAACATAAATCTTGTTTGGATCTTGTCATTATTAAGGCATTAGTACTTTCATACCAGTTTTATTACCATTTAGGCTTACACAAAAAAAATTAGTTGATTGTTTCAGTATCATGCAAGCTTGCTGAACACTGTTTATGATTCTGATTTTGGATTTCTGTTGTTAAATTTTAAGATAGAACAACTCAATTCTTTTCTTTTTGTTGGCTGAAATATTAATGTTTTTTTGTTGGCTGAAGTATTAATGTATTTTTTTGTGTGGTAACTTTTCTGATTTGCAGATGGAATCAAACACACCTTCTGATATTTCTTCAACTCCAAACTCGCAACAAGAGAATGATGGTTTGGTAAATGATAGAAACACCCATTCTACAAACAATGAAGAAAATGCAGGTGAAGAGAGTTCCCATTTTCAAAAGAAGAAAATACCAAAGACTTCTCCAGTATGGGCAGATTTTACTAAAGTTAAGATGCCTGATGGGACTATGAAAGCACAATGTAGATTTTTGCAAAGGTCGACTCGCCATAATATCAACCTCGAGTACTAGTTATTTGAAATGACACTTGAAGACATGTGCCCCAAAAGCAGCTCATGATTTGAAACAACAAAAGATCACTTTGCAAGCAATTGATTCAGGATACAATCAAGAAAAACATGTCACTCCCGCCCTTACTGATGGAAAGTTTGATATGATGAAAATGAGAGAGTCTATTGCACATTGGATACTTATGCACGAGCATCCTTTCACAATTGTTGAAGAAGAAGGATTTAACATGATGCAAAAGCGTGGAATGCTTGAATGGGAAAATGTCTCACGTGTTTCCATTAAAAAATACTGTGAAAAAGTTTTTGAGATAGAAAAGAACAAGCTGAAGAATTTATTAAAGTCTATTTCAAAGATTAGTGTGACCACGGATATGTGGAAGTCTACCAATCAGAAAATCGAGTATATGGTTCTTACAGGCCATTTTGTTGATTCTAATTGGCAATTACAAAAACGCGTTCTTAGCTTTATTCACTTACCTCCTCCTCATCGTGGGCTTGAGATTGCTGACAATCGTTACAAGTGTTTTAAGGATTGGGGTATAGAGAATAAGATGTTCACTATTTCCGTTGACTATGCCTCAAATAACGACTCGGCTGTTAGGATCCTAAGTGAAACTTTTTCAAGGGTTAAAAAGTTGCCTTGTGGAGGAAAGTTGTTTCATGTATGTTGTTGTGCACACATCTTGAATCTTATGGTTCAAGATGGACTTTCTAGAATTAGCTATATTATTGAGGATATTCATGAAACTGTCACGTTTATCAATCAAAATGAAGGGAGACTTAATTTGTTTTCTGAGATTGTGCAACAGTTGCAATTGCCACATAGAAAACTTATTCTTGAATGCAAGACAAGATGGAATTCAACATATCAGATGTTGTCGGCTGCAATCAAATTTAAAGAGGTGTTTCCAATGTACAAAGAAAGAGAGCCACGCTATCTTTGTTGTCCCAGCAATGATGATTGGTTGATGGTGGAAAAGGTATGTGAAATCTTAGAAGTTTTTGACTCTGCAACTAATATCATCTCTGGGAGAGAGTATCTGACTTCAAACTTATTTCTTAATGAAATTTTTAGAGTGAAAGTTTTGTTGGATAAGATGTTTGAATATTCTAACGAAGATGAGTTTGTTCATGACGTGGTTAAGTGCATGAAACTAAAATTTGATAAATATTGAGGAGATTGCAACTTAATGATGTCTATTGGTGCTATTTTAGATCCTAGGTGCAAAATGAGGGTTATTGAGTTTTGCTTTCCTAGGATATGTCCTGAAAATGATGCTTGTGAAAATATAGACAACGTGAAAAAATATTTATATGAATTGTATAAAGAATATGCAGATGAGTATTACTCTAGTAGTGGTGAAGGAAACGGTGAAAGTGTTGGTTTTAGAGGAAACAATGTGACTATTCAAGCTTCATCTTCTGGTTGGTCTCAGTTCGCTCAATTTGTAAGAACAGTTGAAAATATACAACCACAAAAATCCGATTTAGATAATTATCTTGAAGAGAGTTGTTACATTTGTGAAGAGGATCCAATACCATTTGATGTTTTACAATGGTGGCGGTCAAATTCGTTAAAGTATCATATATTGTCACACATGGCTCGAGATATACTTGCAATTCCTACCACCACTGTTGCATCGGAAGATACTTTTAGTGCGGGTAATAGAGTTATTGACACATATAGAGCATCCTTGGCTACTGAAATGGTAGAAGTCTTACTTTGTGGTGGAGATTGGTGTCGAAACCTTTATGGTTTGAAAAGAAAGAAAAAAGCATGATTATTTGTTTTTCATCACCTTTAATGTGTTTTTATAATTTGAATTATATTTATTATTCTTGTGTTTATACATTTCAGAAAGAGAAGCAACAAATGGAGATCAATCTTCCCATTCCATTGTATGTAAGTTTATTTAAAATGTTGAAAACATAATTTTTTTTGCTGTTTTTTTTTTCTTTTTTTTTGCAGCTTTTTGTAGCTTTTTTTCCTGGTTTTATGGTTTTAGGCAGTTTTTTATTGTTTCTTTTGCAATTTTTTTGTTGTTTTTACTGATTTTTCTGTTGTTTTTAGGTAAAATAGCTGTTAAATAATTGTTGTTTGCTGTTAAATATTTTTTTGCTGTTTTTTTTGCAGCTTTTTGTGGTTTTTTTCTGCTTTTTCTGGTTTTTGGCAGTTTTTTGTTGTTTATTTTGCATTTATTTTGTTGTTTTTTTTACTGATGTTTGTGTTGTTTTTAGGTTACATAGCTGTTAAATAATTGTTGTTTGTTGTTATTTCATCAGATAGAAGTTGTAGAAGCTGTTTTGGTGCTGAGTTGGTATATTTTTTAAGTCTTAAAAGTTGTTTTGCATTGAAAAATGTTTCTTTTTCGTATTTTGAAAGTATGAAAAAACGACATAGATGCTTGAATGGTTGATGCTATTTTGCATTAAAGATTGTTTATTTTTGTTATTTTGAAAATATGTAAAACTTATGACATATATGGACTATGGGTGATGTTTTATTCATATTAGACATTTTATTGTGATTTTTTTGGTAGTTTGGACATTAGAATATGGAATGTTTTAGTAGTTATTACTTAATTTAGTGATTTTAAAAAATATATACATATATTAGTCGAGCCGAACCGAGCCGAGCTCGAGACTATCGAGTATTTCACGAGCCCAAGCTCGAGTTTAAAATCAAGGCTCGAGTCGAGTTCGAGCTGAGCTTCAAGCTCGAGTATTTTTATCGAGTCGAGCTTCGAGCTTTATAGTGTTCGGCTCGACTCAACTCGTTTACACCCCTAGGCAAGGACATCGGTGTACCCCATGTCATAGAACATAGTGAATAGCTGGGTAGTGGTAATGAAATCAAGAGAGATAACAAAGGCGTCTAAAGCAAGCTTTACCAGAGAACAGAACCGAGCTTTTGAAACAGTGGTTTTGTGATTGAAGATGTCAACAAAGGTCCATTCCTTCTGTTTATCGTAAGAAGCAAATGAATAGACCTGTGAGAGCAGTGACATGGGAACAAATTCAACCTGCGTGAGAGCAATCGCCAGGGGGGAATACTTGAGACATTCGACCACAAGAAGCATGTATTAATCATAGACGAAGGGATTCAGTTCAATGATAAGATTCTGATTAGGTTTGATGGTCAGAAGAGATGAGGTAGCGGTTTGTTCTTGAACGGATGATGATTTTGCTATTGTTGTAGAAAGGAAGAAGATGAACAATTGAAAATTGCATGTTGTATTCGTGAGAGGGTTTGTGTAACACCATAAAAATTTGAACAATTTTTCACTTTTGAAAAACCATAAAATATCATTTGTAATCATCAGTAAAAACATTGTGTCAAAATTGTATCAGTACAAAACCCAAGATCAAAATACTTAAACTCCGGTGTGCGTGTGTACGAATCATGCCGGCGCCTTCCCGCGATCATCACTGGTACCTGAAACACATAACACTGTAAGCATAAATGCTTAGTGAGTTCCCCAAAATACCACTCTAACACATAATAACACTCGAGGCTGTAACTCTGTTGACCCTCAGGTCAATGTGTCTCAATGCGGCCCTCCTGCTCCAACTCTCTGTGGGCCCTCTGGCCCTAACTTTGTGGACCCGAAGGTCCTAACTCTGTAACTCTGAATCATGCATATCACATATCACAATAAATCACAACACATAAATAACATGCAATTACACTGGCATAGAACTCTAAAATACTCTATGACATAACTCTGTTACCACACTAGGTAAAGTATAGTGAGAAGACTCACCTCGGATTTCTCGATAAATCTATGACTCGGTAAACGCTGGTCTAGCCTCCGCCTAATCATATAAAATAAATACCCTAATTATTATAACTCTCAAGGCTAGACTATGTCCTCTTATGACGCTCTCAGAAGGGTAAAAGACCATTTTACTCCTCTCATAACTCAAAAGGCCCCACAATAGACCATACCCTAAAAGTCAACCCAAAATCAACTTTTCGGGTTACGCTGCGCGTACCAGATATGTACGTTGAGTGTACCCGGCTGCATCTCAAAAACGGGGAACGCCACCCAGTACGCGGCGCGTACTGGGATAATGCCCGACGTACTCCCCAGCTTCCGACCTTTAGCTCTTGAGGTCTTAAATAGTTACGACTTGCGTCCAATTTCTAGATCTGACCACATCTAAGCCTCTTAATCCATAAAGTTGATGACTTTATGCCTTTGCATGGCTGAACAAGCCACCAACTCTCATAATATTCCATCCTCTAACCCTAGAAGGCTTATTACTCAATCATGACCTCAAACTAACACTAAAGATGGAAACTTTATGGCTCTAAATCACTAATAGCACTGAAAGGGGACAAATCTCGGACCATGGAGCACTTTACACTCATAAAGTCTCCACCTTTGGGGTTTTTAGCCCTAGAAATGGCACATGCAACAACAAATCAAAAGAAGAGGAAAGTTTTGAACTTTATACCTCTAAGTGTAGCCCCTTGCTCTATAGATCTCAGATCCAAAATGGCACCTCAAGCTTTAGCTTCCAAGAACTCCTTTCCTTCTTCTTCACAAAGTCACCAAAGCACAATTAGCTCCAATAGCACTCACACACACTAAGGACGGTGGGAAGCTCTCTTTTAGGGTTTCAGTCACTGATATGGAGGCTGAGAAATGAGCCTTAGCACCCTTTAAATAGTGCACAAGACGGATTAGGGTTTTCCACCTGGGCCGAGTACACCCGACGTACCTCTGGGTACGCCCAACGTACCTTGGCGACTCCGCGTCCAAACTAAGCACACGAGTACACGCAACGTACCCCTTTGGTACGCCCAGCATACTCACTTGCTAAGTTTTCTCCACACAAGTGCTAATCATGACTAATTGACAAATAATAAGGGTAAAAGAAACGCACCTGAATCTCGGGGTGTTACAATTCTCCCCAACTAGAACTAGACTCCGCCCCCGAAGTCTCATTCCTCGAACAACTCTGGATGCTGCCCTCACATCTCCGACTTTGACTCCCAATTCATCTCGGACCCCTTCCAATGTTGCCACTCAACCAAAACCAAAGGCACTTTCTTGTTCCTCAAAACCTTGGTCTTCCGATCCCTGATCGCCACCGGTCTCTCAGCATAATTTAGGCTCGCATCCACCTGAATATCCTCCAATGGCACCACAGCCGACTCATCGGCTATACACTTTCTCAACTGTGACACGTGAAAGGTGTCATGAATCTGACCCAACTCTATAGCTAGCTCCAAGCGATACGCTACCCTGCCCACCCTTGCGATCACTCTAAATGGCCTAATATATCGGGGTCCCAGCTTGTCCCTCTTCCTGAATCGCATCACTCCTTTCCAAGGAGATACCTTCAGGAGCACCAAATCACCGACCTGAAATTCGAGCTCAGATCGTCGCCTATCAACATAACTCTTCTGGCGACTCTGAGCGGTCAACAACCTCTGCCTGACCTGCTGGATCTGCTCTGACGTCTGAAGCACTATCTCCGTACTACCCATCACATGCTGCCCCACTTCTCCCCAACAAATGGGGGTCCGACACCTCCTCCCATACAACAACTCAAAGGGTGGCATACCAATGCTCGAATGATGGTTGTTGTTGTAGGAAAACTCTGCCAAGGGTAAGTACGTGTCCCAACTCCCGCCGAAGTCCAACACACATGCCCGGAGCATATCCTCGAGCGTCTGAATCGTCCGCTCGCTCTGTCCGTCATTCTGGGGGTGGTACGCGGTACTATAATGCACTTTAGTACCCAATTCCTCATGGAATTTTTTCCAGAATCTAGAGCTGAAACGCACATCTCGGTCTGAGACAATGGAGATCAGCACTCCATGCCGTGATACCACTTCCCTCACATACATCTCTGCCAACCTCTCTGCGGAAGAGCTCTCGCTAATAGCGAGGAAATGAGCGCTCTTCGTCAACCGGTCTATAATCACCCAAATTGCATCAACGCCCCTCGCGGTCCTCGGCAATTTGGTGATAAAGTCCATGGCAATCTGTTCCCACTTCCACTCGGGAATCTCTAACGGCTGCAACTTGTTGTGCGGTCTCTGGTGCTCGGCCTTAACCCTGCGACAGGTTAGGCACCTCTCCACGAACCATGCAACGTCCCTCTTCATACAGGGCCACCAATACTCCCTTTTCAGGTCCAAATACATCTTAGTGGCCCTGGGATGGATCGAGAACTTCGATCGATGAGCCTCTTCCATCAAAATGGTACGCGTTCCGCCCACATGCGGCACCCAAATCCGGCCCTGAAACGTCATAAGCCCCCGACCATCGGTAATGAACTCCGATACTTGCCTGATAACCAGCTCACTCTTCTAGTTTTCTGTTCTCACGGTCTTGGTCTGAGCTCCTCGAATGGTGTCCAACACCGGAGTCATCACTGTTAATCTCATACAAATGTCACGCATCGAAACACTCTCCACCCTACGACTCAAGGCATCGGCCATCACGTTGGCTTTCCCCGGGTGATACAGGATCTCGCAATTGTAATCCTTCACCACAGCTAGCCATCTCCTCTGTCACATATTCAGGTTGGGTTGATCCATCAAGTACTTCAGGCTCTTGTGATCCATGTATATGGTACACCGGACCCCATATAGATAGTGACGCCAGCTCTTGAGGGCGAACACTACTGCCCCTAACTCTAAATCATGGGTAGGATACCTCGCCTCATGAGGCTTCAGCTACCTCTATGCATACAATATCACATGGCCTATCTGCATAAGCACTGCTCCCAACCCTGATATCGACGCGTCACAATATACCACAAAATCCTCCATTCCCTTCGGAAGGGCTAACAACGGGGCTTCGCATAATCTCTGGCGAAGTGTCTTGAAGGAGGCCTGCTACTCTGGACCCCAAGCAAAAACTACACCCTTCCGGGTCAACTTAGTGAGTGGCACGACGATCTTGGAGAAATCCCTGATGAATCTCCGATAATAGCCTGCCAGTCCTAGAAAGCTCCTGATCTCCGTGGGTGACCTCGGCACCTCCCAACTCATCACCGCCTCAATTTTGGCCGGGTCGACCAATATCCCTTTCTGGCTAACGAGATGTACCAGGAACTGGACCTCCCATAACCATAAATCACACTTGGAGAACTTGGCATAAAGCCTCTCCGATCTCAAGACCCCTATGATCTCCCATAGATGCTCCTCATGCTGCTCTCTAGATCTCGAATACACCAAAATATCGTCGATGAATACGATCACCGAGCGATCCAACATGGGTCTACATACCCTGTTCATGAGATCCATGAACACCGCTGGTGCGTTGTTGAGCCTGAAAGGCATCACCACGAACTCGTAATGCCCGTAACGAGTCCTAAACGTTGTCTTCTGGATATCCTTATCTCGCACCCTCACCTGATGATATCTAGACCTCAAGTCGATCTTGGAAAACCAAGATGCTCCCTGCAACTGATCAAACAAATCGTCAATCCTCGGCAACGGGTAACGGTTCTTGACCGTCAATTTGTTCAACTCCCGATAATCAATGCATATCTGGTGTGAACCATCCTTTTTCTTGAAAAAAAAGATAGGAGCTCCCCACGGCGAACTACTCGGCTGAATAAACCCCTTTCCCAGCAGCTCCTGAAGCTGCGAGTATAACTCTTGCATCTCTGGAGGCGCAAGGCGATAGGGCGCCTTGGCGATTGGCGCGGCCCCCAGAACCAAATCGATACTGAACTCCACCTGCCTCTCAGGAGGTGCGCCCGACAACTCCTCCGGAAATACATCCGAGAACTCACACACTATCGGAACCTCTCCCACAGACCTCGGTCTCTCCGTCTTAACCCTCACGTCCATCAGATACGCTATGAATCCCTTACATCCCTGCTGAAGACTCTGCCTCGCCCTGACGGCTGAGAAAAATGCTGAACCGGAACGTGTACCCTCGCCGTACACCGTAAGAACTCCCCCACTATGGTATCGCATGGTCACCAGCTGTCGGTTGCAGTCGATGATCGCTCCAAATCTGCTAAACCAGTCCATGCCCACGATGACACAGACATCTCCCATCGCAATAGGGACCAGATCTATCGGAAACTCAACCCCGAAAATATCAAGTACACAACCACGAATCAACTCGGTAGCATACACTGCTCTCTCATCCGCTATGGAAACTCTCAGAGGTCGACTCAACGCCTCTCGACTAATACTGATGTGTCGGCTAAAGGCCAACGATACAAAAGATCGACTCGCACCCGAATCAAATAACACTAGAGCAGGTATATAATTCACAAGGAAAGTACCGATGCATAACATAATATAAACACAATATCACAAAATACAAAAGAATACATACCGGCCACGACATCGGGCGCTACGCGGACCTCCTCCGCAGTCAACTAGAAGGCTCTCCCGCGTGCCTTCGGCGCCTCGACCTTCGCAGGACGAACATCCACAGCTCTCATCACAGCAGGGGCTGATCCCGGAGATGCTCCTTGCGCTGACTCCCGCAACTGTGGACACTCTGCCTTCCGGTGTCCAGTCTGGTTGCAATGAAGACAGACTGAAAAACCCTTGGGGCAATCCTTGGCCATGTGCCCCTCCTTGCCACAGTTGTAGCAAGACTCTGCTCTACATATCCCATCGTGGCTCTTGCCTCACTTGCCACAAGTGCGGCCCTTCTGGTTCCCAGATCTCGAATCAGCGGGTTTGGCCCGCTTGGCTGCCGGCCGAGACTGAGCCGGCCGCTGATCCTTTCCATGAGACTCAGCCTTCTCCCTGGCTTGGGTCTCCAACTCTATTTCCCTCTTTCGGGCATTTTCCTGAAGCTCAGCAAATGTCCGGTATGATGAGTTCGCCATGAACTCTTGTATATCCCTCCTCAACACACTCAAATATCGGCTCATACGTGCCTACTCGGAGGACACGTGCTATGGGCAGAACATCGCCCTCTCATGGAACTTCCGAGTAATCGTTGTAACCGACTCAGTACCCTGCTTGAGGGTCAGAAACTCCTGTGCCAATCGCTCCCTCTCCACCTGGGGTACGTACTCATCTCGGAACATATCAGTGAACCTCTCCCAGGTTACTGCCGCAAGCTCAACAGGCGTGTAGTGTGTTGTCACAAACTTCCACCAGTCCTTCGCTCCCAAGTGAAGCTGGTTTAGTGCAAACCGAACTCTCAAATGCTCAGGGGATGAGCAGGTAAAGAAACACCCCTCAATGTCTGATATCCATCTCATCGCTGCAATCTTGTCCTGGGTCCCATCGAACTCTGGTGGTTCTGTGTTGCTGAATTCCCGGAACAGCAACGCATCACCTCCCTGCGGTCTCGTCGCAGCTATAGCTGCAGTGGCCGCAGCAACAGCAGCCTCAGAAAGAGCAGCATATCTCTCATCAAATGTCTCAATCAGAGTGGTCTTGATAGACCCGAACATCTCTGGTATCTCCCCCCTGATGGCCGCAGCCACCTCCTCCTGAATGATCCTACAGATCTCAGCCTCGCTCGTGCTACTGCTCTCTGGTGTGTGGCGTGTCCCAACCATTGTCTCCTTCTGAAGTACAACATAAGAACATTAGAGACCCCTTCGAGTATAATCATACTCGATAACTCCACCCTACTCGTTCCTTAGTGCCCTAATGATTCTTACTTGGACTGCGCACCAACCCGGTATCTTTAGTAGTACGGGCCCAATACTACCGTCCATACCGCATCGGCATTCATCCCAAGTCCTCCTCCTTGAGCCCCACATCCCAAGTACTCTACTCTCTCTATCATGTGCTACTCACTAGCAATTCTCTCATAAGCACCTTGCTACTATCTAAATCACTCTTAAGCATCTCTAGCAGCAAAACCCCTAGACTAAGGCATCATATATCAGGCCACTCTAGTCCTAATAAGAATACCTAGTCTACTATAGTATGCATATCGTAACTCATCATATAGCATAACATAACATATCTGATAGTCACTTATTATGAAGGTATTTTGGAAAATCACCGTTCGAGCACTGGCTGATCGTACACACGACTCTGCTCTGTTTGTCTCAAGACTCTTTTTACTCTTTTTCAAAAATATTATTTTTATTATTAAAATTTCCTCAAATCCCCAGTTTGAGTTCAGATACGCTTGAAGATGTATCCGAATCCCTCAAACCAAGGCTCTGATACCAACTTGTAACACCGTAAAAATTTGAACAATTTTTCACTTTTGAAAAACCATAAAATATCATTTGTACTCATAAGTAAAAACATTGTGTCAACATTTTATTAGTACAAAACCCAACATCAAAATACATAAACTCCGGTGTGTGTGTGTACGAATCATGCCGGCGCCTTCCCGCGATCATCACTGGTACCTGAAACACATAACACATAACACTGTAAGCATAAATGCTTAGTGAGTTCCCCAAAATACCACTCTAACACATAATAGCCACTCGAGGTAGTAATTCTGTCGACCCTCAGGTCAATGTGTCTCAGTGGGGCCCTCCAGCCCCAACTCTCTGTGGGCCCTCTGGCCCTAACTCTGTGAACCCGAAGGTCCTAACTCTGTAACTCTGAATCATGCATATCACATATCACAATAAATCATACCACATAAATAACATGAAATTACACTGGCATAAAACTCTAAAATACTCTATCACATAACTCTGTTACCACACTAGGTAAAGTATAGTGAGAAGACTCACCTCTGGTATCTCGTTAAACGCTGGTCTAGCCTCCGCCTAATCATATAAAATAAATACCCTAATTATTATAACTCAAGGCTAGACTATGTCCTTTTATGACGCTCTCAGAAGGGTAAAAGACCATTTTACCCCTCTCATAACTCAAAAGGCTCCACAATAGACCATACCCTAAAAGTCAATCCAAAGTCAACTTTCCAGGTTACGCTGCACGTACCAGATGTGTACGCTGAGCGTACCCGACCGCATCTCAGAAATGGGGAACGACACCCAGTACGCGGCGCGTACTAGGATTATGCCCGACGTACTCCCCAGCTTCAGCCCTTTAGCTCTTGAGGTCTTAAACAGTTAAGAGTCATGTCCAATTTCTAGATCTGACCACATCTAAGCCTCTTAATCCATAAAGTTGATGACTTTATGCCTTTGCATGGCTGAACAAGCCACCAACTCTCATAATATTCCATCCTCTAACCCTAGAAGGCTTATTACTCAATCATGACCTCAAACTAACACTAAAGATGGAAACTTTATGGCTCTAAATCACTAATAGCACTGAAAGGGGACAGATCTCGGACCATGGAGCACTTTACACTCATAAAGTCTCCACCTTTGGGGTTTTTAGCCTTAGAAATGGCACATGCAACAACAAATCAAAAGATGAGGAAAGTTTTGAACTTTATACTTCTAAGTGTAGCCCCTTGCTCTATAGATCTCAGATCCAAAATGACACTTGAAGCTTTAGCTTCCAAGAACTCCTTTCCTTATTCTTCACAAAGTCACCAAAGCATAATTAGCTCCAATAACACTCACACACACTAAGGACGGTGGGAAGCTCTCTTTTAGGTTTTCACTCACTGATGTGGAGGCTGAGAAATGAGCCTTAGCACCCTTTAAATAGTGCACAAGACGGATTAGGGTTTTGCACCAGGGTCGGGTACGCCCGACGTAACTCTGGGTACGCCCAGCGTACCTTGGCGACTCCGCGTCCAAACTAAGCATACGAGTACGCAGAACGTACCCCTTTGGTACGCCCAGCGTACTCACTTGCTAAGTTTTCTCCACACAAGGGCTAATCATGACAAATTGACAAAGAATAAGGGTAAAAGAAACGCAACTGAATCTCGGGGTGTTACAGTTTGGAGGTGGTAAGGAGGTACAAGAGGTGTGAGAAACCGTTTTATACCGTTTCCATGAGAGAGAAAGAATATGTTGTGATGAAGATACGATCCCCTGAAGCGGCGCCTAAAAAAGCGCGATTTGATAGCTTGGTTTCCCCAGATATACGTCACCAGGCTTTGGTTTAGGAGTCATTTCAAATTCACATGCCTTTCCATCATTATCTCCTTTTCAAATTCGAAACCATTTCAAATTCAATCCGACTCACCCTTTTCCTTTTAAGTGAATCGACTCCACCATAAAGAACCGAAGCTATATGTTTGAGAATAGCTTATTAGCAACCGAACAAGAGTTTGGAAAAATCGTAAAGATTTTCGTGCAAGATAGTGTGAAGGATAAAGAAATGAAGCAAATTATATATAGGATATAAGTGATGTAAAATAAGACATGAAGCAGTGGATCCCGGGCACGAATCTCTTCCTTCAAAGTCAAGAGGGACTTTAAAGTGCTTGTGTGCTTCCCCGTTAAAATACGATCAAATACTTGTTAAGAAGCATTGAAAGACATCTTTTTATTATAAGGCTATTAGTGGTGGTTAAGCTTTAATCCATGCTTTGGTTCTTGACATAATACCGAAAGTGGACGAAGTACTTGTGAGACCGATGTAGCCTATTAAACAAGTAGGTTTGTTCATTTTTCAGTGACTTGTTGATATAGTTTTTCAGAAACCCCCTAAAAAAATTAAACTGGATCCTATGGGAGGAAAAGCCTTGGCGATAGACATTTTCATAAGGACCTCTCAAAAAGAAAAAGTGATTTCAGGGGACATTCCACAAAAGTGGTTTCATTAATTCATGGGTGAAAGCTAGAACATTTGATTGTTCACCATCAAATCATATAGGGTACTGAATTTTGGGTTACACTTAGTTCGTGGTGAAACAAAACTAAGATCACTAACACAGCCGTTTTGTAACCGTAAACCTCAGTGGTAGACGATGAGAGTCTCAAGGGTTACGATCATGAAACGAAAATAGATGGAGAAAAGTGTTGAGATGGCTAGAGAACCGTAGGTACCTCTGCTGTATTAGAGTGACCAAGCAGAAGACTATTAACTAAATGTGAGAACAGTAAGGTAGCTCACGACTAGAGTAAATTTGGCAGCCTAATTAGGAAGACATGATTTGTGTATATCAAGTCACTAAGGCTCTACTTAGAGTCTTTGGATGCTTTGGTCAACATGCAACAGCATGCTTCTAGGGACACTTAACTAGTATAGAGATCGAGAGTTATACCTGTCCCAGCTCCATGACATGAAGTAGTCCATAAACCTGTATTAGAACAAGAATTTGACAAACAAATTTATTTTTGAACTTTTGATATCTTGAAAGGCACTAAAACAAAAAAATAAAAAATAAAATATATTTCTGAATATTATATTGATTTTTCTGAAAAGGAATTAAAAACAGAAATAAAATATTTTTGTATTTCGTGAAACGAATAATATAAAATAAATTACTGGAAAAGGTAGTGTACAAAAAAATACAACCGAAACTTCACCATGAGATATGAGGCGAAATGGACCGAGCATTCGGTTCATTTCGGTTCCCGATAAGTCCTGACCCGAAATAGACCGAGTGTTCGCTCTATTTTGCTTTCCAACTTTTAATGAGGAGAAAACGATTTCGGTACTGACTCGGCTTCTATCAATCCTAACCCTTGTAAAAATTTTTAAAGCTTGCTTTAGGTAAGTGTTTTGTAAAGATGTCAGCTAGTTGATCAGTGGTTCGAACAAAATGGATTTCGACATTACCATCCTCCACGTGATCCTTGATAAAATGATACCTCAGTGCTATATGTTTCATTTTTGAGTGTTGCACTTGATTGTGACATATCCTTATTGTGCTTTCAGAGTGACAATATAAAGGGATTTTCTTCATGTTCAGGCATAGTCTCTTAGTTGACTTTGTATCCATTTGACCTGTGAGGTACAAGACGTTGCGGCAATGTACTCGGCTTCGGCTGTAGAAAGAGACACACATGTTTGCTTCTTCGATTGCCAGCTAACAAGTTTGCCATCAAGAAACTGACACCCGCTAGTTGTGCTCTTTCGGTCCAATCCACATTCACTTGGATCGGCATCAGATAATGCTTGTACGAAGAATCCTGATTTCGCCGGGAACCATAAACCGAGAGATGAGGTTCGCTTCAGCCATCATGTGAGGTCACAATAACAGATAGAAAACATTATGTCTGGTCGACTAGCTGTTAGATACATTAAAGACCCTATCATTTTGCGATAAAGGGTCATGTCAGCAGCCGGTTTTTCTAGAGAAGGTGTTAACTTCGTGCCAAATGCCATAGGAACGTTCACTTTTGACTCTCCCATCATTCCGAACTTGGCTAGTAAGGTCTTTGTGTAAGCCTCTTGATTAATAAAAATGCCTTCGGGTCCCTGTCTAATATTCAAGCCAAGGAAAAAGTTAATGGGATCCATTGAACTCATCTCAAACTTAGTCTCCATCAACTTCCTAAATTCAGCTGTTAATCCATGATTCGTGGAACCAAAGATGATATCATCGACATAAATTTGGACGATAATAAGGTGGTCACCTTCTTTCTTACGAAAGAAGGTTGGTTCAATTAAACCTTGTTTGAACTTATACATTTTTAGAAATTGAGTAAGTGTTTCATACCATGCTCTAGGAGCTTGCTTCAGACTATAAACCGCCTTGTCCAGAATATAGCAGTAATCTGGATACCTTTCGTTCACGAAACTAGGTGGTTGCTCTACGTATGTCGTCTCTTGTAATTCTCCATTTAAAAATGCAAACTTGACATCCATTTGGTATACTTCAATGTTCTTATGAGCAACATAGGCCAGAAAGATTCGTATCGATTCTAATCGAGCTACTGTAGTGAAGGTCTCTTCGTAGTCCATTCCTTCTTCCTGACAATATCCCTTCACTACCAGCCTTGCTTTGTTACGAATCACATTCCCTTCTTTTTTCCATCTTGTTTTTGAAAACCCACTTCAGTCCAACCACAAATGCATCCTTTGGTGTAGGAATCAGTCTCCATACTTTGTTTCGCTCAAATTCATTGAGTTCGTCTTGCATTGCCTGTACCCAATCAGAGTGATCGAGTGTAGTTTTAACAGTCTTTGGTTCAACTTTGGAGACAAACGAACAAAACATGCAAAATTCCACTTGAGAGAATAATGCAGTTTGCTTCGCTTTCAGTTGAGAATGTGTGAGAACTCTTTCCGATTATTCACCAATGATTTGGGTTTTTGGATGATCTTTTGTCCATTTGGTGAAGGGAGGGTAATTTGGCTCATAGGAGGGATCCAGTTCAGCATTTACTTCTTCTTCGAATTCTGAATGTGTATCATCATCATCATCATCATTCGTATTTACATTCTCCCCCTCGAATGATGAAATAGTTTCGGCTTCAGGCTCGGAATTCTCCCCCTCGACTGGACGTTCGTTGGGTATGGTGGTTGATGGGTTCTCCCCCTGGATAGTAGAATTTGGAGATTCACTTGGCTTTTTAGATTTTTCAGATTCTTGAGATCCACTTGAACTTGAAGGTTCGCTTTCCATAATTTTAGCAGCTTCATCAATTACCTTCTTCATATTATCTACTTTGTTGTCAGCTGTTTTCGCTTCAGAGAGTGTAGCAATCTCTGGTTTATCAAAGAGCTTCACATATTCTTCAAATAAGTTGGAGATGGGAACCGAGACTTGACCAGTTTGAGGAAAGATTTCATCCATTGGTTCTTTGCTTGATGTGAGTTTCTTCACGTAGTTATCATCAAACGACACGTAATAAGTTTCTTCGATTTTCTTTGAGCGTTTTTTCAGAACCCTACACGCTTTTGAAGTAAGCGAATACCCAAGAAAAATTCCTTCATCTGCCTTCACATCAAACTTGTTTCGGTTCTCTTTAGAGTTGAAGATGAAGCATCTTGAACCGAATACATGGAAAAACTTGACGTTAGGCTTGCAGTTGTTTAGAATTTCATAAAGAGTTATTGTGAATCTCTTGTTGAGAAAAGACCGGTTCTTGGTGTAGCAAGCAGTGGCAATAGCATCAGCCCAGAAATACAGGGGCAACGAAGCGAAGCTGCGCATGGTTGAGCTGCTTCACACAACGAGCGGTTTCGCCTTTCACCGACCCCATTTTGTTGTGGAGTATAGGGAGCAGAGAAATTGTGAGACACTCCCTTTTCAGCAAGAAACTCTTCAAACACTTAGTTTCTGAATTCCAACTCATTATCATTGCGAATGCTTCTAACCACCTTTCACAGTTGAAGCTCTACTTGCTTTATAAAAACTTTGAGCTTCGACGTTGCTTTTGATTTTTGTTTAAGAAAAAAAACCAGGTGAAGCGAGAAAATTCATAAGCTATGACAAGAATATACTTGTTACCACCGATGCTTTCAAGAGCTGAAGGCCACACAGATCAATATGCAGTAGCTCAAGAGATTCGATGATCTTTCTGTTAACACGAGTTGGATGACTCTTCTTGCTTTGCTTTCCCATTTCACATGCATCACACAAATGTTCCTTGTCAAACTTGAGAAATAGAAGTCCTCGCAAATGATCACCAAGAACTAGCGTGTTGACGTCTTTGAAGTTGAGGTGCAAGAGCCTTCGGTGCTATAGCCAACTATTGTCAGAATGTGCTTTCGTTAGTAGGAATACAGATGGCTTCCCTCATATTGGATTAAGGTTTAGTGGATACATTTTTCCTTTTCTTTGAGATTTCAGTGACACATTCTTGGTCTTGTTTTCAATTATTTCTGACCCTTCATCATCGAACGAAACCTTCAGTCCAGTTCCCACCTCCAGTTGTGAAACACTGATGATCATTCCATAGCCTTTTATTGTGCCAAAAGAATTGTTTCGATACTCGACACATCCACCATCCTTCAAAGCCTGAAACTCCAGTAGCTCTTCCCTTCTCCTTGTCATGTAACGTGAGCAGCCACTTCAATACACTATAACTTGTAAAAATCAAGCAGATTTAGGAACCCAGAGTTTCTTGGGTCCTTGTGAGCCTTTTACATAGCAGGGAATTGTAAGAGAAGAATCAACCAAAAACGTTCATTTTATTAAGGTGGTTTCATCTTTTCTTTTAAATGTGAAAACTTTGAATTTCTTAGCTTTTGTTTCTTTAGCTTTAGACTTTTGAATTGTGTTTTTATTGTTCACAAACTTTTGGTTCTTTTTCCTAGAGTCAGCAGTCGTTTTCTTTGTCTTCTTTTCATCTTCCGAGATTAGCTTCCCCTTTCCCTTTACATTCACTTTTGGATTTTTCTATGGGTAAGAGGGATTAGTTTTAGGAGCGAAACCTTGCTTTTGGTTCCTTTCGCTGTTAGGTTGAGAACCAAAACCACTCCTTCGGTTTCGTTTGCTTCCATTTAGGGAGCCAAAACTACTCTTTCGGTTCGCTTGATTGCAGGATTGACATTGAGTACAAGGAGTAGAGTTACACTTTGATTCTTCTTCTTCTATAAGGTGTGAAGACCTATCTGAGTGAATGTAATTAGGGTTTTGGGACACCAAAATTGCTTCCATTCAGAGAGATTCTTCTTATATCTCCTATTATGTTGATGTTTCTGCTCTAACAACTGCTTAGGAGTTTTATGGATGTTAACCTTGGGTTTCGGTCTTTCATCATGAGTTTTGCTCTTTAGCGAGGAGGTTTCGCATGACGCCTTGACTGGTTCTCTTGGAATATTTTTGGTACCACTTGTGCTTGGCACATCAAAACGTGTAGGCTTGTTGAGTGGTTCTGCCACATATCTGCCTTTGACCGTCCATGATGTTTTCTCAGATAGACCAACCGTCTCATCAACATTGTCGATTGGAGTTGACTAGAAATGCTCCTTACAGCCTTCATCATTGTCCTCATTCACTATTGCTGTCAATTCGATTGTTTACTGCTGTGTGACTCTTGTAACTGCATAAATCTAATTTCGTGTGGTTTGTACCTTTTGATATACCAGAGCCTTTTCTTTCAGAATTTTGGACTTATTTTGGGACAAACGACCAAAATCAATGGAATTTTGAGAAATGAGATTTTTGATAGGTTCGGGTTCACTCTTGACAAATTCAGAACAATCCACCTCATTTGTTACGGATATTTCACTCATATCATCATCATCATCAAATTAAGAAGTATTTTCAACATCAATTTTTTTTTTCTGAACTTAACTTGGCATTCAACAAGTCAAACTTCTGCATGGTTTTGGTTTTAATTTTTAATTTGTCATTTTCGTCCAAAAGGTAATTAAGCATGTCCTTATGGTCTTTGGACTTTATAAAGGACTCTATTTTGTCAAGACCAATTCTGTATGCTGGAGAAATTTCATCAGAAGATACAACAACTTCACAGTTATATACACTAACATCAATTTCATCCTCCTTAAATTCAAGGAAGGGCAGAATCATACTATGAATTTTCTTGCCTATTTCACAATCCAGATGCAATTGGGTAATATTGGAATATAAATATTTAGCAATTAAACAAAAAAAATTTCTCTGTTTTAAAAGCTTTAAATTATCCCTTTGCAATTAAATTGTCTCATCCTTAATCGTAACTAACTCGATCTCCTTTTGCTCTATCCAGATCCGTCTCTCCTCACTCTTCGAAGATACCCTACTGAGTTGATCAGTTAGGTTAGAGTTTGTGAGGCGATTTTGTGTTAAACTACCACTTAAACTAGAAAATTTAAATTTTAATTCTTTCAGTTCTTTTTCATAGTTTGTGACCGGGATTTTTAATGACTCGAGAATTGAATGTACCTTCTTGATCAACTAGTCGTATTCGTTGATCTGCTCGCCAACTGGTTTGGTAGCGAAACACCTGTCTTCTCGCTCCCTTGCTTCATCACAACCCCCATCAGTAGTTTAGCCTCTCATCTGTGACACACCGACAGTCACCATCAAGCACATCCCTGCACCTTCAGTTTCAGCTTCTTTCGCCACGAAAGCCCTGCCATTTGTGGGCTTACGAACCTCTTCGTCCTCAGAGTCTATAGACCAAACTTCCACACCACCAAACTCATCATCTATGAGATTTTCCTGTATAATTAAAGCATTCATAGTGTTGTTAGTAGCAACTTTCTTCTTCTTTATTTCTTCTAGCTTTCACAGGTGGTAGGCTTCATCGTCTTCATTCTCGTTCTTTTCTGACATATTTTTCAAGACACAATCTTTGGCAAAGTGATTTTTTCCTTTGCAGTAGTGACAATCAAATCCAGAGTCCCCAAGAAGCTTACATTTCTTCTTCGGTTCTTCATGATGAGGAGAGTTCTGCGGTTCCTCCTTTGCTTTATCTGAATTGTAGCATCCTTGCCAGTTTTGGTTCTTGGAGTTAGGAAACTTTCTACACACAAGCTTCTTTGGATTAGAGACCATCAAAGCATACTCTTCATTGGTTAGACCAAATTCTAATAGATCTAAATCTTCTTCTTCTTCTTCAGCCATGTTCTTTCCTTTTGATACGAGAGCTAAAGATACCATGCTTGAAACAACATTCATTTCTTTGGTCACTGCACTTTCTTGTGATTTTAGAATCCCCACTAGCTTCACTACGGAGTAAGCTTTGAATTGTTCATGAGCTTTTACTATAGACACCACCACTATCCATTCCGTTCTTAAGCCATTCATGAATGTGACCTTTTTCTCAGTTACCTTCCTTTCTATGCCATGCTTTATCATTTTGCTGAGAAGATGATTGAAACGATCAAAGGATTGAATGAGCTTCTATTCTGGTTTTTGGTTGAAGTCTCCAAACTCTTAAAGCAGTAAAGTTTGGATAGAATGCTCAAGATCCTCATCGGTGGAATATAACTCCTTCAATCTGTCCCATATCTCTTTAGCCGTCGTGCATGAACTAACGAACCGGAATGTGTCAGATTTTAGGGCGAATCTGATCATTCGTAGTGCTTTAATGTTGATCACAAGCTTTTCCTTTTCGTCTTGAGGAACACCCTTTACATCAACCATGAGTTGGTTGCACTTCTTTTGCGTCTTGATTGTTCTGTTTGTGCCAGAGTAAACAAATGGACCTATAGTGATTGCTTCCTAGATTAAGTATTCATTATCTTTTGAACCAGTCACGTAGTTGTAACATCCCGGAATAGCAAGAGTAAAGTTGAATGGCTAAAAGAGTAATATGGGAAAGATAGACTCGGCGAGTCCATGGGTGGACTCGGCGAGTAGAGTCGCGACTTGGTCACGTGTTAAGTGGCCGACTCGGTGAGTCAGTGTATTGGACTCGGCGAGTAGGCGCTGAATGGAGAAAACCCTAAATCCGGAAGTTGAGCCATATATAAGGAACATTATGTTTCCCCCCAACCTCCTTATCACCCCCTTGAGTCCCAGAAACCCTAAATTCATGGAGAAACCCCATTGTTGGGTGATTTGGAGCTTGGAGAGGTGGTTGTTGAAGAGATCTTGAAGAAGAAGAGGCTTGGAGCAAGGGGTTTTGCTTGGATTCGAGTTCCATTGTAGTTTGGGTGTTCTTTTGAGGTAATATCTTGTCCTTGGGCTGTTATTCTTATGGATTCTTCATTATGGGGTTTGTGGGAGCTTATCTTTTGGTGTTTTGGAGTTTAGAGGTCAGATCTGAGGTTGCTACCTCAGATCTGAATTGGAGAAGGGTTGGAATGCCTGAAAGTCCCTGTGTTCAATTGTGTAGTGAAGCTATCATGTCCCAAACCCTAGCTCTATAGTGTTAAAGGCCTATATCTCTTTGGATTCACGTAAAGTTTGCCACTTTACGTGATGGATGGGTTGTAGGAAGCTAGATCTATGTTTTGGATGAATTGCATGGCCTGGAGTGCTTCTGTATGGATTCAGACCGGTGGTACTCGGCGAGTCACATGGGTGGACTTGACGAGTTGCTTGAAGATGAGCTGGAACTCGACGAGTTGGAAGAACAACTCGGCAAATTGGATGAAGATGGTCTGGAACTCGGCGAGTTGTATGAACAACTCGGCGAGTAGGTTGAAGATAGCCTTAGACTCGGCGAGTCTGTTCTTGGACTCGGCGAGTCTTTTCAAAGAGTCCCAATATTTTCTGGTTGAGTCGAGAATCGGCAAATCAAGGGATGACTCGGTGAGTTATGGGCGAGTGCACTCAGAGTTGTTGGACTCGACGAGTCTCGGGGTGACTCGGCGAGTTAGGTCGCAGATTGAGGGAAGTTCTGAGTATGGGGACTCGGCGAGTCCTCGGGTTGACTCGGCGAGTAGAGTCAGTCAGGGGTTGACTTTGACCTTGTCCAAAGGTTGACCAGTTGTCTTTCAGGGGTATTTTGGTAATTAAGGGTATTCATTTAGTTGAGTGTGTTGGAGTTCAGTGGAGGAGTTCGTGTCGGAGCTTGGAGCAGCGGGATCTTATCCATTCAGCCGGCAGTTTCGAGGTGAGTTATCCTCACTATATCAATAGGGTCTAAGGCACCAAGGTCGGCCCTTATCGGATTGAGATCCGGGTAGTTGTTGTTATGTTGTTGCTGTGATATGTTTGCATCCTGAGAGCTAGGATGGTATATGTTAGAGACCTGATTGAGATCGGTATCCTGAGAGATAGGGTGATGCTATGCTAGTGACCTGTTAGGTCGGTATCCTGGTTAGGATGATGATATGTTATGTGATCTGTTTGACCTGCTTGTTGACTGTGAATTTCTATATGATTGTATGTATATGTGCACATGGTTGTTTGGACTGGAGTTGGGTTGAGGTGGGTCCTGCTTTGTGCTGTAGGCCAAGATACCCAAGGCGGACCGGTTGTCCCGAAGGCCCAGCGCGCGGTCCGGATAGGCTGTTGGCCCCAAGAGGGGGGACCAGACGTGCCGAGGCTCGGAGAGTGGACCAGGCTGAAGGCCCGGTGTGGGCGGACCAGTCATACTGTAGACTCAGAGAGTGGACCAGGTGGATTGAAGGCCCGGTGCGGGTGGACCAATCACACTGGAGACTCGAGGTGCATGGCTGTTCTATGATCAGATATGTTGTGGCATGTTATGCGTGTATGGTATAAGTGGTTGGTATTTTGGGGATATCTCACTAAGCCTTCGGGCTTACAGTTGTGGTTTTATGTTTTTCAGGTTCTTCAGGAGATCGTGGCAAGGCGAAGGCATGATCGTACTGCTCCTCATGATTTTGTAGTAATGTGATTCTGGGAATACGTTAAATGTTTTGTATTGAAAACCTTTTTGTAAAGATTTAATTAAATGGAATCGAGCTGTTTTTGAAAATTCAAAATTGGTTGTATTTTTCGGTTGTTACAAGTTGGTATCAGAGCCTTGGTTTGAGTGAATTGGAGGAACATTCATGTGACTCCAGTCTCAAATCGAGGAGAGTTTTCCAAAGAGTATTTAAAAAGGGTTTTCAAAATGAGTAAGGGAGGACACGGAGGTACGATCAGCCGGAGCCAGTAAGTAACCCCCAAAATACCATGCATGTTATTTGTTTTTGAGCTTTGGTAGAACAGCATGCTAGGGCTAGGCTAGGGGTCTTCAGGATTTCATGATAATGTTGCCTGACTTGTGCTGCCTGTAGCCTAGGGTTCCTTATGGGAGATTTTCAGTGTTCCTCTAGTGGTGAGGGTTGAGTGTTGTTATGCGTGTTTCTCTAGGGTGTTGTGGTAGTACTTCATACAAATATGGGTAGGTGTGGAAGGTAGTATGAGCCCGTACTACTGAAAGCACAGGACCCATACGCGCATCAGGGAAACCATGATCTCTAGGGTTGGGTTGAGAGAGTGGGATCCCAGGTTAATGGGAAGAGTCTGAGTTTTTGTGTGGTGTTTTTCAGTATGGAGATTCCGAGGCATAATGAGAGTGGATCCGGATTAGGATTGGGAGCAGGAAAGGGAGTTCCGGGCGGATCGATACCGCTCGAGGTTATCGGTCAGATGAGCACGTGCGAGTTGGATGCAAGGATTCGTGAGATCCTGCATGATGAGATTGTTGAGCTGTTTCGGGCTGAGTTGTCGGAGCTGTTTGGGTCGATCAAGACCGCCATGGTTGAGTATTTTGATGAGCGCTATGCGGCTCTTGCAGAGACGGCTGCCGCGGTGGCTACAGCGGCTGTAGCGGCGGCAGGGGGAGGAGCTGGTCGGGGCTTTCAGTATCGGGACTTCGATAATACGAAGCCTCCCACCTTCGATGGAGTTCAGGACCCAATTGTTGCTATGAGGTGGTTATCAAACGTGGAGGGGTATTTCTTCACGTGTTCATGCCCTGCTGATCAGAGGGTGAGGTGTGCTCTGAACCTGTTGAGGCTCGGGGCGAAGGATTGGTGGAGATTGACCACGGGGTCATATTCGGATGCGCAGAGGGCTGCGGTTTCATGGGATCAGTTCACGGAGATGTTCAGTACTCGTTATGTTCCGCAAGTTGAGAGGGAGAGATTGGCTCAGGAGTTCCTTGAGCTGAAGCAGGGTTCGGAGTCGGTGACTAAGATCACCAGGATGTTCATTGAGAGGGCGATGTTTTGCCCAGAGTTCGCTTCGGAGTAGGCTCAGATGTGTCGATATCTAAGCATGCTCAAGAGGGACATCAGACAGTTTGTGTCTGCCCAGAGGTGCGAGACCTTGTTGGAGTTACAGGAGGCCGCTAGGCGGCATGAGTTAGAGATCGAGTTGCAGTTGCGTGAGCTGAGGCAGGATCCGGTGCAGTCGCAGCCGGCGCCGAAACGGTCCATGACCGTTGATGTTAAAGTGGGGGGTCTGAGCAGCCACACTTGTGGGAAGTGTGGGAGGGGTCACACCGGAGTTTGTAGGTCCGGTGGTGCATGCCGCAAGTACGGAAAGGAGGGGCACTATGCGAGGGATTGTCGGCAGTCAGTGCCGGTTTGGGATTTGAGGATCTGTTATCTTTGTCATCAAATTGAACACTTGAGGGTCAACTGTCCACAGCTTGCTGCAGGACCGGTGCAGGCTCCAGCACCAGCCACTTTGAGGATCACAGGTGGAGGTCAGGGTGGAGCGGAGCCCCCAAGGGCTCAGGGTCGTGCTTATCAGCTTGCGGCAGAGGAGGCCAGAGTAGTGCCGGATGCAGCTACGGGTATGTTTCTTTCTTGATGTATTGTTATCTTGTGATTATTGTGGTGTATTGTTTATGAGCTGGTATTTCTGTTTGGTTTTCGATGTGGTATTCGTCGTTTTGAGGGTTGTGGTTTGGTTATGGGTTATTGTTTTGGGAATTTCGTTGGTTATCATCCATGAGAGTTATTAGTGGGAACCTGGCATTGGTTTGAAGGCCGGGTAGCATCTGCTTTCTGAGGAGTCGTTAGATGCAGATTGAAATTCTTTCGAGCGGGATAATCAGTGTTGATGTGGGATCTTGTTAAGATTGTTTATGCTTGTGGGAAGCAGTCCGCGTGTAAGTGTTTTCTTTGTGGAGAGTTGTTCTGGGAGGTCGGTGATGGAAACCGATGGTTGTTAATCAGTGCTACAAGTGGGGGAGAATTGGAGAATTCTCCAGGAGATCAATGAGTATTTGAGGGTGCTTAGCTGGTGGGATTCAGCAGTGTTTTGTCAGCCCAGAGTATAGGCTGATAGGAGCAAGTGTCGGGCATGCGGGGCGGGATACAGACCTAGGGCATTTGATTGTGGAGGGCCTGGGAGCAGGCCGGGATCGAGCATTTGTGATTGAGACAGAGTTCGGAACCCTTAAAGGGCTAGAACAGTGCGCATAGGAGGATTTCCAGGAGTGATAGCTCGGAATGATGAGTGCTAGTTGAGCGGTCCGGATAGGCCGGTAGGCGTACCAGTCAGGCTGAAGGCTCGGAGAACGGTCCAGCCAAACAGAAGGCACTGAGAGCGGTCCAGATTGGCTGAAGGTTCTGAGAGTGGTCCAGATTGGCTGAAGGCCTGGTGAGGCGGTCCAGTCATGTTGAAGACTCTGCAGGTATTGTTGGATCGGTTCAAGGATATGGATTGTGTATGTTGCAGTGTGATTGCATTAGAAGGTCTGGCCCCGAGTATTGATCTTGATTAGTGGAGATGGTGCATGGACTCAAGAGTCCTTGCGAGCAGATTCAGAGCATGTGTGTTGCATGGATAACGGATACGCTAAAAAAGGGTGGTGTAGCGTTGGGCGAGCACCGTGACACTTGTCGGAGTGACAATGTGGCCAAGTGGATTCCTTGGTAAGGAAAAGGGAGAGGTGTGTAACTCCGAGAGGGAGTGCAAGTTCACGAAAGTGAAAGCGGCAGAGCAAAGTTATGGTTAGAGTAATTCGAGTATGGTTATCGAGCAGCGTGTTTGCGACAGTGGAATAGAAGCTCATCCGGTTTGGGATGTCTACTGAGGTCGCGGAAGGAATTCCGCAGGTGTAGAGCCAAGAGGCTCGGAAGGGATGCAGGGAGAGAGTCTTGGGTTCTCAGTGTGATTCTGATCAGGGTGTTGGGTATGTATTAGTGGTTCATCCTGGGGGATGTTTGAGGATATCATCAGTGTATCGGGTTTTCCCAACCTGAGGGTGCTAGAGCTAGTTCAGCATGTATATGTGATTGCAAGAGGAGAACTCATGGGAGTTGCTCTGAAGAATGTGTCCTTCCGTCAACATGGAATGGATAGAGTGGGATTCGGATCGGGGATCCGATGGTTCATTGTTTTCTAAGCCATATTGGTCGAGTGATTGTTGAGATTTGGAGCAGTGATGCGTCATGGGTAATTCTCGGTTGTTGAGTGTGATTATCAGAGGGTGCAGCTGGTGCCCGGCTCGAGAAGGTGATCAGGACACCATAAGGAAGGAGAAAACTCTTTTCTGGTTCTATGGTTGTGCTTTGAGAAACCGGGTTGGATCAACGCCAGGTGGTGCATGGCAGAAGTATTCCTAGGAGTTGAGTTGTTGCAGGCTTCGAGGACGAAGCCTAATGTAAGTGGGGGAGAATTGTAACATCCCGGAATAGCAAGAGTAAAGTTGAAGGGCTAAAAGAGTAATATGGGAAAGATAGACTCGACGAGTCCATGGGTGGACTCGGCGAGTAGATTCGCGACTTGGTCACGTGTTAAGTGGCCGACTCGGTGAGTCAGTGTATTGGACTCGGCGAGTAGGCGCTGAATGGAGAAAACCCTAAATCCGGAAGTTGAGCCATATATAAGGAACATTATGTTTCCTCCCCAGCCTCCTTATCACCCCCCTTGAGTCCCAAAAACCCTAAATTCATGGAGAAACCCCATTGTTGGGTGATTTGGAGCTTGGAGAGGTGGTTGTTGAAGAGATCTTGAAGAAGAAGAAGAGGCTTAGAGCAAGGGGTTTTTCTTGGATTCGAGTTCCATTGCAGTTTGGGTGTTCTTTTGAGGTAATATCTCGTCCTTGGGCTGTTATTCTTATGGATTCTTCATTATGGGGTTTGTGGGAGCTTATCTTTTGGTCTTTTGGAGTTTAGAGGTTAGATCTGAGGTTGCTACCTCAGATCTGAATTAGAGAAGGGTTAGAATGCCTGAAAGTCCCTGTGTTCAAGTGTGTAGTGAATCTATCATGTATGAAACCCTAGCTCTATAGTGTTAAAGGCCTAGATGTCTTTGGATTCACGTAAAGTTTGCCACTTTACGTGATGCATGGGTTGTGGGAGGCTAGATCAACGTTTTGGATCAATTGCATGGCCTGGAGTGCTTCTTTATGGATTCAGACCGGTGGTACTCGGCGAGTCACATGGGTGGACTCAACGATTTGCTTGAAGATGAGCTGGAACTCGATGAGTTGGAAGAACAACTCAGCGAGTTGGATGAAGATGGTCTGGAACTCGGCGAGTTGTATGAACAACTTGGCGAGTAGGTTGAAGATAGCCTTCAAGTCTATTCTTGGACTCGACGAGTCTTGTCAAAGAGTCCCAATATTTTCTGGTTGAGTCGAGAATCGGCGAGTCAAGGGATGACTCGGTGAGTTATGGGCGAGTGAACTCAGAGTTGTTGGACTCGACGAGTCTCGGGGTGACTCGGCGAGTTAGGTCGCGGATTGAGGGAAGTTCTGAGTATGGGGACTCGGCGAGTCATCGGGTTGACTCGGCAAGTAGAGTCAGTCAGGGGTTGCCTTTGACCTTGTCCAAAGGGTATTTGTTTAGTTGAGTGTGTTGGTGTTCAGTGGAGGAGTCCGTGTCGGAGCATGGAGCAGCGGGATCTTATCCTTTCAGTCGGCAGTATCGAGGTGAGTTATCCTCACTATTTCAACAGGGTCTAAGGCACCAAGGCCGGCCCTTATCGGATTGAGATCCGGGTAGTTGTTGTTATGTTGTTGCTATGATATGTTTGCATCCTGAGAGCTAGGATGGTATATGTTAGAGACCTGATTGAGATCGGTATCCTGAGAGATAGGGTGATGCAATGCTAGTGACCTGTTAGGTCGATATCCTGGTTAGGATGATGATATGTTATGTGATCTGTTTGACCTGCTTGTTGACTGTGAATTTCTATATGATTGTATGTATATGTGCACATGGTTATTTGGACAGGAGTTGGGTTGAGGCGAGTCCTACTTTGTGCTGTAGGCCAAGATACCTAGGGCGGACCGGTTGTCCTGAAGGCCCATCGAGCGGTCCGGATAGGCTGTAGGCCCCAAAAGGGCGGACCAGACTTGCCGAGGCTCGGAGAGTGGACCAGGCAGACTGAAGGCCCGATGTGGGCGGACCAGTCATACTGTAGACTCAGAGAGTGGACCAGGTGGATTGAAGGCCCGGTGCGGGCGGACCAATCGCACTGGAGACTCGAGGTGCATGGTTGTTCTATGATCAGATATGTTGTGGCATGTTATGCGTGTATGGTATAAGTGGTTGGTATTTTGGGGATATCTCACTAATCTATCGGGCTTACAGTTGTGGTTTTATGTTTTTCAGGTTCTTCAGGAGTTCGTGGCAAGGCGAAGGCGTGATCGTACCACTCCTCATGATTTTGTAGTAATGTGATTCTGGGAATACGTTAAATGTTTTGTATTGAAAACATTTTTGTAAAGATTTAAATGGAATCGAGCTGTTTTTGAAAAATATAAAATTGGTTGTATTTTTCGGTTGTTACAGTAGTCTTCAAAATGATGCGTCCAAACTTCATAATCTTGAGTATACAGGATATGAATCCTGGTGGTTGATCTAATACTATTGGAGATGTTTATTGGGTTCAATTGTGAATCTTCAAGAGACATGATGATTTTGTTTTGAAACCTGCTCAAGATCAGACTAGTAAACAAAGTTAGGGTAAGATCGAAGTCTAAGAACTACATCAATGAAGGATACTGGTTCTAGCAGAAAATGATAATAGCAGAAAACCCTAAAACCTTCTTCAACAGAAAAGATGCATATAGATTACATAGTCTCCTGCTCTGATACCAATTGATGAGTTGATAAATCTTTAGGTCGATTAGATCTTTGACAAGAAAATCAATAAGATTAACAAACACTTGAACACACAATGAATCAACCGAATGTCAAATGATTAAAATATAGTCACACCTCAGAAGAGCTTGATTAAAAGCTTCTACTGTAGAGGTGTGCTAGGGTTTACAGTACAATTAATACAATAAATAATGAATGCGTTTTTAACAAGGATGCATGCATGCACCTTATATACTAGACCCTAGAAAGATTAATACGGTTGGACAGGCCCAAACCCATGACAAAACTTGGACAAAACAACAGAGCCTAATGACGCAACACTTGAGGTCTCAACAATGGGAAATAGGCGATCTTCTCCTTTTACCAAGGTTGGGACTTATCAGCTCGTGCTTAGTAGTGATGTTAGGATTAGTTTAACTAATTGTTGCTACTTTTCAAAAATGACATGAACCATTATTTCTTTTTCATGCATTGTTTAGACAAGTTTTTCGCTATTTTTTTGATGATTTGAATGGTTCAATTCTAGTTTATAAAAATGGTGTTCTTATATTTGAAGCTTTACCCTGTAGTAGCATGTATGAAACCATGACTTGTGTTGATAGCTCAGGAAATAATGTATTTCACATTGATTCGTCTAATGGTTTAGACAAGGCATGCTCGTGTCATTGTCGTCTTGGGCACATTAACAAGAAACACATCGCCCAACTCCAAAAGGATGGAGTCTTGGAATTATTTGACCTAAGTTCATATGATGACTATGAGTCTTGTCTTTTGGGTAAGATGACAAAATCACCTTTCACTGGATCTTGTGAAAGATGTGAGGGTTTGCTGGACCTCATACATACATATGTGTGTGGATCCTTTAGATCCACTACAAGAGATGTTAATCGATTTTATGTAACATTTATAGATGATTATAGTAGATATGGTTTTATCTACTTGATCAAACATAAATAAAAAACCTTTGAAATGTTCAAATAGTTTAAGCATGAAGTCGAAAATCAATTCAGCAGGAAGATAAAGATGCACCGATTTGATAGAGGATGAGAGTATCTTAGTATCGAGTTCCATGACTACCTTAAGAAATGTGGAATAGTTTCACAACCGACTCATCCTAGGACACCATAAGTTAATGGTGTGGCTGAGAAGAGCAATCGAACCTTGTTGGACATGGTTCGTTCCATGATGAGTCGAGCCACTGTTCCTAATTCCTTCTGGGAGTAAGCCTTAGAGACAGCCGCCCATATCCTCAATCTTGTCCTTACTAAAAAGGTTTCCAAAACACCTCACGATATATGGATATGGGAAGTTCCCTTGTTAGAACATATCAATGTTTGAGGTTGTGAAGCTTGCGTTAGACAAAAGACTCATGAAAAGCTAGAATCCATAAGTGAGAGATGTATTTTCATTAGCTACCCACCAAAGTCTTTAAGATATTTGTTCTATAGGCCTTGTGAAAGCGTGGTCTTTGTAGCACAAAGTGGAGTGTTTTGTGAGAGAGAGCTTATATACAAAGAGGATAGTGGAAGTACAACTGACCTTGAAGAGATTTATGAGTCAACTAATGAAGGAAACTTAGAATACAATAACACTCAACCAGAGGATGAAATTCCAATTGAGCCAGTTCACAGTTCATTACCTCTTCGTCGTTATAGTAGAGTTAGCATGCGATGACTCAATTGATGAGTTCAATTTGATGTTTTATGTCATTATCACAAATCAGGAAATCAGGAATCAAAATTTTGACAATGAGATTGATTCGAGTCCAAGTGTCATGTCTATATGATATCTAGTAGAACGGATGAATATTTTATCACTAATCTAAGGACCAATGTTTGATTAGTTTGTAGTGAAGGGTTTTGAGAATTTTAACACTCCTAAGGTGTACATGCAACCCTAGAAACCTTGGATCTATGTTTTACTAAGATACGTGCAAATTTGATTTCCAAGGTTCTTAACCTATCTAGCATGGCATGGGACCTTGAATCATAAAAGCTAGTAAGAAAACATACCTTTCTTGTTACTTGGATTCCTTGAGAACCTTGTGAGCCTAGCACCTCAAGTGTGATGCCTCAAATGTCTCACACAGTACCACAACACTTGGAATAACCTTGAGAGAAGACACTTATCACTCAAAATCGGCTAGCCCTCTTGTTCTACACTTAGTGATCCGATTTTGCTATTCATGGGGTCCTTATATAGTTGTGTCACAAGTAGGGTTACTCAGTGTAAACCCTAATGTGCATGGCTTTTCATATTCCATGATCCATGGGTTTATAAAATCAATAGACTATCCATGGAGTACCTTATAGGTTTAACCCAATTCATATAAACCATGGATCATTAGCCCACTATACAGGAATGGATGATTCACACAATCAACCCCATATATTTAATTAGTCTTTTTGATCACTTTATTACTTCCAAATTAATTCTTTGATCAATACTAATTAAATAATATTTTTAATATATTAGAACTTATAATATATTAATAATCCCTTAGTGTCATTTCTCTCATTTAGTCTATCCAAGTGTTGTGATGCCATGCAACCCAAATGGACCATGCCAACCGGGTCAAGTATATCCCAAAAAAAGTTATAAACTTAGACACCCAATCCAACAGTCTCCCACTTGCATAAGTTCAATAACTATATCTGCAAGAATAACTTCAGGAACCAATCAGCAATCGTAGCTCTTTCAAGGTCTTGCAGAATTGAGATGATGATATTACACCATTTAAGATAAGTGATCATATAATTCTCTGTTATACATATCAACCGGACAAATACATGGAATATTTTATGGCTTATTGTCCAACAGTTTGTTTCCCAATTTCTAATTTGTTTGACATAGAACTTAATCGAACACATCAATTTAGTTCTGACGGGTCATGGTACATAGGTCAACACAAAATCATCGAGGGGCCCAGATATCGCCTCTAATCCAAGAAGGAACATATAAACTTTGACTCATATGCTTGTTCTTCTACTTGTTGAATCATACACAAAGGCACATTTTATAACATCGAGTTACCAATGCGTTTTCGTACAATCAATGTATAACCAACTCATAGTCAACAACTCATATATCTAGGTTTGAAGACTTATATGATCTTACCGTCTCAAGATCACTCGAGATAAATTCCATGAAGTGATACAAGTGAGCATGGGTTGAATCCAATACTTAAAACTTACGAGCACTCATGAGTGTTGTAGCAGCTCTTGCTATATCCAACATATTTGACATCTACAAGCCAACCCATGACAGTCTTGATTCATATATACATCCATCATATGACCAACAATGGAGAATTTGAATAATATGATATACCATAACATAATTATTCTGGAAGTCAAAACATGCAAAATGAAATGATTGTAAACGATTGACAGAAGATAGCAACACTTATACTTATAAATAAACAACAACTTTTATTTATCATCAAATGTCAATTACACTTTACACATTTCAAAGCTATCTAATTTCTAAAACTAATATCACCCTTTAGCCCTATGCACCTCGTATGTTGATGATGCTTAACCCTACACAGTCCCTTTGTGAGGGGATCTGTTGGGTTCTCATCCGATGATACCCTCTTTGCCATGAGAAGTCCTTCTTCTATTTGATGTCTGATGAAATGATATTTTCTTTCGATGTGTCTGGATCTCCTGTGATCCCTTGGTTCCTTGGCTAAGGCAACTGCACTTTCACTATCACAGAAAATCTCTATAGGCTCCATTATAGCTGGTACAACTCCAAGGTAGCCAATGAGGTTGTTTAGCCATATAGCCTCGTTTGCTGCCTCCGTTGCTGCTAGATACTCTGATTCGCAAGTTGAATCATCCACTGTCTCCTGCTTGGAACTTTTCTAAGCAATTGCTCCTCCGTTGAAGGTAAAGACCCAACCTGACTGAGAGCGGAAATTATCCCTATCAGTCTGGAAGCTGGCATCACTATACCCTACTATTCTCAAGTCATCACTCCCATCGAGGGTAAGGACCCCGTCCTTAGTCCTCCATAGGTACTTGAGAATGTTCTTTACCACAGTCCAATGAGCCTTTTTAGGGTTCCCCTGATATCTACTGACCATGGTCAACGCAAAGGCCACATCAGGACGAGTACACGTCATAGCATACATGATCGAGCCTACAACAGAAGCATATGGTACTCGACTCATCTCTGCTATGTCAGCCTCTGTACTCGGGCTTTGAGTCTTACTTAATCTGGCGTTACTCTGGATCGGTAACTCTCCTTTCTTGGAATTCTGGATGTTGAACCTATTCAACACCTTATCCAAGTAGGTACTCTAACTAAGTCCAATTAGTCATTTACTCCTGTCTCTCAAAATCCTTATCCCTACGATATAGTCAGCTTCTCCAAGGTTCTTCATAGCGAAACACATCCTAAGCCAGGATTTCACTTCTTGCAGAGTTGGGATGTCATTTCCTATAAGTAGTATGTCATCCACATACAATACCAAAAAGCTAACTATACTCCCATAGCCTTGACATATACACAAGATTCATCTTCACTCCTCGAAATGCCAAACTCTTTGACTTTCTCATCAAAACAAAGATTCCATTTGTGAGGTGCTTATTTCAATCAATAGATGAATTTCTCAAGCTTACACACTTTATTAGGGTACTCTGTACTAACAAAAACCTCTAGCTGACTCATGTAAACATCCTTAGCCAATTTTCCATTTAGGACAGAGGTTTTGACATCTATTAGCCATATTTGATAATCATGAAATGAAGTAATGGCTAACATAACCCTAATAGACTTAATCTTAGCTACTAGTGTTAAGGTCTCATCATAATCTACTCGCAGAGTTTGAGAGAAGCCCTTTGCAACCAGTTGCGCCTTATAAGTGTGTACATTACCATCTATGTCGGTCTTCTTCTTGAATATCCATTTGCACCCGACAGTCTTACGACTAGGTACATTGTCAACCAAGTTCCAAACTTGATTGTCATACATGGACTATATCTCGTTGTCCATAGCCTCTTTCCATTTAGCAGCCTCAAGGCCTGCCATGGCTTCCGTGTAGCAGTTAGGCTCATCCAGACTTACCAGTGTGCCTTCCGCAGGAATATGGAAACCATAGTAATGCTCAAGTGCATTCCTAACCCTCATGGAATGCCTTAGAGGTACAAACTCTTCTGTCGGATCAACATGTGTTTCCTCCTCAGGTTAATTGCTAGGGTTTGAGGTTCCTTCACCACTTGACTCTTGAATTTCTTCAAGGTCAATTTTCCTCCCACTATTTCCTTGGCTTATGAACTCTCTCTCTCTCTCGCGCGAAAGACTCCTCTCCTTGCCATAAAGACCACATTATCCCTGGTCTGTAGAAGAGGTAACCAAAGGATTTCTGTGGGTAGCCGATGAAAATACACCACTCACTTCGAGGTTCGAGATAATCGTGAGTCTCGCGCCTCATAAAAGCCTCGCAACCCTAAATCTTGATGTGGTCCAGATTAGGAACTTTACCAGTCCACATCTCGTGAGGTGTTTTGGCAACCTTCTTTGTTGGGACTGGATTAAGGATATGGATAGTAGTGTCTAAGGCATACCCCCAAAATGAGATTGGTAGCGAAGCTCGGCTCATCATGGAACGAACCATGTCTAACAAGGTTCGATTAAGCCTCTAAGCCACACCATTAAGATGTGGTGTCATGGGAGGTGTCAATTATGAGATAATCCCACATTCCTTAAGATAGTCAAGGAACTTTGTACTAAGATATTCACCACCTCGATTGGATCGAAGCATATTAATGTTCCTGCCCAACTGATTCTCTACTTCCTGTTTAAACTCTTTGAACATTTTAAAGGTTTCTAACTTATGCTTGATTAAGTAGATATATCTATATCTACTAAAATCATCAGTAAAAGTACATAGAAGCGGTTAGCATCCGTTGTGGCAGTTCTGAAGGGTCCACACACATCAGTATGTATGAGATCCAACAAACCGTCACTCCTAGCACAAGAACCAGTGAAGGGTGACTTTGTCATTTTCCCAAACAAACAAGATTCACAACTATCATCCAACTTTAGGTCGAACGACTCCAAGACTCCATCCTTTTGGAGTTGGCCTATGCGTTTCTTACTTACATGTCCAAGACGACAATGCTATAATGATGCTTTATCCAAACTAGTGGAAGAATGAATACACAACACATTATTTCCTAGGTTATCTACAACTGACACAGTTTCATACACACCATCACAAGATAATTCTTTAAAATAAATAACATTATTAAAGAAAGCATTAATACCACCACATTCATTATCAAACGAAAAGGTAAACCCTTGTTTGAACAAACCATGAAAGGAAATAATATTTTTCTCCATTTCAGATGAGTAACAACATTTATTCAAATCCAGTGTAAACTCACTACTTAGCAACAAAGGGTGAACTTGAATCTTGGTGACATGTGAAGCTTTCCTATTCCCCATGATTAAGTTTATCTTCCCATTCTCCAAATTCTCACTTCTTCTTAGTCCCTGCAAATCAGAACATATGTGAGTAGCACAACCTGTATCAAGGACCAAGAATTAGAATAGGGTGAGTTATTAGACAATATAGTGTAAATAACTGCATGATTGGGGTTCACTTTCCCATCCTTAACATCTTGCAGGTATTTGGACAATTTCGCTTCCAGTGCGACTTTTCATGGCAATAGAAGAATTCAGTCTCTTTAGGGTTGGCAGAAGGAGTGACAGAACCTTTCTTGGTTCCACTTGAAGAGGAGCCATCAAGGGACTTTCCCTTGGTACCCTTCGAAGGGATTTTCCTTTTCTTTCCTTTACCTTTCCCGATTGCCAAGACAGGGGTCGTGGTAAGAGTAGGAGTGGTAACAACCGATTTACCCTTAATACTATTTTCGACGGTCTTGAAGAGTCCTTGAAGTTTGTTGAGTGTAACTTCCTCCTTGTTCATGTGGTATGTCATTCGAAATTGATCATAACACGAAGGTAAGGAGTGCAAAATGATGTCAAATGCCAACTCCTCGGAGAAGTTCACATTTAGTTTCACCAAACGATCCACATACCACTGCATTTTCTGCATGTGGCTCATGATGGATTCACCATCCTTCATCCAATTTGTTATCATGGAGGAGATGATTTCATACCGCTCTTGACGATCACTCTGATGGTAGCGGTCCATCTAGTCCTGCTGCATCTCAAAAGGGTAATAGTCCTCATAGGACTTTTGGAGCTCGGTTGTCATTGTGGCCAACATGATACATGCAACTTTGGTGGCATCTCTCTCATGAGTCCGATAATCAACGATCTCCTCAGGAGTAGCAGACGACTCATCAAGTTCCTTAAGGTCCTTTTCGAGGATATATTCCTTGTCGTCGTAACAAGTGACCATCCAGATGTTCCTGATCCAATCCATAAAGTTGGATCCATCGAAGATGACTCTCCCATAAAGGTTCATGAGAGAGAAGGAGCCGTTAGGGTTTGAGCCAGAAGCATCATTGCTGGAAGACATCTGAAAAGAAGAAAGACAAGTTTACATTAGATATAAAGATAGTCCTTAGTAAGACACCCAAATGTAATATTAAAGCTAGGACCCAACACAATATTTTATAACTTAGAAGTGATATGCCATAATCCAAGCTATAAAATATGTGAAGGCAGGTGAATGACGATTCACTAATTTCCACCCTGAAAAATGAAAGGTTTTAATTGGTTTTGAAACTCCTAGATTCTTTGAGATTCATTGAACTTTTCAATGGCATATTTCAATCTCTAGTGTGCCCTTCAAGTTTTGTGACTGGGATGCAGAGGATCAAAAAACAAGGTGTGAAGTAACCATGCAAATTACTTGGTAATCTTAATGTTTATCACTGAAACGATGTGCCGATTAACCACACGCGCTCCACCGATCTATGATAAACCTTAAACCATCATTTTCATACCATTTTAAATCCAGGTTAGTGTGACGGTTAACCACACACGCTCCATTAATGACTTAATCAAAGTGCAAAGCGTAATTTCATGGGTTAGTACATTATTCACATTTTCCTAAAATAACTAAGATTGAGAATTTATAAAAACATTTAGTTACTTTATAGCCGTCATACTTTTAATGAGGATTAAAGTCACTGTCCTACCCGTTCGGTTAACGACCCTCCACCAGTCAAGGAAGCTGTGGGTGAGAGTGGACACCCATTAAGCTGCCATTTTAGAGGCAACAACGTTCCACCCTCCTTATAGTCTGGCATCGTGAATAAGGCCTACTAGCGGTAAGACGACTTTTTCTTATACGTATATATATATATATATATATATATATATATATATATATATATATATATATATATATATATTATTAACTTATTATATTATAAAGTGTAAGGGTTGAATTTTAACTTTTATAATTCTAGGGTTTGGAACTAAAGTTTTTAAAGTGACTTTTCATGTTCCAAAACTCGAGGAAAAGTTTTGTAACTTTCAAAACTTTTCATCTTTCATAAATTATGAGTTAATGGTTTATTAAAATGAGATTCTTTTCATTTTATGTAACCTATGTATTTATTAATGGAGTTTAAAAGAAAGACTTTTCGTAATCCATAACTTGAGGAAAAATTATGGATTCCATTAGAACACATCAAGATCAAGAATTAAACTAACAAGCAAGTAGAAAATAATACCTATGATCTTCTAAACTCATAAGTTCACGAACATTCATATCAACAATTTCAAGAATCATAAGTAAGCCATACAAAACTTGAAATTTTGATAATGGCCATTGAAATTGGATCAACATAACCATTGCACTATCTAAAACAAGTTTTATAAGACCAAAATAGTTTAGGGTAATGTTTCTTGTCCATTTCCAGCAGCAAAACTCGAAAAACTACAAACTGGAAGACAAACTCGTTGAGTTCTATAAGGAACTTGTCGAGTTTATGTATTAACTCGTGAGCTCGGCACGTTTTTGGCCAGAACTTGTCGAGTTTTCGAGTCTGGGCAGATTTTTGATTTTGAAAAACAAGTTTGCATAAAGTATCAAGTAAACAAGCCTAGGATCTGATACCACTGAAGGGTTTTGAGCATTCTAACACTCCTAAGGTGTACATGCAATCCTAGAAACCTTGGATCTATATTTTACTAAGATACATCCAAATTTGATTTCCAAGGTTCTTAACCTATCTAGCATGGCATAGGAACTTGAATCATAAAAGCTAGTAAGAAAGCATACCATTCTTGTTGCTTGGTTTCCTTGAGAACCTTGTGAGCCTAGCACCTCAAGTGTGACTCCTCAAATGTCTCACACAACACCACGACACTTGGAATACCCTTGAGAGAAGACAATTATCACTCAAAATCGGCTAGCCCTCTTGTTCTACACTTAGTGGTCCGATTTTGATAGTCATGGGGTCCTTATATAGTTGTGTCACAAGTAGGGTTACTCCATGTAAACCCTAATGTGCATGGCTTTTCATATTCCATGATCCATGGGTTTATAACCTCCATGGACTATCATGGAGCAACTTATGGGTTTAGCCCAATTCATATAAACCATGGATCATTAGCCCGCTATACAAGAATGGATGATTTACACAATCAACCCCATATACTTAATTAGTCTCTTTTTGATCTCATAATTAATTCCAAATTAATTCTTTGATTAATACTAATTAAATAACATTATTAATATATTAGAACTTATAATAGATTAATAATCCTTAAGTGTCCTTTCTCTCATTTAGTCTATCCAAGTGTTGTGATGCCATGCAATCCAAATGGACCATGTCATCCGGGTCAAGTATATCCCAGAAAAAGTTATGTACTTAGACACCTAGTCCAACACATAGTTCAACAGTTGTTTCGGAAAGCACACTTTGTTGTTTAATTTGGAAGTTGTAATTTAGTTATAGAATTATCAAAGTGGGAGACTGTTGGATTAGGTGCCTAAGCCATTAATTAAATTATTGTAAACTTAAATTATTAGCAAAGTCTTTTTGATTTGCCTTCAAACCTTGTATAAGACCGGAATGCTATTTAAAGAGAGAGAGGATGATTTATTAATTTATTATATGATTAATAAATTAATTAGAAATCAAAATAAGTAATTTATTAATATGTTTTGAGAAAAATATATTAGTTATAAATTAGATTGTTTAATTATAAAAGTTTTGACAAAATAGGTCCATACTATGGAGGCTTTGTCCCCGCACTCCCATGGGATACGTATTTACTGTAAATGGGTTGGGGCCTAATGACCCTCAGCATAATCCAAACACTTATCCGTTTGAAATCACCATTAGGGATTCTTCACTTCATTTGGATCGGGTTACTTATTCAGGTCACCAAATTCCAGGACATACTTTAACAATCTCCACATTGACTTTAATTTTCTTTAACCATCAAGGATTTCTAAGAGTCATTTCCTTCCTGGTCCGTTTATCCTAGAAGGACTTACCTCCTACAAATATTTACCAAGTCCTAGAAGTGCTTGAAGTATTTCATTGATAACACATTTGTTTACATATTTTTCGGTGTCTGTTTAGTAGCTATCTTCTCAATAACGAACATATCTTCTTCAAGGACATCACACATGAAATTCATCTTGACATCAATATGCTACGTCTTTTCATGATAGAAAAAAAATTATTATTAGACTTAATGCACTATGAAAGTCACAATACAATGTAGGCTTCTCCACCTTTAACAAAAGGCTCTTGTACTATTTATCCCTTCAATCATCGACGTTAGCTAGTCGGTGGACAGGGGTTAAAGGATTAATCATGTACCATTAATTATTATTAAAAATAATAAATATAACTTTAATCCTAAGTATATAAGTAAATAAACATAAAAGTTTTATAATAAGTTTAACAAGCACAACAAATCATCATCTAATAAGTCGATAATAAGCTTAATCAACAATGGGGGTTAAAAGATTAATCGATCTAGACAGATATTAGTTGCGGTCCATAAATTATTAAAATGATTATTCAAAAAAGAACATCTTCATCAAATAAGTAAATTTAAATGATAACTTGAAATTTTGAATTTTTTGGTGTAAAATTCAAAAATTTTGGTATAATATCCGCATTTTTAAAATTTTAAAAATTAGGTTTCAAATTTGAAAATTAAAAAATTTTAAAAATTGAAATTTCAACTGATTTGGTCACCTAGGGACAATTAAGACTGCTTTGTTCTAACTGTGTCTGTCTTTGACCAACACCGATTAAGTTGGCCGACTAATCCTAATCTTAACCGTACAAGGTCGGCCAACGATTAATCCCCGATTAATCGGCCGTCTAGACCGATTTTTGTAGCATTGTGATTACTTTTTGGGGGTCATAAATGGCATCAACCAAGTCGTCTCACGATGGCCTGGAGTGCTGCAATTGAATGCCTAGTCTTGGAGGGTTGAATGCAGTATATGGGTAAGGTTGTACCCTTTCTAACACAAATTGGTTTTAGATCAACTGGTAGTGCTTATGCTCAAAAAGTGATATTAGGTGATATTAGAGCCACTGGCGAGGGTTCGATTCTCTTAGGGAGCAATTTGTGAGGGTAGGATTGTTGGGGGTCAAAAATGGCTTCGACCAAGTCCTCACAGATGGCCTGGAGTGCGGAAATCGAATGCCTGGTCCTAGAGGGCTGGATGCGCTATATGGGTAAGGTTGCGCCCTTTTTAACACCAATTGGTTTAGATCAACCAGTAGCGTTGATCCTCAACATTAATACAACACTAATAATTCCTGAAAAAGTTTCTATTGAGATAGAAATTTTTTCAAAGTATTAAAATTTCATCGTTTGCTACTGCTTTGCTCATTGTGTAGGCAAAGATTAATCGATATGTGTCTTTCTAGTAGGTCACGTAGCGCCTAGGAACTAATCAAAGATTAATCGCAACCTAGTAGAAATTTTACAAAACTGGTTGTAAATTTGTAATTAACATGCCATGCACATATAACGACAAATATATGATAGAAACATCAAAAAGATTCTTCAAGTAGACAAAACAATCAATTTGGTTTTGATTATAGCCATGAGAAGTTATAAACAAATAAAACCTTTTGTAACAATTCCTTAGGGAAAATTTTAAAAATTGAAATTTTGACCTATTAGGCTGCCTAGGGCTGATTAGAATTTGTTAGAGTTTAAATGTTGTAATATGTCGAAGTGGTAGTTGTTACGAAGGATCTTTAGTCTTCGTAAGAAGAGTCTTCGGATGTAATGTTATTTTTACTAAGGCATTTTAAATGAAGTCTTAATGTCTAGTCCTTAGTATTTTTATTATGCTTTTGTTCTCCTATAAATAGGGGTCTGTACTAAGTGAGTAAACAGTTTTCACTGAGTCTTTTACAGATTATTCCTTTGTACTCTGTAAAATCAAGAGCATAATACGAGTTGAACCAAGATTATATTTAGTTTCGCGTTCATCGTTTTTCTTCTTTCTGAATTCATTACATGAATTAATTTTAAACTCGTTTACAAATCTCATCAATTGGTATCAAACAAGGAATCCTTTCTGTGATCTGTTTTTCATTCGATCAAAAAGGTTTTTGAATCTACTGTTTGATTCAAAATGTTTCCGTCCTTTTTGAATTGAAAAATTCTTTCTGATCTTAATCTAGGATTTGATTCTGCAAAAATATTTGTAAATCGAGTGTTCGTTGTGTGATTTTGAATTGAATTATACAATTTGATTTCAATTTTCTCAAAAGTTTTTGTATCATCTTGAAGTTTTTGTCCGTACAACAATGGCGTCATTCAATTTGAATTCGATGACATCATTTTCTCATTTGCTTGGATCATCCACAAAAATTCCAATGCTTATTCCAAAATATTATGATCAGTGGGCAGATAGGATGGAAGATTACTTGAACGGATTGGATGAAGAATTATGGAAATGCATCACAGGAGAAGTCAATCAACCTGCACAAGTTCAGCCAATCGGAATGTCTTCAAGTATTTCAGAAGTTGAACATCAAACCGATCGTTTAAAACGTCTGGAGAAGAAATGCATGAGGGAATTAAGAGGTGCGTTGCCTCCTGATTTGTACAACTATGTCAGAACATGCAAAACAGCTAAAGAAATCTGGAACAATCTCAAAGACAAATTTCAAGGAAGTGAAAAGACGAAGATCACATCAGTGAAACAATACCTGGTGGAACTCAAAGATTTCAAACAAAAAGAAAATGAGTATATTGAAGCATACTATGATAGGTTCAACGAGCTAATCTATCATTGTAACCGATATAGTATAATCAAGTCATCAATGGAGTACAATTTGATATTTGTAATGGGACTTTGAAAGGAGTGGAGGAGTGTGAGTATGATGGTGAAAAATCAACAGAGCTTTAATACTTCGACTTTGAATGACTTGTACAATCAATTAAAATCTCATGAAAATGAAGTGAATGAAATGGCAGAGGAAGCTATTGCAAGTCTTGGTGGACCATTGGCACTAGTTTCGAAGGTCTCAGAAAGAGAGAATGAAAAATCGAAGTCTGATGAAGAAGAAGGTTTTTTAATGAATTCTGATGACGAGGCAGTTGCATTTTACTCAAACAATAGAGTAAAGAAATTCTTTAAAAAACCTTTTAATCCAAAGAAGTCATCAGATTCGAAGGGTAGTTTTGAGAACAAAAACAAACTGGATGAAAAGAAGAAAGAAATGAAGACAGATTCGAAGAATGAGCAGAAGCAAATGAAGATGAAATTGAAAGGTGATACAGGGATAAACTGTCATTACTTCTATGGAGCAAATCATTTGGCAGTTGATTGCTTGTTGAGGAAGAAGGAGGAAAAGAAAAATAAAACAAAGGATGAAGCATACTACACTGAGAAACTGGAGGAAGTAAAGAAGAAAGCAAAGAATTTGTCATTGGTGGCTCATGGAGAAACTGAATCAGATGGCACATATCAAATATGGTCTTCAGGTTCAGATGATGAAGAAATGAAAAATCCAACTCATGGAGCTATGTATGCAAAGGTGGAAGAGGATTCAGATGATGAATAGACTGACGAAGTGTGTGGGCAATGCTTCGTTTCGAAGTCTACTGACAGGTCGCCCATGACTACCAAGGTACGTAACATTCTTGAATCTTTTAACATTCCAGTTTCTGCATATAATTCTGAGTTAGTATCTTTTGATGAAACTGTTACTTACTTTGATTCAATCGTTGTGTATGCTAGCAATGAAGCGAAAAATTTAAGTGATCAATTACTAGAGACAAGAAAAATGTTGGATTCAAAAGTCACTAGAATTGATTACTTAGAATTGCAAGTTTCAAACATTATGGAGGATAGGGAAAAATTAGCAAAAGAAATAAACTTGTTGTTAGCACAAAGAAATATTTTCTGTAATTTAGCAAAAAGATTGTATGGAAAATTAACTGAGTTACATCATTCGTGTGAGATAAGTAAGGAACAACAAAGAAAATAACTACCATTTTTAGCTTATGATAGAGCTAAGGTTGATAGTATTTCATATGATTGCGAAAAAGAAATTTCTGATTTCAACAAAGTTCCAGATGATAGGTTTAGATTTGGAATTGCTAAAGTCGAAGATTATCTTGATGCTAATGATTTAGTAGAAATTGTAAATGAGACCTTAACTAAATTAGAACAACTTCGAATTTTGAAAAGGACTGAGAATTCTACATCTAATTGTGAAACTAATATTGCTGATATTGAACATAATTATGATAATATTAGTGAAATTAGTGATTTAGAAGATGTAGATTGTTCTCAGTTGTCTGTAATAAATGTAGCAAATTCATTTAAAGGGAAAGACAAATGTGAAGATTTATTAATAAAAATTGAAACTGATAAACCCTCAACTTCGAAAGTTTGTGATATGGAGTTTGTGGAAATACATGAGAGTCAAACCGATGATAGTGACAATGAGGAAGAAAATACAAATTCGAAGCCTATTCAAAGGTCGAAAAAAATTGAAATTCCTCGAGTGGTTGTTGATCAAGTCTATTTGGATACACAAGAATTTGAGAAAATTCTTAGTGAAAAAGGTGCTCATTATCTTGAATCGAATACTGTTGTTTATCCAATCTTCAAATGCACTGATGATGTTGTGTTCCCAAATCAAGTCTTCGTAACAACAAGTAATGTTGAAAACATAAAGCCTGAATTCAAAAAGATGATTGAGGAAGATAATATGCAAACATCAAATGAAGGATTCTTTTCAAATCAAAGTACAGTTGAAAACAATCTTACAAAGAATTCATATAAATTTCAACATCAAAAATCAAAAAGAGTATGGATTGAAAAATCAAAAAGAGTATGGGTTGAAAAATCAAAAGTTGAAAATGTGTTTACAAAACACGAAGGTGTTAAAACAGAAGTTAAAGCATTCAACAAAGCAATAAAATTGAATTCAAAGGAATTTAAAGCTCAAGTTGAAAATTTTTCAAAAGAAAATAATATTTCGGAACGTCAAGCGAGAAAAACAATTTTTTGGCAAACTGTTGAGAAAAATACTTCGTTTTCAAATAATGAAAGAAAAGTTTTTAAAGAAAAATCAAAGTCTCAAATTTTTGAAAAGAAAAATGCTTCGTTTTCAAATAATGAAACAAAAGTTTGAAAAGGAACAAAAACTACAATACCAAGAAATTTTTTTTAGAAAAAGGTTGCAACACAGAATTCAAAGTCACAAATTAAAACATCTTATCATGAACCATATCTTTCAAAACCAAAAGTTGATTATGTTCCAAATTCAGCAAAATGTTATAATCCTTTGAAGAAACAAGCTGACAAAGTCTCACATGCGAAGGGTATAACAACGAAAATAAATATTGATCATTGGTTGGAAGGAAAAGGAAAAATGTATCAATCAAGCAAGTTTTCAAAAGAACAGATACATGAGGCATATAACAAGTATGCTAATTCATCAATGAATGGTAGTTCATCATCCAAAGAGTTAAATATATCAGTTAATGTTTGGCAGCCGGTCACAAAAGCAAAAAGTGAAAAATCACAAACTCAAGATGCGAAGGGTGTAATTAGTGAAAATTTGAAAATAATAAAAACTCATATATCTGACCCTTCGAATGAAAATGTTAGGTTTATTGACAGTTTCAAAACCAAACTTTGTGATTGGGTTAATGGTTGTACTTTACAATTGAATTACAAACCTAATATGAATGGACCCAACAAAGCTTGGGTACCTAAATATTTTCAATGATCGCAGGTACTTTGTGACGAGCAATATGATAACAAGTGGTATATTGATAGCGGTTGCTCACGTCACATGACTGGAAAGAAGGAAAACTTGTGTGATTTTCGAAGCCTGGAAAATGGAGGAGTGGTTAAGTTTGGCAATAATCACAAATGCAGAGTCAAGGGTTATGGAAAGATAACAAATGGAAATTTTACTATCAACATATTTGCATTTGTTGAAGGTTTACAACACAACTTGATAAGTGTTTCACAACTTGTTGTGGGAACTGGAAATCAAGTTCTTTTTAATGAAGAAGGAAGTGTCATTTCGAATGTTAAGACAAAGGAAGTTTTACTTAAATCAAAAAGAAAAGGTGATATGTTTACATTGGATATTGTTCTTATTGTAGGCAAACCTGTTGTGTGTCTACTTTCGAAGGCTGCTTCTGATGTTAGCTGGTTATGGCACAGGAGATTATCACATCTCAATTTTCGAAACATCAACAAACTTGTAGTACAAGATCTGGTAAGAGGTTTACTCATTCTTAAATATGATAATGACAGTTTGTGTGCAACTTGTGAGGTAGGAAAACAACACAAACAAGGTCATCCTATCACAATAGATTCAAAGATTGTTGAACCCCTCGAACTCTTGCATATTGATTTATGTGGTCCTTCAACAGTTGCTACTCTTAACAAGAAGAGGTACATTTTGGTAATTGTCGATGATTTTTCAAGATTTACGTGGGTGTATTTTCTCAAGTTAAAATCCGAAGTTCCACAAATGATGATTGATTTTATCAAGAAAATGGAGGTTTCATTGAAAAAGACAGTTCGAAAAATTAAAAGTGATCATGCAACCGAATTCAAAAATCGTGTCTTTGATTCATTTCTGGTGGAAAAAGGAATTTCGCATAATTTTTCATCTCCTTATACACCACAACAAAATGGTGTAGTTGAGAGAAGAAATCGATCATTATGTGAAGCTGCAAGAACAATGTTGGCTTATTCGAATTTACCTCAATATCTTTGGGCTGAAGCTGTTTCAACTGCTTGTTTTACTCAAAATCGATCATTCATTCATAGACGGTTTGATGTTACTCCTTATGAAATCATCAATAATCGAAAACCTAATGTCAAATTTTTCCATATTTTTGGATGCAGATGTTTCATAATGAATCTTAAGGATAATCTTTCGAAGTTTCAAACAAAAGCAGATGAGGTAATTTTCTTGGGATATTCACACAATTCAGTTGCTTATAGGGTGTTAAATAAGCAAACTCGCAAAGTCGAAGAAACTTTTAATTTGACATTTGATGATCATTACATTAAAAAGTCTAATCATAAATTTGCGAATTATCCTATTTTGCAAAATTCTTCAAATATAGATGACTCAATTGAAATGGATAATGTTAATTATGATTCAATTTTGGTATTTCAGATCAAGCAATTGATGCAGAAAGAAATGCAACTAATAATCAAACATCAGAAAATTCGAAGCATAACAATGATTCAAATTCGGATTTGAATCTAAACCCAAATGAACAAACTGATGATCCAGTGGAGGGGGAGCACTTGGATTCAAACTGTTTTGTTGAGGGGGAGCATTATAGTGAAAGTGATAACATGTCAATAAATGTTAATGTCGAAGAGGAGCCAATTCTTGAAGAAGAGCCAATCAATGAACGAGAGTAAAATATTGAAACGGAGTCAATCATTGAGGGGGAGCCTATACTTGAGAATGATCAAAATCATGAAGAAGAAAATTTTGATGATGCTGATGATTCAATTTCCATAATTGGATCAGAAACAGATGTAATGTTCGAAGATGCACATTTGGATTTTGATCCTAATTATCCACCATTGGATAAATGGACAAGAAATCATCCAAACGATCAAATTCTTGGTGATCCACAAGCAGGTATAATGACAAGGGCACAACTTCAAGCACGAAATAAGGTAACGAATAATCATCAAGAGTTATGCATGTTTAATGTCTTTATTTCCAAAATCGAACCAAAGACAGTTAAGGTTGCAATGGAACACTCTGATTGGGTTGTTGTTATGCAAGCTGAATTGTCTGAATTCAAAAGAAACAAGGTTTGGAGATTAATTTCAAAACCTGTTGATGTGTCAATTGTTGGGCTCAAATGGATTTATAAAAACAAAACTGACAAAGATGGAAACATTATTCAAAATAAAGCTAGACTTGTAGTTAAAGGATATTCTCAACAAGAAGGAATTGATTACGAAGAAACATTTGCCCCTGTCGCAAGACTCGAGGCTGTTCGTATTTTTCTGGCTTATGCAGCTCATAAAGATTTTCATGTCTATCAAATGGATGTAAAATGTGCATTCTTAAATGGAGAACTCGAAGAAACTGTTTATGTTGAACAACCTCCAGGTTTTATAAACACAGAACATCCTGATCATGTTTATATTTTAGATAAAGCTGTATATGGGTTAAAACAAGCACCAAGAGCATGGTACGCAACTATAACATCATTTTTGAAACAATCTAACTTTAAACAAGGATCAGCTGATCCCACTTTATTTCGAAAGAATATTGGGAATCATCTGATGCTTGTTCAAATTTATGTTGATGATATAATTTTTGGCTCAACTGACCCTGCTTTATCTAAAGAATTCGAAGATCTGATGAAAAGCAAATTTGAAATGAATATGATGGGCAAAATTAATAACTTTTTGGGTTTGAATATTCGTCAAAACAGGGAAGGCATCTTCATTAATCAGGAGAAATATACGAAGAATTTGTTGGAAAAGTTTGGAATGACGAATAGCACAAGGTTACGAATACCAATGGCAATGGGCATAAAGCTAACTCCTTCGTTAGATAAATCAGTTGTTGATATTACTTTGTATCGAAGCATGATTGGGTCTTTATTGTATTTAACTGCAAGTAGACCTGATATTATGTATTTTGTTTGTAATTGTGCAAGGTATCAATCAAATCCACGTGAACCACATCTCACTGCAGTAAAGAATATTTTCCGATATTTGAAAGGCACTGCTTCGTTAGGATTGTGGTATCCTTCGAAAATAGGGTTCTTTGTACAAGCCTATTTGGATGCGGATCATGGAAGATGCAATCTTGATCGTAAAAGCACAACTGGTGGATGTCAATTGCTAGATGGAAAGTTGGTTAGTTGGCAATCGAAGAAACAAACATGTGTTTCAATCTCAACTGCTGAAGCTGAATATGTTGCTGCAGCTGCGTGTACATCACAAATAATTTTGATTCAAAGTCAATAAAGAGATTATGCAACTAATACGAAAAAGATTCCTTTATATTGTGATTCACAAAGTGCAATAAGAATTTGTCATAATCCTGTGCAGCATTCGAAGACCAAGCACATTGCTCTTCGATATCATTTCATCAAAGATCATGTTGAAGAAGGAAATATTGAAGTTCATTTTGTAAAAACAATGGAACAATTGGCAGATATTTTTACAAAAGCTTTGGATGAAAAGTCGTTTCTTTGTATTCTAGAAGGCTTGGGAATGGTTGATGGAAATTCACTTCAATCTGATAAAACCGAAGAGTGATGGGTCTGAATCATTTGGTGTATGGAAGGAAAAGATGGTTCAGTGTTTAGAGGTTACTGTTCATGGTCAACGCTTCGAACGCTTCGCATTCGGAAGTTTCTGATATAAATAATCAGAGGTTACTGTTCAAGTCAACGGTTCGAATACTTCGTATTTGTACACAATTCAACTAAGGTTAGATTTGTAGTTTGTTTAATTTTTTAGAAAAACCTGAAAAATGAAAAATATTTTCTTTTATTGAAAAATTAAAAATCCAAAAAGACTTTGTTTTAGTTTGTTCTTAATTTTTTAAAATTACAAAACTACCAAAAATATTTTTCATTTTTTTTAGTTTTAATAAGTGTATTGTGAGTTTTGTCAAGTTTCAAATACGAAGGATTCATGCGTCTGGTTTTGAAGGAAAGGTATGATCTCGATACAGTTTGGATTAGTTAGGATGTCCCTAGAAGCATGTTGTTGTATGTTGTCTCAAGCCTCGAATGATTCTATCTACGAGAGATGAAAGCCTTGATGAAATTATCTCATGAAAATTTCTTCCCAACAAGGCTTGTATTTGCATAAATCAACAAGAGCTACCTTACTCTTCTCAAATGAGTTAAGAGTTTTCTATTTTGTCCAAATATAATAGAGGTACCCTTCGATTCTTAACCAATCTTTTTAAACCAAACAATTCTTACATTCCAAATATCCGAAGATTTGTCCTTGAGGTATTTGATCAAACCAATCAAAACCTAGACAAATCACAAATCTGTGTTTATGATCTAATATCATGAGTCCGTGATAGTAGTGAAACCCAAAATACCATAAACCTTAAGGAATTGACGGGGAACCATGTTCCAGATCTTACAAAACATTTGTTTCAGTACCTTTTATACTCCAAATCATATTCATTTCTTTTGAGTGATCTTAATCAAACATTCGAAAACTACGATGTTTGTTCCCAACAAGATCCAACATAAATGGTTTTTTTTATAAATATGATTTCCGTGTGAGTATATTTTCAAAATACTAGTTACTTTGAATATCATTCGCAACCAAGTTGTCACTGACTACACTAGTCATACAACTAGTTTTGTTTACAATTCCTCACCTTATTTTAAGGTTGATATGTAACGAAATTTTCGAAGCCACCCATTTGTCCTACAAAAGAAACCCTTCGGAACTTCTCTACAAGTTATCGATTGTAATTCACGGGAAACCAAACAAGATGTTAATTATCTCTCTTGATAATTTTCGAAGATATCTTTGCCTGGGATAAATTTGTTTTTGTGTCACAAAGAAATTGTTGACATCACAAGTTTTCAAGAGTTTTTTTTATTTTGTTTCTCATCTAATTTCTTTTGGAATACAGCACACACGAAATCCTTGAGGTTTGAGTAACACCAACTTAAACTGACGATTTCGACATTCTGGAAAATGACTTCGCTTTTTAAACCTCAAAGTGAAAGAGTCTGACCTCTATTCCGAAGGCATCCGACGGTTACAATTCTTTTGGGGAATACAAAACAGTCATATCTCTTGATGACGCATGGTGTATGATAAGCGTGTAAGGCGTGTTAACAGTTACGATTGTTACTTTTTGATGAGTACATTCCGGATTTCAAGGTGCCATGTCAACAAGCATTTATTGTATCCCGCTTCAAATTCAAAATTCTAGGGTTATATATAAAAGGGCAAATCAAAACTCAAGAACATTTTACGCGATCAAACTCTCAAAAACACAAAATTCTCTGTGCAATTCATCTTCTTCATAAGTTCTTTTCTCAAAATCATCTTCAATGGCGACTAGTTCATCACCAACAACAGACGAAATCATCAGTGTTCCGATTCTGAAGATTCAGGGTTCCAACTATCAAGTCGAATCGGATTTGTCAAAATATCCGGAAGAACTTCACATGCTTGTGGTTGCTTTACAGAATTAAGTTCTGTCTAAAGCAATGTTTGACTCATTTGCTGCTCCGATGTCCTGGTTGTCAAAGGCAGGTTCTACAGCATCATACAACAAGGAGACTGGGTGTGTGGAATTCACCATGGTTACAGATACGAGAATTAGGGTCTCCAAGCGGTTGTTTTGCAAGATTTTGGGAATTCCGAATTCTGGCCCGTATGAGGAACTTACTTCTTCACAAGTGGTGTTTATGTTCAATGAGATGGGTCATCAACCTCCATTGACACGTATCAGTGATTTCAAGAAGTCGGGGTTACCAACAATTTGGAACTTTTTGTTTGGCATTTTTCTTAGATGTCTTACTGGAAGAACTGTAGGGCTGGATAAAGGAAGGATGGAAGTTTATGTAATGGTAGCTGGGCTATACTACGATTTACAAGTTGATTACTCAGAGTAGTTATGGACAGAGTTCATAACAAGTATTTCAAAGACTAGTGCTAAGCAGGGGATTTCGTGTGCACGATATTGGAGTCTGATAGTCCAATATGTCTATCAGAAGGAGAAAATAGAAGTTCCTGATTACGAAGAGAAAGTCGTTTTCCACATGTATGGTAGTCCGAAGGAGGTACATGATGATCCGGCTATCTTTACCATAGTTGCTCGCATTCTGGATGCAATGCTCAAGAAGGTGGATCCCCCGAATAATGTGTTGGTGTCATACTTACAATCTATTGACACAACCGTTGTTACTGGGATATTACAACAAGAAGAGAAGAAGAAGTTGAAGAAATCCAAGAAGACAGAGGGTGAGTCTTCGGAAAAAGGGGTGAAAGCATAACAAAAGAATCAGGAGCTAATCGTTACATCTCGAACTGTCGAAGAGGTGTCTCCTGTTTTAACCTCAGTGGCTGATACACCTGTTATTGAAGCCTCTCCATCAAAAGAAACGATTCCTTCGAAGACGGGGGTTTTTCGAAGAATAAAAATTAAAAGAAAATCTCAGTTGGTGATCAAAACACAGGTTACTCATCAAGGGGTTACCGTTCGTGAAATTCCAGCTCCAGTGTCTCCATCTTCTAAAAAGCGAAGGGCTGAAGATATGGCGAAATTTTTGAAGAAAACCCAACGAATCGAAGAAGTGGATCAAGTTCCTGAGACTCCCGAAGATGAAATTCCAAAAGAAGTAGAAATTCTTCAGTCTACTGAAATATCGAAGCCTACTGATATAAAGATCTTTGAACCAACGTCTTTACCTCAGGTTACTTCAACAACTGATTCTCCGACATTCCAATCTATTATGGATCAACCTTTGACTACAATCTTCTCAACACAATCAACCGATCCACCAAATCCATCATCACCTGTTGCTGAAACCATGGCTATAGATGAGGAAACTGATAACGAAGGGTTTGGAGGAACATTCGAAGCTCTTTCCTTTGATAAAGCTGAAGAAGATTTTCCTGACCATATGTTGATGAAGACGAAGCAGTTCAAGATATTGAATTCAAAATTGAATTCTATCTTACAATCTCAAGCGGATGCGGGAAGTGCTGGAATCAATATCATGGAAGTTGATTCCTTAATGAAGGAAATGGAAAGCAGAGTGATTTTGAAGGCTTGAGGATTAATACGTGATTCTGAAAGTCGCATTCTTAAGAAGACTGATAGTTCTACAGAGAATAGAACCAATTCTCTGAGATCTGATTTTCTGAAGGAGGTGAAGGATTTAAAGACAGTTACGAAGGAGCGTCATGTGCTCTTCGTACAGGAAGTTAAGAAGGTTCGAGAAGACGTTAATATGCATATTCGTGAACTTCGTGAAGAAATGACGAAGGAAGTTCAGCATATTAAACAAGGGTATGAATCAGCACATCAGAAGATCGACATTATTTGTGATGCGGTTGTTCAGTGTATTAAGATGTTCGAACAAGTAAATCCTCAGATGATCTCTCTTTCAGCCACAGAAGTACAACATTTTGGAGAGTTGGTGAAGCTGCTGAAAGAACTCAAAGAAATATCTTCGAAATCATCTTCTCCAATTGTCTCTCAAGAATTTCTTTCTCAGAAATTCATTCATTTCGAAGCCATCTTACAAAAACACCTTGCTCCACTACTCAGAATTTCAAGCCTTTTTCCGAACGTATCAGATGCCCCACCTGCTGTCACAGGGGTGCAAGGGGGAGAAAAGGTTGGTCAAGCAAAGGCTGGGGAACATGAGAAGAAAACTGAAGATTCGAAGGTGGTAGGAAAGGTTTATCCTTCGAAAGTTGTTGTTAAACCAACAATAGTTTCAGCTGCTCCAGTCATTTCGACTGTGACTACAACTGTTCCAATTTCAAGACCTATTACAAAAGATATTGTAATTGAGAATGTTGTTCCTTCAAATGTATCTTCGTCAAAGAATGTAGCTCCTTCGAATGTTAAAGATAAAGGAAAAGGAGTCTTGGTTGAGAAGACTAACAAAGAGATAAAAGCTGAGGTGGCAGCTGAAGTTGAAAGAATGAGGCATGTTGAAAGTATAATGCGTCAGAGAGCTCTTGAAGGATCGAATGTTGATAAGGGAGATCCTTCGAAAGTATTCAATTACGAAATTATTGAATCAAGGGTGATGTTCGATCATATGTACTCGTTTGAAAAGATTCTGAAGAAGAGTTTTGTGGTGACAAATACTGATTATGGTCAACTTGATTTTCCAATCAACGAGATGATGTTCGTTATGCCACAGTTCAAAGCAGAAACAAAGTCTATGGATGTCGAAGAGGGAAAGAGGATGAAAATTCGATTTCATGCTGTGTTAGCAAAGGCTCAAGAAGAAATTTTATTCTTGGAGAAGATTAAGAAGGTGATATCCATAAAAACGGATGTTATTTTCGAAGGGAAGTTTCAGAATTTGAAATATGTTGTGAAAAGAGCAAGTGGAAAGATACAAGAGTTCACTGTGGCGGACTTTCCATTGATGAACACTTATGATTTCATCAATGTTGCTCTGATACTTAAAGACAAGTCCTTCTCTTTCCTCCAAGAAACAAAACTAGATGTCTTCAATCTTGGGTGTAGGCACATAAAAATTTTCTTGGAGAATTATTTGGAATGCTTAGCTCAAACTGATGTTGAGCTTGCTACTGTTAAAGGCATCGACATTACAGCACCAATGGCTCCTACGAAGAAGCAAGTTGAGCTGAAAAAGTACGAAGACGGTGAAATATGTTTAAAGCCATTGGGGATTGTCTTTGCTGGAAAAGATAAAGCTGGAAGAGCTAAAAGATTTTTGTTTCAAACTTCTGAAGTGGAGAGATATTCAAATTCACAATATACGAACTTAATTATTCATATGAATCATTGCAAGAAGAACTCAGAAGGAGACAAGAAGGAGATAAAGAAAGTTATCTCCTGGTACATAGAAATCCGAAGAGTATTGATGTATGCCGTTCAACTACTAACTTCATGAAGACTTCGACCTTTATTCCAAAGGGGGAGATTGTTAGAGTTTAAATGTTGTAATATGTCGAAGTGTTAGTTGTTACGAAGGATCTTTAGTCTTCGTAAGAAGAGTCTTCGGATGTAATGTTATTTTTACTAAGGCATTTTAAATGAAGTCTTAATGTCTAGTCCTTAGTATTTTTATTATGCTTTTGTTCTCCTATAAATAGGGGTCTGTACTAAGTGAGTAAACACTTTTCACTGACTCTTTTACAGATTATTCCTTTGTACTCTGTAAAATCAAGAGCATAATACGAGCTGAACCAAGATTATATTTACTTTCGTGTTCATCGTTTTTCTTCTTTCTGAATTCATTACATGAATTAATTTTAAACTCGTTTACAAATCTCATCAGAATTTCTGAGCTCCAGCTTCAACCGCCTTTGACTAATGCCGAATAAGCTGACTGACTAGCCTTAATCTTAATCGGTATATGGTCGTCTAGCAATTAATCCTCAATTAATCAGCCGCCAAGACCGATTTTTGTAGCATTGTGATTAATACACCACTAATCATTCGTTAAATAGTTTCTATTGAGATAGCACTTTTTCAAAGTATTAAAATTTCATCATTTTCTATTGTTTCACTCATTGTAGGCATAGATTAATCACTAGGCGTCTTCTAGTTAGTCGGGTAGCGCCTAGAGACTAATCGAAGATTAATCGGAACCTAGTATAATTTTTTCAACTGTGGTTGTAATTAACATGCCATGCACATATAAAAACAAATATCTGATGGAACCATCAAAAAGATTCTTCAAGTAGACAAAACTATCAATCTAGTTTCGATTATAACCATGAGAAGTTATAAGCAAATCCAACCTTTTGTAACAGTTCCTTGGGCTACTATTTTAAGAATTGAAATTTTGACCGATTAGGTCGCCTAGGGGTGATTAGGACCGATTAACTCTGAGTTGGACCGTCTTTAACCAACTCCGATTAAGTTGACTGACTAGCCCTAATCTTAATTGGTTCAAGGCCACCTAACGGTTAATCCCTGATCAATCGGCCACCTAGACCGATTTTTGCAGTACTGTGATTAATAAAACACTATTAATTCTTTAAATAGTTTCTATCGAGATAGAACTTCTTCAAAGAATTAAAATTTGATCGTTTCAATCTGCTTCACTCATTATGTAGGCACATATTAATTGTTAAACATCTACTAGTTGGTCGGGTAGTGCCTAGGGACTAATCTAAGATTAATCAGAACCTAGTGCAATTTTTACAACATTGGTTGCAATTAATGCCATGCACATATAACAACAAATATATGATGGAATCATTAAATATATTCTTCAAGTAGAGAAAACTATCAATCTGGTTTAGATTATAGCCATGAAAAGCTATAACAATCCAACCTTTTGTAATACTTCCCTAGGGACTATTTCAAACCCGTAATAGATTTCTCCAACAAACACATATGATCTTTCTTTACATTAGGGAACCCTTCTAGTTGACAAATAGATATCCTCTTCTAAATTACTATGTAAGAATGTAGTTTTGACGTCAAGCTATTAAAGCTCCAAATTTAACGCATTTATTAAAGCTAATTGAACCCAAATTGATTTGTGTTCTATAATAGGCAAGAAAACTTCATGATAACCGATCCCTTCCTTTTGTAAGAACCCCTTTTTCACTAGCCTTGATTTAAATCTCGATCATTCAACTACTGTAACATCCCAAAATTTAAGGCTAAAAATTTCTTATATAAAAAATTACTTAAAACACAATTATCAATCCATAACATAATCAGAGTATTAATTTCCAAAACATATGTTCATTATCAGAGTAAAACATCTCAGGCTGTTTAATCTATGGTATGTGCCATGCGATCACCCCGAGCTCTTCCCTCCGCTACCAGAAGTACCTGAAACCAAAACTGAAAACCGTAAGCAAGAAGCTTAGTGAGTTCCCCAACCTACCACATACCATGCATAACCACATATTGCACATACAAGGCCATGCCCACTATTCCGGGCCTCGCCCCTACCTCGGGCCTCGCTCTCTACAACAACCCCGCCGCTCCAGGCCCCACCTGGCTTCGAGCCTCGCTCGGATATAGATCTGTTTCGCTTAGGCCTCGCCTGTCACTGGGCCTCGCCCGCTAACATATACTAACACGTAAACATATCACAACATATAAACCAATCATATACTACCGAATCCTGCACTAAAGGCCTCGCCTATCTTGGGCCTCGCCCATGTCCTACAACTGATGAGTCATAGAACCCCGTTCACACTCCTACTGATAGTGAGATACGGGCCCGACCCACACTCACTCTTTCCCTAACCTGGGCCTCGCCCCTACTCTACTGCTAGTGAGACATGGAACACCGTCCATACTCTCCTGCTAGTGAGATACGGGACCTCGCCCGTACTCACCTTCCTACCAGGCACATACATGTATCACACAGATAATAAGTATAACTATCATACAAACCATTCTTTGAGCACCCACCTGCTACACTGGACCTCGTCCTGAATATCATACTAGCATACTGTGCCAAGGGCAAACACCTAGGTCTTCCTACTCACAACTACATGGGTCGACATTATGGCCGTAGACCCATTCACACAAAAGAAAACTCATCTGCACTTGCTGAACCTGCTGAAACCCCTATACTGCTGCCCGAAAACTCTTCTGAACCGCGGCTCCACTAGCTCCCCGAGCTATCAATATCAACATAACACTTAGTCTAACTGTACTTCGAAAGTCAACTATGGTCAAAGTCAAAGTCCTAGTCAAAGTCAACCTTCCAGGTCAACCCTACTCGCCGAGTCTGCGTACTGACTCGCCGAGTTCATATGCTCAGAGTCCTTCCATTTGCGACTCGACTCGCCGAGTCAGCCCATGACTCGCCGAGTCCACTGATTTCCGAGTCCTGTCCTGTCCAACTCACTGAGTCTCCACTTGACTCACTGATTCGAGTCTTAACTTGAAGGTTTCGGGGTTTCGCGACCTGACTCGCCGAGTCCAAGGCAAACTTCAACAGACTCGCCGAGTTGTTCATCCAACTCGTCGATTTCCTCCTAATCTTCATACTACTCGCCGAGTCCACTCGAAGGACTCGTTGAGTATATTTAGTCCTTCATACATACAGAGGCTTTTGAGTCATGCAGGGACTCCAAACTGTAGATCCACTCTCCCAAAGCCCATTCCCCACGTAAAGTTGCAACCTTTACGTGTAGCTAAGGAGATCTAGGCTAAACACACCACAAACTAGGGTTTAAGACAACCATGCATCATCTACACTCTCAAGGCTGATACTTTATGACTCGCTAGGCCAAGATACACTTAGATCTGAAGTAACAACTTCAGGTCTGGGCTTGTAACTCGAAATGGCTCATAAACATGGCATAAAAGCCCCAAATCTCATGACAAAAAGGAAAGTATGAGCAAAGGAGTGAAGGTAATCACTTCTTACCTTCAAATGCTCTGAAAAGCCAAACCAACTCTGGATCCAAGGCTTCCTCTTGCACCACTATGAACTTCTTCTCTTCCAAGCTTCAAATCACAACTCCAAGGCTAGATCTTTGCTCAAAAACGGATATGGCGGCTAGGGTTTGATGTTCTGATGAGGGAAGCTATAAAGGAACCCTAAGGAAGAGAATGAGGTGCTTAAATTATGCACAAAGTCCCGTATTTAGGGTTTCCCTCTTCAGACCGGACTCGCAGAGTCCAAACTCCGACTCGCCGAGTCGGTCACTTACTCCTCGACCCGGATCCCGCTCGGACTCGTCGGGTTCCTCCTTGGACGCGACGAGTTGACCCCCTTGACTTGGGGTTTTCTTTCCTTTCTTGGTTTATCTTATTTTGGGTGTTACAACTAGCATAATTACTTCTTTCATTTTAGACATATTTGCATCCAATTGGTTTTTCTCTTTTTGATAGCGATACTAGATCCCATGTATCATTCTTCTAAATGATTCCATATCCTCATTTATTATTACCAACTAATATGAGGATTCTTCACTTACAATGGACTTTTTGTATTATCTGTACTCATCCAAACACATTTCATCTCCGACTAATATTCTATAGAAACAATTTCAAAACTATTAACCACCTACATATATGGAAGGCTTCTGAATGTTTTTGTTTAGCTTTATTTTTTCTATAGATTCTGACTTGCTTTATTAAATGTTAACATCACCACGACCAGGTTCTTCTTAAGATTCATAATTTTCCCTACAAGAGTGAAACTCTATCCTTTTTGATCATTTATAACAATTCATTAAAGGAAAAGTATCTACTAAGTATAAATTTAAAACATTTACCTTCCTCTATACACCATGGTCGATAAGCTTTAACTCCAACATCATACCCTAGAAATACACATTTTATATAGCCTTTGGATAAGGTTTACCATCATTAAAATGAGAATATACATGAAAACCAAATATTCTTAGACTAGAATAATTAGAGGAATTACCTGATCAAACCTTTCGAGGAGTATATAAAAAATTATAGTAAATAAATATCTACTTACTAGACAACAATTAGTATTCACTACTTCAACATAGAACTCCTTCAATAGACTAGGATATATATATATATATATATATATATATATATATATATATATATATATATATATATACCTAGTCTATTGAAGGAGTTCTATGTTGAAGTAGTGAATACTAATTGTTGTCTTTTATATATATATATATATATATAATACTTCTTATTATCATAATTTTCTATTCAATTTAAATAATTATTTTAACAAGTTAGGATGTTTTTTTTATAAGGTGATTTACTATAACAAAAAAGTAAAAAAAAAAAAAAAAGATATTTTGTGATCTCTCTCTCTCTCTCTCTCTCTATATATATATATATATATATATATATATATATATATATATATATATATATATATCATAATGTTGATGGACAACTATTGTGCGGCCGTATGAGTAGTGTTATCTTATGAGAATTATTAATAGAATAGGTTGTTTAGTAATGTAAATATGTTCAACCTCACACACCTATTGTCATTTTCATACATTGTCACTAATTATTATTCATTTTTATTCTTACACATCGTTTTTCACTCATTTTCATTTTTACGGAATACGACTCAATAAATATTATGACAACATTCTGACAGAATGTGAATTATTAAAAATTTCTATAGTAATCTTATAGACGATTTAATTAGTGAAAATGTGTAATTGTGACAATAGTTATTTAAGATTGAATGTATTCACATTATCCAACAATCTATTTTCTTTGTCATTCTCACATATTTGCATTGTCCAGAGGTCCACAAAATAGATGTCAATGCACATTTGAACCTAGCTCTCTCTCTCTCTCTCTCTCTGTGTGTGTGTATATATATATATATATATATATATATATATATATATATATTATGTTAACATATGCACGCATGAACGTATTTTGATGTAAAAGATGAAAATATGAATATTCACTAAAAAAATGTTTTTTTCTCTACCAATCAACTTCTATAGAAGCATCTTAACATAGTAAGAGGCTTTTCTTTTAAATATCGGAGAAAAATGTTTTCAAAATAAAAAGGGTTCTTGAGGTTATATATATATATATATATATATATATATATATATATATATATATATATATATATATTAAATCTTGTATTTCTTAAAATAGAATAAATATAACAAGAATATTTTTATGACGTCTAGACAATTAAGCTGAATGTACAATCAATCACTAATAAAATAATATTAATTTTTTTTGCCAAACCTACTCTATCCTACAACAAGCACATCTCTAAAACTGGAATACTTATTTAAACTGGAATTCCTAAATATTTGTTGAAAGTATGGTAGAGTCATTCAAATTCAAATAATGAAACATACATTTAATCTTGTGTTCCGTATTGAATCATCCACCACTGTCAGACCACACCATTAGCACCATTAGCCTCGGTTACCAGCATTGCTTCTCCTTCTCTGCCAAAATGCAACCCCTACGTAGAACAGGTTGTACTGCAGTTTTTATGGTATTTTTTGTGTTGCCTATCTGATTAGAATGCACTCTATACTGCCTCATTCAGCAACACCCCACCACTAATAATGCTTATCCCATATCTTCCTCTTTCTCGGCGATCTTGGTTTTTCCAATGGAGGAAATATACTAATAAGCAAAGTTATTGTGTCAACTGGTTAAACCTATTTTGGTTACATTTTTGGAAAATCATTAAGCTGATTTGACATGTCGGTCTTTTCCTCTTGAAATCACCAGGTAAACACAATGAAAAATTTAGTAACCATGTGTTTATTTCATTTTGTGTTGGTTTTTTTATGAACCTAATGGGATTAGTAAAGCCATGTTTGTAGGCACGGTTATAGATGATGATGATGCTGAGAGCTTCAACATAGCTTCAAAATATGTCGAATGTATAATCTTTTTACAATATCTCAACTAGAATAAAGTTTTCTTTGAAATCTTTAACGCCTAGTTCTCGATTTGTAACTGCTAGAACATGAAAAAGTGATTCTTATGCAATTCGAGATACATCATGTCTGAAATAGAGAATGTGGCTGAGGTGAATAGATTCTGAAGCGAAGACTCAGTCTGAGATTAATGTATTGTTTGAAAGTATTTGGAGTCTGCAATGAATTTAATGTGTCAAGTACTATTTTGTATTGTTCTGAATGTCTTTTAGTATAGTACAGGAGACAAGATCAAAAATAATGGTTGTGTTAGCCTGTTGATCTCCTGTCCTCCTCCATCCATGCTCACTTTTCTCCATAATTGTCTTTTAATGACTCCTTGCCTATATAAGGAGTTGTCAAACTTTGTAAAAAGTGTGCACATTTTTCACTCCCATCAAATCAAAGAGTTATTCATTCAATCATCCTCTCTTACATTCTTCTTGTTCTAATTCACTTTAGATTGTTCATACTTAATATTATTCTATATTGAGAACTTTGTTGAGTTAATCATTTTTGAGACATGACTGGTTTACTAGAATTGACTGGAACCATGTTACAAGCAACCATAAATCTTAAGTTAATTTAAGGTTTGAGTTTTCAAACCTTATTCACGCAGGTCCTTGCATTCACAATTGGTATCAAAGCCTATGTGTTTGTCCTTTGAATCGATAAGAACCAATTCTAATTGGGTGAAGAGTACCTTTGTATCTCAATCATTTATGTGTTTAGGATAATAGTTCTTCTGTATACCACTTCAACTCTAATTTCTTAACTTCAATGGTTTTGTATAATCAATCATAAAAAATTTATTCAATGCAAATCGCAAATAGTGTAGGTTTCCCATCGCGTGCGCAATTACTGGTTGTTGATGAGTATGATCACTGGAAAGTTAGAATGTAGAGATTTTGGTAATGAAAAGGAGAAGAAATATGGAGGTCGGTGAAAGAACGTCCTCATTTTCCTGTAAGACAAGTGTTTAGAGATGTTGTTACCACTCTCATGGGTCAAGATGAGACTCGTCAAGAACCACTAACTACTAGTGATGTCGACAAGCTCCATGCAGATCGAGTCTCCTTTTCGGAAATGGTAATTGGTGTTCCATCATCTCTCTTTAAGAACATTAAGCTGTGAAAATATGCTAAAGATATTTAGGATACACTACAAGATTTGTTTGAGGGCTCTAATAGTATGAAGGATAAGCATTTGACATCTATGGTAAATGACTTCGGCAATTTCATTAGAACACCTAGTTAATCTGTTGCCTCTACATCACTTTCGGATGCCCCTATCTCACCATTGTCGTCCCTTCATGAGATCACAGACATATATCCATCATTTTTTAATTCAGACCAATCACTGTTACATTTCCTGATTCCATGCAATTTCCGGCTACGATATCCCTGGACCCGAATCATTCTTCGGAAATTCCACATGTCATAGGAGGCACTAGAGTCTACATTCTAGACTCTGGTCCTCCAAAGAATTGTGTCATTGAGGAAATTATTCCTGAGACAAACGAACATTACTCAGACAAACTTACTGATACAAGAAATTCATTTTGGGTTTCTTTTGATAGTGATGAAGATGAAGATATTAAGCGGGATGACGACACTTCGTCCGAGTCCTATGTTTCGAACTCCAAAGTTGTTTCAAAGCCAACCTTAGTACCTATTATGCCTCATTTCGACAATCTTCCATGTCAACATATGACTCTCGGAAGAAGCCTTGGCTAGACAAGAAAGACACTTCATCCAAAGATCGAAGCTAGGAAATCATTAGAAAAAGAAATTAGGTTAAAACCATGTTCTATATTCCTTGAGAAATCCGAGAAGAAAGTTCCTCAAACAGTTAGTCCAGCTATTAGGAATCACAATACTTTCATGCCTGTTAGGATTCTTAAGATACTGTCTATTAATGTTAGCTCGAATGCTTGTGACAAATCAGCGAAAACATGTGTGAAAACTATTACTGTTGAGATCTCATTTAAGAAAAGTTACTCTCCTGGGAAAGTATCATTTACTGTGTTTATTGCTACGTCAAATGGCACAATTTTTGAACTAATTTTTTTATAAAAAATCCAATGTGCCTACAAATGCAATGAACAAAGGAAAAGATACTCGGAACACTGTTGTTCAAAATCCTTCAAAAGGTTCAAACAAAAAACTTGAATGGAAAGTAAAAAGCAGTGAATATTCAACTAATCCATCTTAGCACACAGTTCATCGTGAACCATCTCGGAAAACTGTTCCTCCGAGGAAAGCAACATCCAAACAACCAATAGTTGAATATGATTTTTGGATAAATGAGAAGACTTTGACATGCTGCATAATTCCAAAAGAATCTTGGAAGTAGCCTTCCGAGATAGTAGTTGTTCAGAAATCACAAGCCAAGTCCAAATCGCGTGCTAAAGTCCCAAATTCTGACTTAGAGCCTAAAAACTCCAAAACTCATTGATTTTTCTGGATTTCTGTGCTTCCGAACAAGATACAACATAATATATTGATAGTGCTTGTTCCATGCACATGACTAGGCATAAGGATTTTCTGTGTGATCGGAAACTTTCTCTGAACGTTGGTTATGTTACTTATGGAGATAATTCAAACTCCCAAATTCGAGGCTATGGCATCTTAACTAGTGACAATTTATATGTCTTAAATGTGGATTATGTGGATGATCTCAAGCATAATCCAATCAGTGTAGCTCAAGTCACTGATGCAAACCGAAGAGTTGATTTCTGCAAAAAGCATAGCTATATCATGACCGAAGATCGAAAAGCATGTCTCATCAAATTAGATCGTATCAAAACTATGTATCCTCTATATATTAATATGATCATCAGAAAGCCTCAGTTGTGTCTTCTATCAAAAGTTGTTCCTGATGTAAGTTGGTTTTGGCATTAGAGGCTTACACATCTCAACTTTTGATATATGAATGATCTAGTTTATGGTAAAATGGTCTGAGGTTTTCCACCCCTCAAATTTGAAGATGATTGTCTTTGTGTTGTATGTGAATGTGGGAAGAAATCAAAGAAAAATCATCCAGTTCTAATCGAAAAATCCATTTCGGAGCCACTCGAACTTTTTCATATTGATCTCTGTGGGTCATCTGCTGTTGAAAGTTTACATCACAAAAAGTATATTCTTGTGATTGTTGATGACTACACAATATTTACATGGGTGTTCTTTTTGAGATTGAAATCGGAAACTACTTCTGAGCTTAGTAATTTCATCAAGGAATTGAAGTGCTGACAAAGTTACCCATCCAAAGAAATCATAGTGACAATGGATCTGAGTTCACCAATGCCACACTTGAAAAGTTTCTTACTGACAAAAGCATTGGACACAACGTTTCTGGTCCTTACACTCCACAACAAAATGGTGTCGTTAAAAGAAGAAACCAAACTCTAGTTGAAGCCTCAAAATCAATGTTGAACTTTGCAAATCTTCCTCTTTATATTTGCGCCAAAATATTCTCCACAACTTGCTTTATTCAAAATCGAAGTATCATCAACCGCCTTGTCAACATGAGACAGTACGAAGTAATGAATGGTGGGAAGCCGAGTATCTCGTTCTTACACATTTTTGGCTATAGATGTTTTATCAAAAACAACCATGATCAACTTACCAAGTTTCAACCGAAATCAGATGAAGCCATCTTTCTCAAATTCTATGCTAAATCGAAAGCCTACCAGGTTCTTAATCAGCATACCCATGTAATTGAAGTAATCTTTGATATCAGTTTTGATGATAATTTAGTTCGAAGTCAGAACCAACTCATATTACAACACACATCTTGGAGTCCGATGCTCCATCTCATGAGTCTCCTAATCCTCAAGTTATCTAGGACGTTGATTTCGAAAGTATGTTCGGACCAATAGAAACTGCTTTTGATTTGGAATCTCAATCAATACCACCCTCAACATTCACTCATGTTTCTCAAAACATATCTGGTCCTGTCCCAAATTTTACTCCATTAAATTCCAAAGTATTCTTATCGGGTTGAGGGGGGGAACACCTATTCTTTTGTGCCTTAAAGGAAAGAAAGCAATCCAACCCTCAAATCAATTTTTGATGGTTTCCAAGATGTAGTGAATCAATTTCCTGGACTTCCGGTCAACAATGAAGATGATGTCAACTTCTTTGACTTTCCAAATGTAACAACGGAAATTTTAAAACAAAATTTTCATTTCTAAAAATGTATTTTCATCCAAAACAAGGCATAAATATCCAACGTATCATGTCATAATACAAATCATATAAATCCCAAGATCATAAGTCCTCCATCAGTGTGTACGGATCACGCCGTCGCCTTCCCACGGTCCTCGCTAGTACCTGAAACACATACACAACAACTGTAAGCATAAATGCTTAGTGAGTTCCCCAAGATACAACTTACGCACATACGCCTTTCCAGGCCTTGACCTCCTGCTGGGTAAACCTTCCGGTCCTACCCACACCAACCTTACGGTCCACATTACAACGCCTTCCGGCCCATAACATATTCGCCTTCCGGCCCATAACATAATGTCTTCCGGCCCATATCAAGCATATCATACATAGCACATATAACAATTAACTTATCACATATAGCACATATGTCTCATACCATGTCCGACCTTCCGGTCACACAGTCAAAATCCTTCCGGGTATAGTATAGTGAGAAGACTCACCTCGTGGATGTCGATAGCTAGCAAATCCCAGAATCACTCGTGCTCGATCCTCCGAGCTACAATCCCCCTATAACATCATACGTCTCTTATTAACACTTTTACCACTAAGGTTGAGTACCCTTTTAAGTCAACACTAGTCAACTCTTGGTCAACGGTCAACGGTCAACGGTTAACTTTGACCGGACTCGGCGAGTGCACTAGGGCGACTCGGCGAGTCTAAATGTTTTCACCAACTCTCTAGGATTCCCTTTTGACACGTCGAGTACTCCCCCTGACTCGACGAGTTCCACCTGGAAGAATCGCGAGGCCACCCCGACTCAACTCGCCGAGTCTCAAGAATAACTCGGCGAGTCCTAGTTCGACTCAGTCCACCTGTCAACCCTCTCTAACTCGCCCTGACTCACTGAGTCAACCTATAACTCGGCAGGACCACTCACTGAGCGATCTAAGGGCAATCTTCAAGCTACTCGCCGAGTCTGTTCGTCGGACTCGACGAGTCCATGCCATGCAACCACTCCAACTTGCTTCTAAGGTCAGATCTGCTCCAACAATTCATAGATTTGGCCTTCCAAGACTGATTCATCACGTAAAGTCCTTATCTTGGTGTTCATAACACACCCCATGGCTCGTAAATGGTATTTTGACCTAAGGCATAAGGATTCCAATCCAAAACCCCGATTGATTCACAAAAAGCTTGGGCAAAGGGACACTCTGGACCTCCAAGGGTCCAGATCTATAATCCAAATCGCTTAAGGGACCAAAGAGGCACTAGATCTAGGCACAAAAGGGTCCTATAAACCCTAAATCAATATAAACATCAACATAGCAGAGGATAGCTCGAAGATAGTACCTCAAATGTGATGTTCTGGACTCCAAACTCTCAGAAAGTGGCTCCTTTTGCTTTCCCTTAGCTGATCCTCCCTTTTCCTTGCAAGATGACACCTCCAAGATCAATAATGGCTTCCTACTTTGCTCCAAACGCTCACACTCGTTAGGGTTTCACTCAAAGGACTGGTGAGCACAAATGACGGCCATAAGGCCCTTTAAATAGGTCCCAAACCCAAGAAATTAGGGTTTCATAAACAGCGCGGACTCGCCGAGTCCATACCTTGGACTCGCCGAGTCCAGGCGCGAACCCGCGTCCAGAATCGCGATCTTACTCGGCGAGTCTGAGCTCCAACTCGCCGAGTCCACTCACAAAACATCAAAATCGGAAACATAAAAGATACCTGGAAATCCGGGCTGTTACACCAAATGATGAAGATGTTGAAATATCCGGTTTAGAAGTTCAATGGAAGCATCATCCTCAAATTTAAACTGTTTCGGGAGAGAGAAATAACCCCATTGTTGACATCGGATCATCTGCTTCATAAGAACTTCCAAGATTGCATATCTGGACAAAGGATCATTCTCAAAATCAAGTCAATGGAAATCTAAACTATTTTTCTAAAGTCTCACTCTTAGTTACTATACGAAAAATGTGAATTCGAATGCTAATCCATGAAATTGCACAATACACTTTATGAGTCGTTAGTGGAACTTGTGTGGTTAACCGGCACACTAATGTGGGACTAATAAAGAGTGTTAATGGGTGTCTTGAAATTTATCATTGATTGATAGAGCGCGATGGTTCGACACATTAAAACGAGATGATAAATGACAGCGATAGTACCAAGCTAATTTGCATGGTTATTCACATCTTGTTTGTGATCATCGACATTCCATTCACAAAAGTGAGTGAAAAATCGAGATTAAACATGTCATTGATTAGATTTAATGAATCTAAAAATATCTAGGAGTTTCATAAGATTGAAATTAATAAAAGCCTTACCTACCTAAAATACATTCGAATTTGATTACGACATCCCTCTTCAACGTTCGAATCGAAAATGTGGATCCTAGCCTTAATGTTATTTAATGGGTTAATAATTAAGGATCAAATATCAACTAACTTTAATTCTTTTTTCTCCCTTTATAGATGTCAAATCGAGACAATAATGGTCTTCCTCTACCTTCTAAAGATGATCTTCCACATTCTGATCAAGGTGAAAGTGTGTTCCCTTCTTCAAACAATGATGGAAATTGATATCATTCTTCTACAATTCTTCCTCCTCCTCCTCCGATAACTCTCCCCATGTCACGAGTTAAAAAAATAGGAAACTACACAAGCCCTATTGGTATGCACACATAAAGATGGAAACTCTATGTGTACGCATGTTCAAAAAATGAAAGCTTACATCGACAAATTGGAAAGATCAATTGTCGTTTTATATAGTGAGCAAGCCATTGATTGGGTTCTCCTTTCACTTCCTAAGTCATATGAATAGTTCATTGAGACCTTTTATATGCACGACATCAACGTGACCCTAATTGATCTGATACATATGTTGATTGTTGTTGAAGCAGAAATGCTTAGGAGCATTTGTGAAGCAAAAGTGTCTGAAGGATCTAATTCCAAAGTTTCCATTGATATGGACAATGGTCGTCTAGAAAACATTTTTCTTCCCAATGGAAAGGGATCGGCCGATGTCAAACTATTTGATTGCATGGTAAAGAGAAATTCTAATTCTGAGATAGTTCTATGTGCTAATCCTAAAGAGTTCATATTTTTCTATTTCCAATTGAAGGGACATTGGTTGCGAAGCTGCCCAGACTACCTGAAAGATCTTGGAGATAGTAAAGTCAAGTCATGTGACTCTACTTCAGGTACATCCATTATCTAACTCCATTATTTTAATAAGTTCCTATTCATAGACTCCTAATACATGATGTGATGATTACATTTTGACCGTATTACAGCATCTAAGATTAAGAAGGAAGCATAAGAAGAGTGAGTTGAATATGATCGTGAGATATGGATTTCGATCGCATGGTTTCATGATCAGATTTTTGAAGCTACTACTTAGGAGTTATGATAATTTAATAGATTTCTTAGGAAATTTCTAGAAACATAGTTTTCATTTTATGCATTGTAAGGACAAGTTCTAAATTTTTGTTTATTATCAATAAAAGTGAAATTTTGGTTTATATGGTTGCTTCACTTTATATTTCCTTGCGATGACATTTATGAAAGTGTTGGTTACATTTCTATTATTAGCAATATTAATTGTGGATTTGATTCTTATCATTTCAATTGTGGTAAATGTCATAATTGACTAAGTGATAAAGAATTCTCACCACCCAAGTTTCCATTACATAGAAAGTTGGGGTCATACAATTCAACTTTTGTGATGTATGAGAATCTTGATCTTTGGAAGATTATGAGTAATTCATTGATTACATATTTATGTGAGTCAAAGTGAAGGACTAATGAATCTAGTACATATTGATATGGAATATTCAGATCCACTACAATTCACGACAAGTCTATTCGTCATAATTTATTGATGTTTCAGTAAATATGGTTGTGTTTATAAGATTAAACATAATTCTGATGCTTTGAAAATGTTTCAAAGAGTAGCAAAACATATAAGAAGAATCAATTAGGCGGAGAGATAAAAGTTTCTACAATCTGAAAGGAAAGAATAGTACTTTAGTATCATGTTTTATGATCATCTTAATGATTACAGAACTATATCACAATTGATCATCGAAGAGCATCTTAGTGCAATTTTTTGAGTAAGAAGAGGAATCAGATATTGTTGAAATGGTTCAAATCAAAAGCTGAGCCACACTTCGTTTTTAATCAAGTTTTAGATTCATGCTCTAGTTACTACACATCGTATCTTGAAACTTATTTCATACTAAGTAGGTTCATAACACCTCATGCAATCCAGAATTTGTAAAAATTCACCATCAATTCATAATAGTCATGGATTTTGGTGTTTTACTAAAAGCACGGTAACAAGATTAAAGATCATTAACACATAATTTAGAAACCTATGTTAAAGTTGGTTTATACTTGAGACGTCAAGATTTTTGGAGACTGGTTAAAGAAAAATTTCATTGTATCATTGTTAAAATAATATAGACCTAGCAAAATTCTTATAACTTCGAATGTAAGTAGATAAGGGTAGGTCACCAGTCACTGTTAATATAGACTACTGGGAAGAAAATCTTTGAATAAAGAAGTTTCATTAAGGCTTCACAAACTGAGAACTGAGGAGGCTTTAGAGAACATGTTGCATCATGCTTCTAAGGAAATTGATTGTTCATGGTAATGCATAACGAAAAGCTTTTAAAAAACAAAAAATATTTTTGGATTTTTAAAATTTTAGGAAATGAAAAATGTATTTAGATTTCTAAAATTTTTAAAGAAACAAAACATAGTTTTGGATTTTTAATTTTTTTAAAGAAACAAAAAATATTTAAAACTACGATGGACTATGACGGCTAGCAGCTCATCGCAAATGAACAGTAAGCAAAAGAACTTAAATAAGGAAAACCAACTAACTATGATGCGTTGTGACATCTCGCAGCCCGTCGCACATGAATAGTAACTATATATTGCAAAATCACAATGAACAATATAACAAATATGTTTACCTGTTGCGATGTGTTATGACGTCTTGAAACCTTTCGTAGATAAAAAATAAAACTTCCTCACATTTTCAATTTATTTTGATTTAGGAACTCATTCAACTTCCATCATTCATAGTCCTTGAAGAATATGATTAAATGTAAATTTAGGTAATGTCGTGAAAATATTTGCCAATTCATCTGCCTATCTAACACAGTGTATCTCCACATTTCTATTTTCCACATGATCCTTGATAAAATAATATCGGAGTGTGATATGCTTTGTTTTTTAATGTTGTAGGATTGTGACATATTGTTATTGCACTTTCTGACCCACAATATATTAAGATCTTCTTCATGTTTATAGCAATAGTCTGGCAATTGACTTTTTATTCAAATTACGTGTTGAAGTACATGCAACAATTACAATGTATTCAACCTCAACGGTGGAAAGTTAAACACATGTTGGTTTCTTTGATTGTTAGCTTACTAGGTTTCTATCTAGAACTTGACGTCCATGAAAAGTACTTTTCGATCTAAACCACATCCACCTAAATCTCCATTAGAATAAGCCTACACAAAGAAACCTATATTAGATGGATACTATAACCCTCAAGTTGTCTTTTGAAGGTATCCAAAGATATTCTTCACAAACATCATGTAAGATTCCCTTAGATTAGCTTAAAACATTGTACAATAATACATAACAAACATTATGCCAGGTCTACTTGATATTATATATAACAATGGCCTAATCATACTATGATAAAGTGTCAGAACAAATATTGGTTTATCTGGTGAATGTGTGAGCGTTGTTCCAAACGCCCTAGGATTCTTTACTTTCGTATCTCCATTCATGTCAAAATTTGTAAGTAATGTCTTTGTAAAAGCCTCCTACCTAATGAATATTCCCTCTTTGCTCTGTCTGATGTTCAAACCAAGGAAAAAAATAATTGGACCCATTCAACTCATCTCCAATTCCGTTTATAATAATTTCCGAAATTCAACAATCAGATTAGGATCTGTTGAACCAAAAATAATGTCATGAACATAAATTTGAACAACCATCAAGTGATGACCAACCATTTTTTGAAAGAGAGTGGGACCTACAAAACCTTGTTTCAATTTAGATTGTTTAAGAAAATAAGTAAGAGTTTCATACCATGCACAAGGAGCTTGCTTAAGACCATAAACAACTTTATCATGTATATACCAATGATCAGGATTCTTTTCATTTATGAAACCTAGAGGTTTCTCAACATAGACCTTCTCTACTAGTTTGCCATTTAAGAATGCACATTTGACATTCATTTGAAAAACTTCAAAGTGTTTGTGTGCAACAAATGCTAATAAAATGTGAATAGCTTAAATTATCACAACTAGAGAAAATATCACTTAATAATCAATACCTTCTTCATGAAAGTATCCTTTCATAATTAGCCTTTCGCTATTTCGCACCATGTTGCCTTCTTTGTCTAACTTGTTGCAAAATATTCATTTCAAACCTATAATAGAAGCATTTGGAGGACTCAAAATTAAGTTCCAAACTTTGTTACACTAAAAGTCATCTAGTTTAGATTACATCGCAACAACCCAATCAAAATGACGTAGTGTAGCCTTCACTTTTTTTCGCTCAATTTTTGAAATAAACGAATTGAACATGCAAAACTCTTGATTTGTATTCATCAATGTCTATTTCTCTTTTTGTTGTGCAAGAGTAAGAACACCTGCGGACGTTCAACAATGACTTGTGTTTTCGGATGATCTTTTGTCCATTTCACTAAAGGTGGATAATTGGAATCATACATACTAAGGAATTACGTAAGAGTTAATTTCTTCAACTTTAGAGTAATCACCACTTTTGTCATTCTATGGATTCTCCCTATACATAAACATCTTTTGGTATTGAACTCTCCCATTGGAAATGATTTTCACAATTTGTTGAATTCCCCCATGTAGATGTGCATTGGGAATTGAACATTCATAATTGTAATGCCCACATTTCTCGCTATAAATTTCTTATAAAATAAGTATTTACGTCACATGGCAATGTAAATTTTCTTGTGAATAAACAAATTAAAATTGTTGGTACATAATACAAGTTATATATATATATATATATATATATATATATTAACTGAGGTTATAACAACCGTAAAAGTTTACTTTATATGATGTTCTTGAATGAACCAAAGTAGTTAAACGGTATTTTTGTTACATATCTTTTTTTACGATAAATACTACGTATATTTTACGACGTTAGTTATCGATTATAAAATTTGGGGAGTTCTTGAAATAATATCTATTATATATCAGGTAATATTTTATATTCTAACATAACATTGATTTAAAATTTATAAACATATATATTATAATTTCATTTCGATCTAAAAATATGTATATAATTGAAAGAAATATATTTTTTAAACGGTTGATAAAAATATTTGTTTAATATTAATTCAATAACTTATAAAAAGAAAAAGGGAACATAATTTATGTATATACACATGTTATTGATACTTTAGCATTAGTAAATATAGAGATATATTAAATTAAAGAAGGTAAAAGTATCTATGCAGTGAGGTAGAAATTTTAAAGGATGAGTTTGATCTATTCTACATCATAATATCTAAATTTGGATACGTATTGATTAAACGAACATATCCGTACAAATTTTGATAAGTGGCAAAATTAAATTAGACGTATTAGATTGTGAAGGAGTTTTGAGGTGATGACAATTCCATTTGGATGTTCTGAAGTCATGAATTATGAATTTAGTTGGAGTACAATTGAGGTAGCACTACATATTTTCAATACCAAAATAAATTAACATCTATAGAAACTTTTAGTCATCAAGCCATAGATATGATGGTGTGTCGACACTATCACACCCGAATATAAATAGCCTAAAATGTTGCATCTTTGATTTTAATTTCAAACGTTCGAATGGCAACTCATAAATAAAGAAAGTGTGATATGACGACGTTTACGAAAATAATTAGTAAGCACAAATAGTTAGCCTTAACTTACACATAAATATGAAGTAATCATAATTGATCAAGTGCTATGTGTACCCTTTAGATGCTCTTAGGATATCCTTGTTAAATGATATGATTTGAGTTGATTTAAATCATATATCTATTTTATTATGTTTTGTCATTGGGTAGAAAAGGGGGGGTAAAATGTGATATATTAAAGGTGAGGCCCTGACAATTCAGGTACCGATGTGTCATTGGTGAATAGTCATGTAGCAGAGTATAGATGACGAAGACAGACTATTCTAGATAGTCCAATGGGAACATTAGCATGCTTGCAACCTGTAGGTGTTAATGAACGGCGTGTTCATTCGGTGTACTCTATCCCTTGCCCCATAGTTGCTTTATTTACATATGTCGTTCAAGAATCCACGAAGTGCTATTGTCCACCTGGTGCTTATAGAGACCCTTTAGGATAGGTCCTTTAAGATCATCATTTTATCATCTGAGGGTAAGAATAACGGGAATGGGTAATCATGTTAATATTTGATGTGGAATATTTATTTAAAAGATTTAATTATTGTGGGTTTGAAACCCTATATGCTCACCAGACTCCCAAGCCTGACCCACTCAGTTTCTTTGTATCATAGGTAGTGGTGTAAAGGCACATGTGTGATGCGTTTAAATCTAGAGAGAGATTTAATGAAGAATATGCCATTAGAATAATAAACAACTATAAGGTCTGTAATATTATGTTTATGCTTATGTTGTTGTATTGACCACGACATCCCAAAGTTTTTAAATATAAATCAAACACATTTCCTCTGAAATGCTTTAATAATGATATTGTCATGTTTTTGGGAACAAATTTCGCACTTCAACAATTTTGAAAAGAATACTCCGATTTAAATAAGTATAAACAAATCGTCTTTTCTAGCCGTGAAACTGGGGATGTCACAATAATGAATTACCTAACTTCACATAATTTTGAAATCGAAATGCTTTGTACATCACCAAAAATTTCTTTCCTACTTTCCACATTCTCCCCCTCAATATGGGCACTAGGGGATTTGTTGCAATTGAAGAATCCCCCTCGATATGAACTTCAATGTCGTTGATTGCATTATGAAACAATTTTATTAATTCATCTTCTTGATTATCAGTTGCTTTTGCTTCAAAATAGACAACCCTTTCAGATTAATCAAATAAATTTAGAAAGTCATCATCAAACGTCATAAGAGGAATTGTGTTGGAACATTATGATGGAAAGATTTCTTTGCGTTGAGTAACTTCCTTTTGAAAAGTTTTGATGTACTTGTCATCCAAAGTGACATAATAACTCTCTTCGGTCTTTCTTGCCTTTTTGTTGATCGAATGATATGCCTAAGAGATAAGAGAATATATAAGAATAATCACTTCATTTTCCTTCGTATCAAATTCGTTACGATTCTCCTTTGAATTATAAAGATAACACCTAAAACCAAAAAATGAAACAATTTCACATTAGGTTTTAAATTGTTTAATTTCTCGTAAGGTGTTATCAAAAATTGCTTATTAATGCAAGATCTATTTTGCATATACATGTTATTCTAATTGCATCTACCCAGACGTAAAGTGGTATATTCGTGAATGAAAGCATTGCCATTGTAGCTTCGCAGAATAAATGATTTATCCTTTCAACAACACCATTTTGTTGCGGTGTCTAAGGAGATTAGAAATTTTGACTGATTTATTTGTTCGATAAAAATTTGTCAAATACTTGATTCTTGAATTTAGTCCCGTTGTCACTGCGAATCTTCCTTACTGACTTCGTAACTATAACCCAACACTTTTCACAATATCGATCATCTTTTGTGTGGTTTTAGATTTATATTTGTAACATACACATTAATAACCTTGTATAATTATCGTGTGTTTACAAGCTTGGTAGCTTAAAAGTAAATATTTTTAAATAATATCTGAATTTGAGCGTTGAACTCTAACAAGAGAGTTTTAAGAGATTTAAGTAAAATTATGTTTGGAATTATTCGGAAAGTGATGGGAAGTCTTATGAGATTCCAATCAAAAGTCAAATATTAAAATTAACAAAATGTAAAATTTAAGATAAGTAAAAATAATGTTATTGAAAGTTGTAAATTATCTCATTAGAAAAATTCAGGCAAAAACCTCACTGAAATCCGAGTTATAAGGAAGAAGTTATGACTTATTGAAGTTTCGCGACAGAACCGGCACGTAGCTATATCACGTAAAAAGTGAGTTTTCAATAAGTTACTTTTAGCTTTAGTGATCTATATGAATGTCATAGTATTCATTAAACCAAGAATCTTCATAAAAAGAACATCCAAATATAATTTCGTATGACGAAATTATGATTTTTGTAAGATTCGGCATAGCAGTACATAACCCGAAACTCGAAATAAAGATCGAGTGGTTTTTAGCCGACACAACTTAAACGAGAATTCAAGATCTCGTCAATAGTAGTACAACGGTAAAAAGATAGACGAAAACGATCGTCTGATCAAGAAGTTACGAATTTTTGATGGACTTTTCCTGTCCTGACCTATTAAAAATATAATATTAAAAATGAAATCAAAATTAGCCGACAGATTCTAAATGAAAGATGTAGATCATAATTTCACATACGTGTGCATATAAAGAACGTCAAAAACGGATCCGGTATGCGAAAGATACGAATTTTTGAAGTTTTGGGCACAAACTTCGAGACTGGTCCGAACGAGTATGCCCAGCGCACCGAAGTACACCCAATGTACTCGTGTAAATGATCTATAGTCCCTCACCCTCCTTATTCCTTTGCATGAGTGTCACGTGTCGTAGCCTTGACGCGTCTGAGCTGATTCACTTCGTACGACCAGCGAAGAAGTTTGCGAGGCAGTACGCCTCGCGTACCAGAGAATTACGCCCAACGTAATGTGAGCCCTCGAACAATATAAACAGAAAGCGAGATCTTCCGAATTTTGTTTACAATTTTTACACTTTCACACCCTCTTTCATCTCTCAATTTACCCTAACACCCACCGAAGCCTAGGAAACACCCCCGACACCCGAAGCAAGTCCCGACGCTCCGAACGAGAAAAAATATTTTCAAGTTCAAACTCTTCCCGTACAAGGCCCGATTTTCAACAAAAATCCCTGGTTTCGTCAAAGAAAGTCATTTTTAGAGACGATGGGATGCCCAAATTATCATTTTACCATTCAGTTATTTCACAGTGAGTTCAATATAGGGAGAATTGTATGTTATGTGTTATATGTTCAATGTGCTTTCCTGAGTCATTATGGTTTTATACTCTTGATCATGTAGAGCATCACTCGTATCACTTATGGTATTGGCTTTGAGCCTTTAGCCATGTATAGCGTGTCTCATGTTATTCTGGTATCGGATTTATGCCTTTGGCCATGTAGAGCATGAATCGTGTAACATCTAGTGTTGGCTTTATGCCTTTGGCCATGTAGAGCATGACTCGTATAACTTCTAGTATTTGCGTAGGGCTATGTAGGGCTAAAAGCCTATATATTCTAGCAAATTGATAATCCGAATTTGTAATTTCTATGCCATTTGGGCTTAAGCTCTATTGATGTATATCAAGTTGAAATTGGTATGTTTCATTCAATGTAAACCTTGGAATCAAATGACTGGTTGATATGGAAAGCATGTAATATGATACACATATGCCTTTGTTTTTCTTTTTCCCTCTTTGCTTCTGTCATATTGATATGTATATGGCATAACATTATATTGTAACGGTTATTGAACTCACTAAGCGTCACCCGCTTATCCCTCTCAATGTTTAAACTATTTCAAGTGATAAGCATCCAATATAGTCATGTACTAGTAGAAGATGTAGATTAGTTAATATTATCACTATTGTAGTTAGGGTATAAAGTCCTGGGAAGTTATGTAATATATATAAAACTTTGTAAAAATCTTAATAGTTGGTTTGTATCTTGCCTTTTGTAATAAAACCATATATGTAAAATATGTTTATGAATATGCATGTAGCATGTTTAGACTAATAATATTGTAAATGTATAAGAGAAATAGTGGTTCTCACAATCATGGTATCAGAGCAGTAGTTTAAGTGAACTAAATCCCACAGATTAGTATTTAGACTTAAATCGTCGGAAGTTAAATATATGAACGGATTCATTGTAAGTATATTGATACAAACCATAGGAAAGACTTAAGTAAAGTATTAGGTAATGATAAATCCTAATATCTAAAATACTATATTACTCCAAATTTTCAGAACAATGGCTGAACAGGTGAGTAGCAATACACTAGATGAGGGTGGAGATGCTCATCCTGATAAAAAAAATACTCTAGTATCTCCTCGTGAGGAGCAACTTGTGGATAAACTTACTAATGTTATTTGGCAGACTCTCGAAGAACATAAAAAGAATAGTGATAAAGGCAAAGAGAAAACCACCAGAGAAAAAGTATTTCGTATCTCTAATGTGGTGCTACGGAGTTTTCAAGTGTTCTTAATCCAATTGTCGTTCTTACATGGATCCATAACAAAGAAAAAGTATTATGTATCTCTCATGTGGTTAATGAAGACAAGACTAATTATGCTTCTGTAATGCTCGTCGGAGAAGCCTTGGTCTCGTGGGAAGCAACATTTGAAGCTCTCAATGAGTATGACTAGGATAATTTATCTTGGGAAATGTTCAAAACTCGTTTACTAGGAAATTATTGTCCTCTAGACATGAGGAGAAGATTGGAGAAAGAATTCCTCGAGCTTAAACAGGAGGAATGACTGTGAATGATTATGAAACTCAGTTCAATGAAAAAGCACGGTTTCTTGCAAAGTATATTCCAACTAAAGACGATAAAATTCAATTATTCATGGAAGGACTAAGGTTTGAAATCTACGATTTCATGGTTAATCAGGATCTTTTGTCATTTGATAAAGCGGTTGAGTATGCCCGAGAGCGCGAGCATGACTTATAAATAAGTGGTGTCACTCTTTCTGTTCTGAAGCATCCACGTATTGATCGAACTGTTCTTGTTTCCTCTATTCCACCAGATCAATCTATTCGAACTGATCCTGGTAAACAAGTGCAATCTCGTAATATCTCTCGTGGCCGCGGTAGGTCACAATCTTTTTCTCTTCAGTCGCCATCGTCTTGAAATTGTGCAAAGAGTCATCCAGTTGAATGCAGATTAGAAAAAGGATCGGTGATCTGTCATTGATGTGGAGAAATAGGCCATAGGAAGCCCGTTTTCCTGTTAAAGAATGTTACATACTTTGCTTGTGGTGTTACTGGCCACAAAAAGCGTTTATGCCCTAATCTTGTTAGTCAAATGATGGGGAGTCAAGCTTCCGTCCAACAACCAAAGAGTACTCCAACTAAAAAGAAGGAGGTGCTAAAAGCTAAAGGTCGTGCATTCCAAATTACCACAGAGGAGACACGTGAAGACCTAAATGTTGTGACCGGTACATTTCTTGTCAACTCTAGACCTGCTCACATCTTATTTGATTTTGGTCCCTTAGATTCATTTGTGTCTGAAGAAGTTGCACGTTCTTTTCAAATTTCTTACTATGCACTCGCTCAACCGTTTCGTGTTGACACAACAGGAAATATATCATTATTTCCTGATAAAGTCTATAGAGATTGTGTCATAGAAATTGAAGGTTATAATTTTTTTGCTAACCTTATTCCTATCTCCTTGCCCAACTTTGATATTATTCTCGACATGGATTGGTTTTCAAAGTACCGTGCAGAACTCTTGTGCTACGAAAAGATTGTACACATTCCTATTGAAGGGGAGAATCCTATTTATGTCTACGGTAAACAAAGACTTAAAATCTTTAAAATAATCACTTTCCTAAAAGCTCGTAAATTCATATCGAAGGGATGTTCTACTTATCTGGCCTATACAGTTGATATCTCAAAAGACGGGAAGAAAACTGTAAATGATATTCCTGTTGTTAATGAATATCCTAATGCTTTCCCCGATTAATTGCATGGACTAGCTCCAGATAGATAAGTAGACTTTTGAATTGATCTTGTACCTGGTGCTGCTCCAATTTCAAAGACTCCTTATCGTCTTGCATGAGTTGAAATAAAGGAAATGATGAACCAACAACAAGAATACTTGACGAAGGCTTTGTTTGACCGAGTACCTCTCCCTGGGGTACTCCGATATTATTTTTCAAGAAGAAAGATGGATCGATGCGAATTCGTATTGATTACCGTGAGCAAAATAAGGTAACTATCAACAACAAGTACCCATGACCTCCCATTGACGACCTATTTGATCAACTTCAAGGTGTTAGCTATTTCTTGAAGATTGATTTGAGATCTGACTATCATCAGTTGAAAGTACACGAGCAGGATGTACCGAAGACTGCTTTTCATACTCGATATGGGCATTGTGAATTCCTTGTCATACTATTCGGTCTGACAAATGCTCCTATTGTATTCATGGATATGATGAATCGTGTATGCCACCCAATGCTCGATAGATCCGTAATCGTATTCATTGATGATATTCTAATCTATCCCAAGTCTGAAGTTGATCATGCCATTCATATTCATGAAATATTAGATCTTCTTCGAAAGGGGAAACTATATGCAAAATTCTCCAAATATGAATCTTGGCTTCGCCAAATTTAATTTCTCGGCCATGTGATTACTGGTGATGGTATATCAGTAGATCCTACCAAAATTGAACCCATTCAAAATTAGGAAGTGCCTCATAATGCTTCTGAAGTTCACAGTTTCTTGGATCTCACGGGATATTACCGGAGATTCATTAAAGATTTTTCGCGTATAGCTATACCTCTCACGAGGCTTACATGAAAGGAAGTAAATTTCGAATGGGGTGAAGCCTAAGAAAAAGCTTTCTCAACTCTAAAATATCTTTTGATTCATGCTCCAATCTGATCACTCCAAAAAGGTGATAATGATTTTTCCGTGTATAGCGATGCTTCAAGGTTTGGACTCAGTTGTGTGTTGGCGTAGTGTGGTAGAGTAATAGCCTATGCCTCAAGAAAATTGAAAGAGTAGGAAAAGAATATTCCCACCCATGACCTTGAACTCGCTGCAGTAGTATTTGCATTAAAACTTTGGAGGCATTAACTTTTTGGTACAAAATGCCAATTATTTACTGACCACAAAAGTCTCAAGTATATATTCAATCAACAAAATTTGCATATGAGACAACAGCGACCCATGGAGCTAATCAAAGACTATGATTATGACATCCTGTATCATACTGTAAAGGCCAATGTAGTTGCTAATGCACTTAGCAGGAAGGTTTATCATAATAGTGTGTGTTATGGTATTTCCCACACTACCGTAAGGTTTACTATTCTTGATGGACTAGAAAAATGGCAAGTAGAGGCCTTATAGCCAGAAAGTGTGAAGAAGGAAGGGATGGTGCATTATGCTGGTATTTTACTTTGTGACAACCCGAAAAACTTCTCGCATGCACTCTTCAATTCTTTCCAATATTAGACTTATTTTACTATATAGTAGTACCCTTTAGAGTCTAATGAAGCGTTCTAAATGTGATATAAACAAGGTAAGAGTGTTAAGAAGGGTTAACTCGAAGTGTAGGAATCAAAACTGGGCCAAACACTCCAACACATGGAGTGTGCGGCCATACACTTGAGTGTGCGGCCACACACTCTTGTTTGCGGCCTCACACCTTCCGAACCACACACTCTACCTATATATGCCACCCTTAGATCATTCTTGAACACTTCCTTCACTTCTTCAAGCATAGAACACGACAATCCTCTCAAGTATCATCCATTCTCCTTGAAGATCTTCATAAAAGGTACCAAGAACACCAAGAACACCAAGATCTTCATCTGGCCGCACACATGGCAGCACACACCACCTAGCAGCACACATGGCCGCACACAGGTGATGGCAGGCCGCACACCTGGCAGCACACACATATAGTGTGTAATTTGGCCATACACCCTCCTATATAGCCTTATAAACCCTCATACAATCATATATGGTTATAACACTTCATTATAAGTGTTTGCTAGTCCCTAAGGTGGTCCTAAAATCATCAATTAGTTGTTCATAACACTAATTAAATCTATATATGTGCCTATATATGCTAAATAGGATTCGCGCGTGTACTCAAGTCACCACTTGACACCTAGCACCAAATCCAACATTGTCATCAGAACCACTCACTACAGGTGAGTTCATACCCCTTAAATTAACCTTTGAAATACTTTTGAATGTTTTAAACGCTTTTATGGGGGGGGGGAATACAAGTTGAATACTTATAGTTATTACATCAATCACATGTGATTAATAACTGCAAAACCAATGATTTCATCACTGTTTCAAAATGTTTATCAAACTGTTTTACTTCAAAATGTTTTACAAACTCTTTTACTTATCAAATACTTTTATTTAAACTTTATGATACTTCTTATAAATTGCATGTCCATATATGCATGGATATATAAGAAATGTTTAAAAGGCTTAGGAAGGCCATCCGCCCTATTTCCTTTTCCTTGATTTGGATGTGGTCTGGTGGGATGTCGGGTAGCCGTCCGAGGGTCATTTCAATATTAATTATATGTCATATGTGCATATATAGACATAAAAGTACTTCTATATTCATGCGTATCAGTTACATCATTAGTAAGTTACCATCGCGGTAACACAAGATTACACTTATACTATTGCTAGATCAATGAGTCAGTTCATTCATGAGTCAATACATATACATATGAAAACATATACATTACATTACTATGAGAACATATACAACTATACTAGAAGGAAAACATATACAACTATACAAGAAAGAGAACATATGCAACGATACTAGAATAGGAACAATACACATACATATACATACATTCACTTACATAAATGTGATCCACTGTATCGGAGCATGCCTTAAATGTCATGGCCCGAGTTGTAACCAGAATCTCTTGAAGGGAGAGCGTGAGTTTGCGTATAGATCTATACTGGATTGACTATCCTACACCTTGCTGTTAGCTACAGTTGGACCTGCAGATCTGCGGGTGCCAAACGTCATACCTTTTTACGACCTACATTTATCGTTGTTACTCAGTCGATAGTATGGTACAATAAATCACATGATACCTTAATATAAATCCGTTTTAAGGTAGTTAGTACAACAGTAGTTCCTATAATACAACACTACATGACTGCAATAATTTACCCATTACATTTATTTAGTGATTATTTCACTTAAACATTAATGTACGAACTATATTTTGTTAAATGATAGTTACACTTGGGAAATTACACATTTTTACAACAAACGAATATACAAAATAGTTAAGCCTTGGTAGAAGGCTACTTTAATGGAAAATATAGGTTTTTCTAAGAGATTCAAACTTTTACAAACACTTACAAACATTTACGTACATTTTACAAACTTACACTTGAGACATGTTCAAACGTTTTGATAACAAACACCGACACTAAAATACTTATGAACTCACCAGCTTAATGCTAATAAACTCTTTCAAAATAACTTGTATTCTCAGGTCATCAGTAGACAGGTACCGAGACCAGCTTTTGAGAAGATGGAGCGCATTCAGGACTCATCTCTTTATTTTGACTTACATTATTTTTGGTGTCTATAGCTGTACAGAACACACTTGTATTAAAATTATATATTTAATGCAATGGATGATGTTGTTTACTTATTTACTTTTACTGTGTTGTGATACTTTACATGACGTCCTCCGCCCCAGAACGTTTCCGCCGTTCTTGGTTTTGGGGTGTGACAGATTGGTGTCAGAGCATTGTTTATAGTGAATCAAATATATCAACCCATAAAAGATATACTAAACTATAAACCCATTTGGAATTAAAGGACTCTGACCAAGAGTTTATACATTAAATACTAAAATATTTAATTAAGTATACTAGACTACATTCATACTAAAATCAGTGTCACAACGACAAGAACAAAAGTATTACGATTGTTAAATATCACAGGTGAGCTCGGGGATGTATGGTCAGTCTTGGGAATGGCATAGCCTGATCAACTATGCTGGTCCGAGGAGTGATTAGCATATACCCTAGAATGGTTGTGATGTGTTAACAAGTCTAAAAACTTACCAACAATACCACAAGAATATCATAGAACCTAAACTTAAAATACTATAGGTGTATTTTGTACTACTAGCTACATATATACTATATTCTTATACCTCTTTTCTCGCATAGATATCATGGCTGGATTCCATCACGGCGATCCGTACTTCCTAAGTGAAGACAACGCAGGAGGGCTCAAAGCAGAGTCCGATGTTGAGCATCCAATCCCTTTGGATGATCACCTCGCAGAAGGCTTTTCTGACGGATCCGACTCCGAGCCAGAAGTCAACAATCTACCTCCCATGGGTCAAGCCCCAAACAATGATCCCCGACCAACATTTCCAGGTCCCACTCCTTTGTGGGTAAACAACTTGAATCGCTGGAGCGACGAATAGGGTCAACCCTTACCTTACTTTGGGGACCGAAGCTTTTACAACATTAGCGAAGGTGGTTCTGCGGATAGAGCTCTGCCTGTCATGGTCCGTAGAATTGCTTGAAACGTCGAAAAAGGTCGAGCAGCCATCGACCGGGTCATGGAAATTGATGCCAACTCAGGCATTAATACTGTCCGCATTCGACATCTAGAAGAAGCACTCGAAGGAACGAGGAGAACCAATGACGCACTGCGACAACAATTGACCACCAAAATCGCAGAACTTCGAGACCGCCAGAGAGCTCACGAACGACACCTCCGAGAAGTGGTACGTCAACTGTCAGATATGAGGATTCGCCCTAGGAGTTCCCGTCGTCATTAGGAGATGTCTAGAAGATATTTGTCTTTTGAATTAAGGAATAGCCTTTAGTATCTGGGCTTTTGGTAACGCTTGTCTGTAAAATATTTCTAACTCTCGGTATGCTAATTAGGAATCTAGTAACTGTCAAACTTTTCCGTATGGTATGATGTAAGACCTACTGTTAGGTTGATTTTTCCCCTGAACCCATTACATCAATAATACCAGTAATATTGATAGCTAGCTAATCTGTGAGAAAATCTTTATACTTACGTTTTCCTGCTATTCTTCCCTATTAGGAATTCAATTCGTACACTCATTCAACTGTTGGACTATGGCTATTTAGTCCATGTGTCACTCTCAACTTGCTTACATTTGATTCTTACCATTGTATCTATCTTTATAAACTTATAGCTGAAAGATGCGTCCTCGCAAATCTCCCCGGAATAACCCTGCACCTCCACCACCTCCTCCTCCTGTCATCGATACCGCGGCTCTAAATGCTGCAGTAGTTGCAGCAGTGGCAACTGCCATGGCTCAGTATCACTCAACTAACAACAACCAAGGTGGAACCCCTGTTGAATCCACTCATGCTGAGATCCATGTGCGCACGAGAGAATGCTCCTACAAGGATTTCACCAACTGTAAGCCGAAGTCCTTTGATGGAACCGGCGGAGTCATTGCCCTCTCGCAATGGTTCGAGAAGACTGAATCGGTCTTCGAAATCTGTTCATGCCCTACTGCGAGCAAAGTCAAATATGCCGCATGCACCTTTGAATGAAAAGCCCTAACGTGGTGGAACGGCCACGTTAAAGCTCTAACTCTCGTTGTAGCCAACGACATGGGCTGGGAAACAATGAAAGACCTCATGATTGAGGAGTATTGCCCGAGGGGCGAAATCCAGAAATTAGAATAGGAACTTTGGAACCTGACCATGAAGGGCACCGACATGGTCGCTTATACCACCAGATTTAGCGAACTGTTGGCTCTCTGCCCCAATATGGTTCCCACTGAAGGGAAGAAGATCGAGAGGTACATCTGGGGGTTGGTGCCTCCGTACCAAGGAAATGTTCTATCATCAAACCCCACTACTTTTGACAGTGCCAAGCGACTGGCACAGCGAATCATCGACCATGGAACCAAATCCCCAACAGCGACAACAACTCAAGCTGTCTCAGAACCCTTGAAACCCGCTGACTCTAAGCGAAAGTTCTGGGATGACAAGAAGAAGCAGCGAGCTGCCAAAAAGCAGCAAATTGTGGCTGTGCATGCCACGATAACCCCTACTACTGCTACTGCTCCGGTGAAGCATTATGCTGGAAGTTTGCCTAAGTGCAATAAATGCAACTTCAACCACAACGGCCCCAGCCGTGAAATGCAGTATTCTAACTACGACAAGAAAGGACACACTGTCCGTTTCTGTAGGTCTCCGGCAAGACAGATCACTCAAGTCCCTGGCTCAGGCGCGAGCCCAACCTGCTATGGATGTGGTGAAGCAGGCCACTACAAGAGGAACTGCCCCAAAGCAAAGAATGCAGGTGGATCGGGGAGAGTACTGGCAATAAGCCATGGGGAAGCAGTTGCTGAACTGACGGTGGTGACTGGTACGTTCCTTCTCGATAACTCATATGCATGCATTCTGTTCGATAGTGGAGCAGAGCGAAGCTTCGTGAACCATAAATTTGCTCACATACTTAAACATCAACCACACTCACTTAAAGAACAATTCACGGTAGAAATGGCTAATGGGAAAACTGAAAGCACTAGGAGCATATACTTAGGTTGTACCTTAACTCTAGATAACCATTCATTTCCAATCGACCTCATGCCGGTTTCCATTAAAAGTTTCGACGTTATCATCGGCATGGATTGGTTGAGTCTGCATCGCGCCGACATCATGTGCTTCGAGAAAGCAATCCGTCTAAACCTCCCGTCTAACGAAACCCTTATCGTCTACGGTGACAAACCCAGTACAAGTCTTCGTATTATCTCCAGTATTCAAGCACAGAAATACCTACGTAAGGAATATCGCGCATTCCTTGCTCACATTGTTAATACAAGCCTTGAAACGAAAGAACTAAAGAACATTCCAGTTGTGAGCGACTTCCCCGACATTTTCCCAGAAGAGCTACCAGGATTACCTTCGCAACGACAGGTCGAGTTCAGAATCGACTTAATTCCAGGAGCTACCACAGTAGCTAAGTCGCCCTACCAATTAGCACCAGCAGAGATGCAGGAATTATCTGGTCAACTTAACGAACTGCTCAGCAAGGGCTTCATAAGACCAAGCTTCTCTCTTTGGGGAGCATCAGTCTTGTTTATTAAGAAGAAAGACGGATCATTCCGTATGTGTATCGACTACAGGGAACTCAACAAACTGACGGTCAAAAATCGTTACCCTCTGCCTCACATAGACGATCTATTTGACCAACTGCAAGGTGCGAATTATTTTTCCAAAATTGATCTGAGATCCGGATATCACCAGTTACGAGTGCTAGAGGAAGATGTTCCGAAGACAGCCTTCCGGACTCGTTACGGACACTACGAGTTCGTAGTGATGCCATTCGGACTGACCAACGCGCCCGCAGTCTTCATGGATTTGATGAATAGAGTATGCCGACCTTACTTGGATCAGTTCGTTATTGTCTTTATTGACGACATCCTGATCTACTCCAAGAGTAAGGAAGAGCATGGCAATCACATGCGACAAGTTTTAAGAACTTTACGAACAGAGAAGCTCTATGTGAAGTTCTCGAAATGTGAATTTTGGATTCGAAGAGTCGAATTCTTAGGACATGTGGTAAGCGAAGAGGGAATCCACGTGGATCCATCCAAAATTAAGGCTATTGAGAACTGGTCAGCACCAAAGACGCCTACAGAAATTCGACAATTTCTAGGTCTTGCTGGCTACTACCGCAGATTCATACAGAACTTCTCCAGTATTGCGAAACCTCTTACAACACTGACCCAGAAGGGCGTGGCCTTTGACTGGGAAGATAAACAAGAAAGAGCATTTCAAACGCTCAAGCGAGCCTTGTGCACCGCACCAATACTATCCCTACCCGAAGGAATAGAAGACTTTGTAGTTTATTGCGATGCATCAAACCAAGGGCTCGGTTGTGTCCTGATGCAACAGGGTAAGGTCATCGCCTACGCCTCGAGACAACTAAAGACACACGAAGTCAACTACACCACACATGATCTTCCGCTGGGGGCAGTTGTGTTTGCCCTGAAGATCTGGAGACATTACTTCTATGGCACAAAAAGCACTATTTTTACCGACCACAAGAGTTTATAACACATATTCGATCAGAAGGAGCTCGACATGAGACAACAACGGTGGGTAGAGCTACTCAATGACTACGAATGCGACATTCGTTATCATCCGGGTAAAGCCAACATAATAGCAGACGCCCTAAGTCGGAAGGAATATTATGGTCGAAGAGTCAAATCATTGACAATGACTATCCATTCGTACTTGTCTAAAAAAATACAAGCGGCTCAACTTGAAGCTATGAAACTTGAACATGTGGCGAGTGAATCCCTCAGAGGAATGGATAAGAACTTAGAAGCCAAAGGTGGCGGAGCCCTATATTTCATGGACCGGATCTGGACCCCGAAGCACGGTGGTTTCCGAAACTTAGTCATGACCGAGGCGCACAACACTCGGTATTCCATCCACCCAGGTTAAGATAAGATGTATCTGGATCTTAAAAAGCTATACTGGTGGCCTAATATGAAAGCAGAGATTGCTACCTTCGTAAGTAAATGCCTTACTTGCGCAAAGGTGAAGGTCGAGTACCAGAAACCCTCTGGTTTACTACAACAACCAGAGATCCCAGAATGGAAGTGGGAGCGGATCACTATGGATTTCATAACCAAGTTGCCCAAGACAACGGGTGGACTTGATACCATATGGGTCATCGTCGATAGATTGACCAAGTCTGCACACTTCCTACCTATCAAGGAAACCGATAAGATGGAGAAACTTACGAGAACGTACATTAGGGAAATTGTGCGACTACATGGTGTTCCTATATCCATTATCTCCGATAGAGATAGTAGATTCACCTCAAGATTTTGGCAATCGTTGCAACATTCCCTAGGAACAAGGCTAGACATGAGCACAGCCTACCATCCTCAGACCGACGGACAAAGTGAGAGGACCATCCAAACACTGGAAGATATGTTGAGAGCCTGTGTGATCGACTTTGGAAAGGCATGGGGTACTCACTTACCCCTTGTCGAGTTTTCCTACAATAACAGTTATCACACGAGCATAAAGGCTGCTCTATTTGAAGCCCTCTACGGCCGAAAGTGCAGATCCCCTCTGTGCTGGAATGAGGTGGGTGATACCCAATTAGCTAAGGGTCAAGCTTCTAACAATACTCTCACAGGTCCGAAAATCATTCGGGAAACGACGGAGAAGATCGTTCAGATCCGTGAACGATTGAAAGCCTCTAGAGACCGAAAAAAAAGCTACGCCGATAAACGAAGAAAACCTTTGGAATTTCAGGTGGGAGACCGAGTCCTTCTCAAGGTCTCACCCTGGAAGGGCTTGATACGCTTCGGAAAGCGTGGAAAGCTAAATCCAAGGTACATTGGGCCTTTCAAGATTCTCGCAAGAATCGGCCCAGTGGCTTTCAAACTCAATCTACCGAACGAACTTCGTAACGTACATTCTACCTTCCATGTTTCCAACTTGGAAAAGTGTCTATCTGACGAGACTCTTGTAACCCCACTCGACGAGATCGAGATCAACGAGAGCCTCAACTTCGTGGAAGAACCCGTAGAAGTCATGGACCGTGAGGTCAAGCAGACGAAGCAAAGCCGTATCCCGATTGTGAAGGTTCGCTGGAACGCCAAGCGCGGGCTGGAATTCACCTGGGAACGAGAAGATCAGATGAAACTGAAATATCCTCATCTTTTTACTTAGATATTTGTAATAATCTAGTAACTTAAACTCAAATTTTGGGATGAAATTCCCTTAACAGGGGGATGATATGACAACCTGAAAAACTTCTCGCATGCACTCTTCAATTCTTTCCAATATTAGACTTATTTTACTATATAGTAGTACCCTTTAGAGTCTAATGAAGCGTTCTAAATGTGATATAAACAAGGTAGGAGTGTTAAGAAGGGTTAACTCGAAGTGTAGGAATCAAAACCAGGCTAAACACTCCAACACATGGAGTCTGCGGCCATACACTTGAGTGTGCGGCCACACACTCTTGTTTGCGGCCTCACACCTTCCTAACCGCACACTCTACCTATATATGCCACCCTTAGATCATTCTTGAACACTTCCTTCACTTCTTCAAGCATAGAACACGACAATCCTCTCAAGTATCATCCATTCTCCTTGAAGATCTTCATAAAAGGTACCAAGAACACCAAGATCTTCATCTGGCCGCACACATGGTAGCACACATGGCCGCACACAGGGTCGCACACATGTGCTGGCAGCACACTAGGCCGCACACCTGGCCGCACATACACATATAGTGTGTAATTTGGCCATACACCCTCTTGTATAGCCTTATAAACCCTCATACAATCATATATGGTTATAACACTTCATTATAAGTGTTTGCTAGTCCCTAAGTTGGTCCCAAAATCATCAATTAGTTGTTCATAACACTAATTAAATCCATATATGTGCCTATATATGCTAAATAGGATTCGCACGTGCACTTAAGTCACCACTTGACACCTAGCACCAAATCCAACATTGTCATTAGAACCACTCACTACAGGTGAGTTCATACCCCTTAAATTAACCTTTGAAATACTTTTGAATGTTTTAAATGCTTTTATGGGGGGGAATACAAGTTGAATACTTATAGTTGTTACATCAATCACATGTGATTAATAACTACAAAACCAATGATTTCATCACTGTTTCAAAATGTTTATCAAACTGTTTTACTTCAAAATGTTTTACAAACTCTTTACTTATCAAATAATTTTATTTAAACTTTATGATACTTCTTATAAATTGCATGTACATATATGCATAGATATATAAGAAATGTTTAAAATGCTTAGGAAGGCCATCCGCCATATTTCCTTTTCCTCGATTTGGATGTGGTCTGGTGGGATGTCGGGTAGCCGTCCGAGGGTCGTTTCAATATTAATTATATGTCATATGTGCATATATAGACATAAAAGTACTTCCATATTCATGCGTATCAGTTACATCATTAGTAAGTGTGACAGCCCTATATTTTACAAAAGCATTGTAACACTCGAAAGCTAAGTACAACGAAATTAACCTCGAAAATAAAGCGTTCAAGTATCAAGGTTGGGCTGCATCGAATATTAGATATCATGCCAAGGTTTTCAAAAACATAAAGAACGCTCAAAACCGGGTTATATTGAAGAAATTATAACCACTTGTATATTTACGACACGACGTTAAAACATTATTTGACGTAAAAAGTAGAATCTCAATAAAATGCATTTTACCCTTAAGTATCTAAACAAAAGTCGTAGATCTCATTGACAGGTGAGCATACATAAAAAGATCGCCCAAATTGGACCTCGTATGAAGAAGTTACGAATTTTCAAAGTTTCGTAACAGTAGTAGAGGACTAAAAACTCGGATTGAAGATCGAGTGTTATTTAGCTATCGCCACCTAAACGGAAGTTGAAGATCTCCACAGTAGTAATAAAACAATAAAAAGACAAACGAAAACCGACGTCGAATAAAGAACCTATGAATTTTTAACGAACTTTAGGAGGCCCGGCCTATTAAAAATATATCATTAAAAATAAAGTCAAAACTAGCCGACGAAGTCTAAATGAAAGTTGTAGAGCATAATCTCACCTACGCGTGGATATAAAGAACGCGTAAAACGGAGCTCGTACGCGAAAGTTACGGAATTTAGAAGTCGGAAGCAGGGATTACGCCCCGCGTACTCTGGGAGTACGCCCCGCGTACTAGACCCAGAGTCGAGTCCCATCGGCCCGCCCAAGCTACGTTTAGCTAGACCCGAGTCGTAAGCCATGACGCCATTCTACGCCCCGTGTAACCAAGAACGCCCCGCGTACCGAGTACGCCTAGCGTACTCCGTAAGTACGCGCCGCGTACGAGGGTTTCCAGCCCTATAAATAGAAGGCATGAGCTCGAGTCTTTGCACACCTTTCTCAATTCTTCAGTCACTCTCACACCCTTCCAAGCACCAGAGACCATGTTCTTACCTTGGTTTCCGCACTCGAGCCCCCGACGAAAGATTTACGCTGCAGAGACCCCCGAAGAGCCCGACGACGCAACCATCCGCGATCGAAGTTCTGCTCAAACCTAGCCTCTCTCTTCAAACTTAACGAGTGAGTTCATACCCCTATTTTTCAATTCTTTTCATGTTTTAGGGGGGGGGGGAATACAAGTACATTACAAATCAAAGTATCATTTTTATAATATTGTTCTCATAAAGTTTTGATACAAAAATAACCTTATGTTTAAAGGGCTATTATATCACCAAGTTGTTATTACCAAATGGGAAATACTTTTGAGAAACTATAATGAGTATAGTATTTAGGTGATTCATACGTTTTACATATACATCTCGACAAATGAAATGCTTTCAAAAGAAGTAAAAGTCTTTATTATCGTAAATCTATTTATACCAAGTAATGTGAGACAGCTTCACGTACGTTCGAGTATGCATTATTAAGTCCTGTATTATATACCATAATCCCTTGTAGGGGGAGCATGATACTTGTGTATAGATCTATACGGGATTGACAATCCCACACCTAAGCTATTAGCTACAGCTAGGCCGGCAGGCCTGGGGTGACAAATGTCATAACAATTCCAACGCCTGAAGAACGTTGTTACAGGCCATCAGTGTCAATAGCATGGTTATAAAACTCACATAAAAGTATAAAAACAAGTTTGATTTACGAGATTCATATATGCATTTCAGTTTTCCATTTTATCGTTAACACAAATTTTATCACTGTTATTCAAGTATGGAAAACACAAACACACTCCAACACAGGGAACTTTTCAAATCATTTATAGAAAATATTGGATTTTCTGAAAACTTCTTTCATCGATTTACTATCAAAAGAAAGCACATACTTTTCAATGCAAAACACTTATGAACTCACCAACTTAATTGTTGACACTTTTTCGAAACCACTTGTATTTCTCAGGGAATCAGTAATACAGGTAACCACCAGCTTTTGGAGAAGGAACACTAAAGATGTTTTATTATTGAACATTTATCATCACATTGTAATATTCTTTTGCTATTATGTATAACGCAACAACATACGTTTTCATTATATATGTGATGGTTGTGTTACTTTCTTTACAATATTCAATGGTTGTGATACTACGTGAAGTCATCCACCCCTGAATGTTTCCGCCATTCTGGTTTGGGGGTGTGACAGATTGGTATCAGAGAATTGTTTATAGTGAACTAAGTATATCGAACCACATACGATATACAAACTATAAATGCAAAGGGGACCAAAAACCCTCTGATGAAACATTTTCATGAACAAAATACATTCTTTTAAAGATATACATTTTTACAAGCATGCATAAATCTCGGATCATAACAAGTTTTACTAAAAAGTATGATGGCAAGTTACGACATTTCGATTGAGCCCCGGGGTATGTAATCATGTCGAGAATAAATATAGTCTGATCAACTATATTTATCCTGGATTTGACCAACGTACGTCGAGGAATGGTCGTAGTGGACAACAAGCCGAAAACTTACCAAATACAAAGTTATTTTAGTTTCGCCAAGTTAAAAAAATATAGAAGTATTATTAAGAATAGTTGTAAAATAAAAATTATAGTTAAAATTAATAAGTCACTAGATGGAAATTTCTTTTCTTATAACGTTCTCATACGTCTATCCTAGTACAGACAAATGGCCGGATTCCATTTGCCAGGAGATCCTTACTACCCAAACCAAGGCAACGGCGGTTGGATAGAAGAAGACCCGGAGGAAGACCCAGAGGAAATCGAAGAAGAGGTCGAGGAAGAATTCGAAGTCGAAGTCGGAGAGGAGTTCGAAATCGACGAAGAGATCGTGGAGATTTCTAGCGGGACAGACTCCGAGCCCGAAGTGTACGACCCTCCCATCCCTCATTCTCCCGTAATCAGACCAGATCAACCGGGACGCATCCCCATCTGGGGAAGCCACCTCTATTACTGGAGCCGCCAGCAAGGTGTACGCCCTCCATTCGGCATGTGTCGGGATTTTTACAACGTCAGTGGGGGAGGCTCAGCTGATCGAGCACTTCCTGTCGTCGTGAATGCTATAGCTAACCAGAACTACCAGGCGGACCAACAAGCAGCCATAGTTCGCGAGATCAATGCTGCTAGCCAAGGTAACGCCGCTGACATCCGCCGTTTGGAAGGACTACATGAGAATACCCAAATCTACACGGGAACACTTCAGAACCAAATGATAGTGGCTCTGGCAGAGATAAGGGGGATGAAGGAACAACAAGCAGATCTCGAGAGGCGACTAATGGGAGTCAAACGGTCAGATGCCGAGTCTAGCTCCAAACGCCGCAAGTAGAGCTTGTTCGATGCCCAACAATTTTGTTATAGATTAGGATTTCGGATAAAAGTTTGTTTCCCTTATTTCCCCTTTGTATATACAATCGGAGACCTCTAGGAGGGTCAAATTTTCCCGAACAAGATATGTAAAGTAACACACCTCAGGTGTGACCTATATATATGAATATGAAGTATTTCTTATATACCTCTCAAAATTTCGAGTTTTAAATTTCTATGCCTACCTTGAAACCATAAACTAAAGTCAAAACAAATTACAAAGATACAACTAACACACAATTGTCAAAACATTAGAAACTTATAGTATTCATTCTTATTTTTTTTCTCTACCAGAACATGCCTCCTCGTAGATCAACACGCAGAAACTCAACTTCAACACCACCTCCACCACCTCCTCAAATTATGGACACCGTTATGTTCCAGACTGCTATAACCGCTGCTGTAACTGCAGCAATGGCTCAAATAAGCAACAACGGATCGGGAGGAGGAACAAACAGTTTTACAAATGGCCAAGGTCAAAGCCGTTCAGGGGTATGCACTTACAAAGACTTCACCAACGGAAAACCTATTCCCTTCTACGGAACTGGGGGAGTATTGGCTCTATCTCAATGGATAGAGAAAACAGAAGTTGTATTCGAAATCTGTGCATGTCCTGAAGAAAGCAAAGTAAAGTTTGCCGCTTTTACTTTCTCTGAACGCGCTCTGACATGGTGGAACGGCCACGTCCAGACACTAACCCTGGTAGTGGCAAACTCCATGGGTTGGGAAAACCTGAAAGGAATGCTCCTTTAAGAATACTGCCCAAGAGGCGAGATTCAGAAGCTTGAACAGGAACTGTGGAATCTCTCGATGGTAGGATCGGACATAGCTGGTTACACCAACAGGTTCAGTGACTTAGTAACACTTTTCCCAGGAATGTTAACCCTGGAGAGCCAAAAGGTCGAGAGATACATCTGGGGACTATCACCCCAACTTCGAGGAAGTGTGCTAGCTTCCAGACCCTTGACTTTCGCCAGCGCCAAGGAACTAGCGCAATCTCTTGTTGATCATGGTGTCTGTCAAGGAGTCGCGGCTATCATGGCTGAACCAACCAAAGGGAATAGCAACAATGAAATCAATGCCAACAACAACAACAAGAAGAAACTTTGGAACAAAAGGAAGGGTCAAATTTCGCAAGAACCTTCAAAGAAGCAAATGGTTGCGGTTCATGCTGCTACTACCCCCACCACGACTCCTGCTACCTCTGCACCAACAAAACCATATGCAGGAAATCTGCCCAAGTGCAGCAAGTGCAACTACCATCACCATGGTATTTGTCGCGAGATGCACTACAGGAACTGTGACAGGAAAGGGCATACAGCCCGTTTCTGTAAAGCACCGGCACGACCAATCACTCAAGTTTCTGGCACTGGGGTAAGTCGGGCGTGTTATGGATGCGGAGAAACTGGACACTTCAGGAGGGATTGTCCCAAGGAAAGGAATATTGGCGGTGTAGGGAGAGTGCTAGCAGTAGGACAGAGAGAAGCAATAGCGGACCCCACGGTGGTTACGGGTACGTTTCTACTCAACAACACTTATGCATGCATACTTTTTGACTGCGGTGCGGAGAGAAGTTTTGTGAGTCATAAATTCAAACGCCTACTTAATCAAAAACCCCAACTACTCGATAAAATAGTCACTGTAGAAATGGCAAACGGTAAAACAGAACACGCAAACGATTTGTACGTAGGGTGCACACTAAGTTTAAACGAGCGTTTGTTTCGAGTCGATCTTATGCCTATTTCCATAAGGAGTTTTGATGTCATCATCGGTATGGACTGGTTGAGCCTTCACCATGCCGATATCCTTTGCCACGAAAGGGCTGTTCGCCTAAATCTGCCAAACGGCGAAACTCTTGTTATTTATGGCGACAAACCTAGTTCAAATTTACAAATCATTTCCTGTATTAAAGCACAAAAGTATCTTCGTAAGGAACATCATGCCTTTCTAGCCCAGGTAGTAGACAAGAAACGAGAATCGAAAAACATTAAAGACATTCCGGAAGTCTGCAACTTCCCGGATATTTTTCCAGAAGATCTTCCAGGAATCCCACCGGAACGTCAAGTCGAGTTCAGAATCGACTTAATCCCCAGAGCTACCCCTGTAGCAAAGTCACCTTACCGTCTAGCCCCAGCCGAGATGCAGGAACTATCCAGTCAATTAAACGAGCTGCTGAGCAAGGGATTCATCAGACCGAGCTTCTCCCCATGGGGAGCGCCAGTCCTATTCGTGAAAAAGAAGGACGGATCCTTTCGCATGTGCATCGATTATCGGGAATTAAACAAACTGACGATCAAGAACCGATATCCCTTACTGCACATAGACGATCTATTCGACCAACTGCAGGGAGCAAGCTACTTCTCAAAGATCGATCTAAGATCTGGTTATCACCAACTGCGAGTACTGGAGGGAGACATCCCTAAAACGGCTTTCCGAACACGTTATGGTCACTACGAATTTGTAGTAATGCCCTTCGGATTGACGAATGCTCCAGCAGTGTTCATGGACTTGATGAATCGAGTATGTCGACCCTTCCTGGATAAATTCGTGATCGTCTTCATAGATGATATACTCATCTATTCAAGAAGCCAGGAAGAACACAGCAAACATCTCCGCCAAGTACTGGAAACATTAAGGGCAGAGGAACTTTATGCAAAATTTTCCAAATGTGAATTTTGGATTCGGGAAGTGGATTTCCTAGGACATGTTGTAAGCAAAGAAGGAATACACGTGGACCCTTCCAAAATAAAGGCAATAGATAATTGGACTACTCCAAGAACCCCTACAGAAATCCGGCAATTTTTGGGACTCGCCGGGTATTACCGAAGATTCATACCGAATTTTTCAAAGATTGCCAAGCCACTTACCACCCTAACCCAGAAAAATGTGACCTTCGACTGGGGAGAAAAACAAGACAGCGCATTTCAGACACTAAAGCAAGCCTTATGTAGTGCGCCCATCCTAACCTTGCCAGAAGGAACGGAGGACTTCGTAGTCTATTGTGATGCATCAAACCAAGGACTTGGGTGTGTCTTAATGCAAAGGGGGAAGGTCATCGCCTACGCCTCAAGGAAACTAAAGACGCACGAAGTGAACTACACAATGCATGATCTTGAGCTAGGAGCAGTCGTTTTCGCTCTGAAGATATGGAGACACTATCTCTACGGCACAAAATGTACCATCTTCACTGATCATAAAAGCCTCCAACATATCCTTAATCAGAAGGAACTCAACATGAGACAGAGACGATGGGTAGAACTACTAAGTGATTACGAGTGCGAAATTCGGTATCACCCTGGAAAGGCTAATGTAGTGGCTGACGCACTCAGTCGGAAGGAGTACTCAGGTCGCCGAGTAAAATCCCTAACTATGACGATCCATTCACACCTGTCCACGCAAATCAAGGAAGCCCAAATAGAAGCCTTGAAATCCGAAAACATGACAGGAGAAGCCCTAAGGGGAATGGATAAAAACCTTGAGACCAAGAACAACGGAATTCGTTATTTCATGGATCGAATTTGGATACCGAAGTTCGGTGGATTCAGAGAAATCTTTATGGATGAAGCCCATAAAACACGATACTCTGTACATCCTGGCTCCGATAAGATGTATCTCGATCTCAAGAAGTTGTAGTGGTGGCAAAACATGAAAGCCGAAATTGCTACCTACGTGAGCAAATGCCTGACATGTGCAAAAGTCAAGGTGGAATATCAGAAGCCCTCGGGTTTATTACAACAACCAGAAATACCCGAATGGAAGTGGGAGCGGATAACCATGGACTTCATAACAAAATTACCCAAAACAGCAAGCGGACTCGACACCATTTGGGTAATTGTCGACAGGTTAACTAAGTCAGCACATTTCCTGCCGATCAAAGAGACGGATAAATTGGAGAAGTTAACAAGGACATACCTCAGAGAAATTGTACGACTGCATGGTGTGCCCATATCCATTATCTCGGACCGAGATAGTAGATTCACCTCAAGGTTCTGGCAGTCGCTACAAAAAGCTTTGGGGACAAGGCTAGACATGAGTACCGCTTATCACCCACAAACCGACGGCCAGAGCGAGAGAACTATACAAACCCTAGAAGACATGCTGAGAGCTTGCGTAATCGATTTTGGCAAAGCATGGGACACACATCTACCTTTGGTCGAGTTCTCGTACAACAATAGCTACCACACCAGTATCAAAGCTGCCCCGTTCGAAGCCCTCTATGGCCGCAAATGCAGGTCACCTTTGTGCTGGGCCGAAGTGGGGGACACGCAACTAGCAAAAGGACAAGCAACTGACAACACGCTCACTGGACCAGAAATCATAAGGGAGACTACGGAGAAGATTGTTCAACTCCGAGAACGTCTAAAAGCATCAAGAGATAGACAAAAGAGTTACGCAGATAAGAGACGAAAACCCTTAGAATTCCAAGTTGGAGACCATGTCCTACTCAAAGTCTCACCTTGGAAAGGTTTAATACGCTTCGAAAAACGTGGAAAACTGAACCCTAGATACATCGGACCATTCGAGATCCTTGCCAGGATCGGTCCGGTGGCCTACAAACTTAGACTACCTCAGGAACTCCACAACGTACACCCTACCTTTCACGTATCGAATCTGAAGAAGTGCTTATCCGACGAGACCCTTGTCGTTCCTCTAGACGAAATTGCAATAAATGAAAACCTTCAATTTGTGGAGGAACCAGTAGAGATCATGGATCGAGAAATCAAAAGGACTAAACAAAGCCGCATACCCATTGTAAAGGTCCGCTGGAATGCCAAGCGAGGACCTAAATACACCTGGGAACGCGAGGATCAGATGAAACAAAAGTACCCGCATCTTTTCCTAAAACTGTAAACACTATCTTAGATTAAATTTCGGGACGAAATTTCCTTAACAGGGGGATGATGTGACAACCCTATATTTTACAAAAGCATTGTAACACTCGAAAGCTAAGTACAACGAAATTAACCTCGAAAATAAAGCGTTCAAGTATCAAGGTTGGGCTGCATCGAATATTAGATATCATGCCAAGGTTTTCAAAAACATAAAGAACGCTCAAAACCGGGTTATATTGAAGAAATTATAACCACTTGTATATTTACGACACGACGTTAAAACATTATTTGACGTAAAAAGTAGAATCTCAATAAAATGCATTTTACCCTTAAGTATCTAAACAAAAGTCGTAGATCTCATTGACAGGTGAGCATACATAAAAAGATCGTCTAAATTGGACCTCGTATGAAGAAGTTACGAATTTTCAAAGTTTCGTAACAGTAGTAGAGGACTAAAAACTCGGATTGAAGATCGAGTGTTATTTAGCTATCGCCACCTAAACGGAAGTTGAAGATCTCCACAGTAGTAATAAAACAATAAAAAGACAAACGAAAACCGACGTCGAATAAAGAACCTATGAATTTTTAACGAACTTTAGGAGGCCCGGCCTATTAAAAATATATCATTAAAAATAAAGTCAAAACTAGCCGACGAAGTCTAAATGAAAGTTGTAGAGCATAATCTCACCTACGCGTGGATATAAAGAACGCGAAAAACGGAGCTCGTACGCGAAAGTTACGGAATTTAGAAGTCGGAAGCAGGGATTACGCCCCGCGTACTCTGGGAGTACGCCCCGCGTACTAGACCCAGAGTCGAGTCCCATCGGCCCGCCCAAGCTACGTTTAGCTAGACCCGAGTCGTAAGCCATGACGCCATTCTACGCCCCGCGTAACCAAGAACGCCCCGTGTACCGAGTACGCCCAGCGTACTCCGTAAGTACGCGCCGCGTACGAGGGTTTCCAGCCCTATAAATAGAAGGCATGAGCTCGAGTCTTTGCACACCTTTCTCAATTCTTCAGTCACTCTCACACCCTTCCAAGCACCAAAGACCATTTTCTTACCTTGGTTTCCGCACTTGAGCCCCCGACGAAAGATTTACGCTGCAGAGACCCCCGAAGAGCCCGACGACGCAACCATCCGCGATCGAAGTTCTGCTCAAACCTAGCCTCTCTCTTCAAACTTAACGAGTGAGTTCATACCCCTATTTTTCAATTCTTTTCATGTTTTAGGGGGGAATACAAGTACATTACAAATCAAAGTATCATTTTTATAATATTGTTCTCATAAAGTTTTGATACAAAAATAACCTTATGTTTAAAGGGCTATTATATCACCAAGTTGTTATTACCAAATGGGAAATACTTTTGAGAAACTATAATGAGTATAGTATTCAAGTGATTCATACGTTTTACATATACATCTCGACAAATGAAATGCTTTCAAAAGAAGTAAAAGTCTTTATTATCGTAAATCTGTTTATACCAAGTAATGTGAGACAGCTTCACGTATGTTCGAGTATGCATTATTAAGTCCTGTATTATATACCATAATCCCTTGTAGGGGAGCGTGATACTTGTGTATAGATCTATACAGGATTGACAATCCCACACCTAAGCTGTTAGCTACAGCTAGGCCGGCAGGCCTGGGGTGACAAATGTCATAACAATTCCAACGCCTGAAGAACGTTGTTACAGGCCATCAGTGTCAATAGCATGGTTATAAAACTCACATAAAAGTATAAAAACAAGTTTGATTTACGAGATTCATATATGCATTTCAGTTTTCCATTTTATCGTTAACACAAATTTTATCACTGTTATTCAAGTATGGAAAACACAAACACACTCCAACACAGGGAACTTTTCAAATCATTTATAGAAAATATTGGATTTTCTGAAAACCTCTTTCATCGATTTACTATCAAAAGAAAGCACATACTTTTCAATGCAAAACACTTATGAACTCACCAACTTAATTGTTGACACTTTTTCGAAACCACTTGTATTTCTCAGGGAATCAATAATACAGGTAACCACCAGCTTTTGGAGAAGGAACACTAAAGATGTTTTATTATTGAACATTTATCATCTCATTGTAATATTCTTTTGCTATTATGTATAACGCAACAACATACGTTTTCATTATATATATGATGGTTTTGTTACTTTCTTTACAATATTCAATGGTTGTGATACTACGTGAAGTCATCCACCCCTGAATGTTTCCGCCATTCTGGTTTGGGGGTGTGACAGTAAGTTACTATCGGGGTAACACAAGATTACACTTATACTATTGCTAGATCAATGAGTCAGTTCTTTCATGAGTCAATACATATACATATGAAAACATATACAATACATTACTATGAGAGCATATACAACTATACTAGAAGGAAAACATATACAACTATACTAGAAGGAAAACATATACAACTATACTAGAAGGAAAACATATACAACTATACTAGAAAGAGAACATATACAACGATACTAGAACAGGAACAATACACATACATATTCATACATTCACTTACATAAATGTGATCCACTGTATCGGAGCATGCCTTAAATGTCATGGCCCGAGTTGTAACCAGAATCTCTTGAAGGGAGAGCTTGAGTTTGCATATAGATCTATACTAGATTGACTATCCTACACCTTGCTGCTAGCTACAGCCAGACCTGCAAGTCTGCGGGTGCCAAACGTCATACCTTTTTACGACTTACATTTGTCGTTGTTACTCAGTCGATAGTATGGTACAATAAATCACATGATACCTTAATATAAATCCGGTTTAATGTAGTTAGTATAGCAGTAGTTCCTATAATACAACACTACAAGACTACAATAATTTACCCATTACATTTATTTAGTGATTATTTCACTTAAACATTAATGTACGAACTATATTTTGTTAAATGATAGTTACACTTGGGAAATTATACATTTTTACAACAAACGAACATACAAAACAGTTAAGCCTTGGTAGAAGGCTACTTTAATGGAAAATATAGGTTTTTCTAAGAGATTCAAACTTTTACAAACACTTACAAACATTTACGTACATTTTACAAACTTACACTTGAGACATGTTCAAACGTTTTGATAACAAACACCGACACTAAAATACTTATGAACTCACCAGCTTAATGTTGATAAACTCTTTCAAAATAACTTGTATTCTCAGGTCATCAGTAGACAGGTACTGAGACCAGCTTTTGAGAAGATGGAGCGCATTCAGTACTCATCTCTTTATTTTGACTTACATTATTTTTGGTGTCTATAACTGTATAGAACACACTTGTATTAAAATTATATATTTAATGCAATGGATGATGTTGTTTACTTATTTACTTTTACTGTGTTGTGATACTTTACATGACGTCCTCCACCCCAGAACGTTTCCGCCGTTCTTGGTTTTGGGGTGTGACATACTTGATGATCCATGTGGACTGAAAGTATTTAAGAATCGGCTATGGATTCCAGATATTGGTGGACTAAGACAAAAAATCTTAGATAAAGCCCATAAGTCTAAACTGTCAATACATCCTGGTACAAATAAAAAGTACTATGATGTATGAGCTGATTATTGGTGGCGTGGATTGAAGAGAGACATTGGAAGATATGTGCAGGAGTGCTTAATATTCTTACAAGTCAAAGGGAATACCAAATGCCATACGAGAGTCCAGAATGTATTAATGCTCCCATATGGAAATGGGAGGAGTTGTCCATGGATTTTATTATCAAATTGCCAAAGACTACAAGACAAAATGATAACATTTGGGTAATTGTCGACCGAATTACTAAGATTGCACATTTTCTTGCCATGCGTGAAACAACTCCAATGGAGAATTATGCACAAGTATACTAAGATGAAATTATTGCGAGACATGGCGTGGCACTAAAGATTAGCTCCAATCGTGATACTCGCTTCACTTCTCATTTTTGGGCAAGTATGCAACGTCATTTAGGATCTCGAATTCCTCTCAGCACAGCTTATCATCACCAGAAACATGTTTAGATGGAAAGAACAATCCAAACAGTGTAAGATATGCTTCGTGCATGCGTCTTGGAGTTCGGTGGTAACTGGGATAAGTACTTACCTCTTGTCGAAGTTTCGTATAATAATAGTTACCAAACTTCAATCAAAATACCACCATATGAAGCATTATATGGTCGTAAATGCCGTACACCATTATGTTAGTGTGATGTAGGATAGAAAATCCTTGGAGGCCCTTAAATGATTCAAGACACCACTGACAAGATTTAAATTGTACGGGAAAGAATGAAAGTGGCCGTCCTATGTAGGAAAGAGGAGATGACCCATAGAATTCCAGGTGGGTGATTTCGTAATGCTGAAGGTGTCCTCGTGGAAAGGCATTATGTGATTTGGAAAGAAAGGAAAATTGAGTCCTAGATTTGTTGGTCCTTTCAAAATCATCCAGAGAATTGGTAAACAAGCATACCGCTTGGAATTGCCTAAAGATTTGGCAGGTATTCATGATGTGTTTCATGTGAGCTATATGCGTAAATGTTTGAGCATATATGATGAAACAATCCAGTTATCTGAGATGAAACTAGATAATAAATTAAGATATGTAGAAGAGCCTAAAGATAATGTAAACGAAAGACCGACTGAATTGCGTACTAAAGAAGTGGAGTTGGTGCTTGTCAAGTGGAAAATAAGAATGAGATCATAGTGAAATATCCCCATTTGTTTAAATCGTTGTAATTTCAGCGACGAAATCCTCAAAAGGATGAGGTATTTGTAACCTACACATTAATAAACTTGTATAATTATCGTATTTTGTAAGCTTGATAGCTTAAAAGTAAATAATATTGAATAGTATGTGAATTTCAGCATTGAATTCTAACAAGATAGTTTTATGAGATTGAAGTAAAACTAAGTTTTGAATCATTCGAAAAGTGATGGGAAGTCTTATAAGATTCCAATCAAAAGTCAAATATTGAAATTAACAAAAATATAAAATTTAAGATAAGTAAAAATAATGTTATTGAAAGATGTAAATTATCTCGTTAGAAACATTTAGGGGAAAACCTCACTGAAATCCGAGTTATAACGAAGAAGTTATGACTTATTGAAGTTTCGCGACAGAACCGGCACGTAGCTATATGAGATAGAAAGTGAGTTTTCAATAAGTTACTTTTTAGCTTTAGTGATCTAAATGAAAGTCGCAGTATTCGTTAAACCGAAAATTTTCATAAAAAGAACGTCCAAATCTGACTTCGTATGACGAAGTTATGATTTTTGTAAGATTCGGCATAGCAGTACACAACCTGAAACTCAAAATAAAGATCGAGTGATTTTTAGCCAACACAACCTAAATGAGAATCGAAGATTTCATCAATAGTAGTGCAATGGTAAAAAGATAGACGAAAACGGGAATCTGATGAAGAAGTTATGAATTTTTAACAGACTTTTCCTGTCTCGGCCTGTTTAAAATATAATACTAAAAATGAAATCAAAATTAGTAGACGGAGTCTAAGTGAAAGTTGTAGAGCATAATTTCACCTACGCATGCATATAAAGAGCGTAAAAATCAGAGCCCGTATGCGAAAGATACGAATTTTTGACGTTTTGGCACAAACTTCAAGGCTGGTCCGAAGGTGTACGCCCAACGTAGTCGTGTAAATGATCCGGAGTCCCTCACCCTCCCGACTCCTTCTCATGAGTGCCATGTGTCGTAGCCATGATACGTCCAAGCTGATCCACTTCGTGCGCCCAACGTACGAAGTTACGCCCAATGAAGAAGTTTTCGAGGCAGTACGCCCCGCACACCGGAGAATTACGCCCAGCGTAATGCGATCCCTCAGACACTAAAAATAGAAAGTGAAACCTTCCGAATTTTGTTTACAATTATAACATGTTCACACCCTCTTTCATCTCTCAATTTACCCTAACACCCCCCGAAGATGTGGATTAGTTAATATTATCACTTTTGTAATTAGGGTATAAAGTCCTGGGAAGTTATCTAATATATATATAAAACTTTGTAAAAATCTTAATAGTCGGTTTGTATCCAGTCTTTTGTAATAAGATCATATATGTAAAATATGTTTATGAATATGCATGTAGTATGTTTGGAGTAATAATATTGTAAAGGTATTAGAGAAATAGCGGTTCTCACAATCTTTAAGAAAGAAAACCCAAATAAATTAAAAAATTCCTCAGTAATAAAAAGAATATACTTATTACCACCGATGAATTCAATTGAAAATGGATCACACAAATCGATATGAATATATTCAAGTGGCTCAACAATCTTGTATTCATGATTGAGGAATGGGTTTTTTGACTCTAGTTTCCCAATTCGCAAACAACACACAAATGTGTTGGATCTATTTGCTCTATAATCATTACTGAGTGATATAGCTAATAATATATGATCTTATAGGGTCAAATAGTAATCAAGGTGGCACTTATGGAATATTTATTAAGTATTTGATTATTAATAATTAAATTCAACTCTTTTATATAACTAGAGAATAATTATTGTTTTATGAATAACAAAAGAAAGAGGAAACTAGTTTTTTTTTATCATATGTTATGATTAATAAGTCATGTGTAAAATTGTTGGACATTTTGGCTAATCATGGACTTACTAGTTAGTTATCTTACATAGTTAGAAAAAATAGCCTAAATCTTTTCCCTTTCTTTGACCATATTGTCGCGAGTTTCAAGAGAGATGGAGGCTTACTTTTCAACCAACATACTTTGTTCTTCATGGCTCCCCTTTCTAGAATATTAATTTAGAATAAAATATGTTATAACCTTTTTGCATGCATTGGATATATAAGTAAGTCATATAGATGAAAGTTGTTGGGTTTTCGTCTTGTATTTCCTCTCAAAAAGTCGTTGCTTTTTCTTCACTCTTCACTACCTCTCTTTTGAAGTTAGTTGTTGTCATTTGGTGCTCCGTTTTTTCTCCTTTTGTTCTTAATTTTTTAAGCACTTAAAGGCTTAAGAAACTCAAGAATACAAGAAGGAACTAACATTCCAAAGTGTCTTACTCTTGGTGGTGGATACTTTTAGAGAAGATCATACACTTTGATCTTGCCGTCTACTTCAACACTCCAAAACCAAGTGGGTTCAAAGGGTCCAAAGGTTGTCATTCAAAAACACCCTATGGTTATGTTTATATTATTCTAACCTATGTAAATAAATCTCTAATCTTTTTTTTAAATGCTCTAAAATAAACTAGTTATTTTTACAAAGCTTCCATTATGGTTTTTATGAAAAACACTATTTTATGTGCCAAAACCCATCAATGGAATCAGATCCATATTTTATAGGTTAGAATGATTTTTATGTTTGATGATATTTGGATTTTGGAAACAAACATGGATTTCTTTTTGGCTAAAGAAATATTCATATTTGTTTTCTTTGAAAACTTGTAGTTTAAAATTGTTTATTTTTATATAACCATTTTTCCATGCATTTTGGTTATATAAAAGTTTCCTTAGAAAAAAAAAGTTTTGTTTCATAATATTTTTAATGTTGTATATAAACAAGCTATTATGACAGTTGTGGTTGTTATTTTTTTATTCGTATGTTGATCTAATAAATAAATATGTATTTTTTTTCATTTGTTCATTTTTATGTGTAATAAATTAGTTTAGAATAGTTTGTTTTTCTTGTAAATGTAACAAGATGGAGCAATGGAAACTTTATCAAAAATGCTGACCTAAAAATATATGCACCCTCTTCTTGGCACAGATGTAAAATAGAGTCTTCTAACATCTTTTAGCCTAAAACACACACACACACACACACACACACACACACACACATATATATATATATATATATATATATATATATATATATATATATATACTGTTTAATTTTTTTAATTTATCTTTATTCCAACTATATTAATGATAAAAAAATTTGAAAAACAAAGAAGTTACAATACTTAAAAAAAAGGTTCTACGATACAAACACGATAATTTTGACAAATTTATAAATAAAGATTTATTACAATAATGGTCGTTGAAGTTGTTTACATACATATGAAAAAAACAATAATATATTCTTATATTTTTGTACCAAAATTTATAAAACGTTATTTAATACAGTGTTGTCAATTTTTTAGAAAATATTTATGGTACGTTTTTAATTGATTTAATTGAAAAAAAACAAATTTTATTTCCATCAACTTACGTATCAAATTATTTGATTTTTAATTACAATATTTAAGTATAACTTTGCGACCAAGATTGTTGGTTTTATCAAATATATACATTAGTCCGTACAATTTTTGTTTTCACTTTTTATACAATATTACATAAAAGGTTATCTATATTTGTTAATTATTTATAACAAAGTAATAAAAATATTACAAAGTCACTTTGAAGTTTAAAAATCAATTTATTTTGGTAGACTGCAGATGTTAAAATAACAAACCTTCTTTGTTTTTTTAAACTGCCGACATTCTGTCCACCGCTTTTACTCTAGAGGTCTACAGATGTCGTCCGCAGATACATATATTTTGCGTTAGGAAAAGCATACAACATCTTAATAATTGTTGTGATAGTTCACAATAATTATTACAAGAAAAGGGCTTTGGTTATAAACTTTATATTGCATGCTTGTGATGTGTACTTTTGTTGTTATAAAATGTTGTATGCCATGCTATAAAATATTTTGACAAAAATAATATGAAGTTGGAATTTAAAATTTTAAAGAAAAAATTTCCAACATAAAATGTCAAAAATTAAACATTTTTTTTTTGTTAGAAAGAGTTTTATTTATGAAACTCTTAATTAGCTAAACATTTAAATAATTAATAAGGCCTAAAATGTTTAAATTTGATCTAAACTCCAAAAATCTATAGAAAAAAGAGCTTTTATTAAAAAGTTAAAGTTATAACGTTGAATTAAAATTGAATTTTAATTTTAACCCGTAAAATTGTGTATAAGATATAAATTCAACTTTATAAATTTGGAACTTTATAAAATGTACTATGAAATATTTTATATATGAAATATTCAGGATATAAAATGTTTTAAAATGCTAGAATAATAAAACATTTAGACAAAACTACAAAAGTGGTCACAATGGTTTACCCAAAGGTCACAAACTCAGTTTTTGCTATTTTTCTGGCGAACATGGTCCATATGGTTTCAAAAACTTGCATAAATTTCCCTATTTGCTGATGTTGTTAGTTTGTTAATGTGAGAGTATTTTGCTATTTTCAAGTAGTAATCGTCGCTTGTCCACCCCTTTACTTTTTATAATATCACTTTGAACCCTTCACATTGAATTTTTGAAAAATATTACTTTCGCCCATCTATTGTTTAAATTTTCTTATTTAACCATGTATTATATATAATTTGTTTTTCATTAATAACTTCCAATCGTTAACCTAAAAACTATTTGCCGTGTTTCTTTATATATATCCACCGACTAGTTAACGTTGAGCGATTTTTACAACTTTGATATATATATATATATATATATATATATATATATATATATATATATATATATATATATCAAGGTTGTAAAAATCGCTCAACGTTAACTAGTCGGTGGATTGGGATAAAAGGATTAATCGGCTAGGCGGAGATTAATCAGGGGATTAATAGGGTACCGTCAATTATTAATTTGTTATATTTTAAAAAATTAAATAAATACCACCAATATCATAACAAAATAGGTTCATATGAAAAATACAACACTAATCATACCTCAAATAGTTTCTATTGAGATATAACTTCTTCAAAGTATTAAAATTTCATTGCGTTCTACCGTTTCAGTCATTTTGTATGCATGGATTAATAGGTAGGCACTCTCTAATCGGCCGAGTAGCGCCTTGGGATTAATCGGGACCTAATCGGGATTTTTACAACATTGATATATATATATATATATATATATATATATATATATATATATATATATATATATATATATATATATATAATCCGTATTATTTAAGGCGATCAATTTTTTCGACATTAATTTAGAACTTTGCTTCGTTAGTTTTTTTTTTTTAAAGTTACATGGTTTGTTTTGTGAACATGTTTGTTTAAATTTGAGTTTATCTATGTTTCGTCATAGTTAATTTTATTTTAATTTTATGTTTTTGTGTTTAAGTTTATGTACGCTTCTTACATATGAGACATATCGTATATATAGTAACTTTGGTTTTTAGATTTTAAAAAAGGGATACTGACTTAAAAATGTAACATATTTTTTTTATTTTTACACATTTAGTCACTGAATTTTTTTGTCCACATTTTCCATTAAATTTGTTGAACTGTTCAAATAACATTCTTATGACCTGTTATTAGAGGTCTAGCCGGTTTTCGGCGTATTTGACACCTCCGACGATGCTCCAGTCATCTTCTCCGGCGAGTCTCTGGCGTTCATGATTTTTCCGGCGAAGATGAACTCACATACTTTAGATTTGTTTCAGCTTCTATTCTCCCCTCTCTTTTTTGTCCTGAACTCAAGATTTGTGATGAACACACATACAGACACATCAGATGATTGTATGTGTGTTGTTCCAAAATGAAGCATTAACACATCTGAAAATCGTTCCAATAAACCCAGATCTGATGTTCAAGCATGAACACATACACACAAACACTTCTGAGATTGTTTGATTTATGTGAAGAAGATGAACACACACATTGATTTTTGATTTCTGTGAACAAGATGAACACAATGAACACACACACATACTTTGAAGATCATTTAATTTCTGGAAAAAAGATAAACACACTTACACACATCAATTTTTGTTCACAAACACACATCGGTCAGGGAAAATAAAAATGGAACTCGAATCAGATCAAAACATAATTTTTATTTAAGAACACACATTGTTCAAGAACACACACACACACAATTTTTGTTCAAGAACACATACATCGATTTTCAGATCTTCAGATATCTTCATTCGATTTTCAGATCTTCATATATCTTCATTCGATTTTCAAGAAAACATACCCGAATCTTGTGTGTGTGTGTTATTGTGTTTATTATTTAAAAATTGAAATCTGAAGAGATGAACATGAACACAGAAAAAGATGAACTTGCACACACACTCAAAAAAGATAAACATGAACACACACTCAAAAATCTTTTCTTTCCTTTCTAGAAATTAAGTTTGCTCTTCAAAGATCGAACATAAAATCGTTTTTGGGTCTTTATTCTTCAAAAAAACTAAAGCTTTGGTCAAGAAAACGATTCAGATTTTGTCACACTCCCGAACCAGATGGCGGAAACGTCCGAGGGCTTGGGTGACTTCATTCTTGTAGTATCATCACAGTGTATATAATTGAAACAAAACATCATCATCATCGCATAAACATTATTACTATTGTCATTGTTTACATAAAGTATTGTAATTAAAATTACATGCCAAAATATTCATAGTATGGTGATAACAAAACACAACAAAGTTTCAAGGTATTCTTGCTGACAAACCTGCTCAACGATATCCTGAGAATACAAGTTATTTTGAAAACGTCAACACATATAATGTTGGTGAGTTCATAAGCATGTTTGAGTAAAATGTTTTGTATTACTTTGTAAACACCATAAAATCTGATATTTTCTGAAAAACGGTTTGAAATGTTTATGTCCGATCTCGTATTAATGCATGTGTGTTAATGTTTGAAAATGTATAAAATGAATGATTCAAGACAATTCGATATTGACTGTTTATAAAACATTGTGTCGTTAACACTCTAAGACTGTGTACTAGTGCATATATGTTACCGTGTTACCAAACTGTAAATGTATATTGTAAATTTTATAATGGAGTTAATTCCTCTAAGTGAGTCGTTTTTCAGACGTCGACTTGTTTAAGGTAAGGTTTGTGTGTCACCCTCGTATAGATCTATACACAACCTCACGCTCTCCTTCCAAGAAACTCTGGTTATAACTAGAGGCTACGGTTGTACACTCGATAGGTGTCAAATGAAGTGTATCACAAGATCCTTAACTAAATTTATGCTAATATGAAATTGCACAGTGTATATTGTTTTCATGTATGTTTTAAGTTTACGAAGGCCCAACGAGTATGTATGTGAATGTGTGAAGTCAACAAGCACGTAGATGAACCACGAAGGCCCAATAAACATGTAAGGTATATTCCAGGCCTAATAAACATGTAAGTGTACAACTAAGGCCCACTAAACATGTAATTATATTCCAGGCCCAATAAGCATGTAAATGGACAACGAAGGCCCAATAAACATGTAAGGTATATTCCAGGCCCAATAAACATGTAAGATATATTTCAGGCCCTATATACATGTAAATGACGTAATTGATCTGTTTGTTATTACGTTGGTTGTTTAAACTTAGTTGTTTACCAAAATGACATAAAATGGCCACTTATTGTAAAAAGACATTTTTGGTCCTTAAAACCAAAAATTTACAATTTAGGCACATTTTTGGTAAAAATGACACTTTAGGTCCTTTAAAACCCAAATTTTACATTTAAGGGCTTGATTCGAGTAACATAACATTTTTTACCCCACTTTTGTCAAATAGATCATTTTCGGCCCAAAAGCATAGAAAATATTCCTTTTTGGCCCAAGTTTGATAAAATTATCATTTTCAGCCCTTATAACCAAAAAATAACATTTTTGGCTCAACTTTTTTAAAATGACACTTAAGCCCACAAATGTCCAAAAATTTACTAATATAGCCCAAAACCCGTGAAAGCCCAATATGAGGCCCATTTGCAAAAGTTTATACTTTTAGCCCTCCTAAAATCATAAATACCATATAGATCCATATTTATTCAAATAAATCTTTTCAATACGGTGAGTTACGTATAATAACTTCACTTTTTGATTATTTGACATTTTTGGCCCTCTTATGCGATTTTTCTTAGTTTAAACAACCTTGAAATGTTTCAATCCTTTTCTTTGCATAATAGGTTGTATCAAGTGTTATGTTCTACAATAATCATCATATTTTCGTAAATTTTAGACTTTATGTAGCCTATAAAACATAATCACATCATATAACATGAAAAAGACACATAATCATATATATATATATATATATATGTGTGTGTGTGTGTGTGTGTGGATATATATATATATATATATTGATCTACACAAAACAACTTTTATTCTCCCCCAAAACATAGTAAAAACCTAAAGAAGGGGATATGAACTCACATTTGTTTGATGGGTTCGGTTTTTGATGAAGATTTTGGAGGAGATTTCGGCCTAGCTTGCTTCTTGAGAGGATCCTCGAAGATATGATGATTATTAGAGTATAAACATGAGATTTGTGATGTTTTGAGGAAGATCTACACATAAGTTGGATTTATCCAACATAAGAGTGAAGTATCTTACCTAGTATGTAAGTTGAAGAACCTTCTTGTTCACACACACCCACTCACGAGTTTATGAAAGAAAAGTGGAAGAGTTATAGAGTGTTTGGAAGTGAAATGAATTTTTAATGACCTTGGTGAGGAAGAATGGCCTTAGGCCGAGAATAAGAAGAGAGAAAGAGAGAGAAAAGAGAATAAAGATGTGAGAAGTGATGTCTATGGCTATATGAGATTTAATAAATATTTGTTATGTAATTTGCATGGAAATCCGTTAAACAAACAGGAGGTGTCATGACTTAATCCAGTCCTTATGAGTTCACGACCCACAAGGGGAAGAGAGGGTAAAAGAAAACAAATGTTGGGCTATTATTGAATATATTTGAAATTATGAGGCCCAAGATTGGAGTTTTCGGCCTATAGGGCCGTCTTATGAGTTCACAACCCACAAGGGGTAAATATAATGGGTTTTCAACCCATTTAAGTTCAAGAAGGTTGTTCACGGCCCATAAAGGCCCATGAAAATGAAGTGAGTCATTTTAGGTCCAATAAGGACCATAAAAGTCTTATGCCCCAAAATGTTATAGTTTAATGAATGTAGGTCCAATTAGAGCCCAAATAGGGTTCCTTGGCCCAACATACCCAACTTGAAATTTTATTGGCCCAATAGGCCCAATAAATAGATCCTGGTCCATTCTGAGTTTGAACCGGGAAATTAGGGTTTCAAACCCATAGTTGAGTATATGAGATGTATTGAATTAGGTTTTGAACTTCCCGAGTGAGTTTTGATTCAAATGGTTGATCTTGAATGACCATAGTACATAACATCAACTTAGATTACAAGTTACACAAAAGTTGAGTACATGAGGACATAATTTCCTAGCCAAAAAAGCTAGTTGTGACATGATCCCCCTGTTACAGGGAATTTCGTCCCAAAATTCTTTTGAAAGATAGAACTATGAATGAGAGAATAGGTGACGACACTTCTGCTTCATCTGGTCTTCGCGCTCCCATGTCAATTTCGGTCCACGCTTAGTGTTCCATCGAACCTTTACAGTCGGAATGCAACTCTGGTTTGTACGCTTCACTTCTCTGTCTAATATCTCGACAGGCTCTTCAACGAATAAGAAATTCTCATTTACTTCGATCTCATCCAGGGGAACGACTGGGGGTTTCATCTGATAAACACTTTTTCAGGTTCGAGACGTGGAACACGAGGTGTACGTTGCTGAGCTCCGTAGGTAGCTGCGGCGTATAAGCCACCGGATCAATCTGGCAAGAATATTGAATGGCCTGATGTATCGTGAATTTAGTTTTTGCCCGTTTCCCAAAATGGATCATCCATTTCGAGGGAGAGACCTTTAATAGCACCCGTTCTCTAACTTGGAATTCTAGAGGCTTTCTCCATTTATCAGCATAGCTCTTTCGTCAGTCACGCGATGCTTGAAGTCGTGCCTTGAATTGGATTATCTTCTCGGTAATTTCCTGAATGATCTTGGGCCTTGTAAGAGTGTTATTTTGTGTTTGCCCTTTTTCCAGCTGGGTGTCACCCACCTCAGCCTAGAGGAGAGACGATCTGCATTTGCGACCATATAAAGCCTCATGTTCAACTCCTTTTGATCTAGAATGTGTTGGAGGCTTTTGTGCTCTGTGTAGATGGTGCACTTTGTGCCGTAGAGGTAGTGCCTCTAAATCTTTAAGGCGAAGACCACGGCTCCCAGTTCGAGATCATGGGTGGTGTAATTCACTTCACGTGTCTTCAATTGCCTGGACGAGTAAGCTATCACCTTTCCACGCTGCATGTGGACACAGCCTAACCCTTGGTTCGAAGCATCGCAATATACTATGAAGTCTTCGGTTCCCTCTCGTAAGGATTGTTGGATTAGGTGTCTAAGCCCATAATTATATTTGGTATGTACTTGACCCGAGAGTAGCATGGTCCATTTGGGTTGCATATCATCAGGACAATTTGTTAGGATGGACTTTTGAGAAGAGGTTATTTATGGTGTATTAATATATTATTGGTTCTAATATATTAATATGAAATCATATGATTTAATTAGTATTGATCAATAGTTAGTTTGGAATTAATTCAGTGATCAAAGGAGACTAATTAAATCAATGGGGACTAATTGTGTAAATTAGTTATATTTATATGTTGGGCTTATGATCCATCTTTGACTAAGTTTATGTATGGATACATAAAGAGTTGGGCCACATGAAACATGGATCATAAACCCATGGGTATGGATTATGGTTAACCCAGGACCCTTGGAATCCCACATATAAATATGTTACTTCATAGCCAAAATGTGAATGAATGTTCTTGGAGTTCATGTGGACGGTTTTGGTGTATGAAGATTCTCTCTCAAAATGTCATCCTTTCTCCATGGTGTGTTGTGATTTCATTTGAGGCATCCACACTATTGGTGCTAAGTTCTTAAAGACCAAAAGCTTCAAGGTTTTCAAGTCACAAGAAAAGGTATGTCATCCTAACTAGTATTTCATATTGTTTATGTCATTGGCATGCTAGTTATAGACTTAATGCTTTGAAAACACTATTACATGTATAATTAGAGAATACATAGATCCAAAGCATTTAGGGTTGTATGTGCACCATAGGATGTTGTAATATACTAAAATCCAATAGTGGTATCAGAGTCTTTTGGCCTGTTTTGGATTAGAATCATTACCACAAAATGTTTTTGTTAATAAAATTAGATTTTGTTGTTATGGCAATGATGATTCTCTTCCAATTAAAGGATAATTTTCATAATATCATGATTTGTATTAGTTTATATGTTTATGCTAATTTCTTGAAGATTGATGATATGAATTACCTTGTTCTCATGAGTTAGTTTAGATTAATAGAAAAATTATATGACAATTGGTTTTTGATTTAAATTGTTCTAAAAGTTGTTCATAATATAAGTTTTTGTAACTTGTCCTCAAGTTAAATGAAATGTGAATTTGAAAACTCATAAAATTTCCATAAGTTATGAAAATGAGGAGTCTCATTTTTAAATGTTTTTAAAGCCTTCCATAACTTGTCCTCAAGTTATGAAACTTGAACAGTTTTTCATTAAAGTACTTTAAACTCTTAAGTTATGGAAACCAAAAGTTTTTTAATTGTTCAAAACTTTCCCTCAAGTTTTGGAATTTTTAAAGCTACCCCCCCCCCCCCATGTATACTTTCATTCCAACCCCTAGAATTTTAAAAGTTTAAAATTCAACCCTTATCCTATTATAATATTATAGGTTTAATATATATATATATATATATATATATATATATATATATATATATATATATATATATATATATATATATATATATATATGTATGCATAAGAGTAAGTCAGTCGTACCGATAGTAGGCCTCATTCACGAAGCTGGTCTATACGGGGGGTATAAGGTTACTGCCTATACAATGGCAATTTTATTGGTGTCCACTCTCACCCACCGCTTCCTTGACTGGTGGAGGGTCGTTAGCCGAACAGGTAGGACATGACATTAATTCTCCCTTCAATAAAACTATAATGATAAATATAAAGTAACTAAACTTTTAAAAATTCGCAATCTTAATTACTTTAGGAAAATGTGAATTTGGTGCTAACCCATGAGACTGCACTTTGCACCCTGCTAAATCGTTAGTAGAGCGTGTGTGGTTAACCGGCACACTAATTTGGGACTGACAATGTGTGGCAAAGGGTAGCTTGAGCTTTCTAATTAATGGTGTATGAGCTTGAGAAGTATAGATGAAGACTTATCGAAGCACCATGTATCAGAAATCTAAAATTTAGAAAGAAAGTCAATGGTATTGATTTATAGAAGTCCAGTGGATTTTTGGATACATGTCAAAGCTACTGGGAGCATAATTGTTATGCTAGCAAAAATATAATTGTTATGCTAAGTGAGACATAATTGTTATGTTAAGTGTTGCAAGTCGGCAATACTATTTATAGGAAACAAAGTTTGCAAATTTGCAAGTTGCAGAGTTTGGGAATTGTTTCGCTATAACAAGACATAAAGGAGAAGGCACTTATACTTCATTTCAAATCTAAAAGTTTAGATTGAAGGTTTGAAAGAACTTAGTCATAGACATATATGAATATCGTGTTGAAATGATTCAACATAGGAAAATTCGATATATGGAAATATTATAGCAAGAGACAGATCAAGTATCGTGTTTATATGTAAGACATTATGTGTCGAATCTCAAATGTTTCAGTTATAGGGTTGAGTACATATGCTATAATATTCGATTGTTCTAATTTTTCAAATGCCTAGGGAATTTGTAACACCCCGAATTTAGAAGGTCAAGAAAGGAAAGGAAAAATCGCAAGTCAAGAGGTCTACTCTTCGAGCCCAGGGAGGAACTCGGTGTGTAGGAGCGAGTTCCGTGTCGCAAATTAAGTGGCCGACTCGGCAAGTTGGGAGATTGACTCGGTAAGTCTGGCCTGGATTGGGAAACCCTAATTTTGTGACTTGGTGCCCTATTTAAGAATCATATTCTCATTCCCTCAGCCTCATCTTCAGCTCCAGACCCCAAACCCTCTCCAACGAAACCCTAGTGCACCTTGTGAGTGTTTGAGCCACCTTTGTGTGATTTGTGTACTCTTGAAGAGGAATAAGGAGAAGAAGGATGTTGGAGGTTCAAGAAGGAGGAAGTAGATCCAGAAGATACACTCCAGTGGCTGCATTTCTTGGTAATCAAGTCTTCATCATGGCTGTTGATTTATTATATCTCTTTATAGTCCCTTTTATGAAGATTTATGTCCATGAATGGGTGTTTGTGGGATTTGGACGTCCCCAAGTAAGATCCATTGAGATCTAAGAGTATTGTGGGAAGTTAAGCCATAAAGGTGGAAGCCTTATGCCACTAGAACTCCCCATGCAAAGTTTAAGAGGTAGTTATGGCCTTTTGAGCAAAAAGGGGCATGCATGGATGTAAAGGTAGTAGCTTTGCGTGTAATTCCGACCCTAGAAGGTTAGATCTGGGTTCTGGATGCTTTGTGGTCGATTGAAATCATCTGAATAGATTTGGAAATTGAGTGACTTAGTGAGTCACTTATAGGACTCTGCGAGTCAAGTCGTTTCCTTTCCCAAAACCCTTCTGCTAGCAGATATGAGTTGAGTTAGTAAGGGACTCAGTCAGTCTGGGTTCATAGTAGACCTGAAGATCATCGTACTCGAACTTGCAAGTCCAAGGCAGTCTCCCTAATTTATAAAGGTGGACTCGAGGAGTTTAAATGAGAACTCGACGAGTCATAAAAAGAAGGGTCCCAACATGTTGAAGGCGTACTCGACAAGTTCAAGGAGAACTCGACGAGTAGGATCGAAGTCCAGAAGTAACATGTGAATTGTGGGAATTGACGAGTTGATGAGTCAACTCGGCGAGTTGAAGTCAACTCGGAGCGTTAACTTTGACTTGGTTTCATTTTTGAGGGTATTGTGGTCTATGTGTTATTTTGGGTATTAATAGTTCGGGGAGCCGAAGGATCAGCAGTTCAGGAGTCTCCTGATAGCAGTTAGAAGTGTTCAGCTAGTCTTCAGCAGTGCAAGGTGAGTCTCCTCACTGTTGGTATGGGTCTAAGGCACCAATGCCGGTCCATTATCTTTATGTTTATGTACTATAGGATGACCCGAGGGTTAGCCCTATGCACTTATTGTTTATGTTCCGGGTTTCGATGTAACAACGGAAATTTTAAAACAAAATTTTCATTTCTTAAAAATGTATTTCCATCCAAAATAAGGCATAAAGATCCAATGTATCATGTCATAATACAAATCATATAAATCCCAAGATCATAAATCCTCCATCAGTGTGTACAGATCACGCTGGCGCCTTCCCAGGGTCCTCGCTAGTACCTAAAACACATACACAACAACTGTAAGCATAAATGCTTAGTGAGTTCCCCAAAATACAACCTACGCACATGCGCCTTTCCAGGCCCCGAACTTCCGGTCCATGTGTCTCAGGGGACTTCTGTCCCGACTGGGTAAACCTTCCGGTCCTACCCACGCCAACCTTACGGTCCACATTACAACGCCTTCTGGCCAATATCATATTCGCCTTCTGGCCCATAACGTAATGCCTTCCAGCCCATATCAAGCATATCATACATAGCACATATAACAATTAACTTATCACACATAACACATATGTCTCATACCATATCCGACCTTCCGGTCACACAGTCAAACCCTTCCGGGTATAGTATAGTGAGAAGACTCACCTCGTGTATCTCGATAGCTCGCAAATCCTGGAAATCACTCGTGCTCGATCCTCCCAGCTACAATCCCCCTATAACATCATATGTCTCTAATTAACACTTTTACCACTGAGGTTGACTACCCCTATCAAGTCAACACTAGTCAACTCTAGTCAACGGTCAACGGTCAACTTTGACCGGACTCGGCGAGTGCACTAGGGTGACTCGGCGAGTCTAGACGTTTTCACCAACTCTCTAGGATTCCCTTTTTGACACGTCGAGTATTCCCCTGACTCGACGAGTTCCACCTGGTAAGAATCGTGGGGCCACCCCGACTCAACTCGCCGAGTCTCAAGAACAACTCGGCGAGTTCCAGTTCGACTCAGTCCACCTGTCAACCCTCTCTAACTCGCCCTGACTCACTGAGTCAACCTATAACTCGGCAGAACCACTCACTGAGTGGTTAAGGACAATCTTCATGCTACTCGCCGAGTCTGTTCGTCGGACTCGGCGAGTCCATGCCATGCATCAACTCAAACTTGCTTCTGAGGTCAGATCCGCTCCAACAATTCATAGATCTGGCCTTCCTAAGCTTATTCATCACGTAAAGTCCTTATCTTGGTGTTCATAACACACCCCATGACTCATAAATGGTGTTTTGACCTTAAGCATAGAGATCCCAATCCAAAAGCCCCATGGATTCATAAAAAAGCTTGGGCAAAGAGACACTCTGGACCTCCAAGGGTCCAGATCTATAAACTAAATCGCTTAAGGGACCAAGGAAGCACTAGATCTAACCATAAAAGGGCTCAATAAGCCCTAAATCAATATAAACATCAACATAACAGAAAATAGCTCGAAGATAGTATCTCAAATGTGATGTTCTGGACCTCAAACCTTCAGGAAGTGGCTCCTCTTGTTTTCCCTTAGCTAATTCTTCCTTTCCCTTGCAAGATGACACCTCCAAGGTCAATAATGGCTTCCTACTTTGCTCCAAACGCTCACACTCGCTAGGGTTTCACTCAAGGGACTGGTGAGCACAAATGACGGCCTAAAGGCCCTTTAAATAGGTCCCAAACCCGAGAAATTAGGGTTTCATTAAATAGCACGGACTCGCCGAGTCCATACCTTGGACTTGCTGAGTCTAGGCGCGAACCCGCGTCCAGAACCGCGATCCTACTCGGCGAGTCTGAGCTCCAACTCGCCGAGTCTCCTCACAAAACATCAAAATCATAAGCATAAAAGATACCTGGAAATCCGGGCTGTTATAACTCTCCCCCACTAGAACTAGACTTCGCCCTCGAAGTCTCGCTCTAAAAATAGCTCCGGATGCTGCTCACGCATCTCACGCTCCGGCTCCCAGGTCATTTCTGATCCCTTCCGATGTTGCCACTGAACCAACACCATGGGTACCTCCTTGTTCCTCAGAACCTTGATCTTCCGATCTCTGATGGCCACTGGTCTCTCGGCATAATTCAGGCTCGCATCCACCTGAATATCCTCTAATGGAACCACTGCCGACTCATCCGCTATACACTTCCTCAGCTGCGACACATGTAAGTGTCGTGAATCTGCCCCAACTCTGCTGGCAAATCCAAACGATAGGCTACCCGGCCTACCCTCGTGATCACACGGAATGGACCAATATATCGGGGCCCCAACTTGCCCCTCTTCCTGAATCGAATCACTCCCTTCCAAGGAGAGACCTTCAAAAGAACAAGGTCACCGACCTAGAACTCAAGCTTGGACCGGCGTCTGTCTGCATAACTCTTCTGTCGGCTCTAAGCGGTCAACAACCTCTGTCTGACCTGCTGAATCTGCTTTGACGTCTGAAGCACGATCTCTGTACTGCCCATCACTCTCTGCCCAACCTCTCCCCAACAAATGGGGGTCCGACACCTCCTCCCATACAACAGCTCAAAGGGTGGCATACCAATGCTCGAATGATGGCTGTTGTTGTAGGAAAACTCTGCCAAGGGTAAATACGCATCCTAACTACCCCCGAAATCCAACACACATGCTCGGAGCATGTCCTCAAGCGTCTGAATCGTCCGCTCACTCTGACCGTTTGTCTGGGGATGATATGCGGTACTAAAATGCAGTTTAGTACCCAACTCCTCATGAAATTTCTTCCAGAATCTGGAAGTGAAACGCACATCACGGTCTGAAACAATCAAGATCGGCACCCCGTGCCGAGATACTACTTCCCTCACATAGACCTCCGCCAATTTCTCTACTGAAGAACTCTCACTGATGGCAAGGAAGTGAGCGCTCTTCGTCAACCTGTCCACAATCACCCCAATTGCATCAACTCCTTTGGCAGTCCTCGGCAATTTGGTGATGAAATCCATAGTGATCTGTTCCCACTTCCACTCGGGAACCTCCAATGGCTGCAACTTGCCATGCGGCCTCTGGTGCTCGGCCTTAACCCTACGGCAGGTCAGGCACCTCTCAACAAACCATGCGACGTACCTTTTCATACAGGGTCACCAATACTCCTTTCTCAAATCCAAATACATCTTCATAGCCCCGGGATGAATCGAAAATTTTGATCGATGCGCTTCCTCCATCAAAATAGTACGCGTACCGCCCACAAACGGTACCCAAATCCTACCCTGAAAAGTCATAAGCCCTCTACCATCCGTAACGAATCCAGATACCAAACCAACAACCTGTTCCCTCTTCTGCATCTCAGGTTGCACAGCCTCGGCCTGTGCCCCACGAATGACATCCAATACCGGAGCCATCACGGTCAATCTCAAACATACATCCCGCAGTGGAGGGCTCTCCGCCCTGCAGCTCAACGCATTGTCTACCACATTAGGCTTGACTGGGTGGTACAGGATCTCACAATCATAATCCTTGACCACATCCAACCACCTTCTCTGTCGTATATTTAGGTTGGGCTGATCCATCAAGTACCTCAAACTCTTATGGTCCGTGTAAATCGTACACCGAACCCCATACAAGTAGTGACGCCAAATCTTGAGGGCGAACACTACTGCCCCCAACTCAAGATCATGGGTGGGATATCTCGTCTCATGAGGCTTCAGCTGCGTTGATGCATATGCTATCACATGTCCTCTCTGCATCAGCACTGCTCCCAACCCCAAAATCGATGCATCACAATATACCACAAAGTCCTCTATCCCTTCTGGAAGAGCCAATACCGGGGCTTCGCACAACCTTTGGCGAAGTGTCTCGAAGGAGGCCTGCTGCTCGGGACCCCATGAAAAAGCAACACCCTTCCGGGTCAATCTGGTGAGTGGCACTGTGATCTTGGAGAAATCCTTGATAAATCTCTGATAATACCCTGCCAACCCTAAGAAACTCCTGATCTCAAAGGGTGACTTCGGCACCTCCCAACTCATCATCGCCTCAACCTTGGCCGGATCGACCAATATCCCTTCCTGGTTAACAAGATGTCCCAAGAACTGGACCTCCCGCAACCAGAAATCACACTTGGAGAACTTTGCATAAAGCTTCTCCGATCTCAGAACCCCAAGGATCTCTCTCAAATGCTCCTGATGCTGCTCCCTAGATCTCGAATATATCAGAATGTCATCGATAAATACAATCACCGACCGATCCAACATCGGCCTACATACTCGGTTCATGAGATCCATGAACACTGTCGGGGCATTGGTGAGCCCAAAAGGCATCACCACAAACTCATAATGCCCATAACGCGTCCTGAACGCTGTTTTCTGGACGTCCTCATCCCGCACTCTCACCTGATGATATCTAGACCGGAAATCGATCTTGGAGAACCAAGATGACCCCTGCAAGTGATCGAACAAATCGTCGATCCTCAGTAACGGGTAACGGTTCTTGACCGTCAGCTTGTTCAACTCCCGGTAATCAATGCACATCCGGTGTGAACCATCCTTCTTCTTGACGAACAGGATAGGCGCTCCCCACAGCGAGCTGCTCGACCGAATAAATCCCTTTCCTAGCAATTCCTGAAGCTGTAAGGATAACTCTTGCATCTCTGGAGATGCAAGGCGATAAGGCACCTTAGCGATAGGCGCGGCCCCCGGAACCAAACCGATACTGAACTCCACTTGCCTCACAGGAGGCACACCCGGCAACTCCTCGGGAAAAACATTTGGAAACTCACGCACCACCAGAACCTCCTCAACTGAACTCGGCCTCTCGGAAGCCACCCGCGTATCCATCACATATGCCACAAAACCCTTACAGCCCTGCTGTAGACACTGCCTCGCCCTAGCAGCCGAACAAAAAGCTGGTCCCGAACGTGTACCCTCGCCGTACACCGAAAGAACTCCCCTACTAGGGTCTCGTATGGTCACCAGCTGACGCTCACAGTCGATAACTGCGCCGAATCTGCTCAACCAGTCCATGCCCACAATGACACATACATCACCCATCACAATAGGAACCAGATCAATCGGAAACTCAACCCCGAAAATCTCTAACACACATCCCCGGAGGACCTTCGTGGCATAAATCACTCTCTCGTCAGCTATGGAAACTCTCAGAGGCCGACTCAACGCCTCACGACTAACACTGATATGCTGACTAAAGGCTAGAGATACAAAAGACTGACTCGCACCCGAGTCAAATAATACTAAAGCAGGTACAGAATTCACAAGAAAAGTACCTACGCATAAACATGAAATAAGCATAACATCCCATAAAAGAATAATAATTTCATGAAAGAATACATACTAGCCACAACATCAGGCGCCGCGCGGACCTCCTCTGCGGTCAACTGGAAAGCTCTCCCACGAGCCCTCGGGTCCTCGGTCTTTACTGGTCGAGTCTCAGCAGCCCTAGCAGCAGGTGCAGATCTGTGGTGAAGCTGAGGGCACTCGGCCTTCCGATGGCCAGTCTGGTTGCAATGAAAGCAAACCATAAACCCCTTGGGGAAATCCCTAGCAATGTGCCCCTCCTTGCCACACTTGTAGCAAGCACCTGATCGACATATCCCCTCGTGACCCTTGTCGCACTTTCCGCAAGTGCGGCCCTTCTGGCCTCCCGTCCTCGAATCGGCGGACTTAGTCCGCTTGGCAGCCGACTGAGACTGAGCCGGCCGCCGATCCACCCGTTGAGACTCGGCCTCCTCCCTGGCCTGGGTCTCCAACTCGATCTCGCGCTTCCTGGCATTCGCCTGAAGCTCATCAAAAGTCTAATATGACGAGTTCGATACGAACTCCCGGATGTCCCTCCTCAACACACCCAAATACCGGCTCATCCGAGCCTGCTCCGTGGACACTTGCTCTTGGCAGAACATCGCCCTCTCATGAAACTTCCGTGTGATCACCGTGACAGAATCATTACCCTGCTTGAGGGTCAAGAACTCCTGAACCAACCATTCCCTCTCCACCAGGGGAACGTACTCGTCACTGAACATAGTGGTAAACCTCTCCCATGTCACAGCTGAAACCTCTGCCAGAGTGAAGTTCGCCGTCACGAACTTCCACCAATCCTTTGCTCCCAGGCGGAGCTGGTTCAAGGCGAACCGTACCCTCAGATGCTCCGGACATGAACAAGTGTAAAAGCATCCCTCGATATCAGCAATCCATCTCATCGCAGTGATCGGATCCTATATCCCATCAAACTCAGGTGGCTTCGTGTTGCTGAACTCTCGGAACAGCAACGAGTCACCTCCCTGTGGTCTGGCAGCGGCCACAGCTGCAGTAGCTGCAGCAGCTGCAGCCTCAGTCAATGCGGCGTACCGCTTATCAAAGGTCTCCATCAGAGTGGTCTTAATAGACCCAAACATCTCCGGAATCTCAGCCCGGATCGCTGCAGCCACCTCCTGATGAATCATCTGACGAATCTCCTCGTCACTCACACTGCTCGTACTAGGCCTGTAGCGTGGTCCAACCATGATGCCTCTGAAATACAACATAGAAAGATCAGAGACTCTATCGAGCATTATCGCACTCGATAACGCAACCCTACTCAGTCTCCGATACCCAGGGATTCTTACTTGGGTCGCCCAATGACCCGGTGTCTTCGGTAGTACGGGCCCAATACTACCGACTACACCACATCAGCATTCATCCCAAGTCCTCCTCCCCAAACCCCGGATCCTGAGTACTCTACTCTTGCCATGAACTAACTACCCGCTCGCTCTCAAAGCATCTCATAGCAACAGATTTCCCTAGACTAAGGCATCACAAATCAGGCCACTCAAGTCCTATTATGAATACCTAGTCTTCTAGCATGCATATCATATCATATTATATCATATCTCATAACACAAATTGTGAGGGTATTTTGGGGATTTTTACCGTTTGGGCGCTGGCTGATCGTACACACTGCTTCATTCTTGTTTATCACAAAATCCTTTATAAAAATTTTATGCCTTTGTTTTTGAAAGTTTTCCTCAAATCCTCGGTTTGAGTTCAGTTACGCCCGAAGGTGTACCCGAATCCCTCAAACCAAGGCTCTGATACCAACTTGTAACAACGGAAATTTTAAAACAAATTTTTCATTTCTTAAAAACGTATTTCCATCCAAAATAAGGCATAAAGATCGAATGTATCATGTCATAATACAAATCATATAAATCCGAAGATCATAAATCCTCCATCAGTGTGTACAGATCACGCTGGCGCCTTCCGACGGTCCTCGCTAGTACCTGAAACACATACACAACAACTGTAAGCATAAATGCTTAGTGAGTTCCCCAAAATACAACGTACGCACATACGCCTTTCCAGGCCCCAACCTTCCGGTCCATGTGTCTCAGGGGACTTCCGTCCCGACTGGGTAAACCTTCCGGTCCTACCCACGCCAACCTTACGGTCCACATTACAACGCCTTCCGGCCCATAACATATTCGCCTTCCGGCCCATAACGTAATGCCTTCCGGCCCATATCAAGCATATCATACATGGCACATATAACAATTAACTAATCACACATAACACATATGTCTCATACCATATCCGACCTTCCAGTCACATAGTCAAACCCTTCCGGGTATAGTATAGTGAGAAGTCTCACCTCGTGTATCTCGATAGCTCGCAAATCCTGGAAATCACTCGTGCTCGATCCTCCCAGCTACAATCCCCCTATAACATCATATGTCTCTAATTAACACTTTTACCACTGAGGTTGACTACCCCTATCAAGTCAACACTAGTCAACTCTGGTCAACGGTCAACGGTCAACGGTTAACTTTGACCGGACTCGGCGAGTGCACTAGGGCGACTCGGCGAGTCTAGACATTTTCACCAACTCTCTAGAATTCCCTTTTTAACACGTCGAGTATTCCCCTGACTCGACGAGTTCCACCTGGTAGGAATCGCGGGGCCACCCCGACACAACTCGCCGAGTCTCAAGAACAACTCGGCGAGTTCCAGTTCGACTCAGTCCACCTGTCAACCCTCTCTAACTCACCCTGACTCACTGAGTCAACCTATAACTGGGAAGGACCACTCACTGAGTGGTTAAGGACAATCTTCATGCTACTCGCCGAGTCTGTTCGTCGGACTCGGCGAGTCCATGCCATGCATCAACTCAAACTTGCTTCTGAGGTCAGATCCGCTCCAACAATTCATAGATCTGGCCTTCCTAAGCTTATTCATCACGTAAAGTCCTTATCTTGGTGTTCATAACACACCCCATGACTCATAAATGGTGTTTTGACCTTAAGCATAGAGATCCCAATCCAAAAGCCCCATGGATTCATAAAAAAGCTTGGGCAAAGAGACACTCTGGACCTCCAAGGGTCTAGATCTATAAACTAAATCGCTTAAGGGACCAAGGAAGCACTAGATCTAACCATAAAAGGGCTCAATAAGCCCTAAATCAATATAAACATCAACATAACAGAAAATAGCTCGAAGATAGTATCTCAAATGTGATGTTCTGGACCTCAAACCTTCAGGAAGTGGCTCCTCTTGTTTTCCCTTAGCTAATTCTTCCTTTCCCTTGCAAGATGACACCTCCAAGGTCAATAATGGCTTCCTACTTTGCTCCAAACGCTCACACTCGCTAGGGTTTCACTCAAGGGACTGGTGAGCACAAATGACGGCCTAAAGGCCCTTTAAATAGGTCCCAAACCCGAGAAATTAGGGTTTCATTAAACAGCGCGGACTCGCCGAGTCCATACCTTGGACTCGCCGAGTCCAGGTGCGAACCCGCGTCCAGAACCGCGATCCTACTCGGCGAGTCTGAGCTCCAACTCGCCGAGTCTCCTCACAAAACATCAAAATCATAAGCATAAAAGATACCTGGAAATCCGGGCTGTTACATTCGACCTGATGTCGGGCGGGGCCCGAGGAAGGTTAGAATGCTAGAGGTCTTTGTGATTCTTTCATAAGTAGGTATGATAGATTTAGGACAGGGGGTCCAATGTCGAGGTAAGCCCATAGTATGTTAGAAGATAGTATGTCTCCGGGCCGGGGGTCCGATGTCGGGGCGATCCCGAGGAAGATTCTTATGTTGTGTGTTAGATTATACTTGTTGTCTCTGCGATATTTGAATGTGTGAGGTAGGGAGGTTAGTGTGGGCGAGGTCCCGTATCTCACCACTAGCTGAGTATGGATGGGGTTACATATCTCAACATTAGCAGAGTAGGGGCGACGCCCGTGATAGGAAGGGAGTGACTGTGGGCAGGGAGGTATGTCACTATTATCAAGAGTTTGGACGGGGTTCCATAACTTCAGTAGCAGGACAGGGGCGACGCCCTAGTTAGGTGAGGCCTTAGATCAGGGAACAGTTAGAGAGTGTTTAATTATTAGTATGCTATTTGATTGTATGTATGTGTGTAGCGGGCAAGGCCCGAAGGCAGGCGGAGCCTAAGGGAGATAGATCTGTATACCGAGTGGGGCTCGATGCCAGGTGGGACCTGATGCCAGGCGAGGCTGATGTCGGGCGGGGCCCGATTCCGGGCAAGGCCCAATGCAGCGGGCGGGGGCCTAGTATGTGGTTATGATTTCATGGTTATGCGTATATGGTATGTGGTAGGTTAGGGAACTCACTAAGCTTTGTGCTTACGGTTTTCAATGTTGGTTTCAGGTGTTTCCGGTAGCGGAGGGAAGAGCTCGGGGTGATCTCATGGAACACATACCAAAGGAGTTTTAGCCTGGAATGTGTACTCTGATAAAACAAACAAGTGTTTTACTAATGTTATAGAAAGAAATTTTTGGTCATGATTTTTCGTATGTTACAAGTTGGTATTAGAGACTTGGTTTGAGGGATTCGGGTACAGTCTTGGGTGTGTCCGAACTCAAACTGAGGACTTGGTATGAGAATTTTCAAAAGAGAATCATTTTATAAAAGAGTTCGGGAAAAAGGAAAAGAACTTTTAGAAAATAAAAGAACCCTGAAAAGTGAAAAGAACTTTGAAAATAGAAAAGGGTGTGGTGCATGCAATCAGCCGGGCTCAAGTAAGTTCTCCTAAATTACCCATACAAGTTTATGTGATGATATGATTATTTGATATGCATGCTAGATTACGACGAAGGATCTAGGAGGATGCCTTGTGTGCCTGTTATATGTGTATGAGCTTTATGAGTTGCATGTTAATACAGATTCCTGATTAGGGGATAGAAAAGTTTGATTAGATTATGTGGTTAGTTTTCCCCTTTGTTTGAATGTTGCTTGCTTTGTGCTTGTGGGACTTTTAGTGATGCAAGCTAGCTATTAACTAAATATGCCAAGCCATATGTCGCACATGTTGGATAATCTCAGAGCGACAAGATTTGACCCTATTGTTTAGCTCTTGTCTGAGTCCAACCATTCTAGGGATGAGTCTTTTACTCGAAGGATTATCTAATTTTTGTTGTATGTGGCTATATTCACGAGGTCGCTAGTTGACATTATTGGGAAGTCTATCAGCAGCTGAGGACGGAATGAGTTAGAGGATACCATAGGGCAAGCCTAGGATGAGAGTAGTGCTGGGAGCAATGTTAGTAGCAGTGAAAGGGACTTGGTGTAGTCGAAGCAATTCTTAAGGAAAGTACGGATAGATGTGGAAGGTAGTAGGGGACCATACTACTGAAAGCAGAGGATTTGTACTCAATTCAAGAAGGGCCAAGATAAAACCAGAGAGCTTGTAGTGCGTGCGTGTGATCTCTCGGTAGTGATGTGTATTTTGATGGTTGTTATGGCATGTTCTCAGCATGGTGACATGGCATGAGAGACTGGTGGGTGGATCAGGCGCCGGAGAGGGATCTGGCTCGGGTTCAGGAACCGAGAAGCTCGAGGAGTGGATGAAGGAGTTTGTATCAGCTAAGATTATGTGCAGTATACTAGACCAGACTCATGTGATCTTTGGTACGATCAAGGAGGGCATACTAGAGATTTTGGATGAGAGGCTAGGAGCTCTCCGCAATTAGATGATGGCCATGATAGGAGTGCATACATTGACATTTTGAGATTTCAAAGCTTGTGGAGCTCCAGATTACAATGGGGCTAGGGACCCCATTGATAGCAGTAGACGGTTGGCTGATATCACCAACGCTTTCGTTCTAGCCGGTGTCCCGAGGGGGACAAGGTTCGACTCGCCTCCTGTCTCCTGAAGGAAAAAGGGTGGGATTTCTGGGAGGAGGTTGGTCATGCTATTGGGGATGATGTCGCGTTTTACGCGATGACATGGAGCAATTTGTCGTCCAGGTTCAAGGCCGACTTTGCATCGGTGATTGAGGTGCAGCAGTTAACACGGGAGTTCCAGGATCTGCGACAGACCACCTAGACAAAGGCGGAAATCACCGCCAGGTTCAGGGAGAGGGAACTTCTTGTTCCGCAGTATGTGGCGGACAAGGAAATGAAGAAGGCTCAGTACTACGAGATGTTGAGGAGGGATATCAGTCAGTTCGTGAGTCGGTCCAGCTGCAGGACGCTAGAAGATATGGTCGCTCTGGCCAGGGAAAGAGAGATTGATCTTGAGATAGAAAAGAAGTGGAAACTAGCAGAGGTTCAGATATCTATGGGATCAGGAAAAATGCCCAAGGCATCAAATTCTAGATTGATAGTTCCTCATGATCGGAGCCGCTATGGCAAGTGCGGCAGGATGCACGAGGGTGCGTGTAGGAGTAGCAGCGGTGGTGATTCTGGTTGCTTCAAGTGCGGCCGGATTGGTCATTTTAGCAGGGATTGTACTGCTACCATCACCCAGGGTTTAAACATGATATGTTTCCACTACAGTCAGAGGGGCCACAAGAAGGCCCAGTGCCTGAGTTTGCTTTCAGCAGGACAGCTGATGACACTTGCCCCTGTGACTTTGAGGATCACCGACGGCCGCCAGGGCCAGGCAGAGGCACCTGCGGCAAGGAGCAAGGTGTACCAGTTGGTTTTGGAGGAGGTGCGAGCAGCCCCCGATGTGTTAGGTACATATCTTCCATTTATTTTTCAGCTTATGTTATGATTTTATTATTATGGTTTTGCATCGGTATTGGTAAAGGAATTTCTGAATTTTTGAGGCCTGCTCGTGATTGAGTTATATGCCATCTACATACCTTGGATTTTAGAATGATAGTTAGAGGTCGTTCCCTTTTAGATTAGGACACTCAGGATGCAGTAACTGTAGCATGCATGTGTGGGACTCGGTAGTGTGTTGCTAGTTTTCCTGGGGGAGGAATTGTTTGGGGAATTAGTCGATTAGATCACCATAAATGGTAAGCATGGATTGGAAACAGGGTGGCCAGAGGATGATAAGAAAATTGGAAATTCCTTCCAATCTATGAGCTGAAAGGAGCTAGTTGAATTGAAGTGCGGGAGAGCCATCCATGTAGTCAGGAGCGGAAGTAGGCGTGGAGCTGGGTTGACTTCATAATTTGGGTGAGGAAGAAAGCAGCTTGAGTGGCGGTTGAGTTGAGGAGCATGAGAAATGGGAGTTTGGGAAACTTCCTGACACTGGGTTCGTGTATGCACGATTGGTTGAGGGTTGATTGGGAATCAGGTTGGAAATTTCATGCAAGGTGCGAGTTTAGGCAGGATTTAAGATTGTGGGATAGCCGCAACATTTCCCTATAAGTGAGTCGGTGAGGGAAGTGATGTAAGACTGCGGGTAAGCCGTAGCATTCACTAGTAGTTTAGTTAGCGTAGTGTGGGCGGGGGTCCATATCACTTAGTTCGCGGAGTGTGGGCAGGGGCCCGTATCTCCTAGTTAGCATGGTAAGAATCAGGAAAGGATAGCAAGCTGAGTTTAGGAGAGGAGTGGGCTTGTATAGCCCTAGATAGGTAAGACCTGTAGGAAAGGCCACTCCAAAGTGTAGTTTGGGTGAGACCCATGGGCGAGGCCCGTGTACTTATAGCAGCAGGTGAGACCTGGTAGAGACCTTAGGGTCATCGTAGGGGATCGAGGATCCCATACCTTTTAGAGCCAGAATGGCTTGAAAGATAGAGCGTTTCAGGTAGCTGAAGTTTTCTTCGGAAGTCGCTGTGAGCGGCTAGGAGATGGTTCTTGCGTTCAGTAACCAGTGAGAGTCTGGTGTCCCGGATTATGGCAGATTACTTGGGACTAGGGTGGTCTCGGTTCATTTAGAGGCGGATGAGATTCAACAAGATTTCAGGCAGGGACGGTGATAAGAGAAGTCGTGTGTAGGATAGTTGGGTGATCAGATGAAGGCCAGAACTAGGAGTGGTCAAGACTGTAGTTTCCGCAAATGGTTATTCTCGTCAGAGATAGCAAAGGAATGTGGTTTACAGAAAGCTGCCCTGGGAAGGCGAGTAACAGCGCAGGGCAAAGGGGACGAGCCCCTTGTATGTCAAGAGCAAGCGCTCGGGAAGTACCGAAAGTATTACTGGTTGAGTAAAAGTGTTGTACTCGATGGTTGGAGTGTTTGGATCATCTCAGGATGATATTCTCAAGGGTTGTTCCAAGAAGGCCAGGTAAGTGGCGATTAGGAATGTCGGGAGTGGATGCGGGGTTGTGAGTCAGAGCGGACTTTGAGGACGATGTTTAGATTAAGTGGGGGAGAGCTGTAACACCCTGAATTTAAAAGGTCAAGAAAGGAAAGGAAAAACCCCAAGTCAAGACGTCTACTCGTCGATTCCAGGGATGAACTCCACGAGTAGGAGTAAGAGCCATGTCGCGGATTAAGTGGCTAACCCGTCGAGTCGGGGGACTAACTCGGTGAGTCTGGCCTGGGTTGGGAAACCCTAATTTCGGGACTTGGTGCCCTATTTAAGCATCATATTCTCATTCCCTTAGCCTCATCTTTAGCCTCCAGACCCCAAGCACTCACCCACGAAACCCTAGTTCACCTTGTGAGTGTTTGAGCCACCTTTGTGTGATTTGTGTACTCCTGAAAAGGACGAAGGAGAAGAAGGAAGTTGTACGTAGGTTCAAGAATGAGGAAGTAGATCTACAAGATACACTCCAGTGGCTGCATTTCTTGGTAATCAAGTCTTCATCTTGGCTTTTGATTTAATAGATCTCTTTATAGTAACTTTTATGAAGATTTTGGTCCATGAATGGGCGTTTGTGGGATTTGGACATCCCAAGCAAGATCCTTTTAGATCTGAGAGTATTCTGGGCAGTTAAGGCATAAAGGTGGAAGCTTTATGCCATTAGAACTCCCCATGAAAAGTTTATGAGGTTGTTATGGCCTTTTGAGCAAAAAGGGGCATGCATGGATGTAAAGGCAATGGCTTTGCATTTTATTCCAACGCTAGAAGGTTAGATCTTGGTCCTTGATGCTTTATGCTCGACTAAAATCATCTCAATAGATTTGGACATTGAGTGACTTGGTGATTCACTTATAGGACTCGATGAGTCAGGCCATTTCCTTGCCAAAAACCCTTCTGCTAGCAGATATGAGTTGAGTTAGTAAGGGACTCATTCAGTCTGGGTTCATAATGGACCTGAAGATAATCGTACTCGATGAGTTCAAGGACGAACTCGGCGAGTCTAAGGCAATCTCCCTAATTTACGAAGGTGGACTCGAGGATTTCAAAGGAGAACTCGGCGAGTCATATAAAGAAGGGTCCCAATGTGTTGAAGGCGTACTCGACAAGTTCAAGGAGAACTAGATGAGTAGGATCAAAGTCCAAAAGTAACCTATTAATTGTGGGACTCAACGAGTTGATGAGTCAACTCGGGGAGTTAAAGTCAACTTGGAGCATTGAATTTGACATGGTTTGACTTTTGATGGTATTGTGGTCTAAGTGTTATTTTGGGTATTAATAGTTCGGGGAGCCGAAGGATCAGCAGTTCAGGAGTCGCCTGATAGCAGTCAGAAGTGTTCAGCTAGTCTTCAGCGGTGCAAGCTAAGTCTCCTCACTGTTGGTATGGGTCTAAGTCACCAATGCTGAATCATTATGTTTATGTTTATGTATAGTAGGAAGACCCAGGGATTAGCCCTAGGCACTTATTGTATATGTTTCAGGTTTCGACCTGGTGTCGGGCGGCAAAGTCTTTGTGACTCTTAGGCCACGTCATCACAAAAGGATATTACATGCAAGGTTAGACTCTAACACGTTTAGTGATGAAAAAAATTTTGATTTCTTACTAGTTGTAATAACAATTTGAAATTGTGAAATGAGCATCATTGGATTAATGTCCAATCAATTTATTCACAAATGAAGGACCATAGAGAGACATAGTATGTACGTTTCGAACATGGCATGACTGATGTTTCCTTCAAGTGTTTAGTTGATTAATCGAAATGTTATACACTTAATAATGTCTAATTAATATGGTGATTAAATAAAAAGGGTTTTATTTGTATTCAGTAGTTTTGAAACCATAGTGAATTAGGTTATTATTGTGTTTCACTTCGCGTGTTTTACTTCCCGAATAATTGGATTATTCAAAACATCCACAGTTGATCATACTTTGGAAGTAAGTAGTGAATTAATACTGTCGTGAATTGGATTATAGATTGTCTAAGGGTTTAGACATAGCAACGGTTTGCTACAACATTCACATGTACTTTTGAAATGGGGATTTGAGTATTGGATTAACCCACGCTTAGAGAATTACTTCATGGATTTTATCACGAGTAATTTTGAGAGGATACTATCTTATATTCTTGAATCGGAGACATATGAGTTGTTGTTTACAAGTCAGTTGTGCATTAAAAAAATGTAAATGCATCAGTAACTTGATGTTATAAAACGTATTGTTGTGTGTGATTTGATGAGTGAATAGTGCAAGCATATGAATTAAAGTTTATCCGTTCCTTTCCCCCTAATGGGAAAAGTGATATATGTAGGCCCCTCGATTATTTGATGATGACATCTAAAGCACTTGGCAATGCCTGGACTGAATTGATGTATTCAATTAATTGTCTGTTATCAGTCGTCATAAATCGAAAATCGGGAAACAAACCTTAGACAGAGAGAATGACTATAATCCATGTCTCATGTTCATACGATATCTTGTAAAACGGAGGAATAGTTGATCACCTATCTAAAGGACACATAACTAACTAGGTCAGAGTTTTACAACGGTTTTTGAAAGCTACAATGTGTTGGTCAATTTTTAAGTTGTACTTGCAATTACAGTTATTAGACTTATCCAAGTGGGAGACTCTTGGATTAAGTGTTTAAGCCCATAACTATAATTGGTATATACTTGAATTGATAGAAGCACATGTCCTTTTGAGTTGTCTTCACTCTTGCAACTTGACAGGATGACTTTTGGAGAGAAGTTGAATTTATTATTTGGAAATAATAAATTGATATGAACAATTTATAGATATGTTATGAGAATAATATATTAATTAGAAATCATGTTATTTAATTAATATTTAATCAGAAATTAATTTGGAATTAATTTTGCAAATAAAGTAATTAATTAAATATAGAAGGGTTGTTTTGCAAATTATTGATAGTTGTAAAACTGGGCTCTTGGACCCCTTAGATAGGAGTAAACGAAAATTATAGGGTGGCCATATAAGTTTCCGTCCAAGGCTTCTAATTAGGGAGTCTATGGGCTTCTTAGGCCTTAAGCAGGAAATTAGGGTTTCCACCTGCAACCCCTAGCTTTGGGACTAAGCAACCACAAGTATATAAGGAGGGTAACTCCTTGGATTTTCCGCCACTTCAACCAAACCCTAGAAGAGCTGAAATTTTGGTCTGCCTCTTCCCTCTCATTCTAATCCTCTTATACAGAGTGTTTGTCAGCCATTAGAGGTGTCACATTTGAGGCACTTGCTTTCAAGAGCTAAAGATCTACAAGTTTTTCTTGTTATTACTACATAACAAGTAAAGGTACACATCTAAACCCTATTTTTTATAGATTTTGAATTATATACTAGCTTCCTAGGGTTTTCTCTTTTGTATTCAACTTTTCATGTTCAATTAGTGAAAACCTAGATCCTTAATTATAGGGTTGCATGAACACATAGGATTTTTAGTTATGCTCATAACCCATCAATCTCATCCTCATGATCTTGTCTTCGCCTCCTCATCCCCTACTCTTTCAATTTTATCCTCTAAACTTCTTATGCCTTCATGTATTCCGCCTCAAAACTATTAGTTTTTTTCCTTTCCGTCTACCCAACTCCTACTCTTTCAACATGCTTAATCTTTTAACCTTACATGAAACGACATATTTCAAGGTATACCCCTAACACGAAACCCAACACAAAAGTAAACGGGTTGACACGACACGACACGTTAATTAAACGGGTCGGGTTAGGGTCAAGCACTTTCAACCCGTTTACTGTTTCGACACGACACAAACCAAACTCAACACAACACAATTGCCATGTCTACTAATTAGTCATCATAATTAAACAAACAAAATCTCCGAAATTTTAGATATAATAATTGATTCTCTCTCTCTCTCTCCTCACTATAGAGTACCAAGAGAATCAAAAATCATCAGAGTTCAATAGATTCCTCGAAACTGCAACCATCACAAACATATAACCTTTATAGGGGTTTTGATGCTCAAATCGGAGTTCAGTTCCTCAATCGAAAAAAAATCTAATTGCCCTTACTCCCTCTACCGTTCCTGTAGCCCTCCACCATCCACGAACGACACCACCTTTAATTTTTAGGCTTACAACCATAAGGGGGGACGTGATGAAGGTGGCTCCAACATTAGTTGTAAGTGATCAAGTTAGGTAGCCTTCCATGGAGGATCTAGTAAGAAATACTACAGAAGGGAATTGTCACATCCCCAAACCAAGGATGGTGGAAATGTCTGGAGGTGAAGGACTTGATGTATAGTATCACACCAACGAGTACAATAGTGCTCAAAGTAAAAACAACCAACGTAAATATAATTGAAAAAGTTACACCATAGTATAAGATTACATGTTTCTAAATCAATTACATTATGTAGACAAAAATGAAATGTTTAACGCCTTAGTGTTCCATCCTCAAAAGCTGTTCATTTCCTGTTTTACGGATTTCCTGAGAATACATGTAGTTTTGAAAAAGTCTCAACAATTAAGTTGGTGAGTTCATAATAGTTTTATTTGATAGAGATGTCATTTTCCTTGTGAAAGAGAATGAATATAATTCCAGAAAACCCAATATTTTCTTTATAAAATGTGTAATGAAAGCTTCTAGGTTATGCAATAATGTACCCTAGAAAGACCCATAGATTTGCTCTATAATCACCTAGTGTATATAAGTTACATAAAATTTAAGTTAAATAAACCATCGAATATAATGGGTCTGCCCTAAGTTCACAACCAAACAAGGAGCAGGAAGTAAGGCCGGCCCACCAATTCAAAGTTGATCGTGACTAAATTCTTATATAACTCTAACATATACACTTTCCAATTGTATCCGGAAATTATCAAATTCTAGATGAATTGTAGTTCTAATATCATAAAACCATTTTGTGTAAACCCGATACTTTGTAATGTACCCCTTTAGTTATGAATACCCGGTACTTTGTAATGTACCCTTTTAGTTATGAAACCAGGTACCTTGTAATGTACCCCTTTGTATAGACCCGGTACATTGTATATGTACCCCTTTTATATGAAAACCCGGTACTTTGTAATGCACCCCTATGTATAGACCTAATACTTTGTATTTGTACCCCTTTTATATGAAAACCAGATACTTTATAATGTACCCCTTTGTATAGACCCGATACTTTGTATTTGTACCCCTTTTTCATGAAAACACGATACTTTGTAATGTACCCCTTTGTATAGACCTGGTACTTTGTATTTGTACCCCATTTATACGAAATGAAAACCTTTCGTAATGAGTTTGAAATGTAATTGTTACATAAAATATACCTATTATAGTTTATCATAATGTATGTAATGCATATGCAACCTAACTATATCTATTATAGTTTAGCATATTTGTTTGTGGTGTATAATAGGCTTAACTATACCTATTATAATTTATTAATATTATTTGTAGTGGTAGTAACCCCTTGTACATGATTCATACCTTTAGACTACAGTAAATAATATGTACTATCAACAAAATGTGTGTGTGTGTGTGTGTGTATATATATATATATATATATATATATATATATATATATAATAGACACCTTGCTCAGCAAGCTACAAGGTGCAAGTGAAATTGTTAACCATTTTCTAGTTTTAAGCTTGTTGTTCCTATGCTTACAAAAAGCATAGAAAAATCATTTGAAGTCGAAATCAGAATCCGTAACTTATGAGAGCTTAGAAAATGTGTCTATTTTATTCAAAATTTTTATCATGATTTTTAGTGACCTTTAACTTGTGTAAAAATGTCCAACTTCACAGACTGGTCCGAAGTGGTTTCTGAAATGATAGGCTGTTTTGTAAAAATCGCCATAAATTGTAGAAAATTCTTGTGGAATTGTGCAAGTAGTCATTTTAAAGGTATTAACCTGAACTATTTACATATTAAACAGTTTTGGAATATATAAAGTTTATGAAGGTCAAGACAGTCCGTGAATGGGACTCAACATTCCTATTGAAAGTTGATGATAGAATTTAAGTTTTATTATGGTGATTTAACCCCTATCCCCCCCCCCCCCACAAAACTTGAAGAAAACATGACCTTTTGTGTTCTTTGTGGATGGATGTTGAAGAAAATAATTGTTCTACTCAAGAACACTTACAAGATGCCTTGAATATTCGAAGATCTAACATGAATTTGAAGGACTTTGTGTAAGAAATCTATGATTTGAGTCGAAAGCAGTGAAACAATCATATGGAGGATGATAATACTTACTAAAAGTAGAAGAAAAACTTGCAGAATATCCTTGAATCTCGAAATTTAGAGAGAGAAAGTGAGAGAGAATGAACTTTGTTCTTTGATGGAAAATGGGAGAAATGTGAGGAGAGAGGGGAGTTTTCCAGCCTTTGATCAAGGATGTGGCTGGAAAAATGATGGAAATAGTACAATGAAAGGACTAGGTATGGTGGAAGGACAAGGGTTGGTCCTGGAGTGGGCATGGGTGGTTGCTTGCGTCATACACTAAAGTAAAGTCAACACTCAACCAATAATATCCCACCCACTCTTCTTGGATAAGGATTATACCCTAAAAACGTGATTAATTATGAAGTATGGGGTTCTATATGTTAAAAATATAATTTTGGATGAAAATCCCACGTTAAAATAATAAAAAAATGGGCTTAAAACGCCGAACTAGTCGAAAACCGGGTGAATTTGCCCTATCTGCGAGACTTCTTGGTAATGGGCCGAGGTTCGGTCCCTACTGTTGCTGGGCCAGAAGGCGAAGGTGGTCAAGAGCGAAATGGGGCGAAGGTGAAAGGAAGGCTCGGTCCGAAGGCTAGAGGCGAAGCTCGGTTCGGTCCCTGGTGTGAGGTTCGGGTTTGGTGATTGTTATCTTCGGCTTCGGTCCTAATCACTTCGGTTCAGCAGGGTTCGGTCCCTTAAAGCTATCTTGCCCATTTTTACCGCGTTTTAAAGAGGGGTTTCGGTTCCTTAAAGTTATCTTGCCCATTTTTACCCCGTTTTAAGCGGTTTTTGACCCGGTTAAGGGTCGGGATGACCCGAAAGTCTATAAAAAGTTAAAGAAACTTTTGAGAGAGATTTGGAAGAGATTTGGGAGAGATTTCACATTCTTGGAGAGATTTCTCATACTTAGAGAGATTTGGGAGAGATTTGAGGTAGAGACAGATAGAGTGATAGGAGTTGAGAGAGACTATGTTTGTGACCTTTTTTTAGTGTTTGGCTTTGTAACGCAAGGTCCGTAAACCCCGTTAAGCCAAGTTTAAGGATCTTACACACCCCCGATGGGTATGCAATAGTGTTTTATCGTTTTGTTACCTCACTTACCCAAATTAGGGTTACAGAAATCTAAAAATATGAACTTTCCGAGTGATAATTTTTTATTAAAATAGTGAGTTGTACAGTAAATACATAACGTAAACCTTAGTATACAAGGGCTAGTTAAGTTGACCAGTTTTACTTGTTGACTTTGTTTGACTTTCACTTGACCCGAAATTGACAGTTGTCACATCATCCCCCCGTTAGAAGGAATTACGTCCCGAAATTTGCATTTTGACTGGGAATTCAAGAATTTGGGGAAAAGATGGGGGGTATTTTTCGTAATATATGACACTGATATGGTAAGGACCAAGTTAACTTATGTTTACACTAGCCATCAAAAGCTCACCAGTAAAAATGCTGAGTTTTTATATAAGCGATACGACTTCTTCGTGTTTTGTCATGTTCTCTAGACCCATTGTTAATAAATCCTAAATTGACACTAGTTTAAGTAAAGAAAATTTTAAAACCTACATGTGGCGGTTAGAAGCATGTACCATTATTCACGGGTGGTTCCGGGGAAGTCTCTCCTGCGGTGATCATAAGTACCCTTCCACCATTACCAGCATCCCTTGTCCTTGGACAGTCTCTCTTAAAGTGTCCTGCTTCACCACACTTGTAACAAGTTGGGATTGCTCCAATGTCGGGGACCTGGTTGATGTGTCGCGTTGGTGGCTTGCAGAAACGGATAGTGTGTCCCTCCCTATTGCAATTTTTGCATTGCATCTCCTGGTAAACCCCAGTATGATGGAAGTTACACTTCTTTCGTTTCGGAAGGTTTCCAGCGTATCGATTCATGGGTGTGGGAGTGACATGAGTTGTGGCATCATGAACAACAATAGTTTGTTGCTTCTTTGTGGAGTCCTGGGCTGGTTGGTCCTTCTTTTTGTTCCAGAACTTTCTTTTGTTGCTTCTCCCTCCGTCTTGCTCATGGGTGGTTGTTACAGTGTCATGGCTGGCCATATGGTCGATGAGTTGTTGTGCCAACTCCTTGGCAATGTTAAAGGTAGTTGGTCTTGAGGCCAACACGCTATTTTGGATTTGGGAAGATAGTCCCCAAAGGTATCGTTCCACCTTTTTGTCTTTCGAGGTGACCATAGCAGGATACAAGAGTGATAGATCACATAATCGGGCAGTATAAGTTGCAAGGTCCTAGTCTGTCATCTTGAGGTTCCACAGTTCTTGCTCCCGCTTTTGTACTTCGCCCCTTGGGAAAAACTCTTTCAGCATCATTGCCTTCAAATCCTCCCAGCTCATCGAGTTAGCCACTGTAAGCGTCCGTGGCTTAACGTGGTCGTTCCACCAAGTAAGGGCCCGGCCAGAGAAAGTGCAAGCTGCAAATTTAACCTTGCTTGCTTTGGGGCATGCACAAATTTCGAAGACAGATTCAATATTTTCAAACCATTGCATCAGTGTGATGACTCCCCTGCTTCCATTGAAAGAATCGGGTTTTCCACTAGTAAAATCCTTGTAGGAACATTCCTTCGTACGTCTCGTACTATCCCCATGGTTGGAGTTTGTGGCACCAGATCCAGCACCACCGGTACCATTCGTACCAATTTGCGACATTGCGGCAACTACGGTTGCGGTTACGGAAGCTTGGAGCATTGCGGGATCAAACTACGGAGGTGGTGGTGCTGCTGCGCAGCTGGAAGGTCTGGACTTTTTCTTTGGCGGCATAGTTATGTCATAAGTTTGTAAAGACGAACAGACGGTAAGTCTCTAATAGCAGTAACAAGTCGGATATTATTGAACTAGATTTCTATGTATTATGTCCCATCTCAAGGGTATTTTGAGAGAAATTCATAATGAAAGTCCATATAGATAACTTATTAATTTAGTGGTAGTGACTCGAATGTAATCTTGGGATTTGTTCCATGCCTGATCCACTCCTAAGATCACCCGATGTATACCAGTTGTGGGTAATTAAGGTTTAATAGGCCGTTGAACTTAATGAGTCTGCCCTAAGCCCACAACCAAACAAGGAACAGGACCCAAAGCGGACTCACCATTTCTAAGTCGATCATCTCTTAATTAAACCTAACCTTGAGGTATACATTAAGAATTCTTAGAGTTACCATAAGCAAATCGTTTGTAATACCAAGTTATGAAATATTTGTTAAATTCCCAATGAAATAAAATGTATGCTAATTTCATTGATATAATCTAGTACGTAAGGTTCTGAAATGTTTGACCTTATAGAAGGTCCACATTACATTATGGTACAAAAAATTTCGACAGTGACACGAACCTCTTGAACGGCGTAGTCTCTAAATTGAAGGTTCGAATTCATGCATGTGAGGGGTAGTGTTTAAATGTATTCTAGTAGTTTGAGTCTTTATCGATTTTTCAGTAGTGTACACACTACTCGCGGTGGGTGATATTTCGTGGGCCATAGAATGAAGGCATGAAAGTCTGCATTGACCTAACTCCTGCCTTGGCTTCTATCATTTGATGGTCTGCCTTTAGCACGCATTTTCTCCAACGCTGTTTGACGTTTCCCGTACCCTCTAGTCTCGGCTCGAGTTGCGTGCACTTTCCTCTGAAAAGTTTGATGTGGTTTCCGATCTCGTTCATGGCCTCTTTCTAGATGACGAAGGCGAATTGCGGTGATCTTGGTGGTAGCACCGATCTCCATTATCCGGCTTAACGATGCTCGTGTTGGTACTCTCTTGTGAGTGATGCGGCATGGTATGTCAAGGGGAGTCCTGTCTGCTACTCCTCCCCCATTGAGGTTGTAAAAACCCCATCCATTCCATAGGGAGGGTGTTGACCTAGTTCCTAACTCCGTCTCTATAAATCTACGGCTCATTAAGGTGTCGGACCATGGTATTCTAGTCGGGGTCTTCCTCTATTATTTCTTCAGTATCCTCATCGTAGTTCTCTCCGTTTCCAACCACCATTTTCCTGGTTAAGAAGACTAGGGCCTCCTGATAGTTGAGTTTCTGCCATGTTGTTCGTGCGAGAATAGGGGTAGAAGAGATAATTAATAGACGTCGAATCCTATAATTACTTATAGGGGTGATCCTCATTAGTCACTTCTATAATCACATAGTGCACACCAGTTATACATAATCTGAGATAAAATAGACCTTCGAATAAATGACTATACTCTAAATCCACAACCAAACAAGGAACATGAAGTAGAACAATAGTCATAGATTCTGAGTCTATAATATCTTTAAGTATAGATAACCTTAGCGTATGCACTCAATCATTATAGACCTATTCAACAGGGATCTTTAGTTTTCACATAAGTTGGTTATAGTATCACAAAATACTCTTGTAGTATTTTAATGTTTGTCTTATGTTCTCAGTGATTCGTTTTAGATAGAGTTGGTAAGTTTTTAGGCTTGTTGCAACACCACAACCATTCTTGGGCATATGCTAATCACTTCTGGGATAGACATAGGTGATTAGGCTATGTCATTCCCAGACCTGACCATAAATCCCGAAGACTACTTCTGTTGTTCAACAATCACCACTTTTGTTCTTTTCTAGTATGATACTGACCTTAGTATGTATGCAAGTATACTTTTAACTAGAAACTACTTCATTTCTACCAAGTACCAAGGATGGAGGAAACGTCCGGGGGTGGAGGACTTCATGTATAATATCACAACAACGAATATAATAGTGCTCAAAGTAAAAACAACCAACATAAATATAACTAAAAAAGTTACACCAGAGTATGAGTTTACATGTTTCTAAATCAATTACATTATGTTGACAAAAATGAAATGTTCAACGCCTTAGCGTTCCATCCTCAAAAGTTGTTGATTTCCTGTTTTACGGATTCCCTGAGAATACATGTATTTTTGAAAAAGTGTCAACAATTAAGTTGGTGAGCTCATAACAGTTTTATTTGATAAAGATGTCATTTTCCTTGTAAAAGAGAATGAATATAATTCCAGAAAACCCATTATTTTCTTTATAAAATGTGTAATGAAAGCTTCTATGTTATGCAATAATGTACCCAAGAAAGACCCAAGAAAGACCCATAGATTTTCTCTATAATCACCCAAAGAAGGAACATGAAGTAACGCAGGCCCACCAATTCTAAGTTGATCGTGACTAAATTCTTATATAACTCTAACATATACACTTAACAATTATAACCGGAAACTAACAAATTCTAGATGAATTGTAGTTCTAATATCATAAAACAATTTTGTGTAAATCGTTACTTTATAATGTACCTCTTTAGTTAAGAAAACCTGGGACTTTTTAATGTACCCTTTTAGTTATGAGAACCCGGTACTTTGTAATGTACCCCTTTGTATAGACCCGATACTTTGTATTTGTACTCCTTTTATATGAAAACCCGTTACTTTGTAATGTACCCCTTTGTATAGACCCGGTACTTTCTATTTGTACCCCTTTTATATGAAAAACCGGTACTTTGTAATGCACCCCTTTGTATAGACCTGGTACTTTGTATTTGTACCCCTTTATCATGAAAGCACGGTACTTTGTAATGTACCCCTTTGTATAGACCCGCTACATTGTATTTGTACCCCATTTATATGAAATGAAAACCTTTCGTAATCAGTTTGAAATGTAATTGTAACATAAACTATACCTATTATAGTTTATCATAATGTTTGTAATGCATACACAACCTAACTATACCTATTATAGTTTAGCATATTTGTTTGTGGTGTGTAAAGGGCTTAACTGTACCTATTATAATTTATTAATATTATTTGTAGTGGTAGTAACCCCTTGTATATGATTCGTACCTTTAGACTAGAGTAAATAATATGTACTATCAACAACATGTATATATATAATAACACACACCTTGCTCAGCAAGCTACAAGGCGAAAATGAAATTTTTAACCATTTTCTAGTTTTAACCTTGTTGTTCCTGTTCTTATAAAAATCATAGAAAAATCATTTGAACTCGAAATCAGAATCCGTAACTTCTAAGAGCTTAGAAAATGTGTCTATTTTAGTCATAATTTTTATCATGATTTTTAGTGACCTTTAACTTGTGTAAAAATGTCCAACTTCACAGACTAGTCCGAAGTGGTTTATGAAATGATAGGCTGTTTTGTAAAAATCGTCATAAATTGTATCAAAATCTTGTGTAGATGTGCAAGTAGTAATTTTAAAGGTATTAACCTGAACTATTTGAATATTAAAAAAATTTGGTAAATAAAGAGTTTATGAAAGTCAAAACAGTCCGTGAATGGGACTCAACTTTCCTATTAAAATATGATGATATAATTTAAGTTTTATTATGGTGATTTAACTTGTATCCCCCCCCCCATAAATCTTGAAGAAAACATGAAAATGTAGGGGTATGAACTCACCTTGTGTGTTCTTTGTGGATGGATGTTGAAGAAAAGAAGTATTCTACTCAAGAACACTTACAAGATGCCTTGAATATTCGAAGATCTAACATGAATGTGAAGGAGGATGTGTAAGAAATCTATGATTTGAGTAGAAAGGAGTGAAATGATCATATGGAGGATGATAATGCTTCCCAAAAGTAGAAGAAAAACTTGGAGAATAGCCTTGAATCTAGAAATTTAGAGAGAGAAAGTGAGAGAGAATGAAGTTTGTTCTTTGGTGGAAAATGGGAGAAATTTGAGGAGAGAGGGGAGTTTTCCAGCCTTTGATCAAGGATGTGGATGGAAAAATGATGGAAAGAGTACAATGAAAGGACTAGGTATGATGGAAGGACAAGGGTTGGTTACGGAGTGGGCATGGGTGGTTGCTTGTGTCATACACTAAACCAAAGTCAACACTCCACCAATAATATCCCACCCACTCTTCTTGGATAAAGATTATACCCTAAAAACGTGATTAATTATGAAGTATGGGGTTCTATATGTTAAAATATGATTTTGGGTGAAAATCCCGCGTTAAAATAATCAAAAACGGGCTTAAAACGCCAAACTAGTCGAAAACCGGGTGAATTTGGCCTATCTGCAAGACTTCTTGTTACTGGGCTGAGGTTCGGTCCCTACTGCTGCTGGGCCCGAAGGTGAAGGTGGTTAGGAGCGAAATGGGGCAAAGGCGAAAGGAAGGCTCGGTCCGAAGGATAGAGGCGAAGCTCAGTTTTGTCCCTGGTGCGAGGTTCGGGTTCGGTGCTTCTTATCTTCAGGTTCGGTCCTGATCACTTCAGGGTTCGGTCCCTTAAGGGACCTTCGACTCTAAGAGAGTTCGCCCCTTAAAGAGGGGTTTCGGTTCCTTAAGGCTATCTTGCCCATTTTATGTCGTTTTAAGCAGTTTTTGACCCGGTTAAGGGTCGGGATGACCCGAAAGATTATAAAAAGTTTAACGAACTTTTAAGAGTGATTTGGAAGAGATTTGGGAGAGATTTCACATACTTGGAGAGATTTCTCATACTTAGAGAGATTTCTCACACTTAGAGAGATTTGGGAGAGATTTCACATACTTGGAAAGATTTCTCATACTTAGAGAGATTTGGGAGAGATTTGAGGTAGAGAGATAGAGTGAGAGAGGTTGAGAGAGACTATGTTTGTGACCTTTTTTAGTGTTTGGCTTCGTAACGCAAGGTTCGTAAACCCCGTTAAGCCATGTTTAAGGATCCCACACACCCCCGATGGGTATGTAATAGTGTTTTATCGTTTTGTTACCTCACTTATCCCCATTAAGGTTACAGAAATCTAAAAATACGAACTTTTCAATTGATGATTTTTATTAAAATAGTGAGTTGTACAGTAAATACATAACGTAAACCCTAGTATACAAGGGTTAGTTGAGTTGACCAGTTTGACTTGTTGACTTTGTTTGACTTTCACTTGACCAGAAATTGACAGTTGTCACAGGAATGAGCGATGAAGATGAAGTGGGAAGGCACTATATCCATTTGAGGGTTTTATTAGGGATGGGGTTGAATTTTAATTTTATTTATTTATTTATAGTTAGTTAAAAATAAAATAAATTCTAAAATATCTTTAAAAAGGTAAAAATGTCATTTTTTTAAGGGCATGTATAAATGTCATTTAATATAATACGCATCAAAGACCAAACATGCATCAAATTAAATCATAAGCACCAAAGAGTGTGACGATTTTCATAGCTCTCCTTAAAATGAGATTTTTTCGAAACCAAGAGGATTAATTATGAAATTTTGTCTATAAATATTGGTATTCTAATAAAAGAATACATTTATTATTTTTTTTTTCTTTGTCATGGGTCACCCTATAAGGCTGACCGGTATGGGATGCAATTCACACGTCTTGGGTTGAGGTGGCAGCCTCTCCCACGCATGAACATCACCCCCAAGTCTGGTAGTGTGCGGGTGACGTGGCTCCGGAGACGGGACGAGACGACCAATGGAATTACTTCATTTTCTAACGTTCGGATTTTTTGAGGAAACGGCTATATAACCGTTTAAACATAAAAAAATTACATTTTACAATTTAAATACAACCATCTACACCTATACATTATCCACTATTCTATTTACAATTTACACTTCAAAAAACACTCTATATTTTATTACCTTCTACAAAAAAACCTCATCTCTTATATATTTTTTTCTCTCTACATGGATTCAAATCCAAACACCCCAAATACTCCAAATGCAAATGTTAGCTACATGCAATTGCTAACCTCCCCAATCCAACAAGAACCTCTATTCACCTCTTTATACCCTCAAAACTTCTACCAATAACAACTACAACAATTCAATCAACCCCAATTCCAACCCTTTCAACAACAACCTTCTCAACAATTTCAACAAACTTCTTTTACACCTCAAAAATTTCAACCATCTCAATCTCAACCTATAAATCTCGACAATGACGACGAAGATGAACGGGTCTAAGAAACACAACAACCAACTCGTTGAAGGCAAAAAACACCAAAGTTCCAAGAAAAAAACTATCGCATGGAACGAAAACGAGGAGGAAGCTTTAACGAAAGCTTGAATTTTCATATCCCACGATGGGGATGTCAGCAACTCACAATCGGGTCAAAGTTTTTGGTGACGTATTTTAGATCATTTCCACGTGTTATTAGGAAAGAAAACAGAGCAGACGTACGACTCATTCAACGCTAAATGGTGGGATTTACGAGCGGTTTGCACCAAATTCAATGACATATTTGAAGAGCTTAAAAACATGCATAGAAGTGGTAGCAACGACTTCAACATTTTAGCGACCACGGCCTACGAATATAAAATTACCACCAATGGTAAACCGTTCGGCCACCAAAAAGCGTGGGAAGTTTGTCATAAATGTCTAAAATGGGTTATATATCCAGAAATGGCGCATTCAGGATCTACAATCGGTTCCAACAAAAGGGCAAGAACGTCTGAGTCAGACGTGGGTTTTGGACTCGACCTCAATGATGACTTCGACGCCACAGAAGGGGAGGGCCCACCGGACGTCCAACTTCGTCGACCACCGGGACGGGACAAAGCGAGAAAGGGAGCGTCTTCAAGCAGAAGAGCACCGATAACTAGCTAAATCGAGTTTGTGACATCCATAGATAAAACTCTAGTTTTTCTAGAAAAAAATACGAAACGTCGGAGGCAGCTAATCGCCAAAAAATTGTTCTTACCGATCTTCAAAGGGAAATCTGCGAAAAAATCCCAATATTTTAGGTCAGTTTACGATTTAGTCCCAAATTAAATTTTGTTTATAAAAAAGGACAGATTACCGGCTAAAACTTCAGATTAACCCTTCATGGCCGGTTTCACAGATTTAGCCAGTATCACGTCTTTTTTCGTTAATTAATCAAAATTTTGGGGCTTTTTCATTAATTAATCAAAATTTTAGGGTTTTTTCATTATTTATTACCAATAAACCAAAATACTTGAACTTTTCTGAAGATTACCTTTAAACTAATATATATTATATGATCTAATTTAATATGTACTATTCCATGTCTTCTTTTTTATCCTCTTCTAGGCTCACCGTGTGTTTTTATCGGTGTCGTCAAACCCAACAACAAAAATTTCACTCACAAGCCTCGTTAACTCCATCAGTTTTCCAAAATTATCCATTCACAACTCTATGATCATCTTTCAATCTCCAAATAAAGAACGGAGAAAATCCTTGTTGATTACGTGGATGTCCCTATTACCTAACCATGACTCAAACGTGGTTGCAGCACTTGGATGTTCCAATTACCTAACCATGACTTAAACCGTGGTTCCAACACTTGGATGTTCCTATTACCTAACCATGACTTGAACCCATACACTAATGGCGTTGTCCATAGTGTTGTTAACAATAGAAGACGAATCTCGAATCTCACATGTTCAACCAATGATACATTGGCTCAAGTCTTACTTGACCCTTGTTTCCTTACAACACTATAGAAGCCCCAACGTAAGATGAATCCCACATGGTTCATCATTTATTGGTTTTTTTTTTGTCAAAAGTAAAGCATTTTGGAAGCCCCAAATAGACTAAAATGTAATAATGAAAATTATTGTAATATCACACCAATTGTCATTATGACTTAAACGTAACATCACAACAATTGTCATTATTACATTTTAGTCTATTTGGGGCTTCTAGAATGCATTAGTTTTTGGCAAGACAAAACCCAATAATTGACGAACTTTTTTATAAAGATCGGAACACAATCTTATTGATGGATCCAAGATCTCCTTCTTGTCCCAAACCTTTTTCTCCTCAATCTTCTTCCAAAAAATGCACTACAATATGCAATATTAGCCCCTATTTCTCTCTTACAAGCATATAGCTCAATTAGGGTTTCTATCAGAGTGATAAGATGATAAGGGAGGCGAAACTGAAGGCTTAAGGTCCTTTAAATAGGACACAAACCCTGAAATTTAGGTTTTTCACACTCAGCTCCTACTCGTCGAGTTGGGGTCCTCCAACTCGTTGAGCAGACTCTAGAAATTACACGACCATTAACACTCTCTACTCGGCGAGTTGGGGCCTCCAACTCGTCAAGTTGACTAGACAACAAGAATATAAATTAATTAAATATTATACCTTGGAGTCGGGATGTTACACCTATTGTAAGGAAACAAGGGTCAAGTAAGACTTGATCCAAGGTATCAATGGTTAAACCATGTGGGATTCGTATTTTGTTGTTAACAAAACTATGGACAATGCCATTAGTGTATGGGTTCTAAATAAGGTTCGAGTCATGGTTATGTAATAGGAACATCCGCGTGTTGGAACCGTAGCTCATAGGTATACCAAATTAATATTTTAATAGTTTATGATTGATAGCTTGTTGACATTTTTTTTACAAGTAGAGTTAACATTCTTCATGGTTTTCAGTACATAATATTGAGTTGATTTTTTTACCTATGTTGAGTTTTTTAAGCTTAATGGTTCAACCTTCATGGTTTTCAAGTCCTATTGTAAGGAAACAAGGGTCATATAAGACTTGAGCCAAGGTATCAGTGGTTAAACCATGTGGGATTTGTATTTTGTTGTGTAAAACACTATAGACAATGCGAATAGTGTATGGGTTCGAAATAGGATTCAAGCCATGGTTAGGTAATAGGAACAACCAAGTGTTGGAACCACAGTTTAAGTCATGGTTAGGTAATAGGGGCATCCACGTAATCAACAAGGATTTTCTCCGTTCTTTATTTGGAGATTGAAAGATGATCATAGAGTTATGAATGGATAACTTTGGAAAATCGATGGAGTGAACGAGGCTTGTGAGTGACATTTTTGTTGTTGGGTTTGACGACACTGATAAAAACACATGGTGAACCTAGAAGAGCATAAGAAAGAAGACATGGAATAGTACATATTAAATTAGATCATATAATATATATTAGTTTAAAGGTAATCTTCAGAAAAGTCCAAATATTTTGGTTTATTGGTAATAAATAATGAAAAAGCCCTAAAATTTTGATTAATTAATGAGAAAACCCCAAAATTTGTATTAATTAACGAAAAAAGACGAGATACCGGCTAAATCTGTGAAACCGGCCACGAAGGGTTAATCTGATGCTTTAGCCGGTAATCTTTCCTTTTTTGTAAACAAAATTTAATTTGCAACTAAATCGTAAACTGGCCTAAAATATTGAGACTTTTTCGCAGATTTCACATCTTCAAATCATAAACACAAAGCTCCAACCGGATCTCGACCCGGGAAATCTTGCGACCTTGTTTAAAATTCAACAACAAGTCCGGGAGAAATATGGAATTTAGGTTCTAATATTTATGGTGTTAAGTAATTTAGGATTTTAATTTTTTTTTTATGTTTTTTTAAGAATTTAAGAATTTTAATTTGTGTTTTTTTTTTTTTTTAATTAATGTAATGTGTTTTTAATTTTATTGTAATGTGTGTTTTTTATTTAAATTATGGTTTTATTTTAAATTATAGTTTGTATTTTGTTTTTTATTTAATATAATGTTAAAAAATAAAAAAAAGGAATTTGTGGAGTACTAACCGTTTCCATCGTTTAATGGATTGGTGGTGGTTTGGGTATGAAGCTGACGTGGTGCACATATGACATCACTTTTCATGTGGAGTGGGTGTGACCACTCCCCAAAGCCTAAGTTCTCATAATTAATGTCATGTCATTTGTCAACCTATTGATTTTCTATTTCTAATCGTAAATTTTTCATTCTAATTAAATTTAATTAATAACATTAAAATTAAAATTAAAATTAAATTAATACAAATTATAGGTAATGTAATTTCACGTATTTATTTCAATCAACGATTATAATTTTATATAACTAAAAAATATATATATCTTTCCTAATAAATGAAAATAGTTTTGCTACATGTCACTCTCTAATTAACTTGGACACATGTCATTTTTTGGTATTTTTTATTAAATGCTTTTTCCATGTGTCATTTTCTCATTGTTTATCTTTTTTTTAATTAACACATCATATTTACACCTCAATTAATAATTGTCTTATTTAAAAATATTCATTAAATTACAATATTACAACTCATATACTATTGAATATGTTTTCTTTTAAATTTAAATTTTAAATTTCAAATTTCATATTATATAAATTTTTGTTTAAACCTTCATATTTAATTTTTTATTTGTTTTATCCAACCCGTATAACATACGGGTCACACAACTAGTTAGTTAATAATTTATTTAGAATAATTGATTAAAATACAGTGAAGTTGCTATAAATAAATATAATTTACGTTTTTTTATTGTTATCATAAATACCATATCATGTTATTTTATTTATAAGACTTTCAAAAATGGTGCAGAGGTATTTCATTTGTTTTAATTGTACCACACCTACACATGGGAATCCATGTTCTTTCTAAAGTTTTTTTTTTAACGGTGTATGTACTATGTATTAGATCTGTTCTATTTGTAACACACCCACACATGGGATTCATACTTTTGGAACACGATGTTCATGTTACGATATAAATTTTTTCTTATAATAGTACAATTATTTAACGATAGGTGTTAATCTGAAAAGTTACCGATAGAGTAAAAGTACATCAACGTAGCAGTCTCCTTTACCCAGTAATTAGTGAACTTACCTTCCATTGTATCGTTGTTTCTTGTTCAGTTGATATCTTAATTTATTTTACAAAGAAGTCAATCGTCAAAAAAAAAAAAAAAAAAAAAACCCTTAAATCTGTAAGTTTTAGTTGGTTTTTATCCAAAGTCTTAATTTAGGTTCATTAATGACTCAAATATGCAACAATCTTTTTTTTTTTATTTTTTTATTTTTTTTTATTTTTTTACTTTTTTATTTTCAATTTTACTCTTTTTGCAAATTTTCCGGTAAAACTGAAAGATTTCTGTAAAACCTAAGGTTATATTAAACAAAAAAACTAAATTTAAGTGTAACATCCTGAAATTCAGGTAAACTATTTAACCCTTCCATTTTGTCGAGTTGTCAAGAGTGGTCCCTTGAGAGAGAGTTCTTGTAGCAAATGAGTATGTTGGGCGTACTGGGGAGTACGCTGCGCGTACTTATGCGCTTAATTTGGACGCAGACTCGCCTGGTTACGCTGGGCATAACGGGTCCAGATGCAAACCCTAAATGTTTAGCTTGTGCACTATTTAAAGGATGCTAAGGCTCATTTCTCAGCCTCCATATCAGAGAGTGAAACCCTAAGAGAGAGCATTCCATCATGCTTAGCTTGAGTGTGTGTGTTTTGGAGCTAAAAGTGTCTTGGTGTGTTAGTGAAGAAGAAGGAGAAGAGCTTGTGGAGGCTAGGGCTTGAAGTGCAAGTTTGGATCTGAGATCTTTAGAGAAAGGAGCTTCATCTAGAGGTATAAAGTTCAAAACTTTCCTCTTTATTTGGTTTGATGATTGCATGGACCATTTCTAGGGTTAAAAGTCCCAAAGGTGGAGACTTTGTGAGTGTAATGTACTCCATGGACCTAGATTTGTCCCATTTCAATGATATTTATGTTATAGATCCATAAAGTTTCCATCTTGGTCGTTGTTATGAGGTCATGCTTGAGTTATGAGCTTTCTAGAGTTGGGAAATGGAATGTTATGGGTGTTAGTGACTTGTCTAGCCATGCAAAGGCTTAAAGTCACCAACTTTATGGATTAAGAGGCTTAGAAATGGTCAGATCTAGAAGTTGGACGAGGATCTTAACTGTTTAAGACCTCAAGAGCTTAGAGTCTGAAACTGGGAGTTACGCGAGGCATAATCCTAGTACACGCGGCGTAAGGGGTCGCATACCCCGTTTCTTTGAGGACGCCGGCTACGCCCAACGTACATGTTTGGTACGCGCAGCGGAACCCGGAGGGTTGACTTTTGTTGACTTTTAGGGTTTGGTCAACTTTAGGGCCTTTGAGCCACGAGAGGGATAAAATGGTCTTTTAGCCTTCTAAGAGTACTAAAAGAGGGAAAAGTCTAGCCTTGAGAGATGTATTGATTTAGAGTATTTATTTCATATGATTAGGCGGAGGCTAGACCATGTTTTTATAGAGTTCGAGATTACCGAGTTACCCGAGGTGAGTCTTCTCACTATACTTTACCTATAGTGGTAATTAGATTTATGTGACAAAGTATTTTGTATGCTTTTGCATTATGTGATTTCTATGTGCTTTATGCTATGTATGTTATAGAGTTTACAGAGTTAGGACCGGAAGGTCCACAGTGTTAGGGCCAGAGGGCCCACAGAGTTATGGGACTAGAGGGTCCCATTGTGACACATTGACCAGGGGGTCAAACAGAGTTATAGCCTCGAGTGGCTAATATGTGTTGTGTGTGGTATTTTGGGGAACTCACTAAGCATTTATGTTTACAGTGTCGTGTTATGTGTTCCAGGTACCAGTAAGGATCGCGGGAGGGCGCCGGCTTGATCAGTACACACGCATGAGGAGTTTTACATATTATGATCTTGGGATGTGATGTTATGTGATACAATGACATTTTTATAACAATTATGAATGAAAGTGTGTTTTTAAAATGTGAAAAGTTATTTTGACATTTACGTCGTTATATTAAGAGCTTTTACGAACTAGAAAAACGATAAAATCGAACATTTCAATCAAACATAAAGGCTTTAATTAACCTGAATATAAATTTAAAAAAAGGTTACAAACATTCATTTTTAATGATCCTAAAATCCACAAAAAGTAAACTGATGAAAACTTAGAAAGGAAAGGGTTTTATGTCATTATCCCTACAAAGAAACAAAAATTCGGATAATCCTTTTACGGTTATTCCGTGTATATATATATATATATATATATATATATATATATATATATATATATATATATATATATATATATATATATATATATATATATGAAACAAAGAATGATCATTGATAGATGTTGTGGTAATCAAATTTGTGGCCAAGGCAATTACGTCACAAACGAGTTATTAACTAAACTATTAGAGGGATCAATATTTAAGTTAACCTTACATTTATTAGAAACACAAACCATAATTTCATGAATGTCAATTGCAAAAAGATTTTTTAAACATAAATCCATCATCTTTATAAACTAGAATATTACCTTTCTTTATTAAATGAAATTGATATTCTTTTGTATACAACGCATAAAATGAGTTTGTTTTCTAGACATTTCTGAAGATTAATAGCAAATAACCTGATCTTTCTTAACTCGACAAGTAAGCAAAAGCTCGAAATCCATTATCACCAAGACATGCGACACTCGTCGATTCCAAAGATTAGATTTAGCTCTCGATGCTTAAAAGTTCTTTCATTCCTATAGATCCTTTAATGACATCCAAATGTGATTACCACAACATGCATCTTACAAATGATGTAAGTAAATAAAACACAAAGTAAATAAATAGCAGAATAAGTTGATGTCGATCGAACAACATTAAGTAAATCAAAGTACATGCAAGAACAAAATAATTATGAGGAAAACTCTTCATCCCTTTGGATCTTCGACATAAAACCTCGGGAGGTGATGAACATACATGCCTTAGAAATTATATTAAATCGAAATAAGATTATAAGTGTATTCTCATCTTAGAAATGATGTAAATGTGCTCAAGTGTCGATAGAGTCAGAGAGAAAATGTTCCTCAGAGTCTGTGTAGAGTCTGTGTGAACAATAGGCAGCTAGGCTATACATAACAACAATAACTTAAATTTCGAAATTCTTGGGATCTTCCTCATTCATTCTTGATCCAACTTTTACATTGGTATTCAACGTTTATGAGGCATTGACGATATGTTTTTTGACTTGATCTATTACTTTTTAGTCAAACTCTAAGTTCATACATAAGATATTACAAGAAATGCGGTGCTAGTGCAAGATATTGGTTAAATCTAAGATCTTGGGCTTGCCTGAGATGTTAGTATAAGTTTAACATTTAAACAGTAAGGTGAAAAATCTACCTATAAAACTTGCCTCCAAAAATCTTCAATCCAGGATCGAGGGAATGGCAGATTTCTAGATTTGAAAATTTAACCATTATGAGCTAAAAGGTAGGAATGTATGTTAGTTTTCCCCGGAAATTTGAATTCAAATCAACCTATTGGATTAGGTATTATAAATCGACCATTTCAATATTCCATTCCCCTTCATCCAGTCAGTTCTTTAAGTAAACCTTCTTCCCCTGGTTGCTTTGTTTTCTTCAAAAATTATGGATAATGTTGTCATTATCTCGAAAATTGATAATGAGGATTTTATCTACGAAGATTTTGATCATGACACACACAATGTCGTCCGCCAATGCACAAGTGTACAAAATGGTGTAAGAGGATATTACTAACATAATGGAAATTACTAACAAGAACAATAGTTATTAAAATCAGTATTATCTATTCCTCTTCTTTGGGACAATCAACCTTGTCACGCTCCAATTGATCATTTTGTAATAATCTTCCAGACAGATATGAAGCACTTGGGTGCAAATGTACAAAAGACTTTCACATGTGCTTTATATACTAGCTACAATGACTACAACTCACCTAGCTCCTGAACGAGACTAAATAGGATTGAACCTATTTTCCGATGGTGGTGCATTGAATCTACACATGTTAACGTTCTTTCATCATCTGATGGACCTATAGTCCTAAGTCTTGAGTCGCAAACTTGAATTCCATTGGAGACTCTTGATCTTCCCTAAATTGGGTCGTACACTTGACCCAAGATAAGATTTTTACTTTAGCTACAGTAACTAAATGAATGGTAACATTCTAACAAACCTCTATTGCATGATGCAACAAATACATAACATACTAGACCCTTAATTCCACGAGAAAAACGTTAAGATGGAAGACATCTTACATTTCTCTTATGAATCATGTGGTAACGACTAACTCCTTTGAGTATCGGAGATCGACATACAATCACATCACAGCAGGTAGCAGCTCTAGCCACTGGCTGCTCGACCCCAATGAAGGTTGCAATCCTTTTGCAAATCGCCTCATTGTTATACATCTCGACTAAATCCTGTTACAACATCGGATAAGGTCTAAAGAATCAATCAACTCAGTTACACAGATCTACAATACCTGGAATCGATTCTTCATGACCACTTTGGCCCAAAACAAAACCACTTTCCTAGAAAACACCATACTGCAGGTAATGACGGAAATAGGAAAAACAAATTTGTAGTGTTATCCATCCTATCTACCTATCCTACTAGTGCCCTAATAACTTTGTGGCTCCTCCTAATCCAAGTACGTATCCTATGCAACCGGTAGTACTGTAACGCTCGATAAATCTTAGGTATTAATTTAAATTTGGTTATTTAAATATTTTGATTTGGGCCTTGAAGTCATTGGACCTTTTCTTTTTGGGCTTAGGGTGTGTCGTATGTAGGGCGTACCAGCCCATATACGTAGGGCATACTAGAGTAAAGGAACGCGGATGCCGTGTACGCACATGCAACGTATGAGAGGGTATGTGTGGCGTTCGTGTCTAGACCCCAAAACCCTAATATGTAGGGTTTGAGCACTATTTAAAGAAAATCATGTCCCAAGGATCTTTTCTATCAGCCTCCCTCTTGTCTCTAATCAGCCTCCACGAAACCCTAACTCCATTGTTGAGTGCTCTTGAGCATCGAAGGTACTTTTTAGCGTATTTTCGTGTTTTGTAGGAAGGAGATCATCTTGAAGCTTCATTGGAGGAGAGAGAGCTTGTTGATCCGGAACATCTTCATTATTTGGCACTCATTAGAGGTATAAAGATCTGAACTTGTTGTATTATAGCTTAAATCTAATTCTAGCTTGGTTTTGGTTAACTTTTGGTCACATGAGTATGTTTTGGTGGCTTGATGCAATACCGGAAGTTATGAGTTGCACCTCTTGTCGTTTTTGAGGTTTCTAAGTCATATAGTTAGCATCTTTTGGGTTGAATCTCACCCATGAATGAGTTTGACTTCATTTCATGGAAATAGAATGTTATATTTCCAGTTCGAGTTCATTTAGGGCATGAAAGTTACAAGTCAGTGACTGTATGGTTTTAGAGGTGAATTAGGAGCTAGATCCACGATTTGGACATTTGGTATTAAGCATTAAGTGCATAATGGACTCTTTGACATTTTGATGATTACGCTCAACGTAAATGGGAGTACGTTGTGTGTACTCGTGAGACTTCCTGATCCAGCAAAGCAGCCTGGTACGCGGGGCGTACCAGGGTTACGCAATCCGTAGGCTTCGATGTTGCGCTTTAGGTCTGGGCCATGTTTTGGGCTAAGAAGGTTAGGGATTAGTTGGGCCCTCGGAAATCAAGCTTTTGGCCTAAGGATTTGGGCCCAATTAGAAAAATTGAGCCATGAGTGGCCCTAAAGGATCCTTTAGTATTGGGCCTTTTATATTGTGGATTTAGGCCTTATTCTTGGATCAAGCTAGGCTAGGGGTAAGATGGTCATTTTACCCCATGTATGGATTATTGAATTTAATATGGAATCCAAGTGGTAATTGGGTGTTATTTTGTACTGATAGCTCGGGAAGTCGACAGGGAAACAACTAGGGATCTTTAGTTAGTTTCAACATTCGAGGTGAGTTTCCTCACTGAGTTTATAGGGTCTAGGGCACCAATTCCAACCCTTATTAATTATGCTAGTATGTTAGGAGTCTGCATGACCCTTTCATGTGTTATGTTTTGCTATGTATACCGAGTGGGGCTCGATGTTGGGCGAGGCCTGAGGACTGGAACATATGCTAGTGTAGATAACCATTATATGTGTTAGTAGGATTATGTGATATATTATATATATGTATATTGGGTGAGGCCTCGTAACAGGTGATGCCTAAGTCTAAAAGTTATGAAACCGAGCGGGGCTTAATGTCGGGCACGGCCCGATGTCATGCAAGGACCGATGTATGGTGGGGCCCTAGTATGTGATTTATTATGTATGGTATGAGGTAGTTTGGGGATGTTTATAAACTTTGTGCTTACGATTTTTAGTTTATGTTTTAGGTATCTCTGGTTCCTAGGGGAATAGCTCAGGATGACTGCATCGAACACACCACATGGACTCCGCACTTGATATTTCACTCTGATTTTATGAAATTTTATACACTTGTTTTATTTGGGATGTATGGATGATGTTTTTTACTTAAATTAAAAATGAAAATTTTGGATCGTATTTTTGGGACGTTTCAAGTTGGTATCAGAGCCTTGAGGATTTGGGCACAATCTTGGGTGTGTCTGAACTCAAACTGAGGATTTGGTAAAGTGTATTCTTTCAAAAGAAAAATATTTTAAGCAAAAATGTTTTTTTTTCTAAAATAAGAAAGGATGTGGTGCATGCAATCAGCTGAGCTCAAGTAAGTTTTCCCAAATTACCCATACATGTTATTTTATATGCTTTGATCTGTGAAATTGTGAACCGCAAGGCATATAGGGCTAAGCATATGCTCAGGTTTTGCATGATAGAATGCTAGGATATATGCATTTTTCTGCCTGTTGTACGATGTAATGCCCGAGTTATAGGGCTAAGCATTATTTGGCGATGTAATAGTCTAGGTTAACTATTGTAACTCTTTTGAAATAATAAAGATGAAATATTTGAATACTATGTGAATTATGTGTGTTTGTGTGCGTATTACTTATTTATAAATGAATAATAAATAAAGGATAAAAATAAGCGTCAAAATTAAAGTGTGAGATAAGCCCTATATCTTTACATAAAGTCGAAACAAGGATTGTGGGGATATAAAGAACGCTAAAATCCAAGTTATAACGAAGAAGTTATGACCCGCTGAAGTTTCGCAACGGAACTGGCACGATATCGGGAAGCGTAAATAGTGAATTTATGATGAAGCAAATTTTAGCCTTACAAATCTAAACGAAAGTCATAGAATACGTTAAACTGAGAGCGTCCAAAAAAAGAACGCTCAAATCTGACTTCGTATGAGGAAGCTATGGTTTTTCGAAGTTTCGGCTTAGTAGTTTACAGCCCGAAGTTCGAATATTAGATCAAGTTTTTTTAGCCTACACAACCAAAAAGAGAATCGAATATCTCATTAATAGTAGCGTAACGATAAAAATACAGACGAAAACGGACGTTAGATGAAGAAGTTATGAGATTTTAACGGACCAATCCTGTCCCAACCTGTTAATAATATAACTTGTAAAATAAACTCAAAATTAGCCGACGAAGTCTAAACAAAAGTTGTAGAGTACGTTCCCGCCTACGCGTGGATATGAAGAACGTCAAAAGCAGAACTCGCATGAGAAAAATATGAATTTTAGAAATCGGGAAGCAAAATTGTGAATCTGTGAGAAGGGTGATGACGTGGCCGCATCTGAGCCGTTGCTTGTTGCCCAATGCTTTGCTTCGGATCTTGACACGTCACATCTTGGACGCCCAACGTTCGCATCCAATACCCCCGTATGAGTACGCCTCGTGTACGAAGTCCCTACACTGCGTGGTCCAGCCTTGCTCCTTCCAGAAGAGTCAACGTCGCCTTATCCGAAGCTCGCCACCTGTCTGCCTTATCTGAAGCTATGCCCCGTGTAGAGCTTCTGAACACCCAGTGTAGCATGGCATCTTGACCTATAAAAGGGAATCGAGGGTAGCCTCATTCCTTGCACCTTTCCACCTTCTTTCTCTCACTAGTTTCTCTCTCTACCACCCCTAACCCACCCTAAGCCTAGGTAAACCCCCTAGCACCCAAAGGAAGCCCTGAGGCTCCTGGAGTCCCGAGAAAAAGGGTCTTTCGGTTTGGAAATGTTGCTCCGAGCAAAGCCCAGTTTTATTTAAAACCCGCTGTAAATGAGCTACGCCTATGAAATTGTTATATAGCTTTTAAATAATTATAGTAATGTTATTAGGTCCTTAGAATATTTAATTGGGTTATTATTATGGGTTATATAATGCCGTTATAATATATTTTTAACCACTCGCGGTACTGGGGTTCCGATTTGGAGGGTCGCTTGGGTTGCTAGATTCAGAAGTGCTTATATGCCAAAATGATACTGCCCTCCGGTGTTCCATGTCTGGCCTCGTCTGTATATAGTGGGTGAAAAGTATTATGTCGCGCTTATATAATAGTAATAATAGTTATACTATTAATTAGTCACAGTTAACATTAGACTAAACCCTAGTGATGTTGATACTAGGTTTTGTCGAGGGAGAATTATTTTCAGATAGCGAAGCGCTGTTCGAGTGCAGAGTCACCACCTTTCAGGTGAGTTCATAGTTATTTTCAGCTTACACATATCTATGAACTATTTTATATAAATTACGTGTTGTATGTGCATATTATTTGTATACTTGCTATCTATGCTGGATGAACGATTTTATACATGTTTTAAATGATTTAAATTGTATATATGTATTTTATATTTAAAAAATGTGTTGGGTAAAACATGGGTATATGTAATAGTTTCTGTGTGACAAAATAAAATCATGAGAGGCCTCGTTATAGATGTTATTAATGATCCAGTCATCTAGCGGAGTATAGATGACGACCACGGACTATTCTAGAATGTCTAGTGAAACGCTAGCAGGCTCACAACCTGTAGGTGTTTATTTGAACTGTATGTTTACCAGCAGTACTCCATCCCCCACATGGATGCCTTATTTGACATGAATTGCCAAGGAATCCCGAAGCATGTGTTGTCACCCCGATGAAAGTCCTTACCCTAGGTCCCTTGTGTTAGATATTTTAGGGACGTAAAGTGAGGATAAAGAGAACTGGTAATTGGGTTTGTTTGATTTGATAAAGTTAATAAACTTATTTATTGTGGGTTGAAAACCCTATGTGCTCACCAGGCTCCCAAGCCTGACCCACTTAGTTTATTGTATTATAGGTAGTGGCGCATCAGCATAGATGTTTAGATGAGAGATAAGGGGTTATAGGCCTATAAATACGAAATAATGTAATAAGGCTTATGTTGTACTGTTTATGCTTTTGATCTGTATCGAACATGACATCCGAAGTCTTTTAATGAAATACATTTCTTTGGAAATGCTTTTGATAAATCTTTATCATATTTTGTTTTGGGACAAATTCCGCAACACTTTTATTTAAAATGTAACTCTGATTTTGAAACAAACATAAACAAAATCGCTCTTTTTTGGCCGTGAAAATGGGGATGTCACAGTTGGTATCATAGCATTAGTTTAAGCGAACTAGGAATTTTTAGGATTTCTAGAATCTAACTTAGAAAGTTAAGCAATGATTATGAGGTGTGAGCAGTAGCTTATTTTAGGAATTGTGCCTAAAATCCTTTTATTTGCTAAATGCTTTGTGCCTGATATGTTGTTATTTGTTCGGATCTATGGTCTGTTGCCGAACGGATCTGGAAACCTTATGTGTTTAGGATTTTAAATGTACAACTACGATATTAGAACTAACATGTAAAAGTTTCGGAGGGACAAGGATGATTCAAACGACCATCATAAATAAAGATCTAAATTCACCTTATTCAGTGTATAGATCAAAATGGCGAGAACCCACAGTGGAGCCGGGAATGAAAATGGAAACAAAAACCAACCTCCAGTGATTGAGAAAATACCGGTTGTGGTAGCCGCTCCTGAGCCAATAACGAGGGCCGGTACACAAGCAATGATCCAGATGATGTTGGATCGTCTAATGGAGGAAACCAAACGTTTGCTCCAACAAAATCGAGAGGAAGCTACCGTACCGATCGAACAGCGCAAGTTGAACGAAGGACAATCTGAGGAGGGGAACTACAGTGGGACCCTTGGTCAAGTTAACCCACCAATAGTTCAATAAAACAACCAGGATGACAGATTCGAGAGGAATGGATGCAAGTACAAGGATTTTCTGACTTGCAAGCCCTCGACATTCACTGGAAAAGAAGATCCGATCGGAGTCACGGATTGGATCTCGAAGATGGAGTTAGCTTTCATGACATGTGGTTACAGAGGCAAACTACAAAACACATTTGTTGTACCTCAGTTCCGAGGAGGCGTTGTGTGTTGGTAGAATGCTCTGGGGAAGACTCTAAGCCCCAATGTGCCCCCACAACTAACATGGATGGAGTTTTTGCTGCAATTCAAACGAAAGTACTACTCAGCCAAAAACTTGCTCGAGCTAGAGAACTAGTTCCTGACCCTGAAGAATGGAAGCTTGTCAATCGATGAATACATGGACAACTTCACAGAGAAGACGGAGTTTGCCTTGCGTCTTGTCCTGGATGAGCTGATGAAGATCGACAAGTACGCCAAGCGACTCCCATGCGAGTACACGGTGCCAGTGCATCAGGCACCTACTCTGGAGGCATCTATCTGGGCTGCTAAGTCTGTGGATGATATGATTAAGGGAAGAGCTTCCAGCAAGGTTGACGTTGGCGAGAAGAGGAAATTTGAAGGGTCTGCTAAACCCATCAATAAGAAGAGAAAGTTCGGTTCAAAGAAGTTCGGGGGAGGAGGAAATGAATCAAAATGGTGCGAGAAGTGCAAGAAAAAGCACTCGGGAAAATGTAGCGAGGAAGTGACCTGCTATAAGTGTGGGAAAATTAGGCACTACGCCAATGAGTGCACCATCAACAATAGGGTGTGCTACGAGTGCCGTGAAGAAGGGCACATCCCAAGGATTTCCCGAAGAAGAAAGACGCGGCAAGGCCCAACATTCCACCGAAGCTGAAGGTGAGAGCCTTCCAGATGATGCTCGAGGTTGCAAAGGAGGTATTAGACGTCGCTTCAGGTACCTTTCTTGTAAATGGTTTTCCTACCAATATTCTATTTGATTCTAGAGCAAACTACTCGTTTGTATCACATAAGTTTGGTGGGAAACTAGCATTACCTATAGAAAAACATGATAATGCCCTGATTGTAGAAGTTTCAAGTGGAAAGTTCATACCTATTAGTAATTGTATTAAGAACATAGTCATTGATCTAAATGGAAATGAATTCCACGAAGAGCTGTTGCCCATAGAGTTGAACGGTTTTGACATCATTTTTGGAATGGATTGGCTTAGTGCCAACGATGTCGAGATATTATGTTGAAAGAAGATAGTAAGGGTAAATCCCCCCTGGAAAAGAGTCATTTATGGTGTACGGGGACAAACGCAGAGTGAATTCTAGAATCATTTCCCTAATGAAAGCCAAGAAATGTTTGTCCAAGGGATCTGCATCATACTTGGCCTTTGTTATCGATGCTAAGAAGGAAAAGAAGGAGGTGTAGAGTATACCAGTGGTGTGTGACAATCCAAAAGTCTTTCCCAGAGATCTTCCAGGATTACCGCCTGACAGACAAGTGGAGTTTTGTATAGACTTGTTACCATGAACGACACCGATAGCAAAGGCACCATACCGATTAGCACCGGCAGATATGAAGGAGCTTGTGACGCAACTTCAGGAGTTGTTGGACAACAGTTTAATTAGACGTAGTTTATCACCCTGGGGAGCTTCAGTGTTATTCGTAAAGAAGAAAGACAGAAGTATGAGGATGTGAAGACTATAGAGAGCTGAACAAGACAATGGTAAAGAACAAGTACCCATTGCCGAGGATTGATGACCTATTCGATCAGCTACAAGGTTCGAGCTATTTTTCAAAGAACAATCTCAGGTCAGGATATCATCAGCTAAAGGTAAGAGAGCAGGATTGAGAAGACTGCATTCAGAACAAGATATGGATACTACGAGTTCTTGGTTATGTCATTTGGACTAACCAATGCTCCAGTAGCGTTCATGGATTTGATGAACAGGGTTTGTAAACCATTTCTCGAGAAATCCATGATAGTGTTCATCGACGACATTCTGATTTACTCGAAAAGCAGAAAGGAGCATGGAAAGCATCTACGAGAAGTATTAGAAGTGATGAAGAAGGAGAAGTTGTATGAAAAGTTCTCCAAGTGTGATTTTTTGATTCGAGAAGTCTAATTCTTGGGTCATGTGGTTAACCAGGAGGGAATAATGGTTGACCCAACAAAAATCAAAGCTGTAATGAAGTGGGAATGTCCAAAGAGTCCCACAGAGATTCGAAGCTTTCTAGGATTTCCGGATATTACCGACGATTTATACAAGACTTTTCTTCGATAGCTGCTCCATTGACAGTGTTGACCCACAAAGGAGCTACATATACGTGGAGTGAGAAACACGAAGAGGCATTCGAGAAGCTAAAGAAGAAGTTATGCAAAGCACCGATTCTTTCTCTACTCGATGGAGTTGAAGACTTCGCGGTGTATAGCGATGCGTCAGGAGCCGGGTTGGGCTGTGTTTTGACCCTAAGAGAAAAGGTGATAGCATACGCATCTCGACAATTGAAAGAGCACGAAAAGAACTACCCCACTCATGATCTAGAGTTGGCGGCAGTAGTATTTGCCTTAAAGATATGGAGGCATTACCTCTATGGCACGAAGTGCAAACTTTTCACTGATCATAAGACTCTCCAGTATCTCTTTAATTAGAAGGAGTTGAACATGAGGCAACGACGTTGGCTAGAGTTACTCAAGGACTACGACTGTGAGATACTTTACCACCCCGATAAAGCAAATATTGTCGCTGATGCTCTCAGTCAAAAAGTCAATCTTGAAAGGAAAAGGCAAAGAGCGTTGAGAATAGAAGTTATCTCGACAATAGTGGAAAGTGTCAGGAAAGGTCTTTTTTTTTTTTTAAATACAGAAGTAGTAGTCTTCCCGGGTCTCACTGTTCGGATAACTTTCCTTTGAATCCTACTGTACAATTCAATTTCAGTAGTCATATTTCATTTCAGTTGGAAAATGCAGTCAGATGTTTGGGGCAGTATAAGCGATCAAGGAGTAGTAACTCATATCACGGGGATTCGGAGTAGTTCAAATCAAAGAGTTCCAGATATGCGGATTAAGCGAGAGCGAGTTTGTTTGAGTCTTTCTTGGTTCTTGAAGCCTTTTAGAAGCTTCGCCAGAAGCGACTAGTCGCTTCCCGAATGCCCCTTTCCTTGCCGCCAAACCAGTAGGAGAGTCAGCAAGCTAGCTTGCTCGCATTCTAGAAACGGTAGCTTCCGTGCCCTTCCTGCCTATTGAAATGGATGTGAATGATCGTGCCAGCTCTTAAAATCCTATTCAGTCTGATTAGATATGTCACTGAAAGAAGAAAAGAAGAGGATTTATCCTCTAGTTGCGAAGGATACTGCTTACTATAGATTCGAGTGAAATGGCTGGTGGTAAGCGTGGTAAGGTTACTCTAATTCTAAATAAAGCTCTTTTGCACTCTTGGTCAGGCCTGTGAAAAGTATCTAAAAAATCTTTTTGGTCCCATGGGGAGAGTTTTCTATTTGAGTTTTGGAAAAGAAAGGACATAGGGGATGATTGTAGATAGACCATCAGCATCTCAGGAAAGAGTTACTTCAACTAAAGAAATTTATTTAGTAACGAGAACCCTTCGCCTCGGCTCGGTTGAGTCATTTTTTTCGCTCAGCTCGCAGTGGACTTGTTCTAGTAGGGGTTTTCCGGTGATTAAGGTAAGGTCTTGGGTCGAAAAGTAGAAGAAGCTTCAGAGAAGAATGACCTAAAGAAAGAACGTTTGTGCAAAACGTTTGTGTTCGATACAAACAGTCAAGGACTGAAGGTATTCCAAGACAGAATTTGGGTACCAAAGAAGCATGCAAAACCATGTCCTCAATTCATCCCGATGGGGACGTCATATATGAACTTGTAGACTTGCATAAACAAAATCGGTCTTTTTTGTCCGTGAAAATGGGGACGTCACATATGAGGTTGTAGACTTGCACGAAACAACTAATCACTCAATGATAGGATGGTATGTTTAGGTTATGCTTGGTTTGAAATTCTTGATGCTCGAATGCGGCTTGCTTTGTGCTTTTAAGAGTTCTAACTAGCTTCAGCTAACTAGTAAACGAATATGCTAAGTTACATATTATGGGAACTAAATAATTTTAGAGGGTTAGATTTTAACTCTATTGTGCAGCTCTTGTTTGAGTCCAACCGTTGTAGTGTGAGACCTCTCATTCAAAGAATTATCTAGTTTTACTGATATGTATTTGTATTTGCGAGCTAGATAGAAGAAGTTAGTAGGAGTTTCTACTGCAACTGATGGAGGAGAGTGGTATGGAGTTTGGCCTACGAAAACCTAAGATAAGATTTGGTGCTGGGAGCGTGTGTGGTTAACTGGCACACTAATCTGGAATTGATAATGCGTGGCATAGGGTAACTTGGTATTAATCATAGATCAATGGAGTGTGTATGGTTAACCGGCATATTTAGTAGGTGATCTATAACATTGGGTGTACCAAGATAATTTGCATAGTTATCACAGCTTGTTTGTGATCCTCGGCATCCCAGTCACAAAGTTGAAGGGCACACCGAGATTTAAACATGCCATTGAAAAATTCAATGAGTCTCAAAGATCTAGGAATTTCAAACCAATTAAATCTTAATAATCTATTTTGTTTTTTATGGTGGAAATTGGTAAATCGTCATTTACCTACCTTCAAATATTTTACAATTGGATTACGGCATCCCTCTTCGCAATTGTAAAATATTGTGTTAGGTCATAGCCGTAATATTTCGTTTTGGGTGTTAAATTAAGGACTTAAATTAACTAACTTAAATTTCTCCCTTTATAGATGTCTAGGTCAGAACACTATGGTCTTCTCAAATCTATTGGAAAAAGCTTTCCACATGAAGATGATATTCCACAGTATCATACTTCACTTCCTCCACCTCCTCTAATTATTCTCCCCGACCTACAAGTTCAAAGACTTGAAAAGTTCAAGGTAACTCAAGCCCTACTAGCAATGAAACATCAAGATGGAAAGTCTATATGTGCTCATGTCTTGGACATGAAGCTGCATATTGACAGGCTGGGAATGTTGGGTGTCGTGTTCCCGAGGAAGTTGGCTATTGACTTGGTTCTTCAGTCACTTCCCAAATCATATAGTGAGCTCGTAAAATACTACTATATAACAGACCACGACATGTCCCTTATCGATGTTACATATTTGCTAATTGCTGCTGAATCAACAATGATTTGGCGTACTGGTAATGCAAATTTGATTAGAAGATCTACTTCCCAAACATCCGTGGACATTCACAATGGAAACATTGGAAGTCTAGAAAAGATTTATCTTTCTAATGGAAAGGGAAAGACTTAGTCTGATACTATCCTATGTTCCATTCCCAAAAAGTCCATATGTTTCTATTGCCAAGAGAAGGGGCATTGGTTTTGAAGCTTCTGCGTCTACCTCAAGGATCATAAGAATGGTAAGATGAAAAAGTTTAACTCTGCTTCAGGTAAGTCCACTATCTAACTCTATTAAGTTCATATTTTGAGATTCTCAATACGTGATGTAATAAGATTATATTTTGATGTAGGATCAAAGGAAGCTTAAAGCAAAAGCATTCAAAGTCTGATCATGAAGAGATGGATTTGGATGGCATGGTTCGGCGATCAGATTTTTTGAGCTGCTGCCTAAGATTTATGATAGATTTCTTAGAAATTTGTAATAATATATTTTTCATTTGTAATTGCATTCTATGGATATGTTTTTCCTGCACATTTTTATAATTAAAGAAAATTTTTATTTATCATATTTTATATTTCTTTGCAATGGCATATGTGAAAATTGATGTTTGTACCTTTAGCAATATGGATTTGATTCTTTCGTTTGGGGTAGTGTCTAAATTTACCAAATAAGAAAAGATTCTCATTACCCAAGTTTCAGTTGGATAGAAACTTGGAATCATGCAACTTGTATTGTATTATGAATGAGAACCATCAGCTTTGGGAAATTAGGACTAATTCCTTGTTCATATGCATATGTGAGTCAAGTGAAGGACTAGGGGATCGGGTACACTGGGTTGTCAACTTGTCAAGTTCACCACAAAGAATGATAAGACTATTCGTTATGGTTTACTAGAGTTAGTAAATATGGTTATGCTTACAAGACTAAGTATAATTCTGAGTCATTGAAAAGTCTCAATGAATAGCAGAACGAATAAGAAGAATTAAAGTCGGTAGAAAGACAAAAGTTTCTCCAATCTGAAAAAATGGGAGAGTACTTGAGTATTATGTTTTATGATCAACTTAATGATTATGAAAACCATATCACTAAGATGCCCTTAGAGGATTAAATTGTATGGTTAAATCAATTAAGATGAATCATACTTCGTTCCAAAATCAAATCTTAACGTCATACTCCAAGATTGTATATTGAGTGGCATATCAGCAAATGTAGAGTAAAATGTTTTCTACTCTTGTACATTTGAAATTAGTAAGTTGTAATGTTTTGGATAAAACAAAGATCAACTAAGACTGATTGTCAATAGTGTTTGTCTTGATAAAATATCGCACTAACTCTTGAATATTTGTTTGTCAAATAATATTCTTGACAGAGAGAGACTTATATGTCAAGAGGTTAGTGGGAGACTTAAAGATCTTGACAAGTTTCAAGAATTAATCAAGAATAAACCTATTGTTAATCACTAGCACATGACTTAAGGTTTATAACCTATCGTGTTGACATATACTTATTTTTGTGCCCATTTTAGTTAAAGTTGAGTATGCATGTGAGTTCTATGAGTGCTCAGTTGTGTGCTTAACAACCTAGAAGCAATGGTAGGCCCTTGTGCTGCCAGATGGCAACAAATTAAGATTGAACAAGTTCAATACATATGAGTTTGAATTTGTCACTAACCTTGTCTTGAGATTATGGTTATGACAAATTCACATGGATATGGACACATACACCATAAAAATCTAAGTGTCATAAGGTTTCTCTCAAATTATTGAAAATGATTGTGAGGAAACGATTTCACTAAGTAGATTTTAAGGAGATAGAATTTGTGATATTTTCATTCTCAAATTCGATTATGACTACGGCATCCCGCTTTATAGTTCGAATTGTGAGAAATGGCAAAAATTCTGAACATTTAAGACTTATTGCTATAAGTTCTAAAATTGTTTGGACATACATATGAGTTATATAAGGAAAGGTGTATGAGGTTGAGAAGCCTAGATAAAGTCTTATCGAGGCGTCCTGTATCAGAAATATGAGCTTTGGTAAGAAAGTCAACAAGTACTGGTTTCTATAAGTTCAACATATTTCTGGGTACATGTCAAAGCTAGTGGGAGCATAAGTGTTATGCTAATAAGATAATAATTATTATGAGAGTGGGAGGATAATTATTATGGTAAGTGTTACAAGTTAGCAATGTTAATTATATAAGGAAAAGTTTCGATTTCCAAAGTCGCAGGGTTGAAAAGTGGTTTTGCTATAATTAAGGGAGAGAAACTTATACTTCATTTTTCAATTCTAAAAGCTTAGATTGAGATTTTTAATCAAATTTAGTCAAAGACATATATGAATGTTATGTTGAAAAGACTCAGCATAAGGAAATTCTATATATGGAAATGTAAATTGCATGCTCAAAATTCAATTATGATTACGACATCCCTCTTCACAATTCGAATTGTGAGAACATGGAAAATAGAAATATTGTAGCAAAAGAATGATCAAGTATCATGTCTTTATGTAAGGATTTTGAATCATGTCCTATATGCTTCGGATATAGGGTTGATTGCATATGCTATAATATTCATGTGTTCTAATTTTCCAAATACCTAGGGCATTAAGAGGGAAAAAGGACTAGAACTAAATATGACTAAAATGATTAAACAACTATCAAGGACAATCTAAGGTTCGATAAAGATTGGCTACTTATGAATAGTTGGAAATATAGTTATGAATGGACCATATTGATATAATTCTCAACAAATATGATTCTGTTAAGAATTGATAGTCATGTGACAGTTATAGAAAAGTCTCCATAATGGGAGTTGGTTATCAAGAATATATTACTTAGTGAGAAACTTTTGTGCAAGAAGGATGTTCAAAGGAATGTACTTTGAATTTGAGAATTCATCTCCATGGAATTTTATTGTAACAATCTCCATAGGAATCTTTGCATAATAGTTTAGAACCAACACACTCTAATAGTGGCAAGAATTTGGTATTGTTACACTTAAAGATTTGGAATTGTGAAATGAGATTAATTGGAAATCAAATTGATTTATTTAACAAAGTAAGGACCATAGGTAAACATAGTATGCATGCTTGGAGCATGGGATAACTATTGTTTTAATTCAAGTATTAAGTTGATCAATCGAAGCATTATACAATGAATAATGAGTAATCAATATGGTTATTAAATAAAATGTGTCTTATTTACACCCACAAGTTTTGGGGCCATATATGATTAATATTATTCTTGTGTTTTACTTTGCATGTTTTGACTTCCCTAATAATGAGATTATTCAAACTATCCACAATCGATCATACTTTGGAAGTAAGGATGAAAGAGGACTGTCATGAGTTGGCTTGTAGATTTGTCTAAGGAGTTAGGCATAGCAACATGTTTGCTACACCATTCATGAGTACTTCTGAATAAGATTAGAGTATTGGATCAACCCGCGCTCACTTAAATCACTTCATGGAATTTATCATGAGTGATCGTGAGATGATAATATCATATAAGTCTTCAAACCTAGATATATGAGTTGTTGACTATGATTTGGTTGTGCATTGATGATACAAGTAGTTATTACAAGCATATAATATCGAAGTTTATGATTTAATGAGTAGTTATTACAAGCATATAATGTCGAAGTTTATCTGCTCCCTTTAACCCTAAGAGGATTAAAAGCGATATCTTGGGACCCTCGACGATTCTGTTTTGACTATGTGTCGGGCCCAGTCAGAACTAAATTGATGTGTTCAGTTATGTTTTATGCCAAACGAATCAGAAATAGGGAAACAAACTGCTTGACAATAAATATGACATTGTTCCACGTATTTGTCCAACTGATATCTTGAGAACAGAGGATTATATGATCCATTATCTAAAGGATGTGTCACTAACTAGGTCAGAGTTGAAAGCGGTTTTTGAAAGCTTACAATTGCAATGTTGGATCCTAGAGTAAAAATGGCAGTTATAGTTATTAGACTTGCATGAGCTTGTGGACTTGCATGCTAGTACTGACAAGTCAGTGATAGGATCGTCTGTTTAGGTTATGCTTCATTTTAATTTCTTGACGCTCGAATGTTGCTTGCTTTGTGCTTTTAAGAGTTCTAACTAGTTTCAGCTAACTAGTAAACGAATATGTTAAGTAACATATTATGGGAACTGAATAATTTTAGAGGTTTAGATTTTAACTCTATTGCACATATCTTGTTTGAGCCAAACCATTGTAGTGTGAGACCTCTCATTTGAAGAATTATCTAGTTTTAGTGATATGTATTTGTATTTGTGAGCTAGATAGACGAAGTTAGCAGGAGTTCCTTCTACAGCTGATGGCGGAGAGTGGTATGGAGTTTGCCCTACGAAAACCTAGGATGAGATATGGTACTGGGAGTCTTATCTATTAGGGAAGGTTGTATGGATATAAAGTAACTTGATTGAGTCAATGCGATCCTTGAGGAATGTACGAATAGATGTCGAAGGTAGTATGGGCCCGCATTACTGGAAGCAGAGGATTCATACTCGATTCAAAGAGAGCTACGATAAAATCAATGAGCTTGTGGAGTTGTGATTCCCCGATATATGGTCTTATTTCAGTATGGTGGTATTGCGGGGTATATCTATTGGTAGTTCTGGCGTCGGGGAGGGTTCATGCTCAAGATCTGGAGCTCGGCATCTGGATGAGTAGACTTGGAGTTTCTATCATCAGATAGTACTTGTTTCATTCTCTATTAGACTCCTATGATCTCGGCTCGGTCAAGGAGGGTATCTTGGAGGTTTAGGTTGAGTGATTTAGCTCGTTTCGTTCTCATATGATGGCCCTAGCAGGAGCATGATCTTTGACTTTCAGGGAGTTCCGGGCATGTGGAGCTCCGGATTATCATGAGGTGAAGGACCCCATTGTGAGCAGGCAGTGGTTAGCAGATGTTGCTAATGCTTTCCAGACTAGTTGTTTTCCCGAGGGGGACTGTAACAAACCGTTATTTCAAACCTATATAATAGTGTAGGTCAACTTGTACTTCTTTTTAAAATAATAAAGAGAAATTTTCGTATACTGTGTATATTTACATAATTCACCCTCAAAAATATAGTATTAAACAATCTCGATTGGGATGAGCCACGTGGTAGAGATTGTAACAAGGTTTCCAAAAATATAAAGAACACTAACATCCGAGTTATAACGAATAAGTTATGACCAATCGAAGATCCGCGACAAAACCGACAAAACATTGTTCAGTGTAAAAACCGAATTTTCAATAAAAGGCTTTTTAGCATTAACAATCTAAATGAAAGCTGTAGTTTATGTTAAATCGATTGTTTTCATAAAAAGAACGTCAAAATCTGACGTTGTATGAGAAAGTTATGATTTTTTTAAGTTTCAGTATAACAGTGTACAACTAAAAACTCGAAATAAAGATCAAGTTATTTTTAGCCGACACAACCTAAACGAGAATTGAAGGTCTCGTCATTAGTAGTACAATGGTAAAAGGACAAAAACGACAAAAACGGACGTCGGATGAAGAAGTTATGAATTCTTAACGGATTTTCCTGTCCCGGTCTATTAAAAATAATTATATTAAAAATAAATTCAAAATTAGCTGACGAAGTTTAAACGAAAGTCGTAGAGTAATTTTACCTACGTATGCATATAAAGAATGATAAAAATGGTGTTCGTATGCAAAAGAAATGAATTTTAGAAGTTTCTGGCTCAAAAACCGAGAAAATATGGAAAACCGGGAAAACTCGCATGGCTGACCTTCGGCCACGTCACCTCGCATGCGAGGCCTCCACATGTCACCTTCTGATTGGACCGCAGTCTCGTATGGCGCCTTCTGATTCGACCAAAGCTGCGGTTCACTTACCTTCGGACACCCTCGCAGGAGACACTCCTCGGACACCCCTCAGACCCTCGTGGCACCTCCCCATTGGACCGAAGTTTGGTCCACTCAGAAGCCAAAACGACCGAGCCTCGGATCGCACCCCAATATAAAGGGTGCGAGACTTCTTAGATTTTTACACTTTTTCACCCTATTTTCCATATTTTATCACTTCTTTCACTTCCACAAACTTATATACAACCCCTAAAGCCACGATATCTTATCTCAAACTCTAAGCAAGCCTCGAAGCCCCGAGATTCCTGAGAAAAATAACCTCTCTACAGTCGAAACTCTGCCCAATTAAAGCCAGTTTTTCGTCAAATAAACTCCATTCCAAGAAATGAGACGCTGTCGAAATTACCACCTTTCAAGTGGGTTCATGCCCCCGTACTTTCATAATTTCTAATGTTTTAAAGGGGAAATACAAGTATAACACAAGAACTTTTTGTTACAAATATATGATTTCAAATCACGATAAAACTATTTTAAAGCGTCAAAAATAATCTAAATATTGAACTCTTTTATAATCTTATATTTTTCCCAAAAAAACATATATATATATATATATATATATATATATATATATATATATATATATATATATATATTAATATAAATAAGATTTAAAAGGCTTAGGACTAATAATTCATTCTAGGTCCTTTTCCTTGTTTGGATTTGGACTTATAGTACCGGTTATTTGTCCGAATGTCGTTTAAATTTTAATTATATATAAAATTGTATATGTATAGAAATATAAAAGTTATTTCATTAGCTTAGTTACCCTTTGTAACATGTTGAGCAAAGGATTACACGCAAAAATAGTTAAATACCAATTCATAAAGTACATACAAATTATAATAGGTATAATTTATGATACATAGAACAACAATTCATGATTCAAGTATACTAGAATACACAGTTTTACAAGAAACAAGAGTTTTGATTCAAAAAAAATCAAGGGTTTAGAAATGTAAAATCCATGTTTGGAATACTAATTCAAGAACATACTGTCAATCATTTATTTCAGAATGATTGGGTTTTCATGACTAATATACATGTAACGTTTATATGCTTTTTATGAGACATTCAATTCAGGTTGTTTACTTCATTTACACAACCAAGGTAAAGTCCTAACATTATAACCAGAGTATCCTGTTAGGGGATCGGAACAAGTTGTGTGTAGATCTGTATCGGGATTGACAACCCCACACTCAGGCTGCTAGCTACAGTCAGGCATACACGCCAATGAGTGGCAATTGTTATCAACAATTTAAATGCACACAAAGCATTTGTTTAAGGCGATAATGTCTTAGTATGTTTATAATAACTCATTAAAAAGATATTAACAACACGTTAGTGTGTATAAACAACTAAACATAAGTACATATTCAAATTACCAGTTTACAGAATACAAAGTACAATGGTATATTACAGTTTTCAATAACAGCTGGTGAAACCAGGCACACTCTCAGTTACAAGTTTTACAAATACAAAACATTGGTTTACAAATAGAACGGTTTTATGGGAATAAAACTACTACTCATATACAATAGAAAATAAAGGATTTTATGGAAGAGTTTTCATATTCAAGATACAGAGACATCCTTTCAAACATAAAGACTTATGTACTCACTCAAATTATTATTGATACTCTCTTTTCTAATTACTTGTATTCTAAGGGAAATAATAACAGGTACTCCCCGAGCTTTTTTAGAAGATGGAGCTATTATGAGTCATATCTTCTTTGTTTTTATAGCTATTTTGGTTTCAATATACAATATTTGAACACATGTAAATGCTTATACTTTTAAATACAATGGTTATTTCTACTTTCATTATCATGAGGCATGTGTTGTTATACTACAAATGAAGTCCTCCACCCCTGGACGTTTCTGCCGTCTGGTTTGGGGGTGTGACAGATTGGTATCAGAGCATTGTATATAGTGAACTTAGTATATCAATCCATAAGATATATACAAACTATAAATACATTGGGGCTAGGAGCTGACTACAAGTATACTTTTTAAAAAACTTTAAGTATTTTACAAGAAGTATACTAACACTCATACCTACAAGTACATAGTGATAACAATTAAAAGTATTTGGATGTTGAACATTACAGTCAAACCCGAGCAGTTATGTAATCATATCTAGAATTAATATAGTCTGATCAACTAAATTTCATATAGGACCAACATGTGTTTGGGAGTGATAGTAGTGTTATGACATGTCTAAAACTTACCAAATACAGAAGAAACTCTAGAATAGAACATAAAATACTATAAGAATATTTTAAACATCGATATGCTTTAGTGTTTCAGGCATTTCTCATGACCTTATTCTCGTAAAGACACAATGTCAGGGTATCAACCACCAGGGGAACCTTATTTTCCAAATAAATGGCAATGAAGGATGGATAAGGGAGGATCCGGAAGAGGATCCAGAAGAAGACTCATATGAAGAACCATTTGAGGACATCGAATCAAGTGGTACGGATACAGAGCCACAAGTCTGCAACCCTAGGGTACATCCCCTAAGACAAGAGGAAGCAGAGCACATACCCGAGTGGGGCCAATATATAAACCATTGGAGTCGGCAAGACGGCCGATGCGCTCCTTATGGAATGGCAAGAGGTTTCTATAACGTTTCTAGAGGAGGAACAACCGATAGAGATCTTCCAGTTATAGTATACCAAATAGCCTAACAATTCGATCAATCGGATCCTACAATTTGAAAACGATTGCGCAGGCTAACACTGCAGATGTCCTTCATGTTGATGAAATGCAGGACGACACCCAACATAATACTGAAGTCCTTCAAAGGAAACTTAATGCTGCTCAATCCGAGATAAGGGAGTTGAGAGAGCATCAAGCTACACAAGAAAGGCGCTGGGAGACGCAGAATGAGGCAGAACCCAGCAAACGTCGTAGCAACCGCCGCAAGTAATGTTTACCCTACTTCTACTTCTAGTTTAATATACTAAATGTATAGACTACTTTTCATGATATGTACAAAACCAAGTATCACTTTACTTCAACAAGAGTTATTAAAATTTTCATAAACATCCCATTCCAAAGTTTTGGATTATGGATGTGATCCAGTGTTATTTTTCATGCTTTTTGAATACGACCGTGAAAATTTAATTCTTGGTAGGTCATTTTGACGTTGATGCTTTCGCAGTATTGTGGTATATTATAGACCTGCTTTAGGGTCAAGTATCCAGATTACATATACTTAATATACCAATACAATCGACATGTATTTTCATACTCTTTGAAAAATAACCACTCCATTTTGTATTATCTTGTTGCAAGTTGTACTTGCAGTGGACATGTACTTCCAATTCTTTACAAGATTCTTGTTGAATTAAGTGTTTAAGTTCAGAGATATCAAATTCATATTCATTTCTGATATCTCACTATCTTTTTATCTATTGACTTTTATAGAAAAAGATGCCTCTTCGTAGAAATCCAAGATGTAACAATGAAAATGAAGCATCGACACCACCTCCACCACCACCCCCGCAATTGGACGCTGCTATGTTATAAGCAGCGGTCACGGAAGCTGTAGCAGTTGCCATGTCTCATATCAATACTCCTGGTGCTAGTGGATCTGGAGCTTGTGCACATCCTTCTAACCATGTCGAGGGTCATGAGCACTAGTGAGAGTGCACTTATAAAGACTTATCGAATGCCAAACCCAAGACCTTTAATGGAACTGGAGGAGTGATGGTTTTAGGGAAGTGGATTGAGAAGACAGAAGCAATATTTGAAATTTGCTCCTGTCCAGAGGGTAGCAAAGTTAAATTTGCTGCCTGTACTTTTACAGATAGGGCCCTAACATGGTGGAATGGCCATGTTAAGTCACTGACTTTGATAGTGGCTAATACTATAAGCTGGGAGAACTTAAAAACCATATTGATGCGGGAATATTGTCCGCGAGGGGAAATTCAAAAACTGGAGCAAGAACGATGGGGTCTCACCATTGCCACTGCAGACATAAAAACTTACACGAATCGGTTTCGCGACTTGGCGATTATGTGTCCAGAAATGGTTGCTCTAGAGACCAAAAAGATTGAAAGGTGTATTTGGGGACTGTTGCCCCAAATACAGGCACATGTCATTGCATCAAGGCATGTTACGTTTGACAGTGCCAAGGAACTAGCATAATCACTTATTGACCACAAAAATAGTCAAAACTCTATGGTTACTGCCCCAAAACAACCTAGGGAGAACAATAACGAAAGAAAGAAGAAGGTTTGGAACAAAAGGAAGGGCAAATCTCCTATGGAACCTTCAAAGAAGCAACAAGTAGTGGTAGTCCATGCCACTACTGTACCTGCTACCATACCTGTTGTTGTGTCTGCTGTTGCCCTAACAACCTAACACCAAATAAACCCTATGCTAGTAGCCTCCCTAAATGCAACAAGTGCAGTTTTCACCACACCGGAAATTGCCAAGAAATGCAGTGCCGTAATTGCAACAGGAAAGGGCATATTGTCCAATTCTGTAGAACACCACCTCAACCACTTAACGAAGTACTTGCCGCTGGAGTAGATCGAGCATGCTACCAATGCGGTGATGTGGGGTATTTCAAGAGAGATGGTCCAAAAGCTAGAAATGTCAGTGGGTTTAGCACTAGGTCACGAAGAAGTGGTGGCAGACCCTGTAGTGGTCACGGGTACGTTCCTTCTCATCAATACTTATGGATGCATTCTATTTGATTGTGGTGCTAAGAGTAGCTTCGTGAGTCATAATTTTAAACATATACTAAATCAAAACTGCCAACCATAAAATGAAACTTTCACAGTAGAAATGGCTAACGGGAAATCTGAATCCACCAACGATATATACATAGGATGTACCCTTACCTTAAATGACTTGTCTTTCCGAATACACCTTATGTCGGTCTCTATCAAAAGTTTTGATATCATAATAGGTATGGATTGGTTGTGCCCTAACTATGCCGACATCTTATGCTATGAAAGAGATATTTGCTTGAACTTACCAACTAATGAAACTCTTATTATGTACGGTGCCAAACCCGGAACGAACCTTCAGATCATTTCTTTCAACAAGCCACATAAATACCTTCGCAATGAGTACTGTGCATTCTTAGCTCAGGTGGTAGACAAAAAGCAAGAAGTGAAAGACATTGTGAGCATTCCTGAGGTCTGTAACTTTCCCGATGTATTTCCCGATGATCTTCCAGGGGTGCCTCCTGAACGACAAGTCGAATTCCGAATTGACTTATTCCCTGGAGCTACCCTCGTATCCAAATCCCCCTATCGACTTCCACCTTCTGAGATGTAGGAATTATCCACCCCTAAGCAAAGGTTTCATAAGACCAAGCTTCTCACCCTGGGGAGCAACGGTTTTGTTCGTAAAGAAGAAGGATGGATCATTCCGCATGTGCATAGACTACCGCGAGCTGAATAAACTTACCATCAAGAATCGATATCCTCTGCCTCGCATCGACGATCTGTTCGACCAACTTCAAGGTGCGAACTACTTCTAGAAGATAGACTTATGATCCGGGTATCACCAGTTATGAAATTTGGAGGTAGACGTTTCCAAAACTGTGTTCAGAACTCGTTATGGTCATTACGAGTTTATAGTGATGCCATTCGGATTGACGAATGCACCTGTAGTGTTCATGGACGTAATGAATAGAGCGTTTCATCGATTCCTGGACAAATTCGTCATAGTCTTCATTGACGACATCTTTATCTACTTGAAAAGCAAAGAAGAACATGGCCAACATCTTCGTCAAATATTACATAATCTTAGATCAGAGAAGCTCTATGCGAAGTTTTCAAAGTGTGAATTTTGGATCAGGAAGGTAGATTTCCTAGTTCACGTGGTCAGTTCAGAAGGAATACACGTCGACCTTTCCAAAATAAAGGCAATTGAAAACTAGTCAGCACCTAAAACACCTACAAAAATTCGTCAATTCTTAGGTCTTGCTGGCTATTATCGCAGATTCATTCAAAGTTTCTCTTGAATAGCTAAGCTTCTTACTACCCTGACCCCTAAAGGGTGTAACCTTTAGCTGGGGAGAAAAGCAAGAAACAATGTTCCAAACGTTGAAGCAAGCTTTAGGTAGTGCATCGATCCTGTCTCTCCCTAAAGGGATAGAGGATTTCATAGTGTACTGTGATGCTTGTAATCAAGGGCTTGGGTGTGTTCTTATGTAAAGAGGAAAGGTTATATCCTATGCCCCAAGACAACTAAAGACACATGAAGTCAACTATACAACACATGACCTTGAACTAGGAGCAGTGGTGTTTTCTCTGAAGATATGGAGACATTACTTATATGACACGAAATGCACAATATTTACGGAGCATAAAAGTCTCCAGTACATCTTCGATCAGAAAGAGCTGAACATGAGACAATGACGATGGGTGCAGCTACTGAATGATTATGAGTGTGAAATTCTTTATCACACTGGTAAAGCAAACGTAGTAGCTGACATGCTTAGTAGATAAGAATACTCGGGACGTTGGGTAAAGTCGTTGACAATGACAATCCATTCGCATTTGTCCACGCAGATCAAGGAAGCTCAACTTGAAGCCTTGAAACCCGAAAACGTGGTAGGTGAAACCCTGAGAGGAATGAATAAGAACTTCGAAGTCAGGGATGATGGAGTCTATTATTTCATGAACTGGATCTGGACACCAAAGTTTGGTGGTTACAGAGACATGGTTATGAATGAAGCACACAAAACCTGATACTCCATCCACCCAGGTTCGGACAACATGTATCTAGACCTTAAGAAACTATACTGGTGGCTTAACATGACCGCCGAAATCACTACCTTTGTGGGCAAGTGTTTTGCTTGTGCCAAAGTTAAGGTAGAGCACCAGAAACCTTCAAGTTTATTACAACAACCTAAAATCCCTAAATAGAAGTGGGAGCAGATTACAATGGATTTCATAACCAAGTTACCCAAGACATCGAGTGGTTATGATACTATTTGGGTAATCATCAATAGATTAACCAAATCCGCACACTTCTTACCAATCAAGGAGACTGACAAGATGGAGAAGCTAACAAGAAATTACCTCAAGTGGATTGTTAGACTGCATGGTGTGCTAGTATCTATTGTTTACGACCGAGATAATAGATTCACCTCTCGTTTTTTACAGTGTTTACAAAACTCTCTGGGACCTAGGCTAAACATGAGTACAACCTACCATCCACAAACCGATGGAAAAAGTGAGAGAACGATTCAAACATTTGAAGATATGTGATGAGCTTGCGTGATAGACTTTGTAAAGGCATGGAATATTCATTTACCCTTGGTTGAGTTCTTTTATAACAACAATTATTACGCTAGCATAAAGGCTGCTCCATTCGAAGCCCTCTATGGCTACAAGTGCAGATCCCCTATGTGCTGGGCTGAAGTGGGTGACACGCAGCTAGCTAGAGGTCAAACTCCTGACAGTGCTCTCACTACTCCAAAAATTATTCGATAAATTACTGAGAAGATCGTACAAATTCGGGAGCGACTTAAAGCTTCCAGAGATAGACAGAAAATCTACACTGACAAAAGGCAAAAACCCTAGGAATTCCATGTTGGTGACCGCGTTTTGTTAAAGGTCTTACCCTGGAAGGGCATGATACACTTTGGAAAGCATGACAAACTGAATCCAAGGTATATAGGACCATTCGAGATTCTTGCCCGAATCGGTCCTGTAGCTTACAAACTTCGATTACCCAAAGAACTAAGTAACATTCATCCTACCTTCCACGTTTCGAACTTGAAAAAGTGTCTATCCGAGAACTTCGATTACCCAAAGAACTAAGTAACATTCATCCTACCTTCCACGTTTCGAACTTGAAAAAGTGTCTATCCGACTAGGCTCTTGTGATACCACTCGAGGAAATCGAGTTAAACGAGAGTCTTAATTTTGTGGAAGAACCCGTAAAGATACTAGACAGGGAAGTTAAGAAAACCAAACTAAGCTGTATCCCGATAGTGAAGGTCGCTGGAATGTAAAACGGGGATCTGAATTCACTTGGGAGCGGGAGGGTCAAATGCAACAGAAATATCCACATCTTTTTCCCTAGTCTACCTGTAATGTAAATTTCGGGACAAAATTCTCTCTAACGGGGGGATAACGTAACAAACCGTTATTTCAAACCAATGTAATAGTGTAGGTCAATTTGTACTTCTTTTTAAAATAATAAAGAAAATTTTTAGCATACTGTGTTTATTTACATAATTGACCCTCAAAAATAAAGTATTAAACAATATCGATTGGGATGAACCAAGTGGTAGAGATTGTGACAAGGTTTCCAAAAATATAAAGAACACTAAAATCTGAATTATAACGAAGAAGTTATGGCCAATCGAAGATCCACGACAAAACCGGCAAAACACTGTTCATTGTAAAAACTGAATTTTCAATAAAAGGCTTTTTAGCCTTAACCATCTAAATGAAACTTGTAGTTTATGTTAAACCAAGAACATTCATAAAAAGAATGCCAAAATCTAACTTCGTATGAGAAAGTTATGATTTTTCTTAGTTTCAGTATAGTAGTGTACAACTAAAAACTCGAAATAAAGATCAATTGATTTTTAGCCAACACAACCTAAATGAGAATTGAAGGTCTCATCATTAGTAGTACAACGGTAAAAAGACAGCCAAAAACGGACGTCGGATGAAGAAGTTATGAATTTTAAACGGATTTTCCTGTCCCGGTCTGTTAAAAATAATTTATCTAAACGAAAGTCGTAGAGTATAATTTTAGCTACACCGTCGTGGTCTAAACGAAAGTCGTAGAGTATAATTTTACCTACGCGTGCACATACAGAACGTTAAAAACGGAGTTCGTATGCAAAAGTTATGAATTTTAGAAGTTTTTGGCTCAAAAATCGAGAAAATATGGAAAACCGGGAAAAATCGCATGGCTGACATTCGGCCACGTCACCTTGCATGCGAGGCCTCCACGTGTCACCTTCTGATTGGACTGCAGTCTCGCGTGGCACCTTCTGATTCGACCAAAGCCGCTGTCCACTTACCTTCGGACACCCTCGTAGGAGACACTCCTCGGACACCCCTCGAACCCTCGTGGCACCTCCCCATTGGACCGATATTCGGTCCACTCAAAATCCAACACGACCGAGCCTCGGACCGCACCCTCGCACCCCTATATAAAGGGCACGAGACTTTTCGGATTTTTACACTTTTTCACCCCATTTCCATATCTTTTCACTTCTCTCACATCCAAAACTTATATACAACCCCTAAAGCCCCGATATCTTATCTCAAACTCTAAGCAATCCTCGAAGCCCCGAGATTCCCGAGAAAAATAACCTCTCTCCAGTCGAAACTCTACCCAATTAATGCTGATTTTTGTCAAATAAACTCCTTTCCAGGAAATGAAACGCTGTCCAAATTACCACTTATAGAGTGAGTTCATACCCCCATACTTTCATGATTTCTATTGTTTTAAGGGGGGAAATACAAGTAAAACACAAGAACTTTGTGTTACAAATAAATAATTTCAAATCACGATAAAAATATTTTAAAGCATCAAAAATAGTCCAAATATTGAACAATTTTATAAACTAATATTTTTCCCAAAAATTCATATTTGTGTATATATATATATATATATATATATATATATATATATATATATATATATATATATATATATATATATATTAATATAAATAAGATTTAAAAGGCTTAGGACTAATAACTCATTATAGGTCATTTTCCTTGTTTGGATGTAGACTTATAGTACTAGTTATTTTTCCGAATGTCGTTTAAATTTTTCTTATATATAAAATTGTATATGTATATAAATATAAAAGTTATTTCACCAGTTTAATTACCATTTGTAACATGTTGAGCAAAGGATTACATGAAAAAATAGTTAAATACCATTTCATAAAGTACATTTAAATTATAATAGGTGTAATTTATGAAACATAGAACAACAATTCATGATTCAAGTATACTAGAATACACAGTTTTAAAAGAAACAAGAGTTTTGATTCAAAACAAATCAAGGGTTTACAAATGTCAAATACATGTTCGGAATACTAATTCAATAACATACGGTTAATCATTTATTTCAGAATGATTGGGTTTTGATGACTAATATACATGTAACGTTTATATGCTTTTTATGAGACATTCAATTCAGGTTGTTTAATTCATTTACACAACCAAGGTAAAGTCCTGACATTATAACCAGAGTCTCCTGTTAGGGGATCGGAACAAGTTGTGTGTAGATCTGTATCTGAATTGACAACCCTGCACTTAGGCTGTTAGCTACAGTCAGGCATACACGCCAAGGAGTGGCAATTGTTATCAACAGTTTAAATGCACACAAAGCGTTTGTTTCAGGCGATCATATCTTAGTATGCTTATAATAACTCATTAAAAAGATATTAACAACACATTATTGTATAAACAACTAAACATAAGTACATATTCAAAGTACCAGTTTACAAAATAAAAAGTACGAATGTATATTATAGTTTTCGATAACAGCTGGTGAAACCAGACACACTCTCAGTTACAAGTTTTACAAATACAGAACATTGGTTTACAAATAAAACAGTTTTATGGGAATAAAACTACTTTTCATATACAACAGAAAATATGGGATTTTCTGGAACAGTTGTCATATTCAAGATACAGAGACATCATTTCAAACATAAAGACTTATGTACTCACTCAACTTATTCTTGATACTCTCTTTTCAAATTACTTGTATTCTCAGGGAAATAATAACAGGTACTCCCCGACCTTTTTGAGAAGATGAAGCTATTATGAGTCATATCTTGTTCTTTTGTATAACTATTTTGGTTTCAATATACAATGATCGAACACATGTAAGTACTTATACTTTTAAATACAATGGTTGTTTGTTGTGCTACTACAAATGAAGTCCTCCACCCCTAGACGTTTCCGCCATCTGGTTTGGGGGTGTGACAGGGACACGGTTAGATTAGCTTCATGTCTTTTGAAGGACTGGGCGTGAGAATGGTGGGAGGAGGTAGGTTGTGCACTGAGTGATGATGTGGTTGATGTGATCTCATGGGATGATTTCTTGATACTTTTCCGATCTTAGTTTTCACTAGTGATTGAGGTGCAAGAGCTGGCGGGAGAGTTCTAGGATCTGCACCAGACTACGGCGACGATTGTTGACATCACCGCGATGTTTAGGAGAGGGCACTTTTGGTTCTGCATTATGTGGCGGGTGAAGAGATGAAGAAGGACCGATATCATGAGATGCTGAGGTGCGACATTCAGTAGTTTGTGAGCCGATCTAGCTGGAAGACGCTGAAGGATAAGATAGATCAAGTAAGGGAGAGGGAGATTGACCTGGATATGGAGATGAAGAGGAAGTCATATGAGGTTCAGACATCAGGGGGTTCAGGCAAGAAGCTCAAGGTATCAGATTCCAAATCGAGGGGCCACCTGTTATCAGATTCCAGATCGAGGGGCCATCGGATTCTAAGAATTCTCTTCAAAAGAGAGAGAACCTCCAAGCACCTCCTACTTATTGTTTTGGGTGAGAAAAAGGGAGAAAAAGAACTAGAAAAAATCATTCAAACAATCTCCTTATATATCCCATGCAAAATTGTTGAGTCATTTTGTTGTAAAAGTTGAAGCTTTGTCTATTCTGTTTCCCATGTTTATTTACTAAGTGATTTTGTATAGAAGCCTAATGTCTAGACTTTGTATTTTTTGTTCACTCATGTTTCCGATAAATAGGGGCTGAGGATAGAAGTAGAGACACGAGTCTTTCTGCTTATTTTTCTAATCAGTATTGTATTCGAATTCTTTGTTCAATACAAAACCTGCTGATTAATATTTACATTTGGTGTTCATATCATTCATTACTCATTCATCTAATTAATGATTGCTTTCTAAATCTCGATTACAATTCACTTCAAATGGTATCAGACCTAGATTCAAACTGCATTGATCTGATTTTCATTCTAGAATCATTTGCATTTTGAGTTACAAGTTTATTCAAAACATGTCCGCGCTTTTGGTTCTGAAAATCTCTCTTGATCTACAGATTTGAATCGATTCTGCATCTGATTTGTTTAGTCGAGTAATCGATTAGCAATTTGTGATCAATTCATTTGATCAATTCAGAAATTCATCAAGTTTTTCATCAAAATCCTTGTGTCTAATAATGGTAAACTTTAACATGAACAATATGACCTCATACTGTTATTTTCTTGGTTCATCTACTAAAATTCCGATGTTGATTCCGGAATATTATGATCAATGGGCTGACAGAATGGAAGATTATTTGAATGGGATTGATGAGGAGGTGTGGAACTGTATAAATAGACCAGTTCTACCTCATGCTAATGTTCAAACATTAGGAGCCTCTGGAACTTCAGATCAAGTCAGTAATCAAGGTGATCATATGAAAAAGAATGAGAAGAGATGTATGCGAGAGCTGAGAGGTGCATTGTCACCTATTGTTTACAACTACATTCGTGGTTGTAAAACAGCAAAAGACATCTGGATCACATGGAAAGAAAAATACCAAGGTAGTGAAAAGACAAAGATCAATTCTGTTAAACAATGCCTTGTTGAGCTTAAGAAATGCAGACAGAAGGATGTTGAGATGATTGAAAATTACTATGATCGTCTGAATGAACTCGTTTATCGATGCAACAGATATGGAATCACAAGGTCTCTTATGGAATTCAATCTTACATTCATCATGGGGCTTCGTAAAGAATGGTGAAGTGTGAGCATGATGATAAAGAATCAACAGAGCTTTGACACTTCGAGTTTGAATGATCTATACAATCAGCTAAAGACACATGAAAACAAAGTGGTTGAAATGTTAGAAGAGTCGAAACAAAGTTTGGGTGGACCACTAGCGTTGGTTTCGAAAATGAATGAAGTTGAGTCTATTGAAAAGGAAGGATCAGATGATGAGGGGTTCCTGATGAATTATGATGATGAGGCAGTTGCATTTTACTCAAACAACAGAGTAAAGAAATTTTTTAAGATGCCATTGAAACCAAAAGGTATGCAAGGAGATGCGAAGGGCAGTTTTGTGAGAATTGGAGTAAAGGCTGGAGATAAGGAGAAGAAGAACTATGAGAAGTATGAAAAGGTGGATGAAAATGTGAAGGAATCAAAGGCAGAGAAAAAGCTGAAAGGTGACTCAGGAGTCAATTGTCATTACTGTAATGGAGCTAACCACTTCGCAGCTGACTGCATGCTAAGGAAAAACGATGAAAAGAAATCCAAAGTTAAAGATGAAGCTTAGTATGCTGAAAAGCTTGAGGAAGTTCGTTCAAAAGCAAAAGGGTTATCTTTGGTTGGTAAGGGAGAAATGGATGATGATGAAAGTGGAACCTACCAAATCTGGTCTTCGGGTTCAGATGATGAAGAAATGAGACACCCTACACACGGTGCGATGTTTGCTAGTTTCGAGAAGAATAATGAAGAAGAAGAAATCTGTGGACATTGCTTCGTGTCCAAATCCACTGATAAGTCTCCTATGACCACCAAGGTACGTGCTATTCTTGAATCTTTTAATATTCCTTTAATTGCTTATGATGCTGAAATAACTGCTTTCGATGATATTGTTGCTTATTTTGATGTTGTTATTATGTAAGCTAGTACTGAGGCTCAAAATCTAAAAACACAACTAGCTGAGACACGAAGACAGTTAGACATAAAACGAAGCAAGGTAGATTATCTTGAACTACAGATAAAAAATGTCAATTGTGATAGAGATAGTCTAGATAGAGAAGTTAGATTGTTTTTAGCTCAACGAAACATCTACTATAATTCAGCTAAGAGACTATATGCAAAGTTATCTTCTTTACATCATTCATCCGAAATAAGCAAAGAACAACATAGAAAATTACTTCCTTTTCTTGCTTTTGAACGTGAAAAAGTTGATGTTATATTGTATGATTGTGAAGATACTATTGCTCAGTTTGACAAAATACCTGATGATAGATTTGCATATGGTATTGTCAAAACAAATGAATTTCTGGATGTTGATGAATTGATAGATATTTTAAATGATAGTTTAACGAAGAATGAACAAATTAGGATTTTAAAGAAAACTGAGATTTCGACTCTTAATTCTCAACTCAATTATGCTGATGTCGATGGTAATTCAGATAATGTGAGTGAAATTAGTGAAATCGAAGAGGAAGAAGAGATTGATTGTTCTAAACTGTCTGTATTTAATATAACATCTAAGGTCAAAGGTAAAAATTTTTTTTTGATTCGATAGTGAAGGTTAACACTGACAAACCCTCAACTTTGCAACTTTTTGACTTTGATGATGTGGAAGTTCAAAGTAGCCAAACAGATGACACTGATGATGACAAAGAAAAAGTGAAAACTTCATGTGAATGTAAGAAAGAGAAGAATGTTTCGATTGAAACATCACCTACACGCGTTGTTGTTAAACAAGTATATGGTGACTCGAAGGAATTCAACCAAGTTCATACACTACTTGGAAACCAACACGGTTGTCTATCCGAATTTTACATGCACTGATAAAACTGTTTTTCCAAACCAAGTGTTCGTAACTGCTGGAAATGTTGAGAAAATCAAGCCTGAATTTAACAAAATGGTTGAAAATGATAACAAACGATCAACTACCAAAGGTTTCTTTGCAAATCAAAACACGGTAGAAAACAAACTAACTCAAAATTATTATGTTTTTCAAAATAAAAAACCATCACAAAAATGGGTGGTTAAAAATGCAAAAGAAAATATAGTTTTTCAAAAAGATGGTAAAACAAAATCAGAAGTGAAATTGAATTCTCACGAATTTGAAGTGATGGTTGGAAAATTTTCATGTGAAAACAATGTTTCGAAAAGAAAAGCACGAAAGGCAATTTTTTGGCAAATAGTGTCTAACGAAAAGCATAATGATCTTAAAACACAGGATTTGATAAATAAAAAGGTTGGATTTATTCGAAAATATGATAACATTAGAAAATATGAGACTTCGCATAACTTTGTGAATGATCGTAAGTTTCAAAATGTTGGAAAATCAACGAATAATTCACCAATTTTGAATGTAACACCCCAAACAACAACAAAATTTTCACCTATACAACCAAAATTTCCAAATCATTCGATCTCAAAACCAACCAAAGCTTCTTACAAAAAAGGAAAATCTAATGTAAATTTGATCAACAATTGGCTAGAAGGAAAAGGAAAACAATTTCAAAATGGCAAATTTTAACAACAACAAATCAAGACTGCATTAGAAAAATATGTGACTGAATCTTCTGTTGATAGTTCATCTTCTCACGATTCGAATGTTCAGTACAAAAATTGAAACCAGTTGTGAAAGTTAAGCAGGTTGTGAAGGCTGAGGTGAAAATCAAGGAAAACCAAAAACTATCGAACAACTTTATTTCAGTATCTAGGTCTGATGATGTTGCTTTAATTCAAAGTGTAAAGGAAAAAGTAAAAACCTAGGTTTTAAATTCTATGAATCTATTTAATGATACTAATGAAGGACCCAAAAAGTCTTGGGTTCCTAAACTTTTTCATTAATTGCAGACGATGTGTGATGAGCAATACGATTCGAAATGGTATATTGACAGTGGTTGCCTCGTCACATGAGTGGAAGAAAGGAGAACTTGTGAGATTATAGAAGCTTGGAAAATGCTGGAGTAGTCAAATTTGGCAACAATCATAAGTGTCAAGTGAAAGGCTATGGAAAAGTCACAAATGGACATATCACAGTAAATAGAGTTGCTTATGTCGAAGGTCTTCAACATAACTTGATTAGTGTTTCGCAACTTGTTGTGGGCACTGGAAATCAGGTGGTGTTTAATGAAGAAGGTAACATCATATCATAAGTGAATATAAATGAAGTGCTTCTCAAGTCAAAAAGATATGGAGATATGTTCACACTTGACATCAAACCGATTATGGGAAAACCAACAGTGTGTCTCTTGTCGAAGGCCTCAAATGATATTAGTTGGCTATGGGATCGCACATTGTCTCACTTGAACTTTCACAATATCAATAAACTTGTTACTGAAGATTTGGTTTGAGGTTTTCCTATACTTAAATTTGATAATGATACTTTATGTGCAGCTTACGAACAAGGAAAACAACATAGAAAAGGACATCCAATCATTATAGACTTGAATATCATAGAACCGTTGGAACTTCTTCACATCGACTTATGTGGACCGTCGACTGTTGAGACACTCAATAAAAAGCGGTACATTTTAGTTATTGTTGATGATTTTTCTAGATTTACACGAGTATTTTTTCTCAGTTTAAAATCTGAGGTGGCTCAAACGATGATCGACTTTATCAAGAAGATTGAGATGAGTCTTAAAAAGAGTGTTCGTAAGATTAAAAGTGATAATGGTTCTGAGTTTAAAAATCAAAACCTAGATTCATTTCTCACAGCTAAGGGAATTTCGCATAATTTTTCATCACTATATACACCACAACAAAATGGCATGGTTGAAAGGAGGAATAGGTCTCTATGCGAAGCGGCTAGGACTATGCTGACATTTGCGAACTTACCTTAATATATTTGGGTTGAAGCTGTGGCAACTGCATGTTTTACTTAGAATCGTTCATTCATTCATCGAAGATTCAATATTACTCCATATGAAATACTTAACAATCGAAAACCTAATGTCAATTTTTTATATGGTTTTGGTTGCAGGTGTTTTATAATGAACTTAAAAGATAATCTCTCCAAGTTTGATGCGAAGGCAGATGAAGGCATTTTCTTAGGATATTCGCATATTTTTGTTGCATACGGAGTGTTAAAAAAGAGAACATGAAAAGTTGAAGAGACTTTCAACTTAACGTTTGATGACTATTTTCTTAAGCAGATAGATTGCAAATTTGAACAAAAACCTATCATAGCTGATTCAAATAATCAAGTTGAAAATGAAAATACTATTGATTTTGATTATGAATTAATATTTGGTATTCTTGATAGGGCAATCGATGCTGAAATTCATGCTGCTGATAATCAAACACCAGAATCCTCAAAACACAATGATGACTCTACTTGTACATCTGATTCAAATAGTAGCGAAAGCATGCCTGAAGTTCGTATGGAGGGGGAGCATACGGCCGATGAAATCAGTGTTCAAGGTGGGCATACTTTTGAGGGGGCGAAAAGACATGAAGCTCAACATGTTGAGGGGGAGCATCAAGACAATAATCAAGTTGGGGGGGGGGAGCTTGAAGGTCAGTTGAGGGGGAGTATGAATTTGAAGACAATATTTTAGTTTCTGAAACTAAAATTGAAGAAGTGTATGAAGATGCACCATTAGACTTCGATCCAACATATCCACCAATGGAAAAACGGACAAAAAGTCATCCCAAAGAATAGGTCAGAGGGAATCCTCAAGACGGTGTCTTGACAAGAGCTCAGATTCGTGCCAAAAATGAGGTACTAAATGGAAATCAAGAATTGTGTATGTTTAATGTTTTTATTTTGAAAATAGAGCCAAATATAGTAAAGAATGCAATGGAACACTCAGATTAGGTTGTTGCTATGCAATCTGAACTGGCTGAATTTGAACGAAACAAGGTTTGGAGACTTATTCCTAAACCTTCTGATGTTTCGTTTGTCGGTTTAAAATGGATTTTCAAAAATAAAACTGACAAAGATGGAAATATTATTCGAAACAAGGCTAGGCTTGTAGTAAAAGGATATTCGCAACAAGAAGGAATTGACTATGAAGAAACTTTCGCCCCTGTCTCAAGACTCGAAGCAGTTCGCATATTTTTAGCCTATGCAGCTCACAAAAATTTCGATGTTTATCAAATGGACGTTAAGTGTGCATTCTTGAATGGAGAGCTAGAAGAAACTGTCTATGTTGAACAACCACCGGGCTTCCTAAGTAAGGAACATCCTGATCATGTCTACATTCTAGACAAAGCAGTTTATGGGTTAAAACAAGCACCAAGAGCATGGTATGCAACTCTTACCAATTTCTTGAAACAGTCAAAATTTAAGCAAGGATCAGTTGATCCCACACTATTTCGAAAGAAAGTGGGTAATCATCTAACGCTTGTTCAAATCAATTTTGACGATATTATTTTTAGCTCAACTGACCCTGAATTGTCTACTGAATTCGAAAATCTTATGAAAAGTCAATTTGAAATGAGCGTGATGGGAAAAATAAATAATTTTCTTGGTTTGAATATAAGACAAAATAAGGATGGAATTTTTATCAATCAAGAAAAATACAAGAAGAATCTGCTCGAGAAGTTTGGAATGACGAACAATACAAAACTTAGAGTGCCAATGGCAGTGAGAACAAGACTAACTCCTTCGTTAGATGCTCCTACTGTTGATCTAACACTTTATCGAAGCATGATAGGGTCTTTATTGTACTTAACTACAAGTAGGCCTGATATTATGTTTTCAGTGTGTAATTGTGCCAGGTACCAAGCAAATCCCAGAGAGCCCCACTTAACTGCATTGAAAAACATTTTTCGCTATCTTAAGGGGACCATTTCGTTAGGACTCTAGTATCCTTCGAATTTGGGTTTTTTCATTCAAGCTTTTTCGGATGCTGACCTAGGGGATGTACTTTGGATCGAAAAAGAACGAGTGATGGATGTCAACTTTCAGATGGGAAGCTGGTGAGTTGGCAATCAAAGAAGCCAACTTGTGTTGCTATCTCCACTGCTGAAGCAAAATATATTTCAACTGCTGCTTGTACTTCTCAAATTATTTGGATCCAAAGTCAACTTCATGATTATGCTATAAATATGAAAAAGATTCCCTTGTATTGTGATTCTCAAAGTGTGATTCGCATTTGTCACAATCCTGTACAGCACTCAAAGACAAAACACATTGCTCTTCGATATCGCTTTATCAAAGATCATGTAGAGGAAGGGAATATTGAAGTACATTTTGTTAAGACCACTGAACAACTTGCTGATATTTTTACTAAAGCTCTTGATGAAAAATATTTTGTGAGAATTTTAGCAGGTTTAAGAATGCTCGATGCGAATTCAGTGCCAAATAATATCACTCAAGGATGAAAGAAGTTTGTTAAGTAAAGAAACGCTCGTTCAGCGGTTCTGAGTCAGAATCATTCAGAAGCTACTGTGTAGTAAGAGGTTTCGCAATGTTTCGCATTCGCATTTTAGGTAACATGAGTTCATTTTATTTTTTTTGCATTGATAAAACTCGAAAAACAAAAAATATTTTCATTTGTTTGTTGTTAGATTTTCTTTTGCTTTGCATTTCTTTTTCTAAAAATTTAAAAATTCCAAAAAGATTTTCTTAAATTTGTTTTAATTTCTTAAATTTTGTTTTGAAAAATATAAAATCACAAAAATATTTTTGTTTCTTTTCAAAAATATAAAAATACAAAAAGATTTTTGTTCTTTTAGATTTGTGTTTTTTAGTATTAGTTGGAGCAAAATTCAAAGAGGACATGCTTAGGTTTCTATGGGAAGGTATCATTTCTTTGAACTATATAGTAGTTCGGGTGTCCCTAGAAGCATGCTGCCGCGTGTCTACCCAAGCCTCAGATAACTCTATTTGTATCAAACGAAAGCCTTAATGAAATTTTCTTATGAAAGTTTCTTCCCAATTAGGCTTACATTCGCATAAGTCCAATGAGCTACCTTACTCTTCTCACATGAGTTAAGAGTTTTTTGTTTGGTCCAAAAATAACAGAGGTACATTCGATCTTACAACCAATCTTTTTCATCAAAAAATTTCTTAACACGATGCACACATAAAGACACATGCCCTTGAGGTCACTTGATCAAACCAATCGTGATTTAGAGATGTCATTAATCTGTGTTAATGATCTTATTTCATGAGTCCGTGAAGTAAGTAAAACCCAAAATCCTCACACATTAAGGAATTCACGGGGAACTATGTTCCAAAATTATACGAAACCTTTTTTTTTGTACCTGATATTTCATATACTGCAAATCATATTCATTCGTATGAGTGGTCCTGATCAAATGCTCGAAGCCCACGATGTTTGTTTCCTAACAGGATCCAGCACTTAATTTTTTTTATGAATATGATTTCCGTGTGAGTATATATCTGAATCCATTGTCACTTTTTCAAAATAATCCATATCAATCTTGTCCCTGATGAAAACGATCAAACAAGTAATTTCGGTTACAATTACTCGCCTTATGTTTAGGTTGACAAGTAACGAAATTCGCATAACCACCAAATGGAGCCTACAAAAGAAGTCATTCGATACTTCTCTACAAGTAGTCGATTGTATATCACGGGAACACACAAAAGCAATTGATTACCTCTCATGGTAATTAACGAAGTAACCTTTTCCCGAGGTTTAACTGCTTTGTGTCAATAAAATTTGACATCACAGAATCCCAAATTTTTCTTAAAATTGCTTCTTAGCTCATTCGTTTGAATCACATGCACTCACGAAATCCTTGAGGTTCTAAGTACTACCAACTTAGGCTGACGATTTCACAAGTCTGGCGTAAGACTTCGTTTAACATCCTATAAATGAAAGAGCCGTACCTCAAAAATGAAGGGTTCATTTTTGACAGCTGAGATTGCGAAGGGTTTAAAGTAACCGTTGGCCCTAGTTTCAAGGCATTTAATATGGCATGATCATTACAACAACTAGTGATTACGAGTTTTCAGGAACACGTAACCTAGTCTATAATTCAACGACGGTCCATCTTTGGGGAAATATATAAAAAAGGAATCTTTCACTATAATCTTTACACGATTCATAATTCTCAGACGAACAAAAAACCTAGAATTCTTCTCTCAAGTTCTTCCCAATTTTCAGCAATGGTAGCAAATCAATCCAACACTGAAGAAATTGTCTCACAACCTTTGATGAAAATCCAATGTACGAATTATCAAGTTGACGCTGCTGTGTCGACGTATCCAGAGGAGTTGAAGATGTTAATTGTTGCTCTGAAACAATCACCTTTAGCCACGGTGATGTTTAACTCCTTTTCCGTTCCAATGACTTGGTTATCAATGGCGGCTTCCACAGCTTCATACAAGAAACCAACATATATCATCACTTTCAATTTGGTGAATGATAGAAGAGTTCGATTGACAAAGTCAATGTTCATCAGTTACTTGGAGATTCCTAACTCAACACCATTCTTCAAACCTCACAATGCACAGATTGTTCACATGTTCAATGAAATGGGGTATCAACCACTGTTGGACAAAATAAGTGATTTCAGAAAGTCAGGCTTGCCATGTATGTGGAATTTTCTCTTTGGAATTTTCCTCAGGTGTTTAACAGGACGAAGTGTAGGTCTTAACAGAGGCAGGATGGAAGTCTATGCTATGGTCATGGGACTTTAATACGATCTAAATGTGGATAATGGGACTCAATTATGGAAGGAATCTATTAAGATTCTTGAAAATACAACTGTGGAAAAGGGGATTTCGTGTGCTTGTTATTGGAGCTTGGTTCTTCAAAAAGTTTATGAAAAAGCAGGTATTCAAGTCCCTGAAGGTGCAGAGGTTGCAGAATTTACTAAATACCAATGCCTTAAGGTAGTGGAGGATGACGAAAATATATTTACGAACATTGCAAGAATTCCTTATACAATGCTTCGCAAAATACATTCTTCTCATAAAGTGCTCGTACGATATATGAAGACTATCAATCAAGATGTTCAAACTCGAGTTATGTTAGATGTTGAAGGTGAGTCTTCCAAGCAAGCAAAGAAGACAAAGAATGAGGAGCAAACACAGACTGAATTACCTAAGTCTATTGTAAGGGAAGAAATTCAGAAGGAGGTTGGATCTGACAAGCCTGCGAAGGAGATTATACCTTCAAAATCAGGAGTTTTAAAGAAGCTTCGCAAATTGTCTCACAAGCGGACTTCATCTGATGATTCTCCAACCATTCGCAAAACACAAGTAAGTAGTAAGGGAATTGTTATCAGAGAAATTCCTACACCTACTTCTCCAATGTCCAAGAAAAGGCGAGCCCATGATGTTGCGAAGCACATTACTGGGAAATTATATAAGAAGAGGAAGCTTGTTGTTAGAGATGGCTCTTCAGAAGATGAAGTTGTTCCTGAAACTCCGATTGTTTCGACTTCAATGATGGTAACTACTTCCCTTATTTCTTCAAAAATCACTTCGCATGTTTCTACCACAACTACATTTCCACTCGAAGTAGTCTCTAGTGAATCATTTAATGAGGAGGTACCTACTTCTGATATGGTTGTCAACGTATCTGATACTGGGGCACCTATCACGAGTGTCGACACATCATTGCCTATTATTTTGTCCACTTCGTTACCTATCTCATCTGAAAGCCTAAATACTTCGTGACCACCATTTCCCATTCCAAACCCGTGTGTTACAACTTCACCCATATTTGATCATGTTTTGAAGCATCCTTTCACGACTCTATTTCCATCTCAATCCCCTGAGGATCCTCAACCAATAACTTCTCAAGCTCATTCTGAGGATGAAACTGAAGGAGGTGGTTTCGGAGGAACTTTTGAAGATCCTCACTTTGATTCAGAGGAGGAGGAGATACATGACCACATGCTTATGTCGGGTAAACAATTCAAAATTCTGAATCGCAAGTTAAATACCATTCTTCAATCACAAGCTGACTCTGGTGCAAAGCATTCGCTTTCTGGTATGAAGGTTGATGCGATGATAAAAGCAGCGGAAAGAAGACTGCTTGAGAAGATTGATGGTAATGATAAAAACAATGAGCTTCGGCTTAAAGCTCAAGGGAAAAACTTTTATGGTGCCTTACAAGAACTGAAAAATGTTACAAAAGAACGTCATGTTCTTTTTGTCCAAGAAGTCAAGAAAGTAAGGGAGGACGTGAACTTGAAAGTCGAAGAATTGAAGCAAGAAATTGCAAAAGAGCTTCAATAGATTACTTCGCAAAATTTGATAGTACAACAACGTGTTGACATTGTGGCTGATACACTCACAACGATTGTTAAAGACTATCAATCAACTGTGCCAACTATCGAAGCCAAGAGAAAAGATGACAAGGAGCAGTTCGCTAAGCTCATTGAGTTGTTAGCTGAATTAAAAGCCATTGTGTCGAAGCCTACTTCTCAGACAATCTTAACTCCTGAATTTTTAACGCTGAAAGTGACTTCGTTGGAACAGGCTATTCTGAAGGCTTTGGCTCCCATAACAAATTTTACTTCGCTTTTGCCAAAGAATGCCCCACCTGCTTTCACAGGGGTGCAAGGGGGAGAAGTAATAGGAAGTAAAGGGGAGGATGCGGAAGTTGTTGGGAAAGTGTATTCGACTCAACTAAAAACAACATTACCTTTAGATACCAGCTCAATTCCTTCAACAATGGTAACATCAAAATCAATTACAAAAGTAATTCCTAAAGGAATTAAAAATGGTGTAATAGATAAAGTAAGCTTTAGTGCGAAGCCTGATACTTCAAATGTTGGGAAAGGAAAAGATATTGCTTATGAAAAGTCGAAGGAGGAGAAGAAAGCTGAAATCGATGTTGAGATAGAAAAACAGAGGCATATTCAAAGCATAATGAGGCTAAGAGAAATTGACCCACCAACAATGAACAAAGGAGATCCTGCGAAGTTATACTTGTTCAAATCAATTGAATCCAGAGTGTTGGGGAACCACATGTATGCATTTGAGAAAAAGCCAAGGAAAAGCTATGCCACTTCGAACTCAGACACGTGCCAACTAGACTTCCCAATTAACGAAATGATGTTTATCATGGCACAGTACAAAGTCAGTGAAAGATTCAAAGATCCTAATGAGTACACTTACTTGAAAATTCGGTTTCATGTTGTGCTAGGGAAAAATCAAGATGAAGTTTGGTCTTTGATAAAGATAAAAAGAGTGACAGCTATAAAGAAAGATGTTATGTTCGAGAATTTGCTTCAGAACTTTCGTTACTTTGTAGTTCGAGCAGACAACAAACCATTTGATTTCTCAATTACCAACTTTCCTTTGATGAATCTCAATGATCTCATTCAAGTTGCCCTAATTTTGAAGGATATGGAAGAAAACCAACTGAAGGAAACTGATTTAGATGTGTTCGGACTTGGTTTAGGGCATCTCAAGATATTCATCGATAATTACTATGATTGCTTGGCCTTAACTGATGAAGAGCTTGCTTCAGGTGTTGGAAGAATGGTTAATGTCTCCATGGAACCTACGAAGCCACAACAGGAGTTGATGAAATATGCTGATGGTGAAATTGGTCTTAAACCATTTGGCATGGTGTTCATACGGGAAAGACACAAGGGGAAAGGCAAAGAGATTATGGTTTCAAGTTGCTGATATTGAAAGATATACAACTTCGCAATATATGAACTTTATTGTTCGTATGAATAACTGCACCAAGAACAATGATGGAGACAAGAAGGAGCTGAAGAAGATAATCACTTGGTACTCAGAAATACGAAGGACAATGCACTCTGTTACTCAACTTCTCACTAATTGAGTGACTTCGACTGCTTACAAAGGGGGGAGAATGTTGAGTCATTTTGTTGTAAAAGTCGAAGCTTTGTCTATTTTATTTTGCATGTTTATTTACTAAGTCATTTTGTATAGAATCCTAATGTCTAGACTTACTATTTTTTGTTCACTCATGTTTCCTATAAATAGGGGCTAAGGATAGAAGTAGAGACACGAGTCTTTCTGCTTATTTTTGTAATCAATATTGTATTGGAATTCTATGTTCAATACAAAACCTGCTGATTAATATTTACATTTGGTGTTCATATCATTCATTACTCATTCATCTAAATAATGATTGATTTCTAAATCTCGATTACAATTGTCTTCAAAAGTAAACCTTTTTTATTATAATACGCTAAAGTATTATAAATAAAAAGGCAAAAGAGACTAGGCATGGATGTAAGACATGAGAGCATACACAAGCAGCCTACCATGCCCTTGATAATTTCGGCCATGGAGAGGGAAGGAGATAAAATTTGTCTTCTAGTCATTTTAACCAAGGTAGAGTTAGACTTTAACATAACCATGGTTAAACAAAGTGTCTAAATCTTTGGACATGACTTATTATATAAGACAATGTCATATGATGATTGATTGTTGTTTCTTTTATTATTATTTTCATAAAACAATAATTATTCTCTAATTAAATACAAGAGTTGAATTTATTTATTAATAACAAATTACTTAATAAATATACAAGAAATACCAACTTGATTAAGGTGTGACCCAATAGGATCATGTGTCTTTAGCAATGTCACTCAATAATGATTATTAATCATATAAATCTAACAATACTCCTTATTTTTGTAGCTAAAAGTGATGCTTAGGTCATGAATCTATTCTAGGTAATTTGGGCGAGTGAGCTTATCTCGCAAAAGGAGTTGGAGTACAGAGAAGTTTGAGGAAGTGGTTGGTGTAGGAAGAGGAGAAGTAGCACTCGCACCATTTGACATCTATGAAGAAAAGAAACACAACTAGTTTGATCAAGAATCCTTTTATTATAATTACAAATATGAATTTATTAATCAAAAGGCTAGGATCCATATTTGGCTTCACAATGTGAGGTGGATTAGCCGAAAAACACGAGATTTATTGGCTTATATCAATAGCCTTTTAATCGCTTCAAATCCACACTTACCATTCGTGACTGGATTAGCCATGGATCATGAATCTAAATGGGAAATCGAACATGCAAAGTTACAACGACATTCGGCTCAAGTAACGCTTTAGAATCACAATCACCATATACCTTTCTTTGAATATGTTCTTCTTTCGACGAGCTGGTAAACATCACATGCTTACGTTAACAAGAACATACCACAATGCATGATTTCCGTGAGAAGCATAAGTTTCACATTATATATATATATATATATATATATATATATATATATATATATATACACACACACACACACACACACACACACATACTAGCTCTTTACCCGCGCCAAGCGACGAATGCAAATAGTTTATTTTGGCAAATAATTTAATTTAGAAACATGTTATATTTCTAGGAACATAAATTATTTTTCGATGAATCGTTTCCTTTCGGTGTTTATTGTTCATTTGGAAATGTCCATTTTTATTTGTTGTCATGATTAATCAATAACTGGTTCTTATCTTGTCTGAAAAAATAATATTTAAAAAATAAGTAAAACTTAGAACTGAAAATTAGATGCTATAATTAGACTAATAAATGAAAGTATATTTCTGTTTCTTGCTTTTAGCCCAAGGGCTAATGCAAGGTATAATAATGTGGTTCAATTTGTTTGTCTAATCTTGCATTATACTTTCATTTAAAATTCATAATTTTTTTAAAATTGAAGTATTTTTTTCCTATTATACCATTGTATTTTTAAAGTACAATGCTTAATAAGAAGAAAAAAGAAAAAAAAAGAGTTAGAATTAGAAGTTAAAGTTAGATGTTATAAAAATAAATGAAAGTACATTGTTATTTCTTGCATTTAGCCCAATCAGAAGGTAAATGAAAGATATATCATATACTTTCATTTGTTTGTCTTATACAACATCATACTTCATTTCAAATTATTACCTTTTATAAAAAATTGATGCAACATTTGAATACTAATTATATTATTTGATTTTCATCAAAAAATGCTTCAAAAGGAAAACCAATTAAAATACATTAATAACTCTTACAGCTAGCACCTAATTAGGTTAAATTCAAAAAATAACAATGTACTTTCATTTGTTTCTAGAACATGACATCTTTTTTTTAATATTTTATTCTATTTTTTCCTTATTAAACATTTATATTTCAAAGATCAATGTTATAATAGGAAAGATATTGAAAGTATAATGCCTATACTGTAAATGAAAGCAATAAACACAATCAAATCCTGTATCAATAAAAAAACAAATCACAAGGAAGTAGTCAAACAAGCACCAAGGACAAAATGGTCAACCACCAAAAAAGCACCATAATATGACAATAGAAAACCCAACGCAATCTTCCAAGAAGTGCGGGATAGCAAACCACAAATTTTATCAACAACTTATGTTTACACTTTTCATAATGATTCAAACTTAAACTAAGTGAATTTAATAATTGTAATTGGATGGTTTGTTGGTAACGTTAATCATGCAACATTTAGGACCTGTATTATAAAATAAAATTGGATAGAATTCTACAAACACTAACATTTGCGATTAAATGAAAGCAAGCACTTTAAACATTTTTTTAGAAAAATTATTTGATTATATAACTATATATAAAAAATTATTAAACATGCTTATTAAATAAAAAAACACTTTTGACTGTCATACATGCTTCGGTATTCTTACCGATAAAAACTTTGGTAAAAAAAATATAAATTAAAGTATACTAATATATAATCTTTATTGTTTCCTCATTGGCACCAAACGATTTTAAAAATTATTTCCATTTATATTGAAAATGATAATTTTAAAATGCTTAATATCATCGGTTTTTAAACAAATACCATATATTATATTATTTTATCATATATATTTCTAAATTTGTTATGTTTGTTAAGTTTTTTTTTGTAGTTTAAACAAAAACATGTATATTTTTCTTGAAGTATCTATTCTAAAGTCTCATGGAAATTCAAAAGTTTTAATTTGAAATATATGTTTTATGTTAAAAATATACTTTTAATATGAAAAAATTGATTAAAATCCTTTGTTTTCGATTTTCGATAAAAAATATTAACCTTATCCGATTTTTGTTTTGTAGACAACTTTTTATAAGGGAGCAGTGTAAGTAATCTTGATTATTAAATTAACATCCATGTTGGTAACGAACCAAAATTTCACCTTTAGATTTACCAATATTCAAATTAAAAATGGAGTTGATACAATAGAACAAAAGAGAGCAAACTATAATAAAGTTCACCACAAACACACCAATACACACACATGTGCCTACCAAACGGTAATAATCAGATTCAAAAGAAATCTCGTTTTAATGTAATTATGCTAAAATGTGTTAAAAATCAATATCATCATCTTAACTATTATAACTTCAAGTGCTCAATAAGCCACAACCACAAACCTTTGTAAGAGTAGATTAGGCCAGGTACCTCATTCCTCTTCAAGTAGATAGGTACATCGCTTCTTAAAGATGGCCCCCCTTGGAGAGTTGCTTACTAAGGCCGTCTACAACAACCTCCTCTGTACCTAGAATAAACCCAATTACCTCAAGTTAGTGGTCCGACTAATTTGAAACATCAATCATAAATCAAGGCTAGAAAATAAAGAACACACATAATTCAAAATGAAGAAAGCAATATTAGCTAAAAATAGAAAGCATCATCCAAAAATAAAGGGCACAATGTGTTAGTTAAAGAAATGAAAATGATGATATATTAATTAAATGATATTACCTTCCTACTCACCCAAGATAGGCCCTCAACCAGCTTCCCAAAATCCTTTCCTTCTTCCAAAATAGCGTAACCAATTCTCCCTATACATTAAACCAAACATCCATCAAGTTTCCCCATGGAACCACTTAATTAAACAGTTTAAGGGTCTCATAGGCATAAGAACAATGGCCACAAAAAAGGCCACAAAAAAAGGGATCCAAGGGAGATAGACAAACAGATACATAGCGTATACATACTAATCAACACTGTAACATAGTCGATGTTCTGGTCCTTCCCCTTGTAGCCACCATAGTTGAACTGTATGCTAAAGCTAAAATTAATTATAGTACATTTGGAAAACAAAATGAAAGAATCACAAACACACGTAATCTATTCAATCAAGCAAAAAATATGCACGGTGTATGTGTATGTGTGTAAGCATAAATAAAATAAATCTACAAAAGAAGATGAAGAAATCGAACCTGTAGAGTTCTGTAGGAACACTTGTTTCAGATATACAATGAAGTGATGAGGGAACTGGTTTTGTTGGAAACAAAAGGGGCAGATCCAGATATGGTAGAGAAGTGTATACGGCAGAAAGTTTTGCTGACGGCGAACAAGGTCTTGCATTGGAGAGGTGCTTAAGGATTGTAAGGGATGTATGGGTGAGAGCGGATCAGAGACATTGAGGTGACGATGGTCTATAGGGGAGATAAATGTGGGGAGACAATGTATATAACTTGGGTTTAAGGTAGAACCGACGTAAAGAGGGTGGATTTTGGTCTATTCGATTTTTAGAGATGGTGGCGACCACCGTCTCTAGGGTGGTGATGGCGGTGGACATAGTGATTAGTGGGGTGTAGAAAATATTTTTCCGTCCCTATTTTTGTTCCTCTACATGACTTTGATATCATTCCTACACCTCCATTCAGTGTCGGCTAGAAGCTAGAAACAGTTAGGGAGATAGAGGTGAGTGATTGATGGCTATTCGATGGTGGTGAGAGAAGTGAAACGGTGGCGGCAGTCATGGCTTGCAACATTGGCAAGGCAGCACCATGAATGTGATGCTAAATTCTAACCAGGTTTTGATCGATTCAAATTTCTGAAAGTGTGGAATGGTTGTTCAACTTTGACCTTGACCGAATAAGATTTATCTAGTAATGCATAAAGTTGTTGTATATGATGTTTTAAGAGTTGTACCTCTTAAAATTTAGCAAAATCTAGTAAATGCTTTTTAAGGTGTATATATATATATATATATATATATATATATATATATATATATATATATATATATATATACATGAGAATTTGTTTTGTTACTTATGGAGTTAATAACTTTTGATGGGTTTTATAGCTTATAAATCTATGAAATAAACTTAGCCCTTAAGTTCACATGCAACCTCTTTGGATCTATGTTTTCTCTATTGATAGCGTTAACTTAGGAATATCAAGAACCCTAAAGAAAATCTATAATAATCGAAATAAACATAGAGTTAGGGTTTACATATCATTTGGTTGTTATAGCAAATAACCAAACAAAATTCCTTCTTGAAATCCTTGGAAAGCAAGCCCCAAACGTTTAGCGCCTCTAAAGGTTTGTACCAAAAAACCTATCAATTAGAAGACTTGAGGAGAGGGGAGGTATGCCATAAATCTTTTAGCTCTTGGTTTGCAAGAGGAGTGGATGAAAATAAGCCTGCAAGGGGCGTTATTTATAGCAGATGCAAGGAGCCTTGAAAACCCTAATTTGAATATAATATTAATATTTCAAATTAGGTAATTATCCAACTCCTTAATTAACTATATAAGAATATTCTAGATCCTCTAATGATCCTTGAAAACCGTACATGACCTATGGAAGGTTTTGGAATCCCTCTTATTCAATTATTGAACAAGTATAACTTAAATCCTTACACTTTTAATTAATCCAAATAATTTCAAAATTAATTCCAACAAATTTATGATTAATTCTTAGTTAAATATTACTATTTCTAGTTAATATTCTAATCTTATAATATATTAACAAATCATTATTTGCTAATTATTAATCACATAATAAATTAATAAATCAACAACTATCTTCATATGTCATTTTAGTCAATTGTTGGTTATATGGCCAACCTAAAAAGGACGCTTCTTATATTTGCAAGGTTATAACAATTTAGTTATAAGCTTAGACACTTTAATCCAACAGTCTCCCACTTGGATAAGTCTATAACTACAATTGCAAGTATAACCAAACAACGAAGAGTGCTTTCCAAAGTGACTGTCGAACTCTGATCTAATCAGACATTGTCCCTAAGTTAAGTGATAAAATATCACTTCATTATACAATATATTGTATAGACATGAGACATGGAGAAAAATTAATTTCAGAGTGCAAGATCATGTTTCCCGATTTTCTAAATTATGATGACTAAATTCAGATTACTCATTGAACACATCAATTTAGTCTGGGTTCGGCCAAACACTTTAGGTGTCGATCACAAATGATCGAGGGTCCAACATATATCGCATTTCCTATTAAGGAAAAAGGAATGAATATACTTTGACTTATATACTTGTATCATTTACTCACAAAATCATACATGACACTACGTTTTATGACATCATGTTACTGATACATTTTTGTAATACCAATGCATAACTGAATTCTAAATTACAACTTATATATATATATATATATATATATATATATATATATATATATATATATCCATTTGAAGAATAAAATATATTACCATCTCAAAATTACTTGTGACAGAAACTAATGAGGTGATTCTATGAGTGTGTGTTTATCCAATACTCAAAATCTTGATTTTATAAGTACTCATGAGTCATGAATATCATAGCAATCTTATTGCAATGTCCAATCCCTATGGACAATCTACAATCAATTCATTACAGTCTTAATTCACTACTTATAAAAGCATGAGCGACTGTGGAATTTGAATAATCAAATCATTGAGGAAGTAAAACAATTAAAGTGAAACACAATAATAGAAGAATTATCTATACCATCATACCTATTGAATATAAATAAATCTCTATTATTTAATCACCATAATAATTACAAATTTATTCGTTCTATAATGTTTCGAATAATCAACTAACCACTTGAATTAAATAATATTAGCCATTCCTTGTTATGAATATGCATACTATGACTCTATATGGTCCTTCCTTGGTGAACATATCAACTGGACATTACTCCAATGATGCTTATTTCATAATTCCAAATTCTTATCACTATCCTAGATCTGGTGGAATTCCAACTTAACATGCATTCATCTTCTCTGATACCGATATTACAGAACATTTCACTTGAACTTTGTTACTAAGAAACGATTCCATGCTGATGAAGTTTCAAATTAAAGGTATGCTCCTTGAACACATTTCTTGCATTAAAGTGTCTAACTCACATGTATATTTTACAAGCATCTCCCATTCTGGAAACATTTCTATATTTCCATATGACCATCAATTCTTACCAAGGATCATCTTAATCCAAAATCACGTCACTATGGTCCATCCTAAATAATATCATACGTCTAACTTTCCATAAGCAACCAGTTTCTGGAAAAACCTCAAAATGTTCGGGACAGTTGTTTAACAACTTTAGTTGCACGAAATTCTAATGCTTTTCAAACTATGCTTGGGGCATTTGAAAAATTAGAATCAGTGAATATTAATGTATATATGATTGATCATATATCTAAAGAATATGGGAATGGATTTATTATGTCTCACATAAGGATTTGATATTTGTTTAATCTCTTACAATAATATTTCCATATATCGAATTTCCTATGTTGAAACATTTCAACATGATATTCATATATGTATTTGACTAAGTCCCATTAAATTATATGATCTAAACCTTTAGATTTGAACTAAAGTATAAGTGCCCTCTCCATTAAGTCTACATTCGCAAAACAATTCCCTAACTTTCCAATTTACAAATTTGAGGCATTGTTCCCTACGAAGATTATTGTTAAGATGCAATACTAGCATAAAAATTATGCTCCAACTAGCTTTGACATTTACCTAGAAATCAACTAGACTTCTAGAAATCAATACTCTTTGACATTAATATAGAAGTACAAATTTCTGTTATACGATGCTTTGACAAGTCCCTAACTATACTTCTTAAACATATATACCTTAATTGGATAGTATATGTGTGTGTTTGTGTCACAACTAACGTTTTTAGCTAGGAAATTGTATTTTGATGTAAACATTAGCTATGGCAAGACTTGTACTTTAAGTGAAAATCCTACTACATGCTAAAATGAAACAATCTATTTGAATCAAAACCCCTGCGTAAAGTTCAAAATCTAATACAATACATCTCACATATTCATCTATAGTTTGAAAACCCTAAAAATCCCGGTTCAAGTTTATTAATGGACTAGGATCCTCTTATTGGGCCTAATGGACCAGTAAACCTTCAATTTTGATATTTCCGGCCAAGGAAACCTATTTCGGCTCTAATTGGACCCACAACCATGAATCTAAAGTATTATAGGTCATGTGGGCCTAGAATGATTCATCTTATCTCTATTGGGCCATGATGGGCTGTAAATGGTTTCATAAGGCCTAATGGGCCGTAAACTATATTATTGGGCTTCATTGGGCCGTGATCCCTCATAAGGGTCCAATAGGCCGAAAATCTTCATCTTGGGCCTCCTAAATTCGAACCAACTCAAGAAAGGACCCAAACTCTTTCATTCTCTCTTCCTTTTTTCCCTTATACTCAGCCCAACAACAAAAGAAAAAAAAGGAAACACAAATGGGAAGGAAATAGAGTTGACACCTCATCAATACCTAGTAGATATCCATGTAAGAGTACATGTATCCATGCAACCCTCAAATCACCCACTTCATAAGCTAACCCTTCCCCTCTCTTATATCTCTCTAACTCTCGGCCTCTCTCCCTCTCCAACCTCACTCACCATTTCAAACTCAACACATTTTCTCTCAACTTTCAACGCTCTTTCACTCCCTATCTCTCAATAAATTCATGAGTATTAGCTAGGTTTTCAAGAAGATCAGTTCAAGCTTCACATTGTGGTAAGATCATACAAACTTAAGTTGATATACTTCATTTTAAGCTTACTCACTCTTCCTAAATAAATGTTATTCGTAAATCATGCTTCCTAGAACTTCCTTAGTTTGAAAATCTTCTCAAGAATACATCTAGGGCCGAGATCTTCTCATTCCCTCACCAAAAACTGAAAACTTCAAATCAAGGTGAGTTCATACCCCTCTATTTTCGATTTTTACTTTGTTTTTCTAGTTATATATGTGTTTACATGTTATAAACTTCATGTACTTAAAGATCTACTAAAAGATGATGAAATTGGTTTCACATAACACTTATTAATAAACTTCACGTTTGATTCAACTTCCTAAAATCTGAATGGTTCTCCCCCACTTGGATTCGTCGAAGCTCTCCAATCCTAAGAAGTTTGATGGATTCCCAATCCATGTTACCTCCATATGATTGAACCTTGAAAACCTGTGCATTCTAATACTAGTGTTGCATCACTAGCTAAATCCAAAGACCACACAACATTTGAAATCTAGATGAACACTCCCAGAAAGCTCAGCGAATCCAACAACCCAATCGCTTCCCATGATATAGCACCCTAATCCTTAAGTCCTTTATGCTGGTCTTAATGACCATAACCCTCAAGATTGATGAATCTCCTTGGCACCTCCAATGACCAACCAAACCCATGCGACTGACACCACCATCTCTTTGCTACCATTCCTTCCCTAGCAACGGTAGTGATTGAACCCAAAAGTCGTTCCATAAACGACCCTCCATCCCACAAGATCAAATGAAAAAATAATTGAACCCTGACTTTACTGGATAACTAACCCACTAAACCTGAGCATAGAACTTCCCAAAAATACCCCTTAATTGATCCCAACAAAGAACAAGAATAACAACCGAACACACTGAAACCCGTTTAGAAACATACGACCCGCTAATGATTCATGGCATGCAAAATGGAAAATATAAATTCCTGATGATATAACCCAAACAATAGCATATAATTACACCAATGATAATGCTTACCCATACCTCTACAAAAATTCCCAAGCATTATAAATATTGATAATGGCCAAGGAGAAAGAAAAAGATAACATACCTGCAACAACATCGGATGGAACCTTGGTCTCCCCTATCTGACACCACAATTCTCGGCTCCTGTCTGTTTGGATCCCGCCCTATTCGCACTACCATCATTGATCATCAAAGTAACCGGAGCAGGCGCACTAACTGCTCCTCCCCTCAACATCGGACAATCGACCTTCTTGTGGCTCACTTGGTTACAATGCGAACATAACGGGCTTGTCCCCTGAGGATAATCCATGCTGATATGACTAACCCTGCCACACTTAGAGCAGCCCATACCCCTAGAACAACAACCCCATTATATGCATTTTCCCACACATGCTACATTTACGCCGACCTTGATGGCCCTTCAATCGCTGATCTGAATTCGTGGGTCTCTTCACAGGACCCTCAACTGCATGCACTTGATTTGACCCCTCTTCCACAGGTGCTCCAAATTGATCTCCCGCTCTCGGGCTCCAAATCATATCATTCAGGGTCTTGCACGCATATATACTCACAAAATCCATGATATCATCCTTCAACATATCATTGTACGTTACCTTCTTCATCTCCTCATCTGTTGCATACTGTGGAACCAATAAAGCCCTCTGTCGTAACTTGGCAGTGATCTCTGCCATAGTCTATGTAGTCTGACGAATGTCCTAAAACTCCCTCGCTAACTGATGTACCACAATAGCTGGTGTGAACTCAACCTTAAACCGGATAAAAAACTAAACCCAAGTCATCGTCTACAAGGCCTCGCCTCCCAAGGTGAAGCTTACCTCCTCCTACCAATCTCAAGCTCTATCTTTCAAAAGACAGTAAGCTAGTCTGACCTTCAACCCCTCAAGGCATAAACTCATGCTAAACGCGTTCGAAATATCTGTTAACCATATTCTAATGGAAATGGGATCCTTCTCCCCAAAGAACATGGGAGCTCCACAAGCACGGAACTATCGGAAAGAAGCAGTACATACTCCAATAATAGACATAACCTCAGCACAGAATGTGCCTAAGAACTCATCCAAAATCTCTAGAATCCAGTCCTTGACTGAACCAAAGATCACATGAATCTGCTCCTAAATAACATGGGTACTCTACAAAGAGATACACTCTCGCATCTGCTCGATAATCGGCTCAGTACCTACACCTGAACTGGAACCAGATCCCGAACCTCTTTCCCAAGCGCTTATCACTATATTGAAAAACAATATGCAAACGATCAGAACATACCCAAGAATCCTCACCCCACAGTTTTCCTAAATTCTCCAAGATTCTTCGTGATTCTGGTATGGATCCTGTGCTTTCAGTAGTATGAGCCCAATACTACCTTCCATACGTATCCATACTTTCATCAAGAATCATCCTAAATACTCGAAGTCACCTTCTCAAACCGATACTCCAAATGATCACTAAACAACGGGGTTAAACACACTAAAGCACTCCCTAGGCTCCTTGGCCTCACCTTTCCATCAGCTGCTAAAAGACTCCCACCAATGTCAACCAACTACCCCAGGAATAATGTCACATGCAACAGATATCAGATAATCCTTCGAGTAAAAGACTCAACCGAAGAATAGTTGGACTCAAACGAGAGCTATGCAATAGGACCAAATCCATCACTCTGAGATTATTTAACATGTACAACATGTGACCTAACATAATCACTTAGTAGTTTTTCCACATCACTAAGAGTCCCACAAAGAATAAAACAAGCAACATTCTGGAAACGGAAAATCTAACCATCATATCAGTAATCAAGACATTCTTTCCACTTATCTGAAATCCATACTAGCATGCAATCCTAAAAGAACATACACTCAGGCATATAAAGGAATCTCCCATGTCATAAAATCCTGAGCAGATCCTTAGCCGTAAGCTAGCATGCAACTCTAATAATCATATAACATAATAAACATGTATGTGTATTCTAGGAACCACTTACTTAAGTTCGATCGACTGCAAGCATCACAACCTTTTTTTTATTAGACACCCATTTACCAAAACATTTATTTTATGAAAAATTTAACAAACCTTTACTTTGAGTTCAAGCACACCTGAGGGTATGCCCGAATCCCTCAAACCAAGGCTGTGATACCAACTTGTAACATCCCAAAATATCAATGCAAAAATTTTGTTTTTAATACAATCAAAACAACATTGATCTTTTCTTCAAACACTTAGAAGCATCTTATAAAAACAGTTGTCAGAGTACAATCTAAAAACCACAAGGTTGTGGAAAAACATGGGTGTATGTGTTGCGATCAAGTGGGGCCCTTCCCTTTGGAACCAAAAGTAGATAAAACCAAAAATAACAACTATAACAACAAATCTTTGTGAGTTTCCCCAAAATATTGTATATCATACATAACGTACATATAAGATAACTTATACATGCAATAAAAGGTTCTATGTGACAACCATAGTCTTGTCATTATGCCACAAACCGTATCATCTTCTTTCCTTGTCAGTCAGGGGGCCAAACACCCTGGGTCTGACAAACAAATGCAAGGAGCCACCTCGTGGTCTTCCATGCAAGCATCACAAAGAAAAGTAACATACAATCTACAACTAAATATCTATTTAATTGCGAAGGTCTGAACCCTAGTCCTCCATATAGAGTTTCCAAGAGCCACCTCCAAGTCTTTCATATAGTGCCAAGGGTTGGTTGTTCAGTAATACATACACCATTGAGTTGGCATTGGTGCCTTCAACTCACCTCATACAACTAAAACCGACGAATAAATCTCTGACTGCAGATGCGCTAAAATTCTCACGATATCAACAGTTAAAAAGGTCTTTTATCCTAATTTCGACGCTTATTGTGATTCGGGACACATCTATTAAGTTGGTGTTATTTTGAACCAAAGACAAGGCCCAAACCAATTTTCTAAAAGCCCAAAATCCAAAATAATCATCCAAAGCCAAAATATGGCCTAATTTTCCAAATTAGACCAAATTCCTTTTATGTCCCTTTTCCTAAGAGAGTCCAATAAAGCCTCAACAGCCCAACCAAAGAACTCTGATGGCCCAACATGGCTCAAGACAGCCAAGCCCACCCTATCCCAAAACTGAAACCCAAAACAAAAGAAACCCAACCTGCTGAGTATGCATATCGTACTCATCCTATATGCTCAACAAACTGCTTAAAGGGATTCTATGCACAACATACATGCTTGTATGCCCCACGTCTTACCATGCCCCAAGCTCAAATTTTACTTCCTTTAGGTGGTTAATCACATAAAGTTTCCAACATTATCCACATCCATGCCTTAATCAAGCTCATAAAGCTAAAAAGGAGTTAATAGATGACTTAATGCATGCAAGAGACCATAAACATCATAAAGCTTGCACCTTTAACCTTAAGAAAATCGTAATATAACCAGATCTAAAAGGATAAACCCCACAAACGAATTAACTTATCAAATTAAACCAAAAGGGACCAAAGCATAAAAACCATGACATGAAGAGATCTAATCAAACAAGGTTCAAGGTTGGGACTTTATACCTTAAAAGTTACCAAAAGATGAAGATAAGTTTGGATCTCTAATGTTCCTTCCAATGAATGAGTATTCAAGCTTCTTCTTCCCCCCTCTAGATGCACGAAATCCCCCATAAAGGCCTCCCACGAGCTCAAAAGCACCATCCAATGGCTATGGAACGAATTAGGGTTTTAAGATGTGGAGGCTAGCTAAGAAATGATCAAAAGAGGCTAACAAGTGGCTTATATAGGGTACACCCCCTTTAAAGTAGGGTTTCTATTCAGCTCACGTACGCTAAGCATACTCCACGTTCACCCAACGTACATGGGTGAGCTTCCCGATCCTTCTCCATGAGTATGCCTACTGTACTCCATCTATCCTGAAACTGTCACTTTTTCCTTCTAGGGACTAAGTCCGCAAAACTTTGCACCCGCCAAGGGTATAGACTAAAAAGTGAAAAGAAACTAGTGTTACACGAGTTTCGTCTTCGTGATTCTTATAACAAGAAGGTTACAAATATTGGATCCTTCTATCTCGTTAGTTACAAAGACCAGTTCATGTTCTTCTGTCATTCTTGGTGAACATGAATCTTGGAATCAATCTACAGAATCTCAACAATTAAAAGCATTCTCTCTCTTTGTTTACTATGAATTGTGTTTCCTATTTGATGTATTTGATATTTTTTGCTCTCTTTTATAGATAGTATTTTTAACAGTAAATGTCTTGGAAAATGGAAGTTCATTTATGGTCATTCAATTCAAATGATTTGATCGACCGAGTCTTTATCATGCTTCTGAAAAAGCTGTAAAATTATCGATGTTTCGAATATTTCCTTGTTTGAGTAACACTTTTGTTGTGTTCTTATATTATTAATTTTTTTATCATATTAAATGAATTGATGGTGAACTTTATAGTTCTAGACGGTAACTTAACTCTATGATACAAAATTTTAAACCACTTCGTGTTGATGAGTTAACACTGTTTATGATTCACGATGATTCCACCTCAGCGTGACTGAAACGGTTCATTGTTTCCTTCATTTCTTCTCAATAAAATTTGACGATGGTTAGTTTATTTATCGAAGGCTATCACACGTACCAACCCATTCTTACCATTATATTCTTCTTTAAAGATTAATGATTCAGGGTAATGTGCTGTACGTTGATGAGAGCTTGACAAATCTATGTTAATGGTTAAGCTAAAATACCACAACTTATCAAACGCATCAAACCATTCATTCCATAAATTCCTCTTTAGAATTTTATGATTCAATGTATGATACCAAAAACAGATGAGAATTCAAAAAAAAATTATGCCAATGAGAATATCATTGTCCATGATATATTACATGCACCTACCCATAATATATTACACGATCATTTATGACACACAATGTGTATCATTAAAGCCGCTATCAACAAAGGCCATGTCATAAATGAAGATGACACATATCATAATTTTAAATTTAAAAAAAATATATATTTATAGATTTACTAATTTTCAAATTAATTTTGCATTTCATGTCTCATAATAGAAAATAAAATACCATATACAAAAAAATACAATCCATTGCACAAAGTTAATTTCATACAAATAATCATTCAATTAATTGACAAATATTTGTACATTATTATTAAGAGGTTTTTTCTAACTATATAACTTAGTACTACATTGCTATTACCTTAGTTTGTGTACATTGTTGTAAGCAAGTGTGTATTGAAGCACCTTCCATGCAGTAGTACCCCCTTGACCAATACTAATATCATAACATAAGCATCTTATAGCACAAAAAACAACAATCAGTCAACAAAGAGTCAACATTCTTTAAAATACTATATGAACCTTCTCAAGTGATGCACATGGATCAAGAATACCCTGAATTGCAATTTAAAATTTACAAAAAAAAAAAAAAAACAAGAACTGATTGAGTCAACATTAACATATGACATATCAATGTGTTAAGGATTGATGAGATTAAATCAAACCTTACTTTAAAGATAAACCCAAGTCATTGTCACCCGATTGGAAAGCACGCAATCAATAATGTTTAAAACCTTTATGAACAAAACTTTTTGCTAACACAACATGTTCTCCTGTTTTTTCAACTGCAACTTTAAGCTCAACTACCCCAACCTTGAAGAATAAAATGCTAGTTCAACTTAGCCAAGTATTGAATCCATATGTAATGAATACAATTACAAATGCAAGTGATTAATGTCATTAATGGCATAACTTGTTGCCCTTGTCTTACCTTTATTAGCACCATATATCTTGTCTCATTTCACCTCCCAAATCAACAAATTCAAATATCCATGATTTGGACCTAAGAACATGGGAATACATAGATACAAATAATATTTAATAACATTGTCCCAAATATAAAACAAAAACAAGAATTAATATTAGCTTACTCACTTACGACCAAACGTAATGGTGACAGCTGAGTAAAAAAGATCATAATAGAGTGAGCCTACCTTAGCTTTCTGTACCCATTAACATACAATCTTTCATGGCGAAAAGATCACTCACTACTCGAAAGTTAGAAAAAGAAGGTTATCTAGTTTAAATTTTGAGAATATAACATAAGGAGAATCTAAAATAGACCAAAACTTGTGATAAACACTAAGAGATGGTGATAGAAGAGAGCGAAAAATGTTATCATATCTCACGAGGGATGTTGCTGATTTGTCTTTCTTCCATCATGTCTTTGTTGTTCAACTTGTAACTTATTCGTAAAAGCATAATGATTGATTTCTCCCATTACAAACAACATTCATCATGTAAACAATATAAAAAAAACATAAAAACATTTCATTCCATGCTGATTTATTTATAGTTACCTTGCCATGTTGAGTGTTGGCAACTCGTAATTTTTGTGTTATTGAGTCGTTATGATTTCCAGGAAGAGAGTTATTGCTAGAAGGTTCCAAATACAACTGAAGAAACTCTCGATTGAATGGCATATCATATTCATATCACACGGTATGTATTCCGACAACATCTAAATTAGGAGTTGAATAAACATAAAACATGATTAAAGTAGTAAATGTAAATGTTACCTTTGGGACGGCTTCTCTGAAAACAAAGTCTGAATAGACATTGGAAGACTTGTTTGTGAATTTTGCTTCAATCTCGGTTGTTTGTGGATTCCGAGGGTGTTTCGAAAGTTGAACATTAACCTTAAAGAGCTGCTTTCAAAAGTAACTAATGGTGGATAAGCAGGAGCATGATTTTCTGTTATAAAACAATGGTTAAAATTTATAAAATAACTGTTTTTACCAATTAGTGAAAACTATTTCCATTATCATCATCTCTTTTATAGCATGTCTCTAAGTAACATATTATGCAAGCATCCCACATACATTTAATTGTCTTTAATTCATATAATCCTTACTTCTATTTCTCAAAATTGAATACATCTGACAGTAATTGAACATGAATATTGGGGGAATTTGGAGTGGGATTAGGGGTAATTCAACTTACTTAAAGAAGAAAAGTTGACAGGGCACAAATCATAAAGTTAGAAACCTAGGCTAAATCTTAAACATATACATGTCTTATGGTTGCAGGAGAGAAAGATGGATCAAGGAGATATGCTGTTTATCGATTTTTTTCACTCAATTCCTAGGAATAATGTCAGAGCACAAGGTAACATTTGAATTAAGCAACAACTTCTTTATTTATTTAACTATTTTTGACTTTCGCACACAAACATATTAAACAACATTGCACCTTAATATATGCATATAGAAGAATAGATACACAACAAGTTATGAAAAAAAAGAGGTATCGAAATCCAGATACTTCTCTAAGACATCATACTTGTAACAATAAGATAACACTGATATTTTAAAATTTTGGAAGGGAAATTTCACCAACAACTTATAACTTTAGCTTCACAAAAATCCCAGGCTCAGTCAACACTAGAAAATGCGACATATATATAGATAGAACACATGAAAAATAGAAAAAACAGAGACAAATTGTCTTAACTTACAAATCATTAAGGTAAATGTGCCCTAGAAGATGAACGACATACGACCATTCATCTTGAAATGCAACGCCTTGTGAAGCAGTCTACATGAAAAAAGGAAAAACAAAGTAACAGTAAGATTGAAATCAACCCAACTGCTATAAAATTAGGGTTTCAAATCTTAACCCAACACACATTTAGTCGTAGTAGTAATCAACGGTTAGCGCAAAAATATCACTACATAGATTCATATGTATGTTACATGAAACATAAGTTGAACGTAGATATCAGCGACTTTGTCGTACGATCATGACGCCATTACATGTGTGAGTTGAGAGATATCCAATGACAAACATATATGAAAGGGGAAATTAAGATGAATAGAATTGAATAGCCAACAAGTACCTTATCCATGTAGTTATCGATTAGGGTTCGTTGAACTGGTAGCTTCAATTGCCAGTTGATGAGTCGTAGTTGTCGATTGACACTACAATCGAGAGGAGTTGCAGTTGACGAACTACTTAGTGTGAGGATCAATGTGGAAGAAATTGGACTACGGATCTGATTGCTCCACCTTTACGATTATATATATGTGTTTTAGGGTTGTCGTAGTTGTCGATCGACGCTACAACTAGGCTTCCGATTTGTATTTTTGGGTGCAAGCGTTGACTTTGTATTGACCTACTACCGGTGGTCCAGGTATTCCTCCGCCAACTGGGATGGCAAGACGGATAGTTGCCGCCATAGGCTGACGGCCTGACGCATTAGACTTTCCTTTAGGGACGCCATTTTAATAAAATCCAAACCCAAACAAAAAAATTGGAACAATAATATGAAAAAACCCTAAATGCTTAATTACAAGAGTAAAAAATTAAAGCAAAATGATAAGAGAGTGATTTATGTGCTTGTTCTAGAGTGTAAACAAATCAAAAAATCGATGGCATAACTGGTGGGAACAAGGGAGAAGAGAATGAGCGAGGTTTTTCATTTTTGGGATTCCATTTCCCTCCTTAGGTATATCGTGATGCTATATGGAGATGCGCCTTTCATTAAAATATTATAAAACGGCAGGCCTTGACGACACACTATTTATAAAAGGAGCCCTCCGTGTTTTTTTGACGAAAATTTTAGGGCACGCAAAAATGCATGTCCTCTATTCTTGAATTTTAGGAAAAGCTGACATTGTTTTTAGGGCACGCAAAAATGTGTATCGTAAATCATTGCGTGTCATTGTTCAAGATCATTAAAGGACTATTTTCTAGTAGTGCTTATGAAACAACTCACTGATGAAATTTTCTAATACTATATCAATGAATGGTAGCTTAACCCTACACTATTGGGAGGCATCACAAACTTACTGGGTAACCATCATCAATTCACTCGTTGATCGGTTATGCTAATGTTCATTGTCATCGATGACATGTCTCATTGATGTAACTTTCTTATCTAAACGGTAACTTTTTCGATAACGATCAAAAGGTCCATCATTAACTTGGGATACGAGATTTCTACAGTGCATATCTCTTAAATCATGATTATGTAGAAGGGAAGAAACTTCTTGGTATAAATTGGGAATTCTCCATCCTGGGTCACTTTTAAAAGCTATTCAAGAAATTCACAGTCAGACACACATACACACACGCACACACTCTCTCTCTCTCTCTCTCTCAAAAGACTCTATCAACCGTCATCTTTCTCAAATATTTCAACACATCAAAGCCTATGTACAAGTTTTCCCTAATGCCAATGTCATCAAAGGTCCTTATTCCCCTGACTCTCCCAACATCATTCAAGAAAACAATGTGGGATTCCTTGTTGAAATCCCAAAGCCGTTCGCAAACTTAGGAATCGAAGATTTCGTCAACTACGTCAAGAGTTGTCCTCTTTAATATGCTTTTTGTGATTTGCTAAACCCATCCTACGCTAAACAAGTATGTGAGTTCTACTATTCGTTTTGTTGATTCGGATGCTCGAACCATTACTCAAACCATTGGAGATGGTCAATATAGGGTTACTGTTGATGTGGAATCCTTCCGAACTTCTCTTCGTCTTCCTCGATTGGAAAATTACTATGAAAATTCCTCCGAAAAAAGGTGCTAGTATGTTCGTGAAGGATTACGGTATAATTTTATAATTAAGGGCACCACTCATGATCCTTAGAAGACTTGGAGTTTGGATCAATTAAATCTCTGTGAGCAAAGGATTTTATTTTCTACCATGGACAACAAAAAGATGGGTTTTGCTTAACTTTTTCTTAATCAAGTGATTGGTTGCATCACTGGGAACAAGAGGCTGGTGTATGTTCCTTATCCTCGTTGGCTTGGACTGATCTTATATCGTGAGGAGGGCTATGTTGAAAGTCATGGAATTATCATTCCACTTCATGCTCTCTCTTCAAAGATCATTAATACACTTCCTACTAAAGATGATTTGCATATTACAGTGAGGATGCCAAAATGGATTGACAAACCCTATATGGTTGAATCCTATGACTCTGAAGAAGAGAATAATGAGGATGATAATGATGATGGTGAATACGCTGGTGATAAAGAAGGAGATGATGAAGAAGAAATGTAGCATCCTAAAAGTAATGACATAAAATTTTCGTTTTTAGATTAATAATTCGTTAGTACAAAAGATTTCCATAAAACCAAGGTAATCAAGATTTATCAAAATATCACCAAATCAGAGTAAATCACAGTATGCCAAAACATGTGGTGTGTGCTCTACAATAATTTCGAGCTCTTCCATTTGAAAACTAAAGTGCCTGAAACATAAGCTGAAAATTGTAAGCACAAAGCTTAGTGAGTTCCCGAAGATACCACATACCACACATACATAAATCACATATTGGGCCCCCACCCTCCCTCGGGCCTTGCCCGGTCTCATGTCGCACTCGACCTCGGGCCCCGCCCAACATCGAGCACCACTCGGATTATACATCTGTCAATCACCAGGCCCTGCCTGACATTGGGCCCCATCCGATACACACATAATCATATAACCATATAACAATATAAACATATAACCTTACAAGAACATGCAATAATCACAAAGACTATAGTATCCCATACAGTCATCGAGCGCCACCCGGCATCGGGCATCGCCCGGTAAGCATAAAAACACCTACTGATAACTAACATACGATATCCTCCTCAGGCCCCGCCTGGCATCGGAGCTTTGCCGTTAAGCATTCCATCATATAACATGTGCAAGAATCGAACATACATCTAGCATCCGAACATATAAAAAATGGGCCTGCATTGGTTCCATCGACCTGCTAAACCCAATGAAGAGACTCACCTCACACTAAGAATCACACAGACGATCCCTGGCTGTTGGCTGACAGATTCCCCGAACTATCAGTATCAAAACAATACCCAATTAACAATTGGGTTTCCAAAACATAATCATAAATCCATACTCGAGGTAAAAAGACCATTTTACTGCTAATGTAGCTTGGTCCAAGACTAAGGCCCAAAAGCCAAATAACCAACCAAGGCCCAAATATGGCCCAATTTTCCAAATTAGGCCCAAACCCCTTACATGGTCCTTAGCCTAAAGCCCAACCAATTTTCCTAGTCCAAAACACTTGTACTCAGATTGGCCATTAAGAACTTAAATGCCCAAGCCCAAAAACGAAGGCTAAAACGAAGCCCAAAAGCAAAACCCTCTTGACTAAGTACGCAGGGCGTACTCGCTTGTACGTTAAGCATACATGTAATTTGGATTGTATGTTGTGCGTACAGGCTTGTACGCTCAACATACTCATCCATTAGGCGAATTTCGACATTAAGCTCATAATGCATAACTCCATAATTCCGAACCACAGATCTGTGCCCACATAAGTGTCTAGAAGCATGAAGTAATTGACTTGTTGACTTTACATCCCCGAAAAGAACCAATCTTCAAGATAAAGCATTATACTTTCACCAAATGGATACCATCTAATACATGGGCGATTCCAAACCCTAAAGGATGGAACTTTATGCATGTAGAACCTTCGAAACACCAAGAGTGGCGACTCATATCTCTTGGAGTGGAACCAAACCACTAGATCTCATTTGCGTGGCCAAAAAGTGAGAAAACCACATACAACATAGATCGAAGCCAACAATGAAGTAGATCAAATCTTTTTACCTCAAACAAGCTCGAAATGAAGCACAAACTCAAGATCCATAAGCTCTTACTTAATCTACAACCTTGCACCAAACCTCATCTTCTTGGCAATGACCCAAAAACACCAAAATGCACACTATGAGCTCAAAATCACAACCCTGGAGGCTTAGAGAAGGTTTGTAGGGTTTTGTGGACTTGGAGGCTGGTAAAGAGGCTAGTCAAAAAGAGTTAACGTGCTTATATAGGGTACAACTTCAAAATTAGGATTTTTCCTTTAACCCTCATACGCCCCGTGTACTCCTCATACACCCAACATACGAGGTCTCAAATACCTGTTTCTACCCTCGCAGCATGCTTACCGTACAACACATTACGCCTAGCATAATGCCCTTCACATCAGTACGTTGTGCGTACTCCCTAGGTACGCCCGACGTACTAAGAATTCCCCTTTAATTATTTACCATTCTGAAGGCCATAACTACTTTATCATAAATCCAATTCCGACGAACCTTATATCCATAAAAAAGGTAATGAGAAGCTCTACGCTTTAATGAAACCATACCTGCTTTACCAGTTCCCAAAGAAACTTCCATATTTCATAAAAGCCTAAGATTGGGGTATCTTATTTGTGAACGCTTTAGTGAAACCATAATGACTGGGGTATCTTAATCCATTCATGACCCTTGAACCCTTCGATTGATTTCCTTGGCATATAGACCAAAACTTGTGATAAACACTAAGAGATGGTGATAGAAGAGAGCGAAAAATGTTATCATATCTCACGAGGGATGTTGCTGATTTGTCTTTCTTCCATCATGTCTTTGTTGTTCAACTTGTAACTTATTCGTAAAAGCATAATGATTGATTTCTCCCATTACAAACAACATTCATCATGTAAACAATATAAAAAAAACATAAAAACATTTCATTCCATGCTGATTTATTTATAGTTACCTTGCCATGTTGAGTGTTGGCAACTCGTAATTTTTGTGTTATTGAGTCGTTATGATTTCCAGGAAGAGAGTTATTGCTAGAAGGTTCCAAATACAACTGAAGAAACTCTCGATTGAATGGCATATCATATTCATATCACACGGTATGTATTCCGACAACATCTAAATTAGGAGTTGAATAAACATAAAACATGATTAAAGTAGTAAATGTAAATGTTACCTTTGGGACGGCTTCTCTGAAAACAAAGTCTGAATAGACATTGGAAGACTTGTTTGTGAATTTTGCTTCAATCTCGGTTGTTTGTGGATTCCGAGGGTGTTTCGAAAGTTGAACATTAACCTTAAAGAGCTGCTTTCAAAAGTAACTAATGGTGGATAAGCAGGAGCATGATTTTCTGTTATAAAACAATGGTTAAAATTTATAAAATAACTGTTTTTACCAATTAGTGAAAACTATTTCCATTATCATCATCTCTTTTATAGCATGTCTCTAAGTAACATATTATGCAAGCATCCCACATACATTTAATTGTCTTTAATTCATATAATCCTTACTTCTATTTCTCAAAATTGAATACATCTGACAGTAATTGAACATGAATATTGGGGGAATTTGGAGTGGGATTAGGGGTAATTCATCTTACTTAAAGAAGAAAAGTTGACAGGGCACAAATCATAAAGTTAGAAACCTAGGCTAAATCTTAAACATATACATGTCTTATGGTTGCAGGAGAGAAAGATGGATCAAGGAGATATGCTGTTTATCGATTTTTTTCACTCAATTCCTAGGAATAATGTCAGAGCACAAGGTAACATTTGAATTAAGCAACAACTTCTTTATTTATTTAACTATTTTTGACTTTCGCACACAAACATATTAAACAACATTGCACCTTAATATATGCATATAGAAGAATAGATACACAACAAGTTATGAAAAAAAAAGAGGTATCGAAATCCAGATACTTCTCTAAGACATCATACTTGTAACAATAAGATAACACTGATATTTTAAAATTTTGGAAGGGAAATTTCACCAACAACTTATAACTTTAGCTTCACAAAAATCCCAGGCTCAGTCAACACTAGAAAATGCGACATATATATAGATAGAACACATGAAAAATAGAAAAAACAGAGACAAATTGTCTTAACTTACAAATCATTAAGGTAAATGTGCCCTAGAAGATGAACGACATACGACCATTCATCTTGAAATGCAACGCCTTGTGAAGCAGTCTACATGAAAAAAGGAAAAACAAAGTAACAGTAAGATTGAAATCAACCCAACTGCTATAAAATTAGGGTTTCAAATCTTAACCCAACACACATTTAGTCGTAGTAGTAATCAACGGTTAGCGCAAAAATATCACTACATAGATTCATATGTATGTTACATGAAACATAAGTTGAACGTAGATATCAGCGACTTTGTCGTACGATCATGACGCCATTACATGTGTGAGTTGAGAGATATCCAATGACAAACATATATGAAAGGGGAAATTAAGATGAATAGAATTGAATAGCCAACAAGTACCTTATCCATGTAGTTATCGATTAGGGTTCGTTGAACTGGTAGCTTCAATTGCCAGTTGATGAGTCGTAGTTGTCGATTGACACTACAATCGAGAGGAGTTGCAGTTGACGAACTACTTAGTGTGAGGATCAATGTGGAAGAAATTGGACTACGGATCTGATTGCTCCACCTTTACGATTATATATATGTGTTTTAGGGTTGTCGTAGTTGTCGATCGACGCTACAACTAGGCTTCCGATTTGTATTTTTGGGTGCAAGCGTTGACTTTGTATTGACCTACTACCGGTGGTCCAGGTATTTCTCCGCCAACTGGGATGGCAAGACGGATAGTTGCCGCCATAGGCTGACGGCCTGACGCATTAGACTTTCCTTTAGGGACGCCATTTTAATAAAATCCAAACCCAAACAAAAAAATTGGAACAATAATATGAAAAAACCCTAAATGCTTAATTACAAGAGTAAAAAATTAAAGCAAAATGATAAGAGAGTGATTTATGTGCTTGTTCTAGAGTGTAAACAAATCAAAAAATCGATGGCATAACTGGTGGGAACAAGGGAGAAGAGAATGAGCGAGGTTTTTCATTTTTGGGATTCCATTTCCCTCCTTAGGTATATCGTGATGCTATATGGAGATGCGCCTTTCATTAAAATATTATAAAACGGTAGGCCTTGACGACACACTATTTATAAAAGGAGCCCTCCGTGTTTTTTTGACGAAAATTTTAGGGCACGCAAAAATGCATGTCCTCTATTCTTGAATTTTAGGAAAAGCTGACATTGTTTTTAGGGCACGCAAAAATGTGTATCGTAAATCATTGCGTGTCATTGTTCAAGATCATTAAAGGACTATTTTCTAGTAGTGCTTATGAAACAACTCACTGATGAAATTTTCTAATACTATATCAATGAATGGTAGCTTAACCCTACACTATTGGGAGGCATCACAAACTTACTGGGTAACCATCATCAATTCACTCGTTGATCGGTTATGCTAATGTTCATTGTCATCGATGACATGTCTCATTGATGTAACTTTCTTATCTAAACGGTAACTTTTTCGATAACGATCAAAAGGTCCATCATTAACTTGGGATACGAGATTTCTACAGTGCATATCTCTTAAATCATGATTATGTAGAAGGGAAGAAACTTCTTGGTATAAATTGGGAATTCTCCATCCTGGGTCACTTTTAAAAGCTATTCAAGAAATTCACAGTCAGACACACATACACACACGCACACACTCTCTCTCTCTCTCTCTCTCAAAAGACTCTATCAACCGTCATCTTTCTCAAATATTTCAACACATCAAAGCCTATGTACAAGTTTTCCCTAATGCCAATGTCATCAAAGGTCCTTATTCCCCTGACTCTCCCAACATCATTCAAGAAAACAATGTGGGATTCCTTGTTGAAATCCCAAAGCCGTTCGCAAACTTAGGAATCGAAGATTTCGTCAACTACGTCAAGAGTTGTCCTCTTTAATATGCTTTTTGTGATTTGCTAAACCCATCCTACGCTAAACAAGTATGTGAGTTCTACTATTCGTTTTGTTGATTCGGATGCTCGAACCATTACTCAAACCATTGGAGATGGTCAATATAGGGTTACTGTTGATGTGGAATCCTTCCGAACTTCTCTTCGTCTTCCTCGATTGGAAAATTACTATGAAAATTCCTCCGAAAAAAGGTGCTAGTATGTTCGTGAAGGATTACGGTATAATTTTATAATTAAGGGCACCACTCATGATCCTTAGAAGACTTGGAGTTTGGATCAATTAAATCTCTGTGAGCAAAGGATTTTATTTTCTACCATGGACAACAAAAAGATGGGTTTTGCTTAACTTTTTCTTAATCAAGTGATTGGTTGCATCACTGGGAACAAGAGGCTGGTGTATGTTCCTTATCCTCGTTGGCTTGGACTGATCTTATATCGTGAGGAGGGCTATGTTGAAAGTCATGGAATTATCATTCCACTTCATGCTCTCTCTTCAAAGATCATTAATACACTTCCTACTAAAGATGATTTGCATATTACAGTGAGGATGCCAAAATGGATTGACAAACCCTATATGGTTGAATCCTATGACTCTGAAGAAGAGAATAATGAGGATGATAATGATGATGGTGAATACGCTGGTGATAAAGAAGGAGATGATGAAGAAGAAATGTAGCATCCTAAAAGTAATGACATAAAATTTTCGTTTTTAGATTAATAATTCGTTAGTACAAAAGATTTCCATAAAACCAAGGTAATCAAGATTTATCAAAATATCACCAAATCAGAGTAAATCACAGTATGCCAAAACATGTGGTGTGTGCTCTACAATCATTTCGAGCTCTTCCATTTGAAAACTAAAGTGCCTGAAACATAAGCTGAAAATTGTAAGCACAAAGCTTAGTGAGTTCCCGAAGATACCACATACCACACATACATAAATCACATATTGGGCCCCCACCCTCCCTCGGGCCTTGCCCGGTCTCATGTCGCACTCGACCTCGGGCCCCGCCCAACATCGAGCACCACTCGGATTATACATCTGTCAATCACCAGGCCCTGCCTGACATTGGGCCCCATCCGATACACACATAATCATATAAACATATAACAATATAAACATATAACCTTACAAGAACATGCAATAATCACAAAGACTATAGTATCCCATACAGTCATCGAGCGCCACCCGGCATCGGGCATCGCCCGGTAAGCATAAAAACACCTACTGATAACTAACATACGATATCCTCCTCAGGCCCCGCCTGGCATCGGAGCTTTGCCGTTAAGCATTCCATCATATAACATGTGCAAGAATCGAACATACATCTAGCATCCGAACATATAAAAAATGGGCCTGCATTGGTTCCATCGACCTGCTAAACCCAATGAAGAGACTCACCTCACACTAAGAATCACACAGACGATCCCTGGCTGTTGGCTGACAGATTCCCCGAACTATCAGTATCAAAACAATACCCAATTAACAATTGGGTTTCCAAAACATAATCATAAATCCATACTCGAGGTAAAAAGACCATTTTACTGCTAATGTAGCTTGGTCCAAGACTAAGGCCCAAAAGCCAAATAACCAACCAAGGCCCAAATATGGCCCAATTTTCCAAATTAGGCCCAAACCCCTTACATGGTCCTTAGCCTAAAGCCCAACCAATTTTCCTAGTCCAAAACACTTGTACTCAGATTGGCCATTAAGAACTTAAATGCCCAAGCCCAAAAACGAAGGCTAAAACGAAGCCCAAAAGCAAAACCCTCTTGACTAAGTACGCAGGGCGTACTCGCTTGTACGTTAAGCATACATGTAATTTGGATTGTATGTTGTGCGTACAGGCTTGTACGCTCAACATACTCATCCATTAGGCAAATTTCGACATTAAGCTCATAATGCATAACTCCATAATTCCGAACCACAGATCTGTGCCCACATAAGTGTCTAGAAGCATGAAGTAATTGACTTGTTGACTTTACATCCCCGAAAAGAACCAATCTTCAAGATAAAGCATTATACTTTCACCAAATGGATACCATCTAATACATGGGCGATTCCAAACCCTAAAGGATGGAACTTTATGCATGTAGAACCTTCGAAACACCAAGAGTGGCGACTCATATCTCTTGGAGTGGAACCAAACCACTAGATCTCATTTGCGTGGCCAAAAAGTGAGAAAACCACATACAACATAGATCGAAGCCAACAATGAAGTAGATCAAATCTTTTTACCTCAAACAAGCTCGAAATGAAGCACAAACTCAAGATCCATAAGCTCTTACTTAATCTACAACCTTGCACCAAACCTCATCTTCTTGGCAATGACCCAAAAACACCAAAATGCACACTATGAGCTCAAAATCACAACCCTGGAGGCTTAGAGAAGGTTTGTAGGGTTTTGTGGACTTGGAGGCTGGTAAAGAGGCTAGTCAAAAAGAGTTAACGTGCTTATATAGGGTACAACTTCAAAATTAGGATTTTTCCTTTAACCCTCATACGCCCCGTGTACTCCTCATACACCCAACATACGAGGTCTCAAATCCCTGTTTCTACCCTCGCAGCATGCTTACCGTACAACACATTACGCCTAGCATAATGCCCTTCACATCAGTACGTTGTGCGTACTCCCTAGGTACGCCCGACGTACTAAGAATTCCCCTTTAATTATTTACCATTCTGAAGGCCATAACTACTTTATCATAAATCCAATTCCGACGAACCTTATATCCATAAAAAAGGTAATGAGAAGCTCTACGCTTTAATGAAACCATACCTGCTTTACCAGTTCCCAAAGAAACTTCCATATTTCATAAAAGCCTAAGATTGGGGTATCTTATTTGTGAACGCTTTAGTGAAACCATAATGATTGGGGTATCTTAATCCATTCATGACCCTTGAACCCTTCGATTGATTTCCTTGGCATATAGATACCCCAATCATTATCCCACTTAAACGAAAATCCTACACAAAACACTCGTGATACCCGACTTGAGATCTTATCCAAAAACCAACCCGATACCTAACTCATAACTCGAGATCTACGCTGCTACACTTGCATTTCATCCCAGACCTTCTGATAACAACAACCCTTTCTAGCCTAAGATATAAAGGTTCCCAAACTAGCATTGAAACTACATGTCGCGCACTTGGTCCAACCTCCATGTTCCCTAGAGTCCAAAAAACAAGGCTACCTAGCCTATAAACCCTTCTACATCACACACTGACAACTCACTTGATCTTGGCACTCCAGATCCAAATCCTTGATCCAAGGGTATCAATCAGGTCCCACCTGTATTGCCAAAATAACACGGGTCCCACCCATCTAGAGCTATACATGCCCGACTCTGCCTCGGACCCTAATTTTCCTCAACCTAAAACAGAGGAATACTCCTCAACAGTCCTGACTAGCATGCCCAAGGCACAAACGAATTCCCCCTTTATGCTCATGACCGTATCAATGATATTCTACCTCGAACTGGTGAATGCTACGATCTCATCTCCGTCTTACAAGACATCAAGCCGACCATGGATACCTCCCATGGCCTTACCACACCTAACACTATCATGACCCTACTCATCCTGAAGAGCCGAAACCTACATCCAACTGTATCTAAATAAGTGTTGATGTCATACTTCGAATTCTGAAGCCCTTAACCTAGGCGTAGCGACAAGCCTGCTATGCAAAATAAAGAAGACGCCGATAGAAGGTTCGAAGGTTCCTGAACTCGCTCACATAAAACCTCAATTTAAACAGCCACTTGGGCCATCTCTCCTCTTGGACAGGATGTGAAACTTTCCCTAGTTCCACACCCTTCCTAACTACTTGGAATCCTGATTGATTCCACCCCCCACATGGATTTGACGAAGCTCTCCTGCCTCTTAAATCTGGTGGATTCCCAACTTATTAACCTCATATATGATTAACCACTTGTGACATGTGCTAAACAATACTAGTTTTCCTTTACTAGCCAAACCAAATGATTGCCCAACTTCTTAAATCCTGAAGAATACTCTCGAGATCTTAGCAAGTATGACAATGAAATTCACTTCCCATGATACCATACCAATTCCTTAAGTTCTTATGTTGGTAAGTAAGAAAAAACACAACTCTTTCCATGCACCGACGAACATCTACTCCAATTTCCATTCTCAAAGAATCACTGAACTCTAACCGACTACAACCATTGCATATATAAAACTCCCCTAGCACTTCGAATTACCAACTCATGCATCTGACATCACCATCTACCTGCTACCGCTCCTCTCCTAGCAACAGTTGTGCTTGAACCCAAAAGTTCTTCTATTGACAACTGTCGATCTTACTAGAACAATTGATAAAACCACTGCACACCGACCAAAGATCTTCCAAACAACACCCCTGAATTGATCCTGACAAAGACCAGTATCAACAACAGAACACGCTGAAACCCGCTCGACAACATACGACCCCCTAAATATTTTTCGAAGACTCCCGACATGCAGAATGGCATATCACAATCCTTGACAATATTATCCAAACAATAGCAGAGAACCAACCCGAGATATAGCTTACCCAAACCCAACAAAATTACAATGTGATACAAATTCCCGATAACAACCCAAAAGAAAACAAAAGATGACATTCCCACAAAAGCACCTGGAGGAATCCCGACCTCCTCCTCCTGAGGACATGGTGTATAACTCCCCTCTGATCCTAAGTGACAAGAGTTAATAATAGGTCCCTCCATCCTGAAGGATTCTAGGGATCCACTAGCTTTAGGCGCCAAATAAGCCCCCAACCGCCCTACCATAATCCCGTCTCGAAAGGCCCCAATATGACCATCACAGTGCTCCACAATCCTTTACTTGGTTGAACCAGAGACCCCAAGGTCCTATCCGAAACACCGCGAGTAATATCTGATGAGATGAACACCCACGACTGCGCATCGATTGACTTAGTTCCTACTACTAATCCGAAACCAGAATCTAAACCCCATATTTGAGTGCTTCACACCATACCAAAAACAAAATGCAAAAGATCCGAATATACTCAAGAATCCTCATCCCATAGATTTATTAGATTCTCCAAGACTCTCACTGATTCGAGTATGGGTCCTGTGTTTTAAGTAGTACGGGCCTAATACTACCTTCTACACCTATCTATACTTTCCTTAAGAATCCTCCTGAATCCTCTAAATCATATTCTCAAATCCTTACACTAAACACTTTCTACCCAGTGCAACAAAACCCAACAAAGCAATCCCTAGGCTTTCCTAGGTTCCCGACCTCACCCTACCATTAGCTGATGAAGAACTCCTCATAATGCCAGTCACCCACTGCATGAATAAGATCACATGCGACAAAGCTTAGATAATCCTTCGAGTAACAAACACATTCTTACAACGGTTAGACTCAGACAAGAGTTGTGTAATATGTTCAAATCCATCACTCTGAGATTATTTGAACCTTGTCACATGTGACTTAACATATTCACTTAGTAGTTAACTACCATCACCTTATAGTTCCTCAAAGCACAAAGCAAGTAGCATTCAATAAATAGCACTCCAAACCCATATACCACTACTCCATACTAGGAGCTCCCACTCACGCTACTAATTTCCTTACACATCCAAATCATACCCAAACCAGCATCCCATACCTCCTAGGCTACCAGGCATCACATAAGAGGCCAACCTGTCACTGGCTAATCAGAACTAGCACACAAGTGCATAAAATCATATAATAGGCATACAAAGGCATCTATCCTAGCATTTTAACATGCAAAAATTATGCATATCCTTAGCCCTAATTAGCATGTGATTCACATATTTACAGATCAAAACATAACTGATAACATGTATGGGTATTTTGGGAAAACATACTTAAGCTCGGTTGATTTCATGCCCCACACCCTTTTTTCTTTTAGAAAAAATCATTTCTAAAAATATTTTTTCTTTTAGAAAAAAACTGTACCTAATCCGCAATTTGAGTTCAGACACATTGGAGAGTGTGCCCAAATCCCTCAAACCAAGGCTCTGAAACCAACTTGTTACATCCCAAAAGTAATGACTTAAAATTTACGTTTTTCGATTCATAACACTTTAATGAATAACATTTCCATAAAACCAAGGTAATCAAGATTTATAAAAACATCATCAAATCAGAATAAATCATAGTATGTAGAAATGTTTGATGTGTGCTTGGCAATCAGCACGAGCTCTTCCATTTTAAAATCGAAGTACCTGAAACATAATTTGAAACCATAAACATAAAGCATAGTGAATTCCCCAAGATACCACATACCACACATATATAAATCACATACTGGGCTCCTATCCTCCATCGGGCCTCGCTCGGTCTTGAGTCCGACATGGCCTTGGGCCCCACCTAAAATTGGGCCCCACCCGATACACACATAATCATATAGCCATATAATCATATAAACATATAGCCTTACTAGCACATGCAATAATCACAAAGACTATAACATCCCATACAGTCATCGAGCCCCACCCAGCATCGGGCCTCGCCCGATAACCACAAAAGCACATATTGATAACTAACATGCGATATCCTCATCAGGCCTCGCCTGGAATTAGGCGTCGCTCAGTAAGCATAATATTATATAACACGTGCAAGACTCAAACATAATTCTAGCATCCTAACATAAAAAGCATGCACCGACATTGGTGATATCAACCCGCTAAACACAGTGAGGAGACTCACCTCGTCCGACCAAATCACACAGACGATCCCTGACTGCACGCTGAGAGATTCACCAAAGTTTCAATATCAAAACAACACCCAATTAAGAATTGGGTTTCCAAACCATAACCATAACTCCATACTCGGAGTAAAAAGACCATTTTACCCCTAACTTATCATAGCCCAACACTGAGGCCCAAACTAATAACTTGAAAAACCCAAAAGCCAAATAACCAATCAAGGCCCGAATATGTCCCAATTTTCCAAATTGGGCCCAAACCCCTTACATGGGCCTTACCGTAAATCCCAACCAGTTTTCCTAGTCCAGAACACTTGAACTCAGATGGCCCATTAAGAACTCAAACACCCAAGCACAAAACCAAAACCCTCCTGACTGAGTACGCGATTCAAACTCGACTATACGGTAAGCAAACATGCGATTTGGCTTGTATGTTGCGCGTACAGAATTGTACGCCCAACGTACTCCTACATAAATCCAGTTTTTACATTAAGCTCTTACTTCTTAAGTTCAGAAGTCCAAACCACAGTTTTGAGCCCACACTAGTGTCTAGAACCATAAAGTCACTGACTTTGTGACTTTGCAGGCCCCAAAAGAACCAATCTTCAAGATAAAGCATTATATGTTGAGAGGAAAACTTGAGCAAAACACTTGAACAAACGTCAAAACAAGTAATAACACAAAATTAAGTTTAACTTAGTGGATCATAAATATCAACAATAATAAGTTAGAATTAGATAGTTAGATAGTTAGGTGCAGAAATATAAGGAAATGTAAATGACAACAAGTATTACATCAAGAAGAATCTTAAGTTCATTCTTCACAAGGATTGCAATCAAACCAAGTTAGTTAGTGAGATCAGACTTAGTGATTAAGTCAAGACTGACTTGCTCCGAAGAGATGTCATAATCTTCATATAATAGTTTACTTGGTGAGGATCTTTGAAGATGAGAAAGCAAGAGAGAGTAAGTACAATATGATATTCATGATAGAGATAATTAAGAGAAGTATATTCATTCAGAAAATGAGAGCTCTATTTATAGAGTCTCGAGGATTACAAAGTTAAATCTATCTAAGGTGGCCATGAAAGGCACACTGGGTAAAGAAATGTAAAATCGTAAGATAACAGAGAAAAATCAAAATAATATAAAAGACTGATGACGTTTACTGAAGCTGCGGTTCTTGATTGTAGTTTTGATCTTGACTCCGGATCAGGAGATGGCTTCAGATTTGTTAAGTTTAAGAGGGTCACTTTTATGCTTTAACAATTTTCCCCTAATTAATCTCTTCAACTTTTCTTCACTTGTCAAGCTTCAGGAATTTGATGAGGATCCAACAAAACTTCCTGAGTTCTCTGAGCCAAACAATTCTCCTGGAGATTTCAAACTTAACTTCAAAAGTTGTGTGTTTCGACCTGTTGACTATAGTTTAATTGATCTCTAATTGCTTCCGGGTCAATTGGTTCATGGAAAACATTGGGATGAAATATTTTGTTTCATCATTTTTTGTTTGAAAAAGACTCCAATATCTGGGAAGTTAGTTGCTCAAAGTGATCTTTCTTGAAAGCGTTTAGTCAGCACTAGAGCGGGTTCAAGAGGAGGGAGGTTGAATTTCTAAGCAAGAGTAGGGTTGATTTCCGCATTAGTGTTTGCAAAGTCACAAACTGTTTCTTTTAGAAACGTACATGCCCTTTTTTATGCAATCTTCATTTTAGGATTCTTCTCACACTTGTTCTGAAATACCTTAGCAATCAGGAAAATTTCTTTTGGGTTCATGCAAGGGAAGTCAGCTTGGGTGCAGACATAATCTGAATTCCTACCGGTAAGAGTGTACTGAATGAAGTCAACTTTCATGAATTTTATAGGCTTGATTTTTTTAACTGCAGTGGGCTGGTCACTGGTCCATATATTTTCAATTGCAGATTCATGCTTGACATGGAATCTGTTAAGTCTTTCAAATTCCAGTGGCAACTTCTGATCGTCGGGGAGGTTGCGGTCAAATGATTCTAAAACGGTGAAGAATTGTGCATTGGGAGATATGGGAATGTCCTAATAACCGTCAGATGGGGGTTTTGCATATGTGAGATAGGGTGTGTAGTCATCATCCAGTAGTCGTCTGGTGGGGTTAATCCATGAATTGATGAGGGATTCATTGATAGTGATGTCGAATCAGTGATCTCTCCATATCAGTTCAGCCAACTTAGCTGCTCTCCAGTCAGCTTTCCTTTACTTGGTTTTTGGGAGAGTCATATGAGTTTTAGGATGACATTTATGGGGTTAGCTTTCTGAGGTGAGGCTGAGTATCTGGATGCTGGGAAGAGGTATGTTGAACATCTTCGACTTTTTCTTGTTGCGGTGGAGACTGATGAGGGGAGTGAATTTGAATGTGTTGACGAGAAGGCACAAAAGTCTTCTTTTTGGGAGATGGTTATGGTACTGGCTGCTGATGAATGCGACCAAATTGGATGGGATTTTGGAAGTGTTGATGTTGATGTGAGTGCTGATGGGAGATGCGATCCGAATCAGGGTCTTCACTTCCCCCTCTTTAGGAAGGAACACCTGGTGCCTCCTCAAGCCATTGTTTAAGACCATCTATCTTTACATAGACGTCATTAAACTGGGCCTTGAGTGCATGAGCAAGTTGTTGATTGTTGGGGATTGCGAGGTTGAAGAGCAGTTGGTGGATCTCCATCGTAAGTTGTAAAATCTTCTGGCCATCAAAATTTGAAGAGAAGAAGCGGCGAAGGCTGTTGATGGTTGATTGCAATACGGAGGTGGTGGACTCATAAGCATTTTTAGTTTCCTTGAAAAGCTTCATTGACTAAGTAGATTAATCCGCAATGGTTGATAGGAGTTCAGTCTTGATTGCGCATACTTCAGTGATAAGTCGCTCCGCAGCGGAATGGAATTGTTGGTGATCAGCTTTGCGGTTTGTATCGAGGGCTCTAATACCCATTTCGACATTGAGGGAGATCCTTTCAGCAGAATGTCCCTCTCTGGCTTCAAGACATTCGATTCTTTCAATGACATATTGCGGACCTGGTGCATCTTACGGTTTCGGTTGGCTAGACTTCACTACAGCCAGAATCTTATCCACCATGTCTTGGAGACTTAGGAATTCCTTCCTTGATATGGCCAATTTCTTTTTCTTTTTCTTCTCCTTGGGCTTTAACGTAGAGTGTTGGTACCCGCTTGATTCATCTTCTTCGCCGAAGATCATCATCATATTGTATGATAGCTTGGGTTGATTCACTTCATTAATGTCAATGTCATCGAAGCCAAAGGTAGGTCCAGAACTAACTTCAATTGTGGTTCCGTCCACTTGGCATTCTTGAACAACCTTTGTTGGAGGGGGCTTGGAAGGACCTACACCATCAAGAATGGACTGAGCATTGCGTATGGTCTCAGCCATTGCGGTCATTCAATCTTAGATCTTGAGAATGTTTGCTACTATGTAGGCGTTGTTGATTGCATCTGCCCAATACTTAGCGACAACTTCTATTTCTTTCTCTTTTTGTTGAAGCTGTTTGGTTTGTTGATCCTTCCTTACTTGAAATACCCTGTGAAAAGCTGTATACTTTTTAACTTCGGATTCAGTAGATGGTTTATACTAAATCAAAGATTCATCAGAGTTATAGTCGTCAGTTCCTTGATGTCGCACCGAGGTGACCCTCGGGTTCACGGATCCTCGCACGTTGGTGCTCACTATGCCAAAACCACCTATATGTAAGGTAAATATAGTAGGATTTCCTGAGCTTCCTCGATCTCCTTGACCGTAGTCAAGTTTGGCCTCAGCTTAGTTTTGGCATGGGCTGAACAATCGCCCTATGGATGGGAAGGTGTATCGAGTGTTTTGATTACAAAGTCAAGTATAAAGCGCAGCTCCTGTTCCTGAAAAAATAGATCCGGGAAGCCTTGGGGACCTTAGAGCAAGAACTAGTTCAATCCTCTTGGGATTTAGTTGGGGGTGAGTCTCCATGAACTCGTGAAACGAGAACACTTGTTGTGCCCGAGTGGCTAGATAGGGTAGTTTCAAATGGGCCTGTGGGGACCCCAAGGACTATTAGAACCTTTTGAGAGGCTAAGGTATCAGTCCGGCTGTGCATTTGGCTAGGACTAGGGTTGGATCTTCTCTTCTTGAGAACAAGAATTGGGAGATAGTGATCATCAGACTCATCTTCAACATTAATTGCAGAGGTTTGATTTGGATTAGAGTCTTCAACTGATGATACAACGTGTTTGAGTTTGCGTTTCTTTGAGGGTTATGCGGTCTTGAATGTTGCACCTTTCTTAGATTTGCTATGGGAGTTTTTTCTAAAAGAAAGCTTCTTGAGCCTTGAAGATTGAGTGGTAGCAGTTGGGGCTGCGGTGCTTACAGGGCTATGATGGTCTATCCAGGCTAATAAATACTGACTAGGCAGAGGCGAGGTAGAAAGGTATGGATCAATACCTTCCGTAGCCTCTATGTGATTGGTGACTTCTTCAGTCTCAAGTCCAAAAGTGGTCAAAATGTGTACAAGTAAACGTCTTAAAGGTCCTCATATAAATTGATCTTTAGAAGGAAAATACTTTTTGAGGTCACAAGGGACAAAGAAGTTGATGTCACTACCAATGCTGAAATTTGCATCACGGTGAAGGTTTGAAATGCATAGGGACCAAAATATTGCAAAAGTGAGCTCTGTAGGGTTTGATTTTGGATTCTCCTTGGGAATGTACAGAAGGAAGACATCCCATATAATCTGACCGTAGTTAACTGGCGGGTTTTGAGCATTCTAACACTCCTATGGTGTACATGCAACCATAGAAACCTTGGATCTATGTTTTCTCTAATAATCATGCAAATAAGAATTTTCCAAGGTTTACATCCTAACTACCATGGCTTGGGGGTACATGTAATATAAAACTAGTAGAATGACATACCTTTGTAGTTGCTTGGATTCCTTAAGAATTTGTGAGCCTAGCACCTGAAGTTTGATGCCTCAAATGTTTCACACAACACCACAACTCTTGGAATAACTTAAGAGAAGAACATTTTGATCACAAAATCGGCTAGATCTCCTTGTCATGCATTAGTGACCCATTTTGCTAGCTATGAAGCTCTTTATATAGTGTGCCACATGTAGGGTTACACCAAGTAAACCCTAATGTGCATGGGTTTTCATTTCCCCCATGATCCATGGGTTATAACCTCCAAGCAACACCCAATGGGTCCTAGCTCAATCTAGTGAATCATGAACCATTAGCCAACTATATAAGAATGAAGGATTTACAAATCAATCCCCATATATTTAATTAGACTCCTTTTTATTAAAAAATTAATTCGAAATGAATTCTTGATCAATACTACTTAAATAATATGATTTCATATTAATATATTAGAACTTATAATATATTAACAAATCGTAAGTTTCCTTTTTCTAATTTTGTCTATCGAACAGTTAAGATGTCGATGTAACCCAAATGGACCATTCCAAGTCGGGTCAAGTACATACTAAATATAGTTATGGAATTAGACACCTTATCCAACAGTCTCCCACTTGGATAAGTATAATAACTATAGTTACAGTAGGACTTCAAGAACCGCTCAGCAATCGTAGCTCTTTCAAAGTCGCTCGGAACTGAGATGATGATGCACCATTTAAGATAAGTGATCATATAATCCTTTGTTCTAGATATCAACGAGACAAATACATGAAACAATGTCGTACTTATTGTCTAGCAGTTTTTTTCCCGATTTCCGATATTTGTGACATAGTACTAAACTGAACACAACAATTTGTTTCTGACTGGGCCCGAAACATATGTCAAAAAAATCATCAAGGGGACTAGATATCCCTTCTAATCCTCCAAGGACTAGAAGGAACATATAAACTTTGACTCATACGCTTGTTCTACTACTTGTTGAATTATACAATCAATGTATAACCAACTCATCGTCAACAACTCATATCTCTAGGTTTGAAGACTTATATGATGTTACCGTCTCACTATCACTCCAGATTAATTCCATGAAGTTATACAAGTGAGCGTGGGTTTAATCAAATACTTAGAACTTATGAGCACTCATGAATGTTATAGCAACCATTTGCTATGTCTAGCACCTTAGACATCTACAAACCCAATTCATGAAAGTCTTGGTTCATATCTACTTCAAACATATGATTGACTGTGGACAGTTTTAATGAAGAAATTATTCTGGAAGTCAAAACATGCAAAATTGAAACAATAGTAAATAACTGACACAAGATAGCAACACCTTACTTATAAATAAACAAAAACTTTTATTCAATCATCAAATGTCAATTTACATTGTACAAGTTTCAGAAATAACTATCTAATATGTAAAACTAATATCATCATTTAGTCTGATGCGCCTCACATGCTGCAAATTCTTAACCCTACACAGTCCATTCGTGAGGGGATCTATTTTGTTCTCAACTGATGATACCCTCTTCACCATGATGATTCCTTCTTATATCCGATGTATAATGAAATGGTATTTTCTGTCGATGTGCCAAGATCTCCCGTGATCCCTTGGTTCCTTCACTAAGGTAACAACACCCTCGTTAGCTATCTCAGCCTCTGTACTCAGGCTCTGAGTCTTACATAGTTTGGCATTAGTCTGGATCGGTAATTCACCTTTCTTTGGATTCTTCATGCTGAACCTTTTCAGCACTTTATCCAATTAGGTACTTTGACTAAGTCCAATTAGTCTTTAACTAATTTCTTTCAACATCCTTATCCCTAGGATATAGGCAGCTTCTCCAAAGTCCTTCATAGCGAAACACTTCCCAAGCCATGATTTAACTTCCTGCAAGGTTGCGATGTCATTTCCTATAAGTAGTATGTCATCCACATAGACTACCAAAAAGCTAACTATACTCCCACTAACCTTAACGTATACACATGACTCATCTTCGCTCCTCGAAAAACCAAACTCTTTGACTTTCTCATCGAAACAAAGATTCCATATACGAGATGCTTGTTTCAAACCATAGATGAATTTATCAATCTTACACACTCTATTAGGGTGCTTTGCATCGACAAAACCCTCTGGCTGACTCATGTAAACATCCTCAGCCAACTTTCCATGAAGGAAAGCGGTTTTGACATCCGTTTGCCATATTTCATAATCATGAAATGTAGCTATGGCAAGAAAAACCGTAATAGACTTAATCATTGCTACTCGTGAGAAGGTCTAACCATAGTCAACTCCCGGAGTTTGAGTAAAGCCATTAACAACCAGTCACGCTTTATAAGTGTGTACATTTCCATCCATGTCAGTCTTCTTCTTGAGAATCCATTTGTATTCGACCGTCTTACGACCCGATACATTGACAACCTAGTTTCGAACTTTATTTTCATACGTGGACTGAATCTCGCTGTCCATGGTCTCTTTCCATTTGGCGAACTCAGGGCCTACCATTGCTTTCTTAAAATTGTTAGGTTCATCCAGATTTACCAGTGTCCTATCACAGATAAATTGATCACCTTCCGCAGTAATATGATAACCATAATAATGCTCAGGTGGATTTCTAACTCTTGTGGAACGCCTCAGAGGTAAGGACTCATCAATAAGAGTTTCCTCCTTAGGTTGATTGCTAGGGTTTGAGGTTCCTTCACCGCTTGACTCTTGAATTTCTTCAAGATCAATTTGTCTCTCACTGTTTCCTTGGTTTATGAATTATCTCTCACAAAATACCTCTCTTCTTGCCACAAAGACGAAATTCTCACCGGGTTTGTAGAAGATGTAATCAAAAGAATTATGTGGGTAGCCAATGAAAGTACACTGCTCACTTCGTGGTTCAAGCTTGTCCTAAGTCTCACATCTCACCAAAGCTTCGCAACCCCAAATTTTGATGTGGTCTAAATTGAGAACTTTCCCAGTCCACATCTCTTGAGGTGTTTTCGCAACCTTCTTGGTAGGGACTAGATTTAGGATATGGGTGGAAGACTCTAAGGCATACGCCCAGAATGAGATTGGTAACGAAGCTTGACTCATCATGGAACGAACCATGTCTAACAAAGTCCGATTACACCTATCAGCCACACCATTCAGCTGTGGTGTTCTGGGAGGTGTCAATTGTCAATCAATTCCACATTCCCTAAGATAGTCAAGGAAATCTATACTAATATATTTTCCTCCTCGATTGGATCGGAGCATCTTAATGTTCCTGCCCAACTGATTCTCCACTTCCTGTTTAAACTCTTTGAACTTTTCAAAGGTTTGTGACTTATGCTTGATTAGGTAGACATAACCATATCTATTGTAATCATCAGTAAAAGTCACATAGAAGCGGTTAGCATCCCTAGTGGCGGTTCTGAAGGGTCCGCACACATCTGTGTGTATGAGGTCCAACAAACCTGCACCCCTAGCACAAGAACTAGTGAAGGGTGACTGTCATTTTTCCATGTAAACAAGACTCGCAACTATCATCTAACTTTAAGTCAAACGACTCCAAAACTCCAGCCTTCTCGAGTTAGCCTACACGCTTCTGTTTGACATGTCCAAGACGACACGCCACAAGGATGCTTAATCCAAACTAGTCAACGAGTCGATATGTAATACATTATTTCCTAAAGTGTCTACAATCGACACAATTTTATATACACCATTACAAGGTAATGCTTTAAAATAAAGAACATTATTATAATAAGCATTGATACCACCGACTTCATTATCAAATGAAAAATTAAATCCCTGTTTGTACAAACCATGGAAGGAAATAATATTTCTCTCCATTTCTGATGATTAACAACACTCAATCAAATCTAACACTAACCCACTATCTGGCAACAAAGAATAAACTCTAATCTTGGTAACAGGTGAAGCTTTTCCTATTCGCGATGATCAAGTTTTCTTTCCATGCTCCACATCCTCACTTGCTCTTAGGCCCTACAAATCAGAACATATATGAATACCACAACCTGTATCAAGAACCCAAGAAGTTGAATGTGATGAGTTATTAGATAATATAGTGTAAATACCTACATAGGTAGGTTTGACCTGCCTATCTTTGACATCTTGCAGGTACTTGGGGCAGTTTCGTTTCTAATGCCCCTTTTTTCTGAAAAATAGAAGCATTGAGCTTCCTTAGGGTCGGAAGAAGGAGTGATGGAACCACCTTTGGTTCCACTTGAAGAGGAGTCATCAAGAGACTTTCCTTTGGTACCCTTCGAGGGGGTCTTTCTCTTCTTCCCTCTACTTTTGCTGATTGCCAGAACAGGAGTCGCGGTCAGCGGTCTTCAAAAGCCCTTGAAGTTTGTTGCGTGTGACCTCTTCCTTGTTCATGTGATATGTCATTTAGAATTTCTCATAACAAGCAACTAGGGTGTGTAGTATGATATCGATAGCCAACACCTCAGGGAAGTTCACATTCAACTTTAGTGAACGGTCCACACACCTTTGCATTTTCTGCATGTGGCCCGTGCTGGTCCACCATCCTTCATTCGGGTTGTTATCATGGAAGAGATGATCTCATACCTCTCTTGATGAGCACTCTGATGGTAGCAGTCCATCAGGTCCATGTGCATCTCAAAAAGGTAAAAATCCTCATAGGACTTCTAGAGTTCAACTTTCATTGTGACCAACATGATACATGCCACCTGCATAGCATCTCTCTCATGTGCCCTAACGTCGGCGATCTCCTCTGGAGTAGCAGTAGACTCATCAATTTCCATTAGCTCCTTGTCGATGATTTATTCCTTGTCCTCGTAACATGTGACCATCTTGATGTTCTTGATCCAATAATTAAAGTTTGAAACATCAAAGATGACTCTCCCACAAAAGGTTCATGAGAGAGAAGGAGCTGGTAGGGTTTGAGCCAGAAGCAACATTGTTGGAAGGCATGTAAAAAGAAGAAAAGACAAGTTTAGATTAGATATAGAATCCTTAATAAGACACCCAAATGTAATGTTAAGGCTAGGTCCCATAATACTTTATAACTTGGAAGAGGGATGTCATAATCCAAGCTATAAAACATTTGAAGGTAGGTAAATGATGATTGACAATTTTCCACCATGAAAAACAAAATGAATTATTAGGTTTTAATTGGATTAAATCTCATAGATTCTTTTGATATTCATTGAACTTTTCAATGGCATGTTTTTATCTCGATTATGCCCTCTCAAGTTTGTGATTGGGATGTCGAGGATCACAAACAAGGTGTGAATAACCATGCAAATTTACTTGGTACCCTTAATGTTTATCACCTAATCAATGTGTCAGTTACCTATATGTGTTCCACCGATATATGATAAATATTAAGTCACCAATTTCACATTTTCCTAAAGTTAGTAAGATTTGGAATTTATAAAGGTTTAGTTATTTTATGTTTTTCAGTATACTTTTAATGAGGCTTATAGTCCTTGTCCTACCCGTTCGGCTAACGACCCTCCTTTAGTCAAGGAAGCGGTGGGTGAGAGTGGACATCCATTAAGCTGCCATTTTATAGGCAACAACCTTATCCCCCCCTCCTATAGACCGACTTCATGAATGAGGCCTACTAACGGTAAGACTGACTTGCTCTTATACATACACACACACACACACACATATATATATATATATATATATATTATATATATATATATATATATATATTAACTTATAATATTATAAAGTATAAGGGTTGAATTTTAACTTTTAAAACTCTTAGGTATGGAATTAAAGTTTTCTAAAGTGAATTTACAAATTCCAAAACTTGAGGGCAAGTTTTGAAACTATTCAAAACCATTCATATTCATATCTTATGAGTTTAATGGTTTATTAAAATGAAAACTCTTCATTTTATGTAACCTATGGTTCTTTAATGACTTTTAAAGATGTGACTTTCGGTAATCCATAACTTGAGGAGAAATTATGGACTCCATCAATGACATTAAGATTAAGAATTCCACTAAGACTTTATAGTTGCTTGGATTCCTTAAGACTTTGTGAGCCTAGTACCTCAAGTGTGATGCCTCAAATATTTCACAAAACACCACATCTCCTGGAATAACTTGAGAGAAGAACACTTTGATCACAAAATCGGCTAGCCCTCCTTGTCTTGCATTAGTGGCCGATTTTGCTACCTATGGAGCTCTTTATATAGGATGCCACATGTAGGGTTACACCATGTAAACCCTAATGTGCATGGTTTTTCATTTCCCCCATGACCTATGGGTTATAACCTCCATGGAGCATCCATGGAGCACCCAATGGGTCCTAGCTCAATCTAGTGAATCATGATCCATAAGCCTAGTATATAAGAATGAATGGTTTACAAATCGATTCCCATATATTTAATTAGTCTCTTTCTGATCACAAAATTAATTCCAAATTAATTCTAGATAAATACTAATTAAATAATATGGTTTCATATTAATATATTAGAACTTATAATATATTAACAAATCGTAAATATCCTTTTTCTCATTTTATCTATCCAAAAGTTGAGATGCCGATGCAACCCAAATGGACCATGCCAAGCTGGTTCAAGTACATACTAAATATAGTTATGGACTTAGACACCTTATCCAACATTGACATCATGGCCAGTAAAGATGCCGCACACTAATTCAAGAAGTTTAAGGCCCATGTTATCAGTGCCTCCGGTTCTTCCTGACAGACTGCGGATGACGAAATGGCAAACGAATTGCCAAACTGCAGGGAGTTGATTTTTCTTGAACTCGCCTATTCCCTTAAGCTTTTTCTGGTACCCCATCTGGTAGAGTGAAGTGGTGATTTCCGTGATACTGGGAGTGAAGAAATTTTTAGAGGGGTGAACCAAGAGATTGATTGCATTTAGACAATTGTCTTTGGTCAAAATGACCAAAGAACCATTTACCAAGTTCAGATGAACTTCTTGTAGGTTGTTGGGGGGGCAAAAGACAGCGAAAGCACACTTGAATAGGTCGAAATTGGTAATACATCGGTGAAAGAGTCAAAGGGTCCAAACAAAGGGTGATTTTTGATGAACTTCATCATGAGAGGAACAGACTCATTGTAGGATGATTGACCTTATGCAATGGATGGATATTGGTTTCGAGTAGCGGAGTCTGAACCAGCAGGTTATGCAGAACCAGAAGCCTTGCATTGCTTCTTTGAAATGCCTGATTTCAACATTTTGAGAAAACATAATTTGATGAACTTGCAAAAAAGCTGTGAGTGCAAGAGGGTTAGGAAGATGAAGATCGCCAGAGAAGAGTTCAGAAAGTGTAAAGCTTTCTTTTGGAGGGTAAAAAGGTTTATATAGTAGCAAATCTCAAAAGTTTACTGTTTTTACCCTATATGAGGGACTTAAATATTAAAACCCTTGAGTTTTTATATTTGAAGAATAATGAAGGATAGCCACAAATAAGATTAATGAAAAGAAAATCGTTAATGTTTTGATTTTCCAAAAATGTAGCATTTAATGAAGTGTCAGGCCCAATATCACGCATCTGAAGATAGTGTGGTGAGGGGAAAAAATTCGTTGAATAAAGGTGGAATTTGTAACGGATTTGACATATTAGGGCAAGGGGGATTAGACACTTAAGGGAAAAGATTTCTAAAATATTTCTTTTATTGGGAAACTGTTTATTTGGTATCAAACCCAAAATAGGTCTGACAAAAGGATTATTTGAAAAAGAAGAACTGAAACGGTGATGTGCTATACAACGAATGTTTTTTGAAAACATTTTTTTTATTAAATGAAGGATCATTAAATAGCACACAAAGATTTGAGAATTATGAAGTGGTTGAAGATTCATTCAATGCAACTGAGGATTGAACAGTCGTTGCGGATTCGATCATCATTGCGGATAGTTTCGTCGTTGTGATGGATGGTTAGAAGACTGTAGTAGAAGGAACTAAGAGAAACACTCTAACAAAATCAAAAATAACAAGCAATAAGGACCCTTGAAATATAGGTATGATATATTGAGACAACCCGATATTTCAACTCTATGTAATGACATAAAAAGTCAATGATGGTAACCACTTTTGATATAATGAAATTAACTTCGAAAAAAAATGTCCAAAAGTCTCTAATTGATTTCCTAATATGATAGATATCATTAAACCGTGATCATATGTAAAAAGAATGCCCAAATCTGAATTCGTATAAGGAAGTTATGATTTTTCCAAGTTCAGCTTAGTGACAGACAACTAAAAACTCGAAACAGATATCAAGCGACTTTTGGCCGGAATGACTTGAATGAGAATTGAAGGTCTCGAAAATGGTTTTTCAACGGTAAAAGATTGGCAAAGACAGACGTCGGATAAAGAAGTTATGAATTTCTAACGAATTTTCTTACCCCGAACTTTAAAAAATAAATAATAAAAATATTTTCAAAATTTGCCGACGTAGTCTAAACGAAAGTTGTAGAGTGTACTCTCACCTACGAGTGGGTATAAAGAACGTCGAAAACGGAGTTCGTATGAAGAAGATATAAATTTTTGAAGTTTATTAAATAATAAAAATATAAAATTTGATTCCAAATTTCGGTATTATCCGAAGGAGGAGTCACCAGGTCAATCCGAGTTACACCCAACGTACACTCGTACGCCCAGCGTACTCCAGGACTAGGCCTTGGATCGTCCACGTCACCCCTATGTGAGGGTATGCCCCGTCCCATCTGAAGTTCCGAAGCAGTCGAGGATGCGGTCACGCTTGACGCACGGGTACGCCCAACATACCGAGGCAGTTCCCAGCCCCTATAAAAGGGATGCGAGGGTTCCGAAGAGAAGGGCCACTTCCTCTCATCTTTCTTGCGTTTATGCACGTTTTCCGTGCACGTGATATCCCGAAGCCCTGGTTTCCTTGCTCAAGTCCCGAAGGTCGTTTGTGTTCCCGAGATTCCCGAGAATCCCGAGAAAATCCGCTTTCTCGAGTCGAAGTTCTGCGCGGTTTTTATCTCGCCTTCTTCGATCTTTCAACTAAGTTCATACCCCTATAATCCACACTTTTAAATGTTTTATAAATACTTTTATATGCTTTTAAGGGGGGAATACAAGTAAAACACAAGATTATTATCGTGTGTTATATATAAATTTTCATTATACACTTTTTATCAATGGAATCATATGTGATTTATAACTATTATAGGGAAACTATCATATGCAAAATATATCACGATAACATGTTTTCTTTTGAAATGAAAAATGTTGTTATATATATATATATATATATATATATATATATATATATATATATATATATATATATATAAGTCAAACACCCTGCTTGTGTTGTATGTATATGTGTCCATTTTTGGCACTAAAAAAGTTATACTTTCATAACAAGTGAGAATTTCACTAGGTTTTACTATACAAACGAGACACACTTTTAGAAAACTATAATAGATATAGTTTTACGAGAACATCACAAACGTTTACATACTAGAAACACTATTTCAAAGAGATACATTCATATGCAATAACAAACAAACATTTTCATACGTAAATCTGTTTTATACTAAATTTTGTGTGAGACATTAAACTTCACGTACGTTCGAGTACACATTTCAAGTCCTGTATTCTATACCAAAATCCCCTGGAGGGGGAGCATGGTGTTTGTGTATAGATCTATATGGGATTAACAACCCCGCGCCCTGACTTTTAGCTACAGTACACCATTTGGGGTGACAAACATCACATGGAGTATTAAAAACACACATGGAGTATTAAAAACATGTTGATTTACGGGGTTTTTCAGACGTCTTGGCAACTTTACACATACATAAATTAACTACTTTAGGCATGAAAAACATTATTGTGTTACAGTTTTGGAACTTCTAATCTGCCACCCACATACGGAAAAACATAAATTTTCTAGAAACAAACATTGGTCTTGATAGAAGGCTACATTTATACTAGTAGAAAATATGGGATTTTCAAGGAAGAAATAAACAAAAACAAAACATTTCATTTTATTTCATACAAACATTATTATTTAATATTTATGAAACTCACCAGCTTAAATGCTGATCTACTCTTTCAAAACTACTTGTATGTCCCAGGGATTCAGTAATTACAGGTAACAAATAGCTTTTGAAGAAGGGACGTTGTGGTGCCAGTTTAAATTCATATTTTGACATCATATTGTAATTGGTTTTGAACATGTATCTTTCAACAATGTAAACTTTCAATTATATATATATATATATATATATATATATATATATATATATATATATATATATATATATATATATATATGATGGTTATGTTGCTTTCTTTACTATGTATTCAATTGTTACGGTACTACATGAAGTCATCCGCCCCCGACCGTTTCCGCCGTTCCGGTTTTGGGGTGTGACATATTGGTATCAGAGCATTGTTTATAGTGAACTAAGTATATCGAACCACATAAGATATACAAACTATAAATGCTTAAGGGACTAATACCCTCTGACAAAACATTTTTTTGTTTTACGCCTAAGCCGCATTTCGTTTAACTTAAATTGTTAGTTCATTTAAGTACAAATACATGCATATAACAACTTATTTTCATGATTATAACTATAGAAGAAGTATTTAGACGATTTGGACACTACGATTAAGACTCGATATATGTAATCAGATTTGGGCCAAATATAGCATGATCAACTATATTTGTCCGAGATCGCACCAATGTATATCGAGGAATACTCGTAGTGAGCAACAAGTCAAAACTTACCAAAACATCACAAGAATCAAACACACGAATTTAAATACTATAGGATTATTTGGTACATAAAATAGTTTAACATACATGTTTAGTCTTACATGTTCCAAATTTTGTTCAATTCTTATAAACCTATTCTCGTATAGTCAAATGGTTGGATTTCATCACCCCGAAGACCCCTATTATCCCAACCAAGGCAACGGGGGATGGATCGAGGAGGATCCTGAGCAGGACGAAGAACCCATACAATTGGATGAAGAGGAGGACTCTGGTACCGACTCAAAGCCGGAAGTAATCAACCCACCACCCACACAACCTCCTGTCTCCGTGAGAAACTTTCAAAGACCGACTCCCGTTTGGGGAAGGCACCTCCACCATTAGAGCCAACAACAAAGTCTACGCCCTCCCTACGGCATGTGTCGAGACTTCTACAATGTCCGCGGCGGAGGTTCAACCGATCGAGCACTCCCAGTCATGGTGGCCAAACTAGCCAGCCAGTCCTACCAATCCAGAGATCAAGCTAGCTGGATTCGGGAAGTCAACGTGGAAGTACAGGTTCACACTTACGACATCCGTAGGCTGGACAAAGCTCAGGACAATGCCCAACTCCAAACCGAAGCATTCCAAGCGCAAATGATTGCAGCCCTCTCCGAATTGAGAGAACAACAAGCCGCCTTCCATAAGCGTCTTATGGAATCATAGCAATCGGATGCGAAGTCGAGCTCTAAGCGCAACGTACGTCGCAAGTAGTGCTTGCCAAAATCCCAAATTTTGTTATAAGTTAGGACCTCGGCTAAAAGTTTTATTTTTCTTAAACTATGTAACCGGAGACCCTTATAGGGGTCAAATTTTCTTGATCATTGTATCAACTATTATATTAATATATTTGGCATGCTATTATTACTACATTGAGTATTTCGTTCAATCCTTAAAATGTTAAGGAGAAACCATGCGATTGTTTCATATATTCAGATTTACGAGTAACTTTCATTCTTCTTGATGGGTTTTATACAAACAATCCTATGTGTACATGCAACCCTAGCATTGGATCTATGTTTTCACTATTAGATACACAACATTATGAACACATAATTAAACCCTAATCATGGTTGTTATTTTCGAAATTAACCAAGAAGGTTAGATTACATACCTCTTGTTGTTATATTCTAATAACAACTTAAATCTTCAAACCCAAAGTCTTGAAAGCAAGCACCACAAGTGTAGTGCCTCTAATGGCTCACAAACACCAAGAGCAAATGGAGAAGGTATAAAGAGAGAGGTGAGGTATAAGAATTCGTTCTTAGATGCTCTAGGGATCAAGTGCACGAATTCCTAAGGATAAGGCCTTAGGGTTTAAGTCCTTATCCTTATCCAGTTACTTGCCCACCAAGCAACCACAAGATAATCCTTGAAAACCCTTATCTCTTGGACCTTGGACGATTTTAAGGATATCCTTATCCTTGAATTCGTCCATCCTTTAACAAGGATAACCATTGCCCTATTTTGCAACTATCACATAATTACAATTCGGCCCCTCCAATTTAATTAATTACATTTGATCACAAAATTAATTCTTAATTAATTATTGACCAATATTAATTAAGCAAATATGATTTCTCCTTCAATATATTATTCTTATAACATATTAATAAATCATAATAACCTCTCTCTTTATTTATTTCTCCAATCAAGTTGCTTTGGTGAAGGCAACCCAAAAGGACCATGCACCATCGGGTCAAGTACATATCAAAATAGTTATGGACTTAGACACTAATCCAACAGTCTCCCACTTGGATAAGGGATCATCGGGTCAACTATTCTGCGTATGACTTCAGATCCTGATCTGCAATCATAGCTTTCGAAAACCGCTGTCAACTCTGATCCTATGAGATACGCGTGTCCTTAGATAAGGGATCATATATTCCTCCATTCTAGATATCATATGAGATATGATTTCAAATCATTCTCTTTGTACTATATCTCGATTCCCGATTTATGACGACTGACTAATTGAACAAATAAAATTAGCCCTAGCCCGACCGAGCATTTATGTTTGTCATCACTAAATCATCGAGGGGCCCAAAGATATCGCTTTTATCCTTCTTTGGATAAAAGGAACAGATAAACTTTGATACAATGCTTGCTTGCACTCACTTACCGAATTACACACAACAATATGTTTTATAACACCAAGTTACTAGTGCGTTTACATATTATCAATGTGAAACCGATTTGCAAGATACAACTCACACATCTCGGTTTCAAGAATATAAGATGTTATCGTCTGACCAATCACTCGTGATACAATTCATGGAGTGATCCAAGTGAGCATGGGTTTAATCCAATGCTCAAATCACATTCATAAGCACTCAAGAACTTTGCAACAAACATTTGCTTATGTCTAATGCTCTTTAGACAATCCACACACCAATTCACGACAGTCTTCATTCATATCTACTTCCAACATATGAACGACTGTGGCCCGTTCAAATAATTCAATTATTCTTAATAAACTCAATTATTCTGGAAGTCAAAACATGCAAATGTGAAACACAATAATAATACTAATCCCATATGGCCTCAAACTTTTGAGTATAAATAAAACGCCTTTTATTTATCACCATATTGATTACTCATTATTTGTCGTTTCGGGTAATCAACTTCTTACTTGAATTACAACACTTGTCCTATGCTCCTAGCATGCACACAATGTTTACCTATGGTTCTTACTTTGTGAAATAGATCACATTGAATACATTTCCAATCATTCTCATTTCACAACTCCAAATCTTTTTCATAAGTGAAAGAATATCAAATTCTTGCTACTTATAGAATATGCTAGATTCTAACATTCTATGCAACTTATTCTTTCATAATGTCACTGGACAAAAGTCACTAAGACTATTGCCAATGATATTACAAAGTCCACTATCAGACATTGTTACAAGACGATTCCTTAGATATGATGCCTCTCACTCATAGTACATTCCTTTGAACATCCTTTTGCATAAAAGTTGCGAATCTAGTCATAGATTATCGATATTCAATTCCCAATGTGGATACATTTCCATATTTTCCATATGACAACTTATTCTTAATAGAATCTTATCTATTCGTAATAATGTCGACATGGTCCATCCAATATGAAACATTTCCACAATTTCCATATGACAACTCATTCTTAATAGAATCTTTTCTATTCATAATAATGTCGATATGGTCCATTCAATACCATGCTTCCAACTACTCACAAGCAACCAATCCTCGTCGAACTTTGGATTGTCCTTTGATAGTTGTTTAATTATTTTAGTCTAAACCGATTCTAGTCCTTTTTCCCTCTAAATGCGCTAGACATTTGGAAAATTTTAGAATGGTCAAACATTAAAGCGTTTGCAATTGATCCTATACCCGAAGCGTATGGGACACGACGCATAATGTTTTATTTGCTATGTTATCAAAATTCGAATTGTGAAGAGGAATGCCATAATCATAATCGAAATTTTAAGAACACACTATGTACCCTTGACTAAATTTATTAACATTTCTCAACCTAAACCTTTAGATTTGAAATGAAGCATAATATTCTCTCCCTTAATTATAGCAAAACAACTATTCCATCCTTACAACTTTGCAAAGAATGACTCATGTTTTCTATAATTAATATTGCCAACTTGCAATACTTTCCATAATAATCATACAATCATAACTTTTATGCTCCCACTATCATGATGATTACTATAAAACATAACACTTATGTTCCCACTAGCTTCGACATGTATTCATAAACATCTTAACTTTCAGAAAAACAATACCTATTGAATTTCTTAAGTTCATGTTTTTAATACTTAATGCTTGGATAATCCTTTATCAAGGCTTCTTGAACTTATACACCTTTGCCTTAGATAGTTCATATGTGTGTCTAAACAATTTAGACTAACTGCCAAACCTCACAACTAAAATCATGGAAAGGGATACCGTAACCATAATCGAATTCGAGATTGTAATTTTACAATCACTATCTTCTTAACTCTTTCTTAGTGAAAGCATTTCCCTACAATCATTTTCATGAAGGAGGAAAACTTATGACACTTAGATTTTAAACGGTGTATGTGTTCCTATCCATGTGAATTTGTTAAAACCAAAGTTACGACAAATTCAAACTCATATGGATCGAACTTTCTTAATCTTGATTTCTTGCCTTATGGTAACACAACTGCCCACCATGTCTTCCAAGTAGTTAAGCAGCTCACCCTTTCCTATCAATGTACCTTTTATTGATTAAGGTGCTTTGCCTTTTATGCGTTCAAAATGATAACTCATAGAACTCAGATGCATAATTAACTCAATTGGAATAGCACAGAAACAAAATAATGTCAACACGATAGGTTGTAAACCTCAACTCGTGTGCTAGTGATGATCAATAAGGTTTATTTGATTTTTTCTTGAAACCTTTCAAGACTATTAAGACTCCCACTGACTCCTTGACATATAAGACTCTCTTGTCAATAACCATTTCTTGACAAACAGATATTCAAGAGTTAGTGTAGTTTTTATCAAAACACTTCATAAATTGATCCTACTTGGTCTTTGCCTTATCCAAGACATCACAACTTTCCACATTTGATGAATGTTATAAAGCTTCTTAATACTTTTCACTCATTGTCACAATCTTAACTTTAAGACTTGTTTTCGGAACGGAGTATGATTGACTTCTTGATTTAACCATTTCTTCAATTCTTGATTCCTCTTCTTAGACATACAATTGTACTAAGACTCACTTATAGGATTAATTGCGATATGGTTCTTTATCATTAAGACCAATCCTAAAGCATAAAAGCTACTCTCCCTTCTTCTTAGAATGGAGAAACTTTTATCTTTCTGCCTACTTGATTCTTCTTATTCGTTCTACTATTGATTTAAACCTTTTCCAATCAATCTAGAATTACACTTAATCTTGTGAGTATAATCACATTTACTAAACCTTTAGTAAATCATGACGAATATCTTTGTTACTCTTATGGTGAACTTGATCAACATGCAACTTTGTGTGCTCGATCTCCTAGTCCTTCGCTTAACACTTTGTCAATGAATTAGTCTAATTTCCAAATATGAACTTTCTCATTCATCATTCAACCAAGTTGCGTGATTCCAAATTTCTGTCCAATTGAAACTTGGGTGATCAAAAACTCTTCCTATTTGGTAAATTCTCGAATTTCCATAAATAAGAACCAAATCCATTATTGCTAATAACAGAAACATTCAGATATCAATTTTTCATATACGCCATTGCAAGGATAAATAAATAATATAAAATCAAAATTTATTTTATTGTGGAAAAATTTGTCCTTACAATGCAATTCTTTGAAAAACTATGCTAATACATCTTTCTTAGCAATCTTATTCTAACTCTAAGTAGTAGCTTAAGAATCTAATCTTCAAGTAATGCGATCGAAATCCATTCCTTCATGGTTAGATTCTCCTCACTTCTTCCCTTAAGCTTCCTCTCTTTTCTTTGATCCTACAAAACATCAATTGTAATCTTATCACACTATGTATTAAGAATCTAGAATAGAAGCTTAAAAGAGTTAGTTAATGGATTTTACCTATATTAGAGCCATACGTTTCGACTCTCCCATCTCTTAGATCTCTAAGGTAAATGAGGCAGCTTCGTCTCCAATGCCCTTTCTCTTGGAAATAAAAGCAGATAGACTCTTTTGGAAGATGACATGGAACTACTTCAGACATTGCCTTTCTCTTATGATCAAACATTTCAATCATAGCATGTCTTTCTTTGCCATTGTCTATATCCATAGAGGTCTTGAAGGAAGATTCACCAATCAACTTTGCTTTTCCATTGTGCCAAAACATTTCTGATTCAGCAGCAATAAGCATATAGGTGAGATCTATAAGGGTCACATCGTGGTTCATCGTATAGTACTCTCTTACGAACTCACTATATAAGTAAGGAAGTGACTGAAGAACCCAATCAACAGGTATTTCCTCACAGACAATGGATCCCAACATCCTTAACCTATCAATGTGTGACTTCATCCCTAGGACGCGTGCACACACCGACTTTTCTTCTTTATGTTTACTTGCCAAAAGGGCTTGAGTGATCTTGAACTTTTCAAGCCTTCGAACTTGTGGGTTAGGAGAATAATCAGAAGAGGAGGAGGAAGTTAAGTATGATCTCTTGTTCCTCGATCGAATCGTGGAATATCATCTTCATGTGGAAAGCTTGTTCCACGGGATTTGGGAAGACCATAGTTGTCGAACTTTGACATCTACAAAATGGGAGAAAACGAATTCAAGTTAGTTGATTGATTGAGTCCTTAGTAAATCACCCAAATGAGATACTAAGGCTAGGACCCAACACAATATTCTACAACTCGAGAGAGGGATGCCGTAACCCTAATTGCGGAATATTTGAAGGTAAGTGAATGACGATTCACTAATTTCCACCACGAAAAACGAAAAAGAATTTTAAGGTTTAAATCTATGAAAACTCCTAGATCCTTTGAGATTCATTGAACTTTCAATGGCATGTTTAAATCTTGATATGCCCCTCTTGTTTGTGACTCGGATGCCGAGGATCACAAAGCGGGTGTGAATAACCATGCAAACTTACATGGTGCCCCCACATGTTACAGTCATCTATTCGATGTGTCGGTAATCCACACACGCTCCACCGAACTATGACAAACATTGAGTCACCCTTTGCTACCTTTGCTTAGAACCATTTAGTGTGCCGGTAAACCACACACGCTCCACTAACGTCTTTGCAAGGGCACAAAGTGTACTTTCATGGAGTTGCATCAATTCACTTTTGCCTAAGTAACTAGGATTTGGAATTTGAAAAAACATTTAGTTACTTTTGTTTATCATTATACTTATAATGGAAGGTTTTCGTCCTATCCTACCCGTTCGGCTAACGACCCTCCACTAGTCAAGAGTGCGGTGGGTAAGAGTGGATACTCATTCAATCGCCATTTTATAGGCAATTTCCTTAAACACCCCTTAGAGACCAGCTTCGTGAACGAGGCCTACTAACGGTAAGACTGACTTTACTCATACATATATATAATGTTAGACTTTTAATGTTATATATATAGTATAGGGTGTATTTTACAACTTTTAAAATACTAGGTGGTTTAATTTAACAATTATACTTTTAATTCAATTAAATTGTTAACCTAAACTTTTATGGATTTACTAAACCTCTTTTAATTATACACCTTAATTAATTAATAAAACCATAAGGGTGTGATTTGAACTTTTTCAAAACAATACTAGTGTTTTAGAATTTAACATTCCTAATTAAACTTTTAATCAACTTTTAAATTCCAAAACTTGAGGGCAAGTTTTGAAACATTTCAAAACATTAGGGTTTAGAATTTAAATATGCATCAAAATTAAACTTTTAATCAAAATTTAAATTCCAAAACTTGAGGGCAAGTTTTGAAACTTTTCAAAACAATTTAGTTTTAATTTCTCTTAAAATTCTCGAATTTATGACATATAAATTAAAATTTTAAATATTAAAAAAAAACCTTGATTTAATATTTATCCGAAATTAGACTATTAGTTTAATTATTAAATCATAAGGGAATATCTAAATCATGAGGATAATTACCATTTATACATTTAAGATATCCTAATCCCTTAATTATCTCCCTAGATCTCGAAAATAAGGATAGGATAATGCAAAATCTATAATTACCATGTATAACAATTAGAGGATAATTACAAGATATTGGATAATCAAAATCCCTAAAATTTAGGATCTTATCTTGGGGAGGAGGCTAATTTCGAAAATCAAGGGATTAAAACAAACCCTAGATTTCGAAATTTAAGGGTTTAAGGAAAGGATTTGAAGATCTTATTCAAACTCTTGCAAATTAGGGTTTGCAAACCCTAATCTCGAAAATCCCTAGGCTCGTAGGGTTTATTGGCAATAAACCCTAATTTGTCAAGTTCATAAAATTGAATAAGCTAATTGAAAACAAGTTAACCAAAGGCTCTGATACCACTGATGGGTTTTATACAAACAATCCTATATGTACATGCAACCCTAGCATTGGATCTATGTTTTCACTATTAGATACACAACATTATGAACACATAATTAAACCCTAATCATGATTGTTATTTTCGAAATTAACCAAGAAGGTTAGATTACATAACTCTTGTTGTTATATTGTAATAACAACTTAAATCTTCAAACCCAAAGTCTTGAAAGCAAGCACCACAAGTGTAGTGCCTCTAATGGCTCACAAACACCAAGAGAAAATGGAGAAGGTATAAAGAAAGAGGAGAGGTATAAGAATTCGTTCTTAGATGCTCTAGGGATCAAGTGCACGAATTCCTAAGGCCTTAGGGTTTCAGTCCTTATCCTTATCCAGTTACTTGCCCACCAAGCAACCACAAGAAAAGCCTTGAAAACCCTTATCTCTTGGACCTTGGACGATTTTAAGGATATCCTTATCCTTGAATTCGTCCATCCTATAACAAGGATAACCATTGCCCTATTTTGCAACTATCACATAATTACAATTTCAGCCCCTCTAGTTTAATTAATTACATTTGATCACAAAATTAATTCATAATTAATTATTGACCAATATTAAGTAAACAAATATGATTTCTCCTTCAATATATTATTCTTATAACATATTAATAAATCATAATAACCTCTCTCTTTATTTATTTCTCCAATCAAGTTGCTTTGGTGAAGGCAACCCAAAAGGACCATTCACCATCGGGTCAAGTACATACCAAAATAGTTATGGACTTAGACACTAATCCAACACTTCTATCATTAAGACTCATACTATCATCTGTTGTTGAACTATGGCAATTTAGTTCATGAGACACATTCATTTTCTATGCTATGGAATTCTTATCTTTATCTTCTCAACCTGTAGTTGAAGGATGCCTCCGCGTAGAAACCCAAGACGAAACAATGGTGGGGAAGCACCGATACCACCATCGCCTCCACCTCCTCAATTTGATGCTGCCATGTTCCAAGCAGTAGTCACAGCAGCTGTGGCGGCTGCCATGTCACAAATCAATACCCCTGTTACTACTGGTTCAGGAATCAACACACTTCCTTCCAACCATGGCAAAAGTCATGGGCAACCCCGAGAGTGCACTTATAAAGACTTTACGAATGCCAAACCCTAGATGTTTAATGGAACTGGTGGTGTGATGATTTTGAGGCAGTGGATCGAAAGGACAGAATCAGTCTTTGAAATCTGCTCCTCTCTCGAGCACATCAAAGTTAAGTTTGCAACTTACTGTTGGATTAATGTCTAAGTCCATAACTATAATTGGTAAGACTTGACCCGACCCGGCATGGTCCATTTAGGTTGCATACCATCATGCACTTGGATAGATTATAATGAGAGAAATAAGACACTTATGGTTATTAATATATTATAAGTTCTAGTATATTAATAATAAGAATAATAAGATTATTTAATTAGTATTGATCAAGAATTAATCTAGGATTAATTAAGTGATCAAAAGAAGACTAATTAAATATATGGGTTGATTGTGTAAATTATCCATACTTGTATAGTGGGCTAATGCTCCATGGATAATCAAGTTGGGCTAAAACCCATAGGATGGTCCATGGATGCTCCATGGTGTATTTGTACCCATGGATCATGGAAATGAAAGGCCATGTCAATTAGGGTTTACATGGTGTAACCCTAACTATATAAGCATCTTATTCTTGACCAAAATCGGACACTAGTGTGTGTGAAATGAAAGGGCTAGCCGATTTAATGAGTTGTAGAATTCTCTCAAGTTATTCTAAGTGTTTTGGTGTTGTGTGAACCATTTGAGGTGTCACACTTGGGGCACTAGGCACTCAAGCTTCATGAAGACTTTCTACACCAAAGAGGTATGTATTCTATCTTGCTATAGTCATTGTTTTGTATGCTAGATTAGGATAATACCTTGGAAGTTCTTATTTGCATGTATAATAGAGAAAACATAGATCCAAGGTATTTATGGTTGCATGTACACTTAGGAGTGTTAGAATTCTCAAAACCCAACAGTGGTATCAGAGCCTAGACTTGTTTTCTTGTTATACCTACAATAGAAGCTGAAAAAATGAATTTTTTGCTGTCTGGTCATCAGACTCGGCGAGTCCATCAGGAGACTCGGCGAGTCCATGACTAAAATGTGGTCAATTCGATCCAACTTGTCGAGTTGGTTCATGCACTCGACGAGTTGGACACCCAAACAACATATTTTCGAGTTTCTTGGCTAGAAATGGACTAGGAACATTACCCTAAGTTGTTTTGAACTTATAAACTTGTTTTTTGATGTGGTAATGTTCATGCTAATCCATTTTCAAAGATAATTGTCAATAGATTCATGTTTTGTATTAGTTTAAGGTTTAGACTAATTACATGAAAAAGTTTGATTTGAATTATCTTGTTCTTATGAGTTGCTTAGATTAATAGAAAAGTTAATTGAAATAGTTGTTTTCAATCCATTTTAATCTAAGAGTTGAGTATAAAATGTGTTTGTGTAACTTGTCCTCAAGTTACATGAAGGGACACATTAAAGACTCATAAAATTCATAAAAGTTGGCAATGGTTACAAAATGAAGAGTCTTGTGTCATTGAATAATTTTTTATGACTCCATAACTTGTCCTCAAGTTATGGAAGTTCAAGAGTCACTTCATTAAAAAAAATATGTAACCATAATTAAATCCATAAGTTATAAAATAAAGAAAAAGTTAATTCTTTTTATTAGTTTAAAGTCTTCCATAACTTGTCCTCAAGTTATGGAACTTGAAGAGTTTTTGGATTAAAACTACTTTAAACACATAAGTTATGGAATTAATTAGTTTTGAATAGTTTCAAAACTTGCCCTCAAGTTTTGGAATTTAAAAAGTTTTCCTTATGAATACTTTAATTCCAAGTTAGCCCTTAGAATTTTAAGAGTTAAAATTCAACCCTTATACTTTATAATATTATAAGTTAATAATATATATATGTATAAGAGTAAAGTCAGTCTTACCGCTAGTACGCCTCATTCACGAAGCTGGTCTATAAGGTGGGTATAAGGTTGTTGCCTATAAAATGGTAAGTTAATGGGTGTCCACTCTCACCCACCGCTTGCTTGACTGGTGGAGGGTCGTTAGCCGAACGGGTTTGACAGGACTATAATTCTCCCTTCATTAAAAGTATTAATGATAATACTAAGTAACCAAACTCTTAATAATACCCAATCTTAGTTACTTAGGAAAAATGTGAATAAGGTGCTAATCCATGAAATTACACTTTGCACTTTGTTTAAGTCAGTTAGTGGAGCGTGTGTGGTTAACCGGCACACTAACGCGTATTTAACAAGGTAGGCAAAGGGTAACTTAATGTTTATCATAGTATCGATGGAGCGTGTGTGGTTAACCGGCACATCGATTAAGGGGTAAACACTTAAGGGTACCAAGTAATTTGCATGGTTACTTCACACCTTGTTTTGTGATCCTCGGCATCCCAGTCACAAAACCTGAAGGGCACACTCGAGATTGAAACATGCCATTGAACAATTCAATGAATCTCAAAGATCTAGGAGTTTCAAAACCAATTAAAACCTAATAATACATTTCGTTTATCTTGGTGGAAATTGGTGAATCGTCATTCACCTACCTTCAAATATTTTATAGTTTGGATTACGACATCCCTCTTCTAAGTTATAAAATAGGTTGTTGGGTCCTAGCCTTAATATTTCATATTGGGTGTCATATTAAGGACTTTAAATCAACTATCTTGAATATCTCCCAAAAGATGTCTGGTTTAGACATATATGATCTTCCTAAATCTCTTGAAACAAGCTTTCCTAAATGAAGATGATGTCCCTTGGAAATCATACTTCATTCACCTCCTCCAATTATTCTCCCCAACCCACAAGTTCTTGAAAAGTTTAAGGTCACTCAACCCCTATTGGCAAGGCAAGGTCTAGGTGTGATCACATCTTGGAGATGTAGTCACATATTGACAAGCCGAGAGAGTTGGGTGTCAAAGTCTTGAGAAAGTTGGTGGTTCAATCACTTTCTAAGTGACATAGTGAGTTCCTTTGGGACACCTATGAAACAGACTATGACAAGACCCTTAATGATCTTATTTATTTGTTAAGATCAACTTCCTTGAAACTTGATGGACATTGACAATAGTGACACAGGAAATCCAGAAAAATATTCTCTTCCCAATGGAAAGTGATCGGCCATAGTCAACTCGGTTGACCAAATGGTAAAGAGAAAAGCTAAGTCTGTGATTGTCTCGTGTACCATTATCAAAGGGTCCATATGCTTATAGTGCCAAAGGAAGGGGCATTGGTTGCGAAGCTGCAAAATTTACCTAAGGATGTTAAAGTCAATAAGTTTGACTCTACTTCAGGTAAAGTCCACTATCTAACTCTGTTAAGTTTCTATTATGAGATTCTTGATATATGATGTGACTGGGTCACATGGTGATGTTATAAGAATCAAAGAAAAGTGAAGAAACTTAAAGAAAGAATATGCTGAATCTGATGGCGTAGATGGATTTCTATCGCGTAGTTTGAAGATCGGATTCTTGAGCTACTTCTTAGGAGTTATGAGATATTGCTTAGGAATAGATAACAACAAGTTTTCATATGGATTGTAAGGATAAGTTTTTCCGCAAAGGTTTAAAATAATAGAAAATTGTTGATTTTATTTATTTTAAAATATCCTTACAATGGCATTTGAGGAAAAATTGTTGCTTATATGATTCCGTTAATAGCAAAAGTGGAAATATGAAATTGATTCTTTCATTTGTGGTAATGTCAAAATTTACCAAATAAGGAAAGATTCTCATCACCCAAGTTTCATTTGGACCGGGACTTGGAATCATGTAAGGGGTATAGCATGATGAATGAGAACTTTCAAGTTTTGGAAAATTAAGACTAATTACTTGTTCACATGGATGTGTGAGTCAAGTAAAGGACTAAGGGATCGAGTACACATTCTTGTGCACTGATTAAGTCCACCACAAAAGTTTGATAAGACTATTCGTCATAGTTTACTAAAGCTCAGTAAATATGATTATACTTACAAGCTTAAGTGTAACTCTGAGACAATGGAAAAGGTTCCAATGTATGGCAGAGCGAATAAGAAGAATCAAATAAGGCAGAAGGATAAAAGTTTCTCAAATCTGAAAAGATGGGAGAGTACTTTAGTATCAGTTTTGTGATCATCTTAATGATTAAGAAACCATAGCACAATTAGTTCTCTAAGGATGTCTTAGTGCATTCTTATGACTAAGAAGAGGGATCTTGAATTGTTGAAATGGTTAAATCAAGAAGATGAGTCATACTTCGTTGCAATACAAGTCTTAGAGTCATACTCCAAGATTGTAACTTGAGTGACATGTCTTAAAGAAGGTTTAAAACACTTGTCAAATGTAAGAGTAAAAGTTTTCTACTCTTGTACATTTGAAATTGGTAAGTTGTGATGTTTTGGATAAAACAAAGACCAACTAAGGCCAATGTTGTGAAGTGTTTGTCTTGATTAGAATCCGCACTATCTCTTGGATGTTTGACAAGGGAGTCTTATAGGTCAAGAGGACAGTGGGAGTCTTAAAGGTCTTGAAAGTCTCAAGAACTAATCAAGAATAAAACCTGAAGTTCTTCACTAGCACACGACTAGAGGTTTACAATCTATCGTGTCGACATATTCTGTGCCCATTCCAGTAAGTTGGCTATGCATATGAGTTCTTAGAGTTCTCAATTTGTTGCACAACAACTTGGAAGCAATGGTAGGCCCTTGAGCTGCCAGGTGGCAAGAAATTAAGATTGAGTTCAGTCCATATGAGTTTGGGATTGTCATTATCCTTGTCTTGTGACTATGATTTTGACCATTCACATGGATAAGAACACATACACCAGTAAATCTAAGTGTCATAAGGTTTCTCTTCGATTCATGAAAATGATGGTGAGGAAAAACTTTCACTAAGTAGATTTTATCTAGATAGCAATTGTGATATTTGCATTCTCAAAGTCGTTAGTGGAGCGTGTGTGGTTTACCGGCACACTAACCTGGACTTGTGAGAAGTGGCAAAAAGGTCTAACCATTATGATTACGGCATCCCTCTTCATAATTGTTTAGACACACAAGTGTGCTATCTAAAGGAAGGTGTATGATTTTGATAAAGTCTTATCAAAACAATCTAGTATCAGAAATCTGAACTTTGGTAAGAAAGTCAATGAAGTATTGATTTCTAGAAGTCCAGCTGATTTCTAGGTACATGTCAAAGCTAGTGGGAGCATAAGTGTTATGCTAAAAATCATCATGTTAGTGGGAGCATGATAATTATGATAAGTATTGCAAGTTAGCAATGTTAATTATAGAAAACAAAAGTTTCAATTTGGAAAGAGTTGTTTTGCTATAATTAAGGGAGAGGAATTATACTTCATCTCAAATCTATAAGCTTAGATCGTGAGGTTTTAATCATTTAGTCAAGGATATATATATATGAATTTCATGTTGGAATGGCTCAACATAAGGAAATTCTGTATATGAGTCCATTATTTGCGTTCTAAAATTCGATTATGATTACGGCATCCCTTTTCATAATCTGAATTATGAGAACTTGGCAAATAAAAATGGAAATGTTATAGCAAAAGACTGGTTTAGTCTTTATGTGAGACATCATGAAACGATTCCCATATGCTTCGGATATAGGATCGATTACATGTGCTATATTCATCCTTTCTAAAAATTTCCAAATGCCTAGGGTATTAAGAAGGGAAAAGGTTTAGAACTGCATATGACTAAAAGGATTAAACAATTGTCGAGGACAATCTAAGGTTTACCAAAGATTGGTTGCTCAAGGACAGTTGGAAGTATAGTGATAATTCTGGAAGGACCATATTGACATAGTCTGTAAGGAGGCAACTCTTTTTCAGAAGTGATAGTCAAAATGGAATCTGGAAATGTTTCAAAGTTAGAATTTTCAATCTGTGTAAGATTAAGGAAACTTAATGCAAGAAGGATATTTCCAAGGAGTTGATCTCCTTTGGAATACTCTGTAATGATTGTTTCCAAGTCTTTGTGAGTTTGTGCATAATCGTTACAAGAGGATCAATGCATATAAGTTTAGAATCTAACAGATTTCAGTAAATGGCATGAATTTGGAATTCTTGCATTTGCGGTAAGGATTTGGGAGTGTGAAAAGAGAATCATTGAAGTTATGTTCAATTGATCTAGTTCACAAAGTAAAGATCATAGACAAACATAGTATGCATACTTGGTGTATGGCATGACTAGTGTTTAGAAAACATAGTGTACATGCTTGGAGCATGGGACAACTATTGTTTTAAATTCAAGAATAAAGTTGATAGCTGAAACAGTATACAATGAATAATGTGTAATCATATGGTGATAAATAAAAGGTGTTTTATTTATGTTCAAAGGGTTGATACCATATTAGATTCAATTATTATTGTGTTTCATTTTGCATGTTTTGACTTCCCGAATAAACTGGGTTATTCTTCCGGAATGACTAAGTTATTCAAACCATCCACAGTCGGTCATATGTTGGAAGTAGATATGAATTAAGACTATCATGGGTTGGCTTGTAGAGGTCTAAGGTGTTGGACAAAGGGCTACAACACTCATGAGTGCTCATATGTTCTGAGTATTGGATTCAACCCGCGCTCATTGGAATCACTTCATGGATTTTATCATGAGTGATCATGAGACGATAATATCTTATATTCTTCAAACCTAGAGATATGAGTTGTTACTATGAGTTGATAGTACATTGATTGCACGAAAACGCATTTGGTAACTCGGTGCTATAAAACGTGCCTTTGTGTATGATTCAACAAGTAGTAGAACAAGCCATATGAGTCGAAGTTTATCCATTCCTTTTACCTTCGGGATAAAAGCGATATATGTGGGCCCCTCGATGATTTGATGATGACAAATGGAAGTGCTCGGCCAGGCCAGGACTGATTTGATCTGTTCAATTAGTCAGTCGTCATAAATCGGAAATCGGGAAACAACAAATGGACAGAGAGAATGATTATAATCCATGTCTCAGTCCATATGATATCTAGAATGGAGGAATATATGATCCCTTATCTAATGGACAAGTCATTGACAAAGGTAAGAGTTCATCTACAAGGTCAGAGTTCGGCAGAAGCTTTTGAGAGCTACGATTGCCAGTTGGTTCCTGAAGTCATACGCAATAATAGTTTTAGACTTATCCAAGTGGGAGACTGTTGGATTAATGTCTAAGTCCATAACTATAATTGGTAAGACTTGACCCGACCCGACATGGTCCATTTGGGTTGCATACCATCATGCACTTGGATAGACTATAATGAGAGAAATAAGACACTTATGGTTATTAATATATTATAAGTTCTAGTATATTAATAATAAGAATAATAAGATTATTTAATTAGTATTGATCAAGAATTAATCTAGGATTAATTAAGTGATCAAAAGAAGACTAATTAAATATATGGGTTGATTGTGTAAATCATCCATACTTGTATAGTGGGCTAATGCTCCACGGATAATCAAGTTGGGCTAAAACCCATAGGATGGTCCATGGATGGTCCATGGTGTATTTGTACCCATGGATCATGGAAATGAAAGGCCATGTCAATTAGGGTTTACATGGTATAACCCTAACTATATAAGCATCTTATTCTTGACCAAAATCGGACACTAGTGTGTGTGAAATGAAAGGGCTAGCCGATTTCATGAGTTGTAGAATTCTCTCAAGTTATTCTAAGTGTTTTGGTGTTGTGTGAACCATTTGAGGTGTCACACTTGGGGCACTAGGCACTCAAGCTTCATGAATACTTTCTACACCAAAGAGGTATGTATTCTATCTTGCTATAGTCATTGTTTTGTATGCTAGATTAGGATAATACCTTGGGAGTTCTTATTTGCATGTATAATAGAGAAAACATAGATCCAAGGTATTTAGGGTTGCATGTACACTTAGGAGTGTTAGAATGCTCAAAACCCAACACTTACACGGTTACTGATAGGGCTTTAACTTGGTGGAATGGTCACGTTAAGGTACTTACTCTAATAGTGGCGAATTTAATAAGCTGTGAGAGCTTAAAAATCATGTTGATGAGAGAGTACTGTCCATGAGGAGAGATTCAAAAACTCGAGCACGAACTCTGGACTCTTGGAATGATTGGTACCGACATAGCAACTTATACCAACAGATTCTACGATCTGGCAATCCTTTGCCCATATATGATTGCTCCTGAGAGCAAGAAAATAGAGAGATACATTTGGGGACTGTTGCCCCAAATTCAATCAAGCGTGTTAGCTTCAAAACCTGACACTTTTGAAAGTGCCAAAGAGCCGGCACAATCTCTTATTCACCACGGAAGTCCTCAGAACTCAACAATTTCTGCACCAGAACCTCAAAAGGGAAACAACAACAACAATGACAAGAAGAGAGGATGGAATAAGGGGAAGGGTGGGTCTTCCCAAGAATCCTCGAAGAAACAACAACTGGTTATAGTGAATGCTGCTACTGTACCTACAACCATTCCTACGAATCTCTACCCAACAAAGACTTATGTGGGTAACCTGCCAAAGTGCACCAAATGCACTTACCACCAACATGGACCTTGTCGGGAAATGCAGTGCTCCAACTGCAACAGAAAGGGACACACTTTACATTTCAGCAAGGCCCCCGTAAAGTCGATCACTCGAGTTCCCAACGCTGGTGTAGGCCAAGCTTGCTACGGTTGTAGCGAGGTGGGCCACTACAAAAGAAACTGCACGAAGGCATCGGATACCGGTGGAGTGGGACGAGTTTTGGCTATAGGCCACGAAGAAGTCGTAGCCGATCCTACAATAGTTGTTGGTACGTTTCTTCTCAATAATTCGTATGCATGCATACTATTCGTTAGTGGAGCAGAGAGAAGCTTCATGAGGCAAAACTTTATTCACTTACTTAAACATAAACCTAGCATGTTAGAGAAATCATTCACTATAGAAATGGCAAACGGAAAAATGGAAAACAATAACTGCATATACATGGGTTGTACATTAACTTTAGATGGTCATTGTTTCCCAATCAACCTCATGCTGGTCCAAATTGAAAGTTTCGATGTCATAGTTGGCATGGATTGGTTAAGTCTTCTTCACCCCGACATTATGTGCTTTGAAAAAGTAGTCCGTCTTAATCTCCCTAAAGATGAAACATTAGTGATTTACGGCGACAAATCAAGTACAAACCTTCGCATCATTTCATGCATCCAAGCTCGAAAGTGTTTACAGAAGGATTATCATGCATTTCTTGCACACATCGTCGATACGAGTCAGGAAGTAAAGGACATTAAGGGCATTCCAAAAGTATGCGACTTTCCCGATATCTTTCCATAAGAACTACCAGGATTGTCACCGCAACGTCAAGTCGAGTTTAGAAACGAATTAGTTCCAGGGCTACCCCAGTAGCAAAATCGCCTTATCGTCTGGCACCAGCAGAGATGCAAGAACTTTCCAGTCAGCTTAACGGACTCCATCAAAAAGAATTCATTAGACCAAGCTTCTCACCTTGGGGAGCACCGATCTTGTTTGTAAAGAAGAAAGACGGATCGTTCTGTATGTGCATTGACTACAGAGAACTGAACAAGCTTACCGTCAAAAATCGATACCCTCTGACCCGCATTGACGACCAATCTGATCAGCTTCAAGGAGAAAACTACGTCTCGAAGATAGATCTACGATCCGGATATCACCAATTACGAGTACTAGAGGAGGATATTCCCAAGACAGCCTTTCGAACTTGTTATGGACACTATGAATTTGTAGTGATGCCGTTCAGATTAACCAACGCACCAGCAGTATTCATGGACCTAATGAATAGGGTGTGTCGTCCTTACTTGGATTAGTTCGTGATCGTCTTCATCGATGATATAATTATCTACTCCTGAAGTAAGGATGAGCATAGTCAGCACCTATGAAAAGTCTTAGAAACATTACGTTCGGAGAAGCTCTATGCGATGTTCTCTAAATGTGAATTTTGGATTCGAAGAATTGAATTTCTGGGCCACGTTGTTAGCGAAAAGGGGATACATGTGGACCCCTCCAAAATTAAGGCCATTGAGAACTGGTCGGCACCGAAGACGCGTACAAAGATTCGTCAATTTCTAGGTCTCGCTGGCTACTATCGCAGATTCATAAAGAACTTCTCTAGCATTGCGAAACCTCTTACTACATTAACACAAAAATGCATGGACTTTGATTGGGAAGCAAAACAAGAGAAGGCGTTCCAAACACTGAAACAGGCCTTGTGCAACGCACCGATACTATCCCTCCCCAAAAGGATAGAAGATTTCGTAATGTATTGCGATGCATCAAATCAAGGACTTGGTTGTGTTCTTATGCAAAGAGGGAAGGTTATTACCTATGCCTCCCGTCAGCTTAAGATACACGAAGTAAACTATACAACACACGATCTTGAGTTAGGAGCAGTGGTATTTGCTTTGAAGATCTAGAGACACTACTTGTATGGAAAAAATAGTACTATTTTCACCGACCACAAGAGCCTTCAACACATTTTCGATCAGAAGGAGCTCAACATGCGACAACGACGATGGGTCAAGCTACTCAATGACTACGAATGCGAAATTTGTTATCATCCTGGAAAGGCCAATGTAGTAGCTGACGCCCTCAGTCGAAAAGAATACACTGGTCGGAGAGTCAAATCTTTGACTATGACTATCCATTCCCACTTATCCAAACAAATAAGGAGGCTCAACTGGAAGCTTGGCAACCTGAAAATGTGACGGGTGAATCCCTGAGAGGAATGGAAAAGAATCTAGAAATCATGGGTGGCGGAGCATATTATCTCATGGACCGTATCTGGACACCGAAACATGGTGGTTTCAGAGACATGGTCATGACCGAAGCACACAACACGAGATATTCCATTCACCCAAGTTCAGATAAAATGTATCTGGATCTTAAGAAACTGTACTGGTGGCCTAACATGAAAGCAGAAATTGCTACCTTCGTAAGTAAATGCCTTACTTGCGCTAAGGTTAAGGTCGAGTATCATAAACCTTCAGGTTTACTACAACAACCGGAGATACCGGAATGGAAATGGTAACATATTACTATGGACTTCATAACCAAATTGCTCAAGACAACAGGTGGACTCGATACCATATGGGTCATCGTCGAAAGATTGACCAAATCCGCGCATTTTCTACCAATCAAGGAGACTGAAAAGATGGAAAGGCTTACAAAAACTTACATAAGGGAAATAGTGCGACTACATGGTGTTCCAATATCCATTATCTCTGATAGAGATAGTAGATTCACTTCAAGGTTCTGACAATTACTGCAAAGTTCCCTGGGGACTAGGCTAGACATGAGTACAACCTAGCATCCACAAACAGACGGGCAAAGCAAGAGAATGATACAAACTTTGGAAGATATGATGAGAGCCTGTATGATTGACTTTGGAAAGGCATGGGACATCCATTTACCCCTTTTAAAATTTTCATACAACAATAGTTATCATACGAGCATAAAGGCTGCTCCATTTGAAGCCCTTTATGGTCGTAAGTGCAGGTGCCCTCTGTGCTGGGCTGAAGTTGGCGACACACAGTTAGCTAAAGGACAAGTTCCTGAAAGCACTCTCACCGGTCCGGAAATCATACGAGAAACAACAGAGAAGATCGTTCAGATTCGTGAACGATTGAAAGCCTCTAGAGACCGACAGAAGAGCTACGCTGACCAAAGGAGGAAACCTTTGGAATTCCAGGTAGGAGACCGCGTTCTATTGAAGGTATCACCGTGGAAAGGCTTAATACGCTTTGGAAAGCATGGAAAGCTAAATCCAAGATATGTAGGGCCTTTCGAGATTCTCGCCAGAATCGGCCCTGTAGCTTACAAACCTAATCTACCAAGTGAACTTAGTAACATACATCCAACCTTCCACGTCTCGAACTTGACAAAGTGTCTGTCCGATGAGACTCTTGTTATTCCACTCGATGAGATCAAGATCAACAAGAGTCTCAACTTCGTAGAAGAACCGATGAGACTCTTGTTATTCCAAGAGGTCAAACAAACGAAACAAAGTCGCATACCAATCGTAAAGGTTCGCTGGAATGCCAAGCGAGGACCTGAATTTACAGGGGAACGCGAAGATTAGATAAAACAAAGGTACTTACATCTTTTTCTATGATTTCCAGGTATCTTTCTTACTTTAAATTTCGGGATGAAATTCCCTCTAACGGGGGGATGATGTGACAACCCGATATTTCAACTCTATGTAATGACCTAAAAAGTCAAGTATTGTAACCACTTTTGATATAATGAAATTAACTTCGAAAGTAAAATGTTTAAAAGTCTCTAATTGATTTCCTACTATGTTAGATATCATTAAACCGTGATTATACGTAAAAAGAATGCCCAAATCTGACTTCGTATAAGAAAGTTATGATTTTTCCAAGTTCGGCTTAGCGACAGACAGCTAAAAACTCGAAACAGATATCGAGCGACTTTTGGCCGGAATGACCTAAATGAGAATTGAAGGTCTTGACAATGGTTTTTCAACGGTAAAAAGTCTGGAAAAGACAGGCGTCGGAAAAAGAATTTATGAATTACTAACAAATTTTCTTACCCTGACCTTTTAAAAATAAATAATATAAATATTTTCAAAATTTGCTGACGGAGTCTAAACGGAAGTTGTAGAGCGTAGTCTCACCTACGTGTGGATATAAAGAACGTCGAAAATGAAGTTCCTATGAAGAAGATATGAATTTTTGAAGTTTATTAAATAATAAAAATATAAAATTTTATTCCAAATTTCGGTATTATCCGAAGGACGAGTCACCAGGCCAATCCGAGTTACGCCCAGCGTACTTGAGGACTAGGCCTCGGATTGTCCACGTTGCCCTATGCAAGGCTATGCTCCGTCCTATCTGAAGTTCCAAAGCAGTCGAGGATATGGTAACGCATGACACACACGTACGCCCAACATAACCGCGTATGTACAGCGTACCGAGGCGGTTCCCAGCCCCTATAAAAGGGATGCGAGGGTTCCGAAGAAAAGGGCCAATTCCTCTCATCTTTCTTGCGTTTTTGCCTCGTTTTCCATGCACGTGATATCCTGAATCCCCGGTTTCCTTGCTCAAGTCCCGAAGGTCATTTGTGCTCCCGAGATTCCCGAGAATCCCGAGAAATTCCGCTTTCTCGATTCGAAGTTCTTCGCGGTTTTTTCATATGTGATTCTAATGTGCTAAAATTCAGTTTTGCTTGGGGGCAAGCAAAAGTCAAGTTTAGGTTATTTTGATATTTGCATATTTAGCCTCATGATAAGTATAGATTTTTATCATTTATTAGCTAATTTATTGCATTTCATGGACAAAAGGTACTTAAAAGTGTTTGAATTATGTTTTCAGTCCAAAAGTGAAGTTCGGAAGCAAAAGGAAGCAGGAGAAGCGGTTGCGAGCTCGGGAATTGAACAAAGAAGAAAAACACCAACAACAACACCTACTCGGCGAGTCTGATCGAATATTCGAGAAGACAAAGACTTAGAGACCCAGAGACTTGTCGCATACGGGGATTGAGAGATGGACTCGGCGAGTCGACACCTAACTCGACGAGTCATTTCGCATATATAAAGATAACTTCTCAGATCGACAGAGGGAATACTGAAACCCTTCTAGAGAGATTAGCTGCAATTGAAGAGCCAGAAGAACCCTAGAGAACGAAGATACAACCTAGAATCCAATTCCGAAGGAGATTTGAGGCAAATTTTCATCGTTCTATTTAATCTTTTGTTTTCCATTATGGCTAGACATTTAGAATTCGTTTATCTGCTGTTATTTACCTCAATCATGAGCTAAAACTCTTAAACTTCTATTTGGGGATACAAAATTGAGACTATGGTTTGATTATTAGTTGGATTAATTCAATGTTGGTGATTTTTGTTATTTTTAGCTTGCTAAAGAACCTTGTGTGTGAATGATAATTAATTTTCTATTAATAGGAAGGTAATTAAATAGTATGAACATCTTTTGATTATCAACCTCATATGTTTATGTGACGACTTCATCATATGTCTAGGATTAATGAACATGAAACTAGAATTAATAAGAAAATTAAGTAAATTCATGTGTGAGCTTGTGTGATGACCATCAACAAGAAGTTGACTAAAGGACCAAATTAGTTAACCATTGCAAGTGTAAATTAACCCGAATAATTAATCTACTGAATTTAATTAAATTAGACAACTGATGACTGTTTGAATTAGTTTATTCACTAAGGGTTAGTGTAATGAACGCGAAGCTAATCGTTAGAGTCGATAGCCAACAAAAGAATTAATCTATTGCACTATTACCATAAAATCAACAATAGGATCAATTGAGTTGAACTCAACAGAAGTTCCTTCCCATTATTGAATCTAGTTAATTCTTTGCTTTTCTACCTTTTAGATTAAGTGATAGTTAGTGGGTTTCTAGTCTTGTAAAACTAGAGAAAACCCCAACTTATTAATTAATTTAGATTGAACTAGTTTTTAGTTTTAATTTACCATTCCCTGTGTTCGATACCCTACTTATTTAGCTATACCACAATTGATAGGTCCACTGCCTTTGTGTGTTTCTTTTATAATTAAAAGTAGGTTTAAAACTATTTGAGTTTACACACATCAAGTTTTTGGCACCGTTGCCGGGGAACGGTTCTAAATTAGCACTAAATTCTAGCGCTTGGCGGGAGGCAACCCATTATTAGAGTTTGCTTTCTTTCATCTTTTTCGTTTTAGTTTGATTTTTCGTATTTAGGATTTTATTCAATCATCAGACATGACTGCTTGAGAGTGCGTACGGACTAAGTGTGGGGTGGAATGAAGTTTCTTTTATAAATGAATGGCAAAATTATATAATTTTTGAATTGTTTGCAATTGACTCGCCGAGTCTGACCTTGACTCGACGAGTCGCTTCGGATTCCAGAAAACTATAAATTCGCGACCAGACTCGCTGAGTCTGACCCTGACTCGACGAGTCGGTTTTATTTACAAAAAAAATTAATTTAAAATGAATTTTTACAACCGGTAACTAGGGTTTTTAACCCTAATGAAGTCAGTTTCCCCCATCCCATGACGTGCGCCTCCCTTGTGTTCTCTCTCAACCATTCATCAAAGTCTTCACTCTTTCTTCAAGATTTTCGAATTTTATCACAAAAGGTAATTAATTTCTTCCTTAATTCTGTTTAAGTCATGATTTTTAGATGATCTAGGGTGTCAATTTCATAGAATACCTGATTTTGAAGTTTAGTGATTTTTTAGGGTTTTTATTTAATCTTGATTATGTTGTTTTGGATGGTTATTCTTGCTTTAGTACATCTTAGAAACATCCATGGACAAAACCCTTGAAAAAAAATTCCAGGTTTTATGGTCGAAATTTGATCGACTCGTCGACTGACTCGCTTAGTTCATGCGACTCGCCGAGTCGTTCATGGACTCGACGAGTCCAGTCGGGGACCCAGCTGTAATCTGTTTTGATGATTTTTTATGTTTTCTGGGTTGTTTGTTCTTTGTTTTGCAGGGAAAATGTTTCACAGAGGACAAAGCTTAAGTGGACACCAAGGAGATTTTCCTTGGTTGAATTTTCCTCGAATTGAATCGGCTTCAACAATGACAAGATGGAAGAAGAAGTTGGCTGAGGTCAGAAAGAAGGAGATTTATGTACCCAACAGGGTTGATTGGGATTGGTTGCAGAGTGTCCGATATGAGGAGGAGTTAGCCCCTTATCTTTTGAAGGAATTTACATACGAGGGGGAGACAACGATTTGTGATGGATGGAGCCGGGTCTTTAGAATTCAAGAGCCAGTGTATTGGGAACCTTGCTGGGAGTTTTTCTCCACGGTGTTTTTCTGTGGAGGAGACGATTGCTACCACCCTAGGAGTTTCAGTTTTTGCCTTGGGGGCAAATTCCATCAGTGCTCCGTTATTGATCTTGCCTGTCGGTTGGGGATTTACGACCGACCATTGGTCTCGACTGCTATTTTTTGCGCGTTTTTGGAACACTCTCATAAGGTGTTCCCCGATGGTGTTACGAGTACGGGTTGGTAGAACACAACCGCCAACAAATTATACATTCCGAAGTCGGCGAAAGAAGGAAGTATTAGGTCGCCTACGCACCGTCTCATTCGCCGCCTTATCTCCACCACCATCAATCAACAGAAGGATGACGTCAAGGTTTCTAACCTTGACGTCTTTTATCTTTGGAGCATTATTACACCCGACACATTTTGCAACATTATGTGGTGTTTGGCTTCTTATTTGTCGGAGGGTGCGGTCAAGGATCGCAAAACCTCCAAAATTAATGGTGGCATGTTCGTCACCCAGCTAGCCAACTCATTTTGGTTGATGACCCATGGTGCATGGAATTTGATGATGGTGATTCCTACCCCTCCCTTCAATCCCATTCTTTTTCGGAGGGCTAGGATTATTGAGGATTATGGAGGTGGTAATTATGCTATCCCACATGATGATCTGGTGGTTGGTCCCGAGGCGCCGGGAAGGAGGGTTCGGTCGAGGCGAGAGCGAGACGTGAAGGAGGAACCGCCAGTGATTCCGGTAGACACTGATGAAGTACCAATGGATTGGTACAATGTTCAAATGAGGCGGTTTCAAGATCAAATGGTGCAGGGTATCAACTTTAGCAATAAGTCCAACATTCGCCTTTTTGACCATTTCCATATTTCGCATATCAATGGGGATAATTTCACCTACATTCCATCTTGGGATGAGGTGATTAATGCAAGGAGGAGTGGAGCTACTGGAAGTGGAGCTGCCCATGATGATGAGGAGGAGGAGGATTAGTTTTATTTATGCTTTGTTGAACAATTTTAATTTATTTTTGTTTTGTTTGGTGTGTTTGAATTTTTAGACTTTTATTTTTATGCTTGATATTTAATTTGCCTTGATGACTTTCCGATTTTGGAATGCTTGCATAGAGGGTCTAGAGTTTGATAGAGAAAGAAAAGAAAAAGAGTGGAAAAGAGTCAAGTAAGGGCAACGTTTAGAGTTAAGGTGTCGAGTCTGGTCCTGAGGGATACGAGTGAATGAGTCTAGAAGTTATTAGAAGTTTTGAAGATTTGTCAGAAGCTGGAACAAATGCAGAATGTAAATTTTTCCACCCAGCGGTCTACTCGCCGAGTGCACTTAACTGACTCGACGAGTCGCCTTGTATTTTCGCACTTTCGAAGCTGTCCGCGACTATACTCGACGAGTCGTTTATGTGACTCGATGAGTCACTCTATTTTATACCAGGAAGACTGTTGATTCGATGCTGTTGAACATACCACTTGACCATTTATTCTTCCCGATCGATTCTTGAAGAGTTTACACTATTTTTCCTGCATATTTGGAGCTGCCCACATGTGATTTGATGCCCAAGATGTGGATGAGCTATTTCCATGTCTAAAGTCAATTGAAGATGGAGTTGAAGAATAGAGAAATCGACTTAGCGACTGCTACCCCAGGGGAGTTTGTTCTAATTCCCTTTTTATTTTAATTTTCTGCATAACATGCAATGAGGACATTGCATAAATAAAGTGTGGGGTAGGGGGTTAATGTCATCTTAGTAAATATAGAGTCCTAATGTCGTAATTTGGGTTAATTTTTAAAATTTTGCACACCAAAAATGTGACTTAGGGATTAATTTAGAAAATTTTGGTAAAAAGTAATTAGGATTCCATGTTAGAATTGTGTGGATGATTGCATGAAGACCCAAATGTTTAGTTGAGCCTATATACGTTCTAGTGCATTTGTGGCTTCCTTATTCCAGTGAAATCATGGGACAAAAACACGACCTTGCTTAGCCCGAGGGATGCAATATGTTTAGCATCATGTACCAGAAATGTATCCAGGAAAATTATTATCATTAGCCAATAAAGGTTGAGGTTGAGCGCCCTTGCTTAAGCATGTAGGTATTGAGTGAAAAAGTGAGGTACATGTAAAAAAAGAGACAATTGCAAGAAAAGTTGTATGAATTTTGGAGCAACTAAAGTGAAGATGAAAAGATCAAAATTCCGAACAAATTAAAAAAGTTGAAGATACCAGAAATCAAATCAAACAAGGTGCTGAATTCAAAGCAATCAAAGATCAAATGCCAAAGAAGTGAAGAATTCAAAAGAGCTCCATAGTGGTATCATAAATTGTAATTCTAGATTATGTATGCTTGGGTTGCTCAACTAAAAATACCTTGAGGATAGGAGGTTTTCTGTGGATGGATTCGGAGGGATGCATAAAATGAGCATTGTTCGGGATAAGTGGGTGAATGTTTATGAGGATTGTGAGTATTTGGAGTATGGGGGTATTTAGGAAAATTTTTAGACATAAATGTATGCGTTGTGGTCTTGGCATAATGGTTGGGTTAGATTGGAGTTGTCATATGTGATTCTAATGTGCTAAAATTCAGTTTTGCTTGGGGGCAAGCGAAAGTCAAGTGTAGGGGTATTTTGATATTTGCATATTTAGCCTCATGATAAGTATAGATTTTTATCATTTATTAGCTAATTTATTGCATTTCATGGACAAAAGGTACTTAAAAGTGTTTGAATTATGTTTTCAGTCCAAAAGTGAAGCTCGGAAGCAAAAGGAAGCAGGAGAAGCGGTTAGGAGCTCGGGAATTGAACAAAGAAGAAAAACACCAAAAACAACACCTACTCGGCGAGTCTGATCGAATATTCGAGAAGACAAAGACTTAGAGACCCAAAGACTTGTCGCCTATGGGGATTGAGAGATGGACTCGGCGAGTCGACACCCGACTCGACGAGTCGTTTCGCATATATAAAGATAACTTCTCAGATCGACAGAGGGAATACTCAAACCCTTCTGGAGAGATTAGCTGCAATTGAAGAGCCAGAAGAACCCTAGAGAACGAAGATACAACCTAGAATCCAATTCCGAAGGAGATTTGAGGCAAATTTTCATCGTTCTATTTAATCTTTTGTTTTCCATTATGGCTAGACATTTAGAATTCGTTTATCTGCTGTTATTTACCTCAATCATGAGCTAAAACTCTTAAACTTCTGTTTGGGGATACAAAATTGAGACTATGGTTTGATTATTAGTAGGATTAATTCAATGTTGGTGATTTTTGATTTTTTAGCTTGCTAGAGAACCTTGTATGTGAATGATAATTAATTTTCTGTTAATAGGAAGGTAATTAAATAGTATGAACATCTTTTGATTATCAACCTCATATGTTTATGTGACAACTTCATCATATATCTAGGATTAAGGAACATGAAACCAGAATTAATAAGAAAATTAAGTAAATTCATGTGTGAGCTTGTGTGATGACCATCAACAAGAAGTTAACTAAAGGACCAAATTAGTTAACCATTGCAAGTCTAAATTAACCCAAATAATTAATCTAGTGAATTTAATTAAATTGGACAACTGATCACTGTTTGAATTAGTTTATTCAGTAAGGGTTAGTGTAGCGAACGCGAAGCTAATCATTAGAGTCGGTAGCCAACAAAAGAGTTAATTCATTGCACTATTACCATAAAATCAACCATAGGATCCACTGAGTTGAACTAAACAGAAGTTCCTTCCCATTATTGAATCTATTTAAGTCATTGCTTTTCTAGCTTTTAGATTAAGTGATATTTAGTAAGTTTCTAGTCTTGTAAAACTAGAGAAAACCCCTACTTATTAATTAATTTAGATAGAATTTGTTTTTAGTTTTAATTTACCATTCCCTGTGTTCGATACCTTACTTATTTAGCTATACAACAATTGATAGGTCCACTGCCTTGATGTGTTTATTTTATAATTAAACGTAGGTTTAAAACTAGTTGAGTTTACACACATCAAGAACCCTATAGGCTACTTTTTTAGTCGAATAGCCAAGAAAAATGTCTTCATCTGACTTTAGTGCAAACTTGTTAAGATGATCCTTGTTGTTGATCACAAAACATCTACACCCAAAAGATGTGAAAGAAATGAACATTCAGTTTGCGGTTGTTGAGGCCCTCGTATGGAGTTTTGTTAAGACGCTTACAGTAGACACTTTGATTTTGGATAAAGCATGTTGTGGCCATTGCCTCGGCCCAGAAGTAGAGAGGAAGATTTGCAAAGTTGAGCATACATCTTGCTGCTTCTACCAGAGTTCGGTTCTTCGCTCTACTACTCCATTCTGCTGGGGTGTGTAAGGAGTTGAGAAATTATGACTAATACCTTTTGAAACCAAGAAACTGTTTAGGAGATGATTAGTGAACTCGGTTCCATTATCACTTCGGATGTGGCGTACTTCTAATTTGATTTGAAGTTCAATGTCCTTGATGAAATTGATAAATATTTTCGGTGTTTCAAACTTGAGTCTCAATAAAAAGACCCATGTGAAACGAGTGAAATCATCAATTACAACCACTATGTATTTCTTGTGATGAAGACTAGATATGGTAGATGGACAGTGGAGATCAATATGTAAAAGTGCCATTAGTTCAGAAATTGAAGAATCAATCACTATAGAGCGACTTGCTTTGGATTGTTTCCCACACTCACAGGCTGAGCAAAGAGTGTCGTTGTTGTACTTCAGAAAGGTAAGACCTCAGTCAAGTTCTCCAGTGGAAAGATTGTTGATATATTGGAAGTTCAAATAAGCTAGTTTGTGATTCCATAACCAATGGACCTCGGATACTGCTTTGGACAGAAAGCACTACTGCGGTTTCTCAATGACCAGAGAGACATCCAATGGATACATAGTTCCTTCGGACTTAGATTTGATCAAACATGTGCTTTTATCACTTTTCATTATGTAGCAGTAGTCGTTATCAAATTCATCCCGAGGGCCTGCTTTACACAGTTAGCCTACACTGATGAGATTGTGTTTGAGACCTTATACATAAGCAACCTTTTAGAAGGAGAAGTTTCATGTAGTAAGCACACCGTAACCTTGAATTATTCCATTCATATTGTTTTCGAATGTAACATTTCCATCGTTGCATATAGGCTTGAAGTCCCAAAGGTATTCTAACCTTCTTGTCATGTCCTAGGAGCAGGCACTATCTATTAACCACTCTTCTTCTTGATCCTCCTTGCACATTGCCTAAAAATTACATGGTTAGTTTGGGCACCCAAACAAGGTTGGAGCCCGGGGTGACTGATGGGTATTTCAAAGAGGCATGAACCGAGGCTGCAGGGACAGGTTTTATGTCAATCTTGTCACCTAGAACTTGGTGCTTGGGAAATATTGGACTGTTGTGAGGTTTTGAAAAGTTATGAGATTTTTTTAAAATACGAGGTTTTTGAGAAGTACGAGGTTTCTGATAGGTACATGTTTTTTGAAGACACGAGGTTTTTTAAGACGAGCCTGGTGCGGCTCGAGAACATCCCTTTTGACGATGAAATCTAGATGATAGACATTTATCATTCATCCGGACGTCATACTTGGTCATCGGTCTGATGGGTGTGGGATTAGTCTTGTGACCAGTCCCAGACTAATACTTGCCACTGATACTCTTGGGATTTTAAAAAGGAGAGTTTAAAAAGGTGTGAGTACGTGCGAATCTCCTAGACTATGTCTTCCTGAAAAGTTGAGGTGAATGAAAAAGTGTTGGAGTGGGCAAAATCCCCTTCCATTTTGGGTCGTCTAAGGAAGAGATCTGAAAACCATTACTTCGAAAAGACTTTTCTTTCTTTTGGATTTTGTTAGAAGACTTTGAAAAGGTTTTAGGAAATGTACATTCCTTTTTGCTCGATTTCTTGACAGTCGTGTTTTAAGAAAATTAGTTTTAGAAAACAAGTTTTTCTAGACTCTTGGGTTTTTAAATTTTGACTTGCCTTTTGTTTGATGAAAAAGTTTCCCGCTTTTTACCACGAGATTGAAGTTCCTCTTTGAATGTCATTTTTGCCGTAGGTTTTGGAGAACCGCAGCCATTGAGATTCAACTGCGGTTTCTTAGAATCTTTAGATTGCTTTTGAAAACGCGGACTTGATTCGTTTGAACTAAAAAGTTTTGGATTCTAGGATCATTAACTATACTTGAAGTTTTCTATAGGCATTTTATGAAGAATTGGCTTAATGGTCAATGAACTCTTAATTGTGGTTCTTGATTGCAGTTGTAATCTTGACTGCGGATCAGGAGATGGCTTCGGATTTGTTAAGTTTAAGACAATCACTTTTATGCTTGAACATTAAATACTTTCACCAAATGAACACCATCTAATGCACGGGAATTTCTAACCCTAAAGGAGGCAACTTTATGCATCTAGAACCTTAGAAACACCACGAGTGGTAACTCATAGCTCCTAGAGTAGTACCAAACCACTAGATCTCATTCATGGCACAAAAAAGGGACCAAAAATCATACAACATAGATCTAAGCCAAAAATGAACAACATCAAAGATTTTTACCTCAAACAAGTTGGAAATGAAGCACATAATCAATCTCCAGATAATTCAATCATTACGACAGAGTTCGAGAAGAGTTCATTCCCTAATGATTGACTTATCTGTACTATTAGGACAGAGTTCGATTAAAGAAGAAAGGGATGTGCCTGGCATGAGGCGATTTATGGCCATGGATGATGATGATTGTGATGATATGTTTGTTGATGACCTCCCACCAAACTCTATAGGTGATAATCCTCCTTCACCTCCACCTCCATAATCAAATCTTCCTCTACCATATCATCCTCCTCCTCACACTCCTTCACCATCTCCAGTCTCTCCTCCCCAGTATGATGTTGCATAAAAATGGGAGAATCATCAACAGAGTCCTTATCAGCAAATGCAAATGGTGGTGATTGCACCATCTCCATCTTAGCTTGAGATGCCTGAAACTGGAAGATTTCAAGTCGTTCAAAAGGAAGTTCTTGTTGCTGACATTCTAAACGCTAATACAACAACTGATGATCAAAATGTTACATACACAAGTGATCTATCAGAGACTGATGACTATGAAGGGTTTCTTGATCTTGGTTTCATGCCACAAGCTGTTGGTCCTGATATTCCTTTGAATGTTGTCTATCCTGATTCTTACTTTGAGGGGGATGTTCCTCAAGGAACTAATAGTGACATTGATTATGATAATAATAAGCTTAATCCTCAAAATAGGAAGGCTTCCTTCTTAGGGGGAACTCAGGACACTGAAGTTGGGAGTCCTGCTGCTGGTAATCCTTCTATATCCCCTCCTACCAAGAAAAGCAAGAAGAGCAAGCTCATCTTTTATCTAAATGAATAGGCTAAAATATGGAATATGTCTGTTTATGAAGTAAGAGAGCTCATTAAATAGAATATTATTGCTATTTGACAAAAGAAAGAAGCTAGAAAAGGATAGTGTCTATCTACCAAACTTGCTCAAGCCCTTTTTTTTGCTGATGAAGTGCTAATGCTCAAACCACTAGTGATCAAGTTAAGAAAATTTAGCTCTTCAATAATAGTGTAGATAAATAGTACAAGGTTTTAGACCTGAATGACTGGATCGACATCAACTTGTTTGGAGACGTTCTTAATCAAAGAAGAAAGCTTGATCCCATTATCAAAGTGAGATGTAACCAATGAAGGAACAATCCACTGAAGCTTCATTTAGTCAGGAAGATGACTGAATATGAATACACTATGGTTATATTTGCTCGTGAGCTAGTCAAATTTTTCTATAGAGAGTGGATTCAAATTCAAGAAATTATTGACAAACACAAAGGTATTCATGGTCAGTAAGTGAGGTTCACAATTCAGTAGCTACTTAACAAAGTCAAGAAGCTAAACCTTGTACCAACATCTGATCCATCTAAACCGTCCTCCTAAGGAAGAATAGGCACTCCCAAATAGTCCAAGAATACAAAATTTCGTCTTCCTTATGACACTAGGTACATCAACAATGAACTCCTAGCAGGCGTAGAACCAATCCAGTACATGTTCATTCCAGAACCAGAGCATGGCATTTTTTTATCTTCACAGTAAAAATCACATGTGCTTTCAACGCACTGATGATCTTCCTGATGCTCCCACAAAAGCTTGTTTCATCATTGCATGGAAGGACTTATTCGTATTAGCATGGAAAGAGGATATTGTGTTCTGATATCTCTGGAGCTTAGTAGAATATTGGATGAGCTCCAAATCAATGAATTCAGATGGGTTGAGTCTGAGATCTTGAATGAAGATGAAAAGTTCTAGAATGGTTCTTCTGATGACTCTGAATATGAAGGTTAGTTTTGATTTCATCAGATGCGATAGATTGTAAGGTCATGTCTTATGATCTGATGAGTCAAACACTCTACACGCTATCTATCAGCGTCATTGTCTACATCACCCCAGCAACAGCGTATCAAGTCCATCAACGTCAGCCATTAGTGTAGTTATTCTATGTAATATTTTGTATATTAGGTAATGATATGGATAGATATAGAGTAGATAGCACATTTGATATCCTTTCGATGATGCTCAGTTCTTAGTATATATTTGATGCAACGTCGTTAATCAAGGGATATATTTGTATAGACTAGTATATAATTAACATTAGGGTAAACACTAATGTTCAGTTCGTCTTGTTGATCGTCTTTGTGACAAACCGTCTTCTTAGTGAAGACAAACTCTTTCTTGGTGAAGGACAATTTGGAGAACTCCATGTGTTATTTATTTTTTGTTCTTTATTTTCTTAGATTAGTTTACTTGTAACACCGAAATTTTTAAACAAAATCTTCATTTAAAATTGTTTATCTCTTTAGCACTTTTCTTAAAAATCTCTTTTTTGTTTAAATTACAATACATGAATCTTTTGTTCAATCAATTAATAAACCAGGATACTCAAAACAAATGCTTCCTCTAGTGTGTACAATCCAGCCGGTGTCGTCCTGTGATCCTGAGAAAACCTGAAACATATAACACTAAACTTCGAGGCTATAACTTCGAGGCCAAAATACCCTCTGGTCCTAGTTCTATGAACCTTTCGGTTCTAACTCTGATATACTCTGATATACACACGACATAAATCACATAGAAATAATGCAGTGCAACACATCACATATATAGCATACAATAACTCTGTCACATAACTCTAAAATACACTATCACATAACTCTGTTACCACTCTAGGTGAAGTATAGTGAGAAGACTCACCTGGGAAGCAGAAAGCAGATATCCTAACACTTGAATCTCGAACATGCCACCGCCTAACACATAAGGCAAATATCTCTAATTAAAACTCGAATTAACTCTAATTTAACTGGGGATTACTTTTTCCCTCTCTAAGCAGATAGTGGGTAAAAGACCATTTTACCCCTCCATGGCCTCTATTACCTATATTGACCAAACCCCAAAGTCAAAAAAAGTCAACTCAAGTCAACGGTCAACTCTGACCAGACTCGGTGAGTACACAGGGGTGACTCGGTGAGTCCATGTGTGTCTTCTGACTCCTCCAAGGCCTTACTCAACTCGTCGAGTGAACCTTCCACTCGACGGGTTTCCACTGGATTCGAATCACAGGGCAACCCGAATCGACTCGTCGAGTCCAAATATGAACTCGATGACTTGCTTTCATGATTATACTCAAACGACCTTCTGAGGTCATATCTTTTCCTCTAATCCATAGATCCGACCTTCCCAAGCTCAATAAACACGTAAAGGTTCAAACTTTACATTCTTGCAGCTCACATATAGCCAAAAATGGAGAAATGACTGTTAAAATGATAACCTTAGCTCCAAACTCATAAAGGACTGCATAAAGTTGGGAAATAGGGACTCTCTGGACCTCTCAAGGTCTAGATCTGAAGATATATACACAAGGGGGCATCACATACTCTAGATTCATGAAATCTATCACCCAAACAAAGATGGACATGAATCCTTACCTCTCATAGCAGCTCTTAACGAAATGATAGAAGATTTTAGTCCCACAAGACATCCTAAATCGAAATCCATCCTTCCCTTTGCTAAGACACACCAAAAGTCGATGAATTAGCCCTCCTCTTGCACCATATGCTTTCTTTTTGCTATCTAGGGTTTCTCAGGGTGTAATAGCCGCAAATGAAGGCCATAAGGACCTTTAAATAGGTCCAAAACCCGAGAAATTAGAGTTTCTCTGCCCAACACCTACTTGGCGAGTCCCTCCTCTGACTCGTCGAGTCCACTCATTAAATCGGCGTGAGAAGCCCGACTCGACTCGGCGAGTTGGATCCTCAACTCGTCGAGTCTCTCCTTTAATCAAAAGATTAAACTACATAATAATAACCCTGAAAATCCGGATGTTACAATTCTCCCCCACTTGAATTAGATTTCACCCTCGAAATCATTCCTTAACCACACATAGATTTAATCATAAACCCAAAAGGCACTACCGAAATGGTCTTCATACCACACTGATATCTTTCTGTATTGACATCCGAAACCATATAGAACCTCCAAAACCAGAGTTTAAACCAACTCTTTCGCCGCAAAAAAAATACCCCTTCCTAATAATCGGAAACTCTAGTGGCTTGATCCGCCTCCAGACCACCTACTTGAGTGATCACCATGATTTTTGCACCTCGAATATCAACCCAGTTTCCTCACTGGCTCTCTGATTTCCCATAAGACCACGTCCAACAACTGGCTATCTCTCCTCCAAGCCGATCATCCTAAATCATATGAATCATGTCCCAAGAATAAAAGGGTTCACACTCCATCGGGGCACATCTACCAGACTGCTATCAGAAACCATCCGAACAAGGAATCCCCAACACTCTGTCCATAGACACAAAAGCATAACCATTCTTGCTCATAAGTCCTCAAACATCCCATTCAAAAGCCTCAGCTCCAAATTCCATATCTCTTTTAGCACCACACGAGGTCTGACCTCAACCACATAGTTGAACTTCCATGCTTACCCATAACACGATCCAAAATGTCTCACTAACTTCCTCTTCGTGTCAACTAACTCGGCCCTATGACACACAAGTCACAAAATTCCAAAACGAAAACTACAATCCAACTGAAGATCGACTTAGCCCCGACATCTGATGTCTACTGCACATATCTCCACGCATCTCGCGGTATCTCCCGCACCCGAGTACTGACCTATATAGGTTAAGACATCCAATGACAACAATACCCTTCATCCAAAAATTCACCTCAGAATTCCAAAATTTCATCTCGCTTACCCACGCACCATCAATGCCAAACTCAACTCGAGAGTTTGGTCCGACCCAAAGCTGGAACCTCGCTTCCCAATGAGATACTCATCTCATGACTCGACCTGCGCTGCGTGCAATACCACTTTTCCAATTTCCTCATGTTGCGACAATCACAACTCAAAACAAAATATAATGATTCCCGACAGAGACGGAGACCCCAGTCTCGCCCCTGATTCAACCACCAGGCTCCAAAAACTCAATACTAGGGCTACTCAAGCCTAAAACTCTTCTGCATCATACGCTGATCGAAGAACACTCCATCAACACACTCTTTTGCCGTCTAGTGAGTACAATGTCTCCCCGCAACATCACGATAACCTCTCGATGACTAGTAAGTACTACGGCTCCCCGTAATATCACAACACTCTCTGACCAGTGAGTACTACGGCTCCCCGTAGTATCACAACACCCTCTGACTAGTGAGTACTACGGCTCCCAGTAGTATCACAACACCCTCTGACTAGTGAGTACTACGGCTCCCAGTAGTATCACAACACCCTCTGACTAGTGAGTACTACGGCTCCCCGTAGTTTCACAACACCCTCTGACTAGTGTGTACTACGGCTACCCGTAGTATCACAACACCCTCTGACTAATGAATACTACGGCTTCCCGTAGTATCACAACTCCTTCTCTCTGACTTGTGAGCACTACGACTCCCTGTCGTATCTTAGCACCACACTACGTCCACTAACTCATGCTCCGCAGACTATCATAGATAGCTACACATACTCGACCTAAAAATACATCACATACTCTGGCAGCAACCGTCATAACAACATACCTACCTCTACGGAGATCCACTTTCTTAAATAATCCCACTTGATGTCAACACTTGAAGGGCTCCCACTGGAACCGTGGATACATGATTCACCACTAGTCGTCTCAAACTCAAGATTCTAAATAACTCTGAAATCGGGAAATTATACCCGGGTACCACGGAATACCATTTCAGAACATCACAATGTCCTGCCTCCACCACTGATCTCCTACTCCCAGCACCATACAGATACAACAATACCTTTCCTCTAAACCCCATAATTAATTCTTCATAATACCCAATGTGCAAATTCGGTGTATCCAAACACTCAATTAGAATACAGAGAAAGCGCTAACGCTTCAGATCACACTGATGATCCTCCGAAACCCTTTCCCCTACTGCTGAAAATCCAAGCAAGAATTCACATACCGGCCTAGGAGATGGTTGCTCGATCATCTTCTATCTACTCAAAAAGGGGCATGTACAATCCATACTTCCTGACCATTGACCACATGCCGTGTAGACACTCATCCTTTCTTAGACACGTACCACATGCATTATCTCGCTCTGCACCTTTCCTTGATCACCAATGACCCTGGTCTCATGAATTCGAGCCATAGGTTTCTGTATCCAACCCCTAACCGCTCTTGCACAAATCACTGGTTCCCTTAATAAAATACTCGATTCTCCCTCACTTAGGGTTCGAACCATCACCAATTTACGCATCAACACTCTACCCCACAGACGGTTTCCTCCTGAAACATCGCACCTATGCTTGGAAGGTGCCACACAACGCCCAATGATCTCCCCATGTAGAGATCAAGAAACCTCTAATACCCTAAATCTCCAAAGAAATCCTTAGGAACTTCTCATCATGACTGCCTCTATCCATTCAAAGTTTCATACCATCCCAATACTGAACATCCCAACTGTCCAGTACTATCACTGAATCTTAGACTGAAACAAAAAAAATCATCATACTCCTCATCCTCGACTTGTCAACCCCCGCTCCAACACGTGAATCATCACAAGAATAGGGACTCCACTACCATACTCAATACCCATCATAGACAGAAGAGCCACCGCTCTGATATACTCGACTGGATTACTCGCTGATACCGCTACTACACGCCCTACTATACTCAATTAGGGTGTGATGTGGTCCTTTTCTATCTCAGTCCCCACTGACTACCTACTCATGGTAGATCATTTCCGTGCGGCGGACATGCTGCCTGGTACTCTAGTGGAAAAATCATCATCAATGTCAACCCGTAGGGTTTACTCCTAAACCCAAAACTGAAATCTCACGCCTCTCCTACTTCCCATAGGAAACATAAATAGCACCCAATAGGTCACAGAAGGTGACATCTCCTCCATCGGCTGATTGCTCACTCAGACCGCAATCCCCCATAAATGCCTTCCCTACTAATCCCTGAGTCTTGCGACTACAACTGACATCTTACCAAAATACTCTGAAATGCTCTCGACCTCCCTCTCAAGGGATGCATCTTCGGACTCAATCATGGCCCTCAGGCCTAAAACCCCATCGGGTCCAAATTCCACCAATCAATCCTGACCAGACAACCATAGAATCACATGCATCATTTGCTAAGAACCATGGTACTCAGCCCATGACATCTCTTCTCAATATGCTACAATGCATGGTACTCCAATTATAACATCACCCCTCAATCCGCTAAGATGCATGGTACTCGAACCATTGCATCACTTCCCAATCTGCTCTGATGTATGGTACTGGAACCATAACATCACAACTCAATCTACTCTCGAACCATAACATTATTCCTCAATCTGCCCAGATGTATGATACCAAAACCATAACATCATTCCTCAATTTGCTACGATGCATGGTACACAAAACATAACATCACTCCTCAATCTGCTACTTAGAACCTTCAGAATACTCCCTGTATTGACTATGGGTCCTCTGCTTTCGGTAGTACGGGCCCATACTACCTGCCACATCTACCCATACTTTCCACACGGACCATTCCAGAGCTCCTAAGTAGCTGCTCAACCATCTCGTTCACTAATTCCACCACGCGTGCTCGCTCCTCAGCAAAATGCTCTACTCTGCCAGCGTACTCATCTGGCTAAGGTTACTCCTTAGGCTCTTCCTTGGTCCTCCCACTTCTCCGCCATCAGCTGCTGAAGAGCTCCTAATGATGCCAGCCATCTGCCTCCTGAATATCGTCATATTCACTTGATAGCTGACTCCCATCATCGAGAGTTCCACAAAGCACGAAGCAAGCAGCATTCGGGCGTCGAAGAATACATAAAACTCACTCTGGGGGATAACTCCGCTTGCTCTGCTCATTCTCAAAAGTACCACCGAACTCTGCAGCTCTTACCCCTCGCGAGTTCTAACTATTCTTTCGATAAGCACCACAATACTCATCTAGGCGTCTCTCCTAGATTATTCCTCTATGCAAATCCCCTAAAAGGATTCCAACTGAATACTCTCACTCATACTCTACAACACATCACATATAACAACAACTCCTAGGCTAAGGCCTCACAAATCAGGCCAGTCTAGTCCTAAGATATGAAATACCTAGCCTGTCTCTAGCATGCATAATATCTCATAAAATGTATCATAAATATCTCATAACACAAAAGTAAGGGTATTTTGGGAAATCACCGTTCGGGCTCTGGTTGATTGTACACACTACTCTTTCTCGCTTTCTCTTTGAAATCTTATTCACTTTTAGAAAATCATTTCTTGAGAACTTTTCTTACTTCCTTAGTTTGAGTCCAGATTTACCCGAAGGTGCATCCGAATTCCTCAAACCAAGGCTCTAATACCAACTTGTAACACTAAAATTTTTAAAACAATTTTTTCATTTAAAATCGTTTATCTCTTTAGCACTTTTCATAAAAATCTCCTTTTTTTAAATTACAATACATGACTCTTTTGTTCAATCAATTAATAAACCAGGATCCTCAAAACCAACGCTTCCTCTGGTGTTTACAATCGAGCCGGTGCCATCCCGTGATCCTGAGAAAACCTGAAACATATAACAAAAAACACTGTAAGGACGAAGCTTAGTGAGTTCCCCAAAATACCACACGTAACGCATACTAGCCACTCGAGGCTATAACTCCATGGGCCCTTGGTCCCTAACTTTGTGGATCCTCTGGTCCTAGCTCTATGAACCTTCCGGTTCTAACTCTGATATACTCTGATATACACATGACATAAATCACTTAGAAATAATGCAGCTCAACACATCACATAAATAGTATACAATAACTCTGCCACATAACTCTAAAATACACTGTCACATAACTCTATTACCAGTCTAGGTAAAGTATAGTGAGAAGACTCACCTGGCAAGCAGAAAACAGATATCCTCACACTTGAATCTCGAACATGCCACCGCCTAACACATAAGGCAATTATCTCTAATTAACACTCGAAGTCTCAACTCTAATTAAACTGGCAAATACTCGGTCCCTCTCTAATCAGATAGTGGGTAAAAGACCATTTTACCCCTCCATGGCCTCTATTACCTATGTTGACCAAACCCCAAAGTCAACAAAAGTCAACTCAAGTCAACGGTCAACTCTGATTAGACTCGGCGAGTACACAGGGGTGACTCGGAGAGTCCATGCGTGTCTTCTGACTCCTCCAAGGTCTCACTCGACTCGTCGAGTGAACCTTCCACTCGATGGGTTTCCACTGGATTCGAATCGCGGGGCAACCCAACTCGACTCGTGGAGTCCAAATATGAACTCGGCGAGAAGCTTTCGTGATCATACTCAAACGACCTTCTGAGGTCAGATCTGTTCCTCTAATCCATAGATCCGACCTTCCTAAGCTCAATAAACACGTAAAAGTTCAAACTTTACATTCATGCAACTCATATATAACCATAAATGGAGAAATGACCCTTAAAATGATAACCTTAGCTCCAAACTCATAAAGGACTGCATAAAGCTGAGAAATAGGGACTCTTTGGACCTCTCAAGGTCCAGATATGAGGATATATACAAAAAGGGACATCACATACTCTAGATCTCTTACCAAAAGAAGAGAAAAACCCTACATTCATGAAATCTATCACCCAAACAAAGATGGACATGAATCCTTACCTCTCATAGCAGCTCTTAATGAAATGATAGAGGATTTGAGTCCCACAAGACATCCTAGATCGAAATCCATCCTTCCCTTTGCTAAGACACACCATAAGTCGATGAATTAGCCCTCCTCTTGCACCATATGCTTTCTTTTTGCTATCTTGGGTTTCTCAGGGTGTAATAGCCGCAAATGAAGGCCATAAGGACCTTTAAATAGGTCCAAAACCCGAGAAATTAGAGTTTCTCTGCCCAACACCTACTCGTCGAGTCCCTCCTCTGACTCGTCGAGTCCACTCATTAAATCGGCGTGAGAAGCCCGACTCGACTCAGCGAGTTGGAACCTCAACTCGTCGAGTCTCTCCTTAAATCAAAAGATTAAACTACATAATAATAACCCTGAAAATCCGGATGTTACAATTCTCCCCCACTTGAATTAGATTTCACCCTCGAAATCATTCCTTAACCACACATAGATTTAATCATTAACCCGAAAGGCACTACCGAAATGATCTTCATACCACACTGATATCTTTCTCTATGGACATCTGAAACCACATAGAACCTCCAAAACCAAAGTTTAAACCAACTCTTTCGCCGCAAAAAAAAATACCCGTTCCCAATAACCGGAAACTCTAGTGGCTTGATCCGCCTCCAGACCACCGACTTGAGTGATCACCATGATTTTTTCACCTCGAATATCAACCCATTTTCCTCACTGGCTCTTTGATTTCCCATAAGACCACGTCCAACAACTGGCTATCTCTCCTCCAAGTCGATCATCATAAATCATATGAATCACGTCCCAAGAATAAAAGGGTTCACACTCCATCGGGGTACATCTACCAGACTGCTATCAGAAACCATCCGAACAAGGAATCCCTAACACTCTGTCCATAGACACAAAATCATAACCATGCTTGCTCAGCACCTACTCGGCGAGTCCCTTCTCTAACTCGTCGAGTCCACTCATTACATCCACATGAGAAGCCCGACTCGAGTCGGCAAGTTGGATCCTCAACTCGTCAACTCTCTCCTTTAATCAAAAGACTAAACTACACAATAATAACCCTGAAAATCCGGATGTTACATTACTTTTGTTCTTTATTCTTGAAGTGTATCATATCGGTACAAACCTTCAAACTCTAACATGCTCAAAGGACAAAGTCTAATTGCAATAGAATTGAGTTAGCCACGCTCTGATACCATTGATGGGTTTCGAGCCTCATTAGATCAAACAAATGGCAACGGAAAATAGAAACAAATCTGATCTAAACTCAAAACAATAGATCTTAAGTCAACTAATCTATGAAACTTATAGAACTCAATGAATAGAAAACGTACCTTTGATTTCATAGTTGGTTTATTCTTTTGCAGGACCTGTGGATTGGACTAGGGAACCCGAAAGGAGAGTTCCTCTTTTGTAACCGCACCCAAGATGCATACAAGAAATAGATCCAAGCAATCATCGAACTTAGAGCTTCAAACATAGTAAAAATCTCGATTTTGTTCTTCGACCATGACATGGAGATCAATAGCCCTGACTTGCAATCGATTGTTTGGGATTCTTTAGGGTTTTGAGGATTCCGAACTTTTACAGTTGAGAGGTATTTTTCACATGTTACAGAAACGGATTAGGAGCCCTCTATTTATAGGGAGTTTATTTGAAACCCTAGAGATAATTACCAAGTATAATAATAATTATCTAATGAATTCATATCATTCTGGAATATTTCATATTCTATTTATTTCTTACTAATTAATTAAACTATTAATTAACAACACAAGTCCCTCAAATAGATATCTTATTAGATCTGCTTCATTTTTTCTTGTGTGTAACCCAAAAGAACACTATTATTTATAGTAATATTAATGAGATTTTTTATGACTATGGGCACTAATATCCATTCGTACGATCAAATTGGAGGTAGGATATGTTTAGTATATAACTATATTGTTTGGAAATTCCACTTGAAACACTTCACTAAGATCTTGTCCAGACATTACTCCCGTAAGTAGATCAATCAGTATAAGAACTAGAATTACTGATAAAACTTATTCATGGGTTGATAATAACTATAATGAACATGAATATGAGCTATACTTAAAAGAATATAAAGTGCAACTTAACTTACAATTTTTCTACTGATAACTCGAAAACTTTATGAGTTGAACATTGATGCTAAATACTTCTTTTTGTTGTATTTTTCAATGTCGCAACACCCTTTAAATTGTTCGAAAATCAAAAGTTGGATCTTAGGGGTTCAGGAATGCTTTGAAAGAGAAATCCAGGTGAACATGTCCAAGAAGGGAAGGAGGATTCGACTACTATTTATAGTAGTTTTTGATAGGTGTGTCACACCATAATAACGTAACTCTTATCTATTGGTGTCATGTATTACTTTCTCGTTTGGCCACATCATTGATTTTGGTGGAAGAAGGGAACTGCAACGTTGCAGTGTAACGCCCTCTAGATTGTGCCACGTCGTCATCTTCGTAGGTATTTCTCATAATCTTTTAAAAATCGTATCACTTGCATATAATCTCCATTTTCAATGTTCCTTATATTCACAAATTCTTATTGATGTGTACAACAATTTTTATTTAAATGTTATCAGCTAATTCACAATGTATTTTTACTTTATGATTTATAAAGATTGCACTGTAAAAGACTTTCGAAATTCAAATATTCTTCATACATACTCTTTTCTCAACGTTCAAAATATTGACGAATTCATATTTATGATGAAATTCTCTCTTCTTTACACTACTTTAGCTAAAAAGTAATCTACCCTCGTTTAATATTTGATGAAATACATGGTTGTACTGTGTCGAACGTGAAACTCCGAAAAATCATAACTTCATCATATGACATCAAATTTTGGGGTTATTTATACTCATGAGTTCGTAATCAGTACTACTGTAACTTTCAATAAGATTATTTATCGTAGATAATCTTTTATTCATAAATGTTTATTTTACACAAATTGTTTACTTTAAAATAAGCATCTATAGAAATAGCATATAGCCACAACATTTGCCCAAACTTTAGGTACATTATATATATATATATATATATATATATATATATATATATATATATATATATATATATATATATATAATCACTATTATCCTTTAAATGTCTAGGTAAAACTCATGGGCACCGCACTGATGCTTATACAATCTCTGTTAAGGATGAAGGTTCCCCGAGCTACTGCATGGAAAACTGTGATTAGTAGACACCTTTCATGGGACAATAGGCTAATGGGTTTGTCTAATTAGGGTATTAGTTATAATCCCTCGTCTATAAACAAGGATATCATAATCTATTGTGGTAAGGGTGACTAGGTTATGGTCTCCAAAGGTGTTATGGTGATAATGAATGGAAAGATGAATTTTAATGGGATTTATATCCTAGAAGGTAATACAATTATTGGAATGGTGGCTATATCCCAAACCTTGGTTCAAGGTGATGACCAGATAGATTTGTGGCATCGTAAGTTGAGACACATGAGTGCGATTAGCATGTCAGTTCTCAATATACAAGGACTGTTTGGTGGAGTGGATACTATAAATATAAAGTTTTGTGAAGCTCGTGTCAAGGGAAAGCTTCACAAAGTAAAGTTCGATACTGGTCAACACACAAGCAAGGAAATCCTAGAATATGTTCATTCAGATTTGTGGAGTCCATCTCTAGTGAAGTATCATGGTGGATGCTGATACTTTGTAACATCAATTGATGATTATTTAAGCAAGTTTTGGTTTTACTTTCTATAGATAAAAGAGAAGGTGTTTAGGAAGTTCGAAGTGTAGAAGATAATGGATAGGAAAAGGCCTACAAAACAAGTCAAGACTTTAAGAACTAATAGTTGGTTGGTGTTCTACAATGCTCCATTTGATTATTGGTGCAAAATAGAAAGTATAGTGGTGGATCGCATTTTACGAAACACACCACAACTAAATAGAGTGGCAGAACGGATGAACCAAACACTCATGCATCATACTAGCTGTATGAAAATAGTTTCTAACATATCTAAGAAATTATGGGAGGAAGCAGTTAACGCTGCTTCCTATCTGGTGAACAGATCACTATCAATTATTATAGACTTGAAGACTACTCAAGAGGTACCATTCGAGAAACCGTCTTACTATATTGGCTTATGTATATTTAGATGGCCCACATATGCTCATATGAATGATGCTAAACTTAAGCCAAGGGAAAAGAAGTGCATATTTCTAGGATATGCAACAAGAGTAAAATGTTATCGGCTGTTTTATATAGAAGAAGGAAATACTCACTAATTTATCATGAGCATAGACGTATCCTTTGATGAATCTTCCATAGGTAACTAGAGAGAAAGTGAAAAAAATCAATTAGGAAAGAAAGATTAGGGTGCTAACCTGAAGATGGAGTTTGCAACACAAACTCCAAACAGAGTTGTGATAAGTAAGGAACCTAAAGGAGACAGTAAACAACCTCAACAAGATGAAACCTATGAACAACCCAAGGAATCCTCGTCTAGTGATACTGGTGTGGGAAGGAAATACGGACCATAAACAATAGCAAATAGAAGATCAAAAAGTTTTATTCGTCAACCTGAAAGATATTTTGGATGTGTTAGTTCATGTAACTTTGACTCAATTTCATTTGCTTCGATAATTAGAGAAGAAATTGACACTGAAGAGCCTAAATCGTATAAAGATGCGGTGATAATTAAAGAGGCAAGAAACTAGTTTATGGGAATAAATTAAGTAATGCAATCGTTATAAAAGAATGAAACTTGTCATCTTAGTCTATAAGTAAATAGAGCAAACCAATGGGATTCAAATGGATCTTTAAGAATAAGTAAAGGATTTAAAGAGTTGAACCGGCTAAGGTTGGTGGCAAAAGTGTTTTGTCATAAAGTATTAACTGATTATCACAAGGTGTTCTCACTGTCCATGAAGCATAAGATGATTTGAGTTCTTATGGGCATTGTCAGTGCATTTGATCTAGATCTTGAACAACTTGATATGAAAACTGCATTTCTTCATTGTAGCTTAGAGGAGAACATTTGTATGTCCCAACCAGAATTGTTCCTTGGTTTTAAGAAGGATCATGTATGTTTGATGAAGAAATATTTTTATAGTTTGAAGCAGTCTCCAAGGAGAGGGTCCAAGATTGTTGAAACCTGAAAGTGAACCTCTAGCAATCCTAAGTCCCAATTTAAGATGGTGGACCGAAGTGAAGGATGATCTGGAACCTATTTTTGTTCGAACTTGAATGAGAAGATTGAGAGGGAGACATTTTGAATGGAGTTTGTGTTCAGAATGATAGCTATTCCGGAATCAACATTTTGTCTCTTTGTAGTAGTTGTATTTGTCTTTTGTATCATTTAACTAGTCATAGGACTTTCTCTTTAGTCAACTTAGATATTCGGAGTGTCAGATGTACACTTTTATCCAGTCTTATGTATGTAATAGTGAAGGGTCTAATTAATGGTTTGGTCTAGGCTTTCAATGTACTAAGTTCTTTTGAGTCAATATGTAGGTTTTGGTAGTTTGTGTGTAGTTTACGGTCAGCTCAGAGTTTACGACCGTAAGCCTGTTTACGGCCGTAAACCCAAGGCTGGCCTAGGTCCAGTATATATAGAGGTGTGCTGGGTCATTTAGTGGTTGTTTATGCCAACAAAGTTCACAACTGCTATTCCACAAGTTGTACCAGACGTTTTTCTTAATAGAAGCGTGTGCAAGCTTGCTTTCATTCTTGTTTCTACTTCTTCTCTATTTTTATTGATTGTGTTTGTTGTTTGATCACTAGTAAGATCCGTTTCAAGACCTTACAACTAGTATCAGAGCAAAACCAGTGTCAAAGCATCCTACAATCGAATTTTTGACTGTATTCTTCATTGTTTACGACTGAAGTTGGTGTTTGCTGCGAAAGGGTTTCAAGCTTATTTCAAAAACTACGTTTTTCTCGAATTTCTGGGAGATTACGGCCATAGCTTATGACCGTAAACAGAGAGTACGGCCGCAATCTCGACTCAGATCTTGAACCGTAAACTTACTTCTGAGGCCATGAATAAGGATTCTTCAATAACCGGAAACTTGGACTCCTAAACCATAAATTGAAACCGCAAACACTTTACGACCATAAACTCCCGACCGTGAACAGAGTTTACGACCGCAAACCTTCTTTGACCGTGAACAGAGTTTACGGCCGCAAACTCTCTTTTGACTGTGAACTTTTGTCTGACCGGAAACTTAATTTATTTTTTAAATAATTTAATTTCTATTTAATATTAATGGATTCACAAAGTCAAAAACACCACCACGAGCTGGATTTTGTAATGGGCACAACCACTCGAATTCCAAGATTGTTGTCCGCTGAAGGTTTCCCCGAATGGAAGTACAGGATTGAGAAGTACATCAAGATAAAGGACTTCAAAATTTGGAGAAGCATCATAAAAGATCCTGTCAGAATAACCACCACTGTTGTAGGGCAAGTGGTTAACAAGAAGATTGAGAATTACACATATGAAGACTTTGAGAAGGTTGAAGAGCAAGAAAGGGCTTTGGCCACTCTAACCATGGCCCTATCTTCGGACATAGCTCAAGGTTTTAGGGAGTACACTTCTTCTAAGGATTTGTGGGAAGCCCTAATCTAGGTTTATGAAGGGAATGAAGACATGAAGAAGAGTCGCCAAGATATGTTGTGACAAAGGTTCAACATCTTCAACTACGTTCCTGGAGAAACTCTTGAAGGATAGCTGCAGCGATTCACAACTCTTACCACTAAAATGATTGTAGCCGGGATCTTTTACACCAAGTCTAAAATAAACAAGAAGCTGCTGAATGCTCTCCCAAAGTCATGGGATATGAATGTAGCTGTTATAAAGAAAACTAAGGATCTAAGTCGGCTCTCTCTTGTTGGAGTGATGGCAGTCATCAAGGCCTGTGATATTGATGACAAACAGCGGGAAATAAATCATGTGTATTCATACTCAGCTGCAAACCTTGGGATCTTATCTAACAATGCTCTTTCATGTCTCACTTTTTCTTCTACAGGTCAACCCTTTGCTGCTCAGCAAGCTCAGATTCAGTCTTTCTCCACTCCATCAGCTTCTTCTTTTCCTGCTGCATCTGCCATGCCTTTCTCTCATAACCAATCATTTGTGGCTACTCAAGCTGTTTCTCCCTCCAATGTGACTTCCTCATCTAATGGAAAGGAGGGTGATGAAAATCTTGCTCTTGCTACAAGGCTTGTTAACTCTACAATGCATTTGTGGCTAGAGATCTTCCGCCCCAATTGTCATTTGCTGATCTCGATCAAATTCACCTTGAAGACGTAGAAGAAATGGATATCACATGGCAAATCACCATGGCAGTTTTCAAGGCGAAACAGTTTGCAAAGAAGTCTGGAAAGAACAACTTGGGGATGAGTGCTGACAAGAAGGTAGGGTTCAGCAAGGGAAAGCTGCATTGTTTCAACTGCCACGAGCCAGGGAATTTTGCTCGTGAGTGTCTGCAACCGAATATAAGATTGAATAATGACCGGATAATGGTTGCAGTTGGGAACAATCGAAGCGGTGCTCAGGTCAACGATGAGAAAGCCATGGTTGCGCAATCGTTCAACTGGGAGGATCAGATGCAGGCCCTGAACATATCAGGACCTGAAAATGCTCATTTGGCACATGTTGCTGATGATGCTCCCGTAGAGATTGTTGCAGTTGAAGATCAAATGATGGAGCTGCAGTTTGCGTTGATGGTATCCTCTTCTCATGAACCAAATAAAAACGAGGTAATTCTACCCTCATGCTCTCAAGCTTGTATTGATTATGTTAAAATTCTCCATGAAGAAATTAAGACACTTAGTAGAGAAGTAGAGAACCTTACAATTCTTCGTGAACATAATGACTTGCTTAAAACGGAAGTACAGGACCTTAAGTATGAAGGTTACTAGCTTAGAAAAGGATAAAAACTTCTTAAGGCCCAGTTAGAATCTAAAATAAAGAACTTTCAGAGACTTTAGGAAGACTATAGTAATAAATGTGAAAATTATGACTACATAAAGAAACAAAACGCTGAGTTAGTGGCTAAAATAGAAACATTAAAGGACAAATTTGAAACTGCTGATTTTGATTTTCGAAAATATGATGTATCAAGTGAGGTATTTGCCAATATGATAGACCGCTGAATGCAATTTAAACGAAATCGGTAAAAGGGTCTAGGGTATAGTCAAGTGCCTCCTCCTTTCAACGATTCATATCAGTTTCAACCTTTGTCCAAGGAAGAGTTGCCAATGAACCGTTCATGGTTTATGACAAGCCATCTGGTTTTTGTTTCTAGAGGATTTATCAATGTTGAAAGTACTAACATTTTTACTTCTCCTGCAAATCAATCCTTAAATCAGTCAAAGCACGAAGATGAAGGATCTGTTTCTGAAAATAAAATTGAGTCTGAACCTGAAGTTTTAGTTTTAAATAAAACAATAATTTTGTTAATGTTGCAAGTGACAATGTTTTTTGTGATGTTTCTACACCTTCTGATACTCTTTTGAATGGTTTTAAAGTGTTTCATGATGTGGTTGGCAATTCTAATGTTTGTGATGATAATAATGATAAACCACCAGTTTCACAAGTTTCTCCATTTGACGCACCCTCACTTATCTCACAACCTAATTCTTGTTGATGTTCATGTGAGAAAAGCAAGGGTGTTGGTATGGAAAAAATATGAACAATGTAGTACAAGTTTTAACAATAACAAACATATTTGTTTCAATTGTGGTATTGGTGGTTAAATAGCTAGAATTTGTCCTAATCGAATGTTTGTACATTTTGAGTCACCAAGAGGAGAGAACGAATTCAGAGGAAGGTCTTTAACTACAAATTCCTGTAGAAATAGTTCTCAGAATGACAATTGGAAGGACGATCGGAGTAGAAAATGGGTTGTTTTTCAAAAGCATAAAAAGTCATTCATAACAAAGTCCCAAGCAGTTTGCCAAAACCAAACATGGCCAAGCCAAGGTCGGTTTCGTCAAGAAGCAGCGATGGGTTCTCAACCAATTCTGGTAGAAAACCCAAGTGCTCTAAGAAAACTGATAAAAAATCCTATTTTAAAATCACCCGGGACTGTTTGAAAACCTAATTATCAATGGTTGCCCAAATTAGCCTCCAATCCATCATTTGTGTCCTCTAAAAAGTTATTAAATAATGATAAATCTGAAAAGGCATAGGGACAACCCAGGAAAATGATGACCTGGGTTCCCAAATCTAAATAAACCCATACATTTTGCAGGGACAGTTGCTGGGGAATGTCGTCAGAGCTTTGTTCGTCGACAGCGGCTGCTCCCGGCATATAACAAGAGATATCGCCCAACTACATAACATTCAATCTTTTAATGGCGGATATATTTCCTTTGCGGGTGGAGAAGGTGGCAAAATCACTCAAAGAGGAACCGTCACAAATGGGGTGTTAAGATTCGAGAATGTCAACTTTGCTCCCAAATTGAAGCATAATTTGTTGAGTGAGTCTCAAATATGCGACTAAGGCTATTCTACACATTTCACTGAAAAGGAATGCATGATTCTCAAGCCAGGGTTTGTCATCCCAGAAGAGTGGATTCTTGTAAAATCTAAAAGCGATGGGAATGCTTACATCATTAATATGAATAGCAATATCCCAGAACAAGTTACGTGCCTCTTTTCAAAGATCTTAGAAGAAAATGCAATGCTATGGCACCGAAGACTCGGTCATGCTAATGCCAAGAACTTGAATCGTCTTGCAAAGAATGAGATGGTCCGTGGTTTGCCTGTCAATGACTTTATAACATTTGAAAAGTGTGTTTCATGTGCCCAAGGTAAGCATCATAGAAAACCACACCTGCCAAAACAGATCAACTCGATTAGTCAGGTGCTTTAATTGCTTCATATGGATCTGTTTGGACCAGGAAACGTTCTCAACAATAACATAAATTCCTGTTGTCTGGTTGTGATTGATGATTTCTCTCATTTTACGTGGGTTTTCTTTCTATCCAACAAAGTTGGAGTTGTTGATCTAATTAAGAAATTCATTGCGTTGATTGAGAACCAAACTAAAAATCGGGTGAAGATGCTTCGTACCGACAACGAAACAGAGTTCAAGATTTCTGTTCTCGATCATTTTTGCGCAGAAAAGGGTATTATGCGTCAATCCAGCTCCGCTCACACATCTCAACAAAATGGTGTTGCTGAGAGGAGAAATAGAACTTTAAAAGACGCTACAAGGACGATGTTGTGTGACTCTAAACTACCAGTTTTCTTTTGGGCCGAGGCGATAAACAGTGCTTGCTATGTTCATAATCATGTGTTGATTAACAAAGCTCAGATGAAGACCTCGTATGAGATTCTATATGGTCACAAGCCTTCAGTTAGTCATTTCCGTGTATTTGGCTGTCCTTGCACCCGTCTTCACCTAAAGACCAATCAGAAGTATAATTCCAAAGCCAATGATTGTTATTTCATAGGGTATGCTGATCGCACCGCTTATATGGTCTACAATAAGAAGATAAAGCAGGTTGTAGAATCTTATGACGTGCGCTGGTTAGAAGAAAATGAGACGGATGCTCGAGTAGGTCCGGATTGGTTGTTTGACTACACATATATTTTAAAATCCATAAATGTGTTTTCGAGTAGCTCATCTAGATTTGTGTTTGGTTCGAAGAATGTTTCTGAAGACGAAGACGAATAAGTTGTCTACAGACCTCCAACGGTATCCTCTTCACAACCTGAGGAGGATTCCTCTGCTTCGCCTGAGGGGGAGTCCTCTTCTTCGCATGAGGGGGAGTCCTCTGCTTTGCCTAAGGGGGAGTCATATGTACATCCTAATAGTCTAAAATCTCCAGTTCAGAATGATACTCCTGATACTGAAACTACACCACTCACTCCTATAGAAAGAGAGTTCGTGTCTAAAGATGCTTCCGCTATTACTATAACCTTTATGGAACTTCTCTTTCTTGAAAACATTTCAAATGAGTTTGTAGCAAAGTCGTCTGGCGTAGCGCAATCAAAAAATGAAGGAGGTGTCAATATTGACAATCTTTATGTCTCGCTTAATGATATCAGCCAAGAAATACCCTCAAGGATTCAACGTGATCATCCAATCGAAAACATCATTGGTCAGCTGGGCGAATGCGTTAAAACCAGAAGTTAGAGTGGAGTGTCAATACCTGTCTTTCCTCTTGCTTTATCTCTCAAATAGAGCCCAAGAATATTGAAATGGCTCTGAATGAGCCCAGCTGGGTAGATGCAATGCATGAAGAATTACATCAATTTGAAAAAGTCAGGGTTTGGAAGCTGGTTGAGTTGCCAAAGGGAAAAATGTCTCTTGACACACGATGGGTCTATCGAAACAAGCAAGATGATTCAGGGTTTATAGTGCGAAATAAAGCTAGATTGGTGGTTCGCGGGTTTCGACAAGTTGAGGGTCTTGATTACACTGAAGTTTATGCTCCAGTAGCTCGCTTGGAGGATATTCGTATCTTCCTAGCATATGTCTATTACATGAACTTCACCGTTTAGCAAATGGACGTCAAGACTACCTTCTTGTATGGAAAGGTGATGGAAGAAATCTACGTTGATCAGCCCCCTGGGTTCGCTGACTCGAAGAATCCTAATCACGTCTACAAGTTGGACAAGGCATTGTATGGGTTACATCAAGCTCCTCGAGCATGGTAAGCGACTCTAACAAAGAACTTGCTCGAGCATGGATACTCTATTGGCACTATCGATGAAATTTTGTTTATTAAGCATGTTGGTAATGATCAGATTCTGGCTCAAATCTATGTTGACGACATTATCTTTGGGTCGACCACTCCGCAGCTTTGCAAGGAATTCGATGATGTTATGAAAAAGAGGTTTGAAATGAGTTCATTGGGGGAAATGACCATGTTTTTTGGGCTGCAAGTCAAACAAAATTCAACCGGAATCCTACCACATCAAGCCAAGTATGTAGAGGATATTCATGAGAAGTTTCGACTTCACGACGCTAAATCTGCATCGATGCTAATGGCCGAAAGACCTCTTCTGACTCCAGATATTGTTGGCGACTCCATAGATCAGACTCTCTATAGATCAATGATTGGATCGTTGATGTATCTTACTGCAAGCCGTCCAAACATTATGTTTGCAGTTTGTCAATGCGCACGTTATCAGGCTAATCCTACACTTTCACATCTTATTTCCGTCAAAAGAATTTTTCGGTATATCAAAGGTAGCCCAAAATTGGGTCTTTGGTATCTGAAGAATTTTGAATTTGATTTATATGCTTTTGCTGACAGTAATTATGGAGGCTGTGAGCTTGACAGGAAATCTACTTCAGGAGGGTGTCAATATCTTGGTGACAGACTAGTGTCATGGCAGTGCAAGAAGCAACACACTGTCTCAACCTTAACAACGGAGGCGGAATACGTTGTTGCATCTGCCTGTTATTCTCAAGTTATCTGGATCCAACATCCGCTGTTGGACTACAGTTTGAATTACTTACAAACCCCCATTTACTATGATAATGAGGCCGCAATTCAAATTGCCAAAAATCTAGTCCAACATTCTAAAACCAAGCACATCGATATTAAAATTCATTTCATCAGATTGTTATGAACGTTCAATAATCTGGCTGGAACAGGTTCTTACTGCTAATAATGTGGCGGATCTGTACACTAAACCTGTTAACAAAGATCATTTCGATGTGCTTGTGGGATTTCTGAAAATGATTCGTTTTGAGGATTAACTTTTTCTGTTTTTTTTTTTTTTATTTTCTTAATCCTTCAAAAAATTTAAATTTATTTTTGCTTTTGTTTCTATAGGTAGGTTACTTTAAATTTTTGCATTTTATTTCCTTTTATTTTTATTCTCACCCATGCCCGAATTTAGGAGGAGAAATAATCAAAAATCCAAAAACAATAAAAATTTCAAAAATCCAAAAACAATAGAAATTTCAAAAATCCAAAAACAATAAAAAATCCTGAAAATTAAAAATATTGTTGATAGTTTTATTTGCAGGTGTTGTGATGGGAAATGATATTAGCAAGTGATAACGGGCAATCTGAATCTGCGTAACGTACCTAAATTGAATTGTATACGCTCTGTGCTCGATACGCTGGTAGGCACGAAATATTTGAAATAGACTTGAATAGGGAGAGTTGAACTTAAGGAATTCAAGGACTTGACAAACATTGACCTACTTAGATTCGTTTAGCCTGACATTACGACGCTCAGATACGTTCAGTATGGAGATATACACGGGAATGTACTGGTCTCACTAAGGAACCCGTATCTAGAACTCTGGATTCACTTTTCCTTGATGTGCGGATTTTGTCCTTAATTCCGGTTTTGATGGGGTGACTGGGGAATTCCGATAAACTAGGTCTGTAGAAGGTTATTTTCTTGCTTTCTGTCATTTAGTCATATGTTGCCTCCTTTGCGTGATCGAGAGATTTTACCTAGAATGTGACATATGCAATTCTATCTCTCTGCATCTTCTCTCTATGCGATTCTTTCTATCTGTTATCCATATACTGTCTCCGCTGCGTGACTCAAAATCCGACCTGGTACACAGTATATGCATCATTCTCTTCTCAATCCCTCTATAACTTCAGTTAGACATATGTTTCATCTTCTACGTGATTGAAAGAGATCCGACATGGATGTATAGCATATGCACTATAAATCTATTTTCTCTCCTAATAATTGTCTACTCACCCGGTGTAAGGATTATTCTGGAAGTCCTTGATGGTTGGAGCATATCAGGAAGCGGGAAACACGTTCTAGTACAATTAAAATTTGAACACATACAGATTGTGTGTTGATCTCGTTGCTCAATTTAGGTGGACAACAATATCCCTAGTTGTAGTCAGTTAAATGACCACAAGGAAATTTTTCAAGAATAAGGGCTAAAAATGTCATGTTATTGGTAAATTGTCCAAATTCTATCATAAATGTTACGTGTTTAAGTGGACCACAATACTGCCGATCGATCAGACGAAGACGTGATAATAAGGGTACCGACAAGTGGAGTAGGGTTGTCCAACAACTTTGATCCCAGTGTCATAAATTTATTATCAGTAATTAAATTCTTATATTTTGTTGTGTAATTCATTTGATTTTATTTAATTTAAATTTTATTTTTATTTTTATTTTTATTTTTCATTTTATTTTATTAATTGTTAAAATTTAACTGTTAATTTTTAATTTTTAAATTCTGAAAATTAATTTTATTTTACTTTATTTTTATTTTATTTTTAATTTTAGTTTTAATTTTAATCCTCAAAGAGATTTTTTTTTGAATTTTTTTGAAAAACTTGGACTGTGTCTTACACTATGTGGCCAGCAGGTAAAAGAATCTTGGGTATTTAAGGAGTTTACGGCCGAATCATCCTCACTTTTCAATTTCCGGCCGCAAACTCCCCTTTTCTCTCTCTCTCTCTCTCTCTCTCTCTCTCTCTCTCTCACTTCGAAAAAAATCTCATTTTTTCATGAAATTGCTCTGATAGCTTCAAAGGTATCATGATTTCGACCGTGAATATGTGTTTCTTTCAATGATTAAACGATTTTTTAGTCTAAAATCGACGATAAAGGGTTCATCGGAGTTTACAGCCCAAGCTTACGGCCGTGAAAAGTTTACGACGGTAAAATCAGTTTGCGGGCACAGGCTTCCGGTCACGAGTTTATGGCCATAAACTCCCGTTGACCGTAAACCATCCGTTAACCGTAAACTCCCCATTAACCTGAAATTTAATTTTAAAAATTAAAAATTCACTCTTAGGCTCAAAATTAAATTATTTAAAATATTATTTTCTCAAAAAATTTCTTTTGTCTTACTTGGTATGTTTTAGTGCAGATAATATGGCAACATTAGTATTTCCAGATATGCACAACCTGGCGATGGTTCTCGCTGATCCTCCGATGGCCCATGGGGACTTCAAATCGATGGTTCATGGATTAAGAGAATGGTGTCTGGCCTCTGACATCACTATGAACACTGTTGTCTACCAAAAACTCATTCGGGAATTCTGGCAGACTGCCAAAACGACAAGGGGCGATGATGGAGGCGTGACTGTGAATGCGATCGTTCTAGGATGCAAAATTGTTATCAATGAGAGTTTTGTGAGAGAGACCCTGCTGATCAACGACCATCCGAGCTTTCCCACGGAGATTGGTATTGAAGATGCTAAGAAGATATTAAAGAAGATAGGGTACGAAGGTGATTCTCCATCAACTATGAAGAAACTTATGCCGCCCTATTGGAGATTACTAGCCCACGTGTTCGTGAAATGCATCTCAGGTAGAAGGTCCAGTGCAGATGAGATATCCCTGAGAAACACTGGCGCTATTGTTTCTCTCACTGCGGGGATCGACTTCAACTTTTCTAGGTTTATCCTGGACGAGTTTGTGGTCAACATTAATGCCACTACTCAGGATACCTTCCTAATGTACTCATGATTCGTGCAACTCTTCATCAATAAACAATTTCCTGACTTGGTAAAGGAGGGAGAAACACTCGATATGAAGTCCTTGGGCCCTCACACCATTGGGCTCATTAAACTTGGACTGTGTCTTACACTGTGTGGCCAGCAGGTAAAAGAATCTTGGGTATTTAAGGATTTTACAGCCGGAATCATCCTCACTTTTCAATTTCCGGCCGCAAACTCCCCTCCTTTCTCTCTCTCTCTCTCTCTCTCTCTCTCTCTCTCTCTCTCTCTCTCTCTCTCTCTCTCTCTCTCTCTCTCTCTCTTCAAAAAAAAAATTCTCATTTTTTCGTGAAATTGCTTTGATTGCTTCAAGGGTATCATGATTTCGACCGTGAATATGTGTTTCTTTCAATGATTAAACGACTTTTAAGTCTAAAATCGACGTTAAAGGGTTCGTTGGAGCTTATGGCTCAAGCTTACGTCTGTGAACAGTTTACGACCATAAAATTAGTTTGCGGCCACAGGCTTGCGGTCACGAGTTTACGGTCGTAAACTCCCGTTGACCGTAAACCACCCGTTGACCGTAAACTCCCCATTAACCTGAAATTTAATTTTAAAAATTAAAAATTCACTCTTAGGCTCAAAATTAAATTATTTAAAATATTATTTTCTCAAAATTTTTCTCTTGTCTTACTTTGTATGTTTTAGTGCAGATATTATGGCAACATTAAAATTGCAGATATGCACAACCTGGCGATGGTTCTCGCTGATCCTCCGATGGCCCATCGGGACTTCAAATCGATGGTTCATGGATTAAGTGAATGGTGTCTGGCCTCTGACATCACTATGAACACTTTTGTCTACCAAAAACTCATTCGGGAATTCTGGCAGACTGCCAAAATGACAAGGGACGATGATAGAGGTATGACTGTGAATGCGATCGTTCTAGGATGCAAAATTGTTATCGATGAGAGTTTTGTGAGAGAGACCCTGCTGATCAACGACGATCCGAGCTTTCCCACGGCGATTGTTATTGAAGATGCTAAGAAGATATTAAGGAAGATGGGGTACGAAGGTGATTCTCCATCAACTATGAAGAAACTTCTGCCGCCCTGTTGGAGATTACTAGCTCACGTGTTCATGAGCTGCATCTCAGGCAGAAGGTCTAGTGCGGATGAGATGTCCCTGAGAAACAATGGCGCTATTGTTTCTCTGGCTGCGGGGATCGACTTCAACTTTTCTAGGTTTATCTTGGACGAGTTTGTGATCAACATTAATGCCACTACTCGGGATACCTTCCTAATGTACTCGGGATTCGTGCAGCTCTTCATCAATAAACAATTCCGTGACTTGGTAAAGGAGGGAGAAACACTCGATATGAAGTCCTTGGGCCCTCACACCATTGGGCTCATTAAACTTGGACTGTGTCTTACATTGTGTGGCTAGCAGGTAAAAGAATTTTGGGTATTTAAGGAGTTTACAGCTGGAATCATCCTCACTTTTCGATTTCCGGCCGCAAACTCCCCTCCTCTCTCTCTCTCTCTCTCTCTCTCTCTCGCTCTCTCTCTCTTCGAAAAAATTTGTCGTTTTTTCATGAAATTGCTCCGATAGCTTCAAAGGTATCATGATTTCGACCGTGAATATGTGTTTCTTTCAATGATTAAACGATTTTGGAGCCTAAATCGCCGAAAAAGGGTTCGTCGGAGTTTATGGCCCAAGCTTACGTCCGTGAACAGTTTACGACCATAAAATCAGTTTGCAGCCACAGGCTTGATGTCACGAGTTTACGGCCGTAAACTCCCGTTGATCGTAAACCACCCGTTGACCGTAAACTCCCCATTAACCTGAAATTTAATTTTAAAAATTAAAAATTCACTCTCAGGCTCAAAATTAAATTATTTAAAATATTATTTGCTCAACATTTTTCTCTTGTCTTACCTGGTGATGGTTCTCACTAATCCTCCGGTGGCCCATGGGGACTTTAAATCGATGATTCATGGATTACGAGAATACTGTTTGGCCTCTGCCATCACTATGAACACTGTTGTCTACCATAAAATCATTCGGGATTCTGGCAGGCTGCCAAAATGACAAGGGACGATGATGGAGCTGTGACTGTGAATACGATCGTTCAAGGATGCAAAAATGTTATCGATGAGAGTTTTGTGAGAGAGACCCTGCTGATCAACGAACTTCTGAGCTTTCCCACAGAGATTGGTATTGAAGATGCTTAGAATATACTAAGGAAGATGGGGGTACAAAGGTGATTCTCCATCAACTATAAAGAAACTTCTGCCGCCCTATTGGAGATTTCTAGCCCACGTTTTCGTGAGCTGCATCTCAGGCAGAAGGCCCGGTGCAGATGAGATATCCCTGAGAAACACTGGCGCTATTGTTTCTCTCGTTGCGTGGATCGACTTCAACTTTTCTAGGTTTATCCTGGACGAGTTTGTGGTCAACATTAATGCCACTACTAGGGATACCTTCCTAATGTACTCACGATTCGAGCAGCTCTTCATCAATAAAAAATTTCCTGACTTGGTAAAGGAGGGAGAAACACTCGATATGAAGTCCTTGGGCCCTCACACCATTGGGCTCATTAAACAAAATCGCAAGGGGAATGTGATCTTTTAGGGCTTGTATCCATTGGTTATGTTCGGACGATTTGTTGAGCCTAATGAAGCCACTGAGTCACACGGATCTTTAGATAAGATATCACCGTAGCCCACTTCGTCGGAAAAGGTGATCTAAGAAGGAGATGTGATCAACGTGTGGAATCAAGAAGGAGAAGAGACTATTGCTCCTACTATGTCAGTAGCCGAGGAGCATGATCTACAAACAGTCCAAGTTGAAGGAGATTACAATGAAGGGTCTTCGAAGAGTATTGCTGAGCCTAATCAATATGAAGACCTTGATCTTACACGCTTCGAAAGAGATGAGATTCCAACTAATTTTGGAACTAATGATGATTTTCTGTCAAACGTCAACCTCAACTCGCTGTTAGATAATCTCAGTGATGTTGCTCACACGGCAATGGAGAGTAGGGATACAGAAGACACTCTCGAATCAACACCCATAACTACAGAACAAGTTGTTATTTCTTCAATTCCAATGGTGACAGTGTCAGGGATTCCTCCCCTTGATGTTGCCTCACCTACATCTGAAGAACTTCAGGGTGATTTCTCAGCAGACCAGACTTCGCAGCCTCCGTCCAAAAGAAGATGACGAGATCCTAGGTTCGGGCATCTGGATTCTAGTTTGTCTCAGGGCTTGCCATTTACTCTAACTACCACTCCTGCTATTGTAACTACAGAACCCTTACATGAAGGCCCTAACACATTTTTTGAAGTCGGTGGCTCCTCAGTTCCACCAGGATTCTCTCCTTCAAGAACGGATCTCGATGTGGCCTCTGTACGGTTCGCCCTGCATCCTTCTCAAGAACAAGTTTCCGCACCTTCTTCTAAGGGCAAAGGAATTGCTTTTATAGAAGTTCAGTCAAGAGAAGAAGACTTCGTGATTGATGAACTTAAGAAAAGAGTGAATGTGCTGGATCAAAAAAAATATTGAGCTCAGCATTCGAGTTGAAGAACTCTTGAGTGAGAATACAAATTTGAAGATTCAAGTTTCTGATCTCCAAGAAGATAAAGCAATAAAGTCCAGGAAAATATCTTAGCTCCAAGCTCATTTCAATATTCTGACCTCCAACTATTCTAATCTCAAGAAGAAGGTTGAAGAAGACTTTGGTGATAAGTATAAGAGATCTGCAGATGAGTATAAAATCGATCTTCACTCTCAGGCTCATCCTATTTTTGTGCCAACTGCTCATACTTCTCAAGTGGTGAATTGTTTTGAAGAAGAGCATGCTCATGCTCCACAAGTTGCAGCGATTATTCGAGATAAACAAAAAAAGTCGACGAGAACGGAGAACACTTGTTCAAGAGGAGTTCCGACAAGAATGCACCAGGAAATCAATCAACTATCACTATTACGAATCTCGAAGCCGTAAGGTTTAGAGACACGTATGGTGATCGGTCTAGAATTGTATCTTGGGGTTTTCATGATCCCCTAAAAAATTATGATTGTTCACAGAAAGAGCGGTAATACGTAGCTCTATAAAGATTGTCATGATTTCAATTCTTGGACCAGGGTGGATCCTTCAGAGTTGTCTCAATCTTAATTTTCAAACCCGACGGATAATCAGCAAGCAACTAACTTCAAACACTTTCCGGAAGATCAAGTAAAGAAGGGTTTTCCATCTATGAAGACCGTTGAATCTATGATAAAGCAGTATCCTGATGTCATTGATCCCAAAACTGGTAATCCACTCCAGGTGGTGTTGTGGCTTGCTACAAATCAAGTCAAACAAATTCTCGTGCTTCAAGATTACCCGGATGGATCCTTAAGCTCTATGCTCTACTGGGTATTTGATGAAACCATAGCTTCTGCTGTCATCAAACTAAAGGAGGGATGCATTCGTTTGTATGATAGAAGGGATTTGTTCCAGTTTAGAAAATGGTACATTCATCATTTGATCCATTATCAGATCAGGGTTGCTGAGGAGATATTTGAGTCAGCCGCGAAAGAATACACCACTATGGTTGCTGAGATTATAAACAAGCAGATATGGAATGGAGCTATGGGGCTAGACGATGTGATGATCGTGGACAATGATTGACTTCAAGCTAGCACCAAACCAAGGGGGAGATTGAAGGGTCTAATTAATGGTTTGGTCTAGGCTTTCAATGTAATAGGTTCTTTTGAGTCAATATGCAGTTTTTGGTAGTTTGTGTGTAGTTTAAGGCCAGCTCAGAGTTTACGGCCGTTAGCCTGTTTACGGCCGTAAACCCAAGGCTGGCCCATGTCCAGTATATATAGTGGTGTGCTACGTCATTTAGTGGTTGTTGATGCCACAAAGTTCACGACTGCTATTCCACAAGTCTTACCAGACGTTTTTCTTAATAGAAGCGTGTGCAAGCTTGTTTTCATTCTTTTTTCTACTTATTCTCTATTATTATTGATAGTGTTTGTTGTTTGATCACTGGTAAGATCCATTTCAGGACCTTAAAATTGGTTAGTACCACGCTTCATGTACTCCTATTTATAGGTGCATTCAATGTTAAATCAAAGACGAATCACTTTTTGCTCACTTTTGCTCACTTTAGCTATATTCAAGTTAATGCATAACATCAGATTATAGTTGGCTTGAAATTACCTTGGTATTTCAACCATTTCTATATTAAGGATAAAATTTCGTCTATATACCACTTTTTCTTGAAGATATCTTAAATTCAATGGCTGCTTCTAATACTCAACAAATGATTTCAATGCAAATCGCAAATCCTGTTGGTGGCCCTACACGTGCTCCATTGGTAGTTGTGGAAGAATATGATCACTGGAAATTTAGACTGGAAAGATTTTTACTTGCTAAAGAGAAAGGTGAAGCTATTTGGAAATTCGTCAAAGAAGGCCCTCATGTTCCTGTAAGAACAGTTGTAAGAGATGTTGCTCGGCTTATGGGTCAAGATGAGACTCGTCCAACTCCTCTGGCAGTTGATGATATTGAAAAGCTACATGTTGATCAAGTCTCCTTCTTTAAAATGGTTTTTGGTGTTCCCCCCTCACTCTTTGAACACATTAAGTTGTGTAAATCAGCCAAAGATATTTGGGACACTCTCCATGTTCTGATTGAACGTTCAGAAAACATGAATGACAAGTGTCTCACTTCGGTTGTCAATGACTTTGACACATTCACTACCACTCCTGGTGAATCAGTGGCATCAGCCTCTAACCATTATTGTATTGTAGTCAACAACATGAATGCGAATGGGATTGCCTGAACTCCCTTGGAGTACAATCTCAAGTTCAATAACAGCCTTGGTGAAGGATGGGGAAATGTGAAATCTTGTCTTCAAAGTAATGGTTCCTTGAAAAAGTTAGAGCTCTATCAACTTTTTGATGAAGTTCAGGGACAAGAATCCAATGTTCTTCATACCCTTAGGGAACTCTCTGGAGGTCCCCTTGCTCTTGTCAGGTCGTATGAACCAACCATTCTGAATCCTTTCACCTCGGACCCTTTCAAACCCATTTTTCCATCAGTTCCATCATCCTTAGCTGTTTACCCACACAAAACTATCATGTTGATGAATCCGAAGTTATAGATTATGAACTCTGTTTCCAACAAGAATTTGCTATACTCTCCATGAAGTACAAACGTCCTTTCAAGCCATCTTATAAACCCTACGAAAATCGATTCCATGCTCCTCACCAAAATAATCCTCATCCCTACTCTCCTCTGGGATCTCAACAAACTTCGGAAAATCCTCCCTCATACAAACCAAACATCTCAAAACCATAGTCTACTTCGGAACCACCTCAGAATCCAAAATCTGGCAACCCAAAAATTATGTGCCACAAGGTGGACATGCAAACCATTTTGAAAAAGATTGCTTGGCTGAAGCTCTGCAAAAGCCAAAGATCAAGGATTCTGCATACTACGCCCGAAGAGCTCAAGAGATGGCAGAAAGTGAAAAAGACTTTTTTAACAATTGTATCAAGGGATGTAGAAGGATACTGGTCATCCGGAGATGATGATGACGACTTGGTGACTAGAAGGAACAAGTGTTTGATGGCTAGAAAAAAATTGTTGAATGTGATGGAGGATAATGGTCCCCCGGGTCAGAAGATGAAGATGATGTTGTTAAACCACACTACTGCTACATCACCACCAACGATCCACCTGGTCGAAGCATCGTTCAGCAGGTAAAATCAATGAGTACTGATAATAATTTCGATTTGTCTCTATGTGAACGTACCTAACCCAGATCGAAACAGATATGAGCATCACCTATAAAGCCTATGAGTAAGCCATAGAAGCCAGCGAGAAGAAGGAGTGTGAATTAAATTGTATTAGGTTATGATTTGAGGATAAAAAGTTTAAAATCGATTCTTTAGAGCATGAGCTTGTAATGTAAACTGATGAATGTATCATTTTAAAAGACAAATGTGAAATCATCTATTCCAAAATAAATGTCTTAATTTCTTATAACAAACGTCTCACTTCTAAGATAGATGCTTTACATAATTATATTGACATACTAGAATCAAATCTACAAATGACTCATCACTTTCGTCATCCGTGGTCAAAAGCTCCTAGTCTCGGAAGAGAGTTTCCGAAACCAATTTCCCTTCCCTTGAAGGAATTGCAAAATTTGACATTTATCGGACAGGTTTCGAATAGCAAACATTCTGACACCCCTGTTTCTCCCTTGTCATCCCTTCTTGAGACCACATACCATTTTGCATCCCTAATTCCTGAGTTTCAACGCATAGTTGTTAAGAGTCCTGATTCCACGCAATTTCCGCCTCTTATAAGCCCGGACCTGAATCGGACCTCTAGTACCCAAAAGTCTGTTGTTCAAAATCCGAACCTCAACCCTCCTAACAATTGTTTGGTTGAGGAAATCTTTCATGAATCAACTTCGTCTGAACCATTAAAGTGTGTTTGGGCCTCCCTTGATAGTGAAGTCAATGAGACAATCTCATGTGATTCTGAACCACATGTTATTTCAAAAATAAATTTGGTTCCCATTGAGTCTGTGTTTGACAATCTTTCAGTGGGGCAGACTTCGAAATCCACGTCTTAATCCAAAAGAAAGCCCATGTTGCATAGGAAGGATATAGTAGACCTTAAAGTGGAAGCCGAAATGTTCACAAGAAGGCAGTTAAGACTAGACAAAATTCCAGATTCCTTGAGAACTCCAAAAAGACTGTATCTCAGAATTCTTACTTATCAACCCATATTCAAAACTCCTTCACACCAACTAAAATCCTCAACGAGACCCTCTAACTCACTCAGCTCTGTAGAACCAAAGAAACATGTCAGTACCAATCAGTCCAAATCTTGTGTAAACACCTTGTCCGTCCAAAACACCTCTCCTCAAACTGTTTCATCCACTTTTAGTGCTAAATCTGATGGCACAATTTTCAAACCCAAATTTTCAAAAACAGATGTGTCATCAAGCTAATCAAAAATTGATGTGAAAACAAACTTTTCAAAATCTTCAAAGCAACATCTTGTATAGAAAGTCAAATCTCACATCGATACAACAACAGTTCTGAAGGTCACAGTTGTTTCAACCACTTTAGAAGTTCAATGCCCCAAGAAAGCCTTTTCAAACCCTCAAGTCGTTGAATATGACTACTGGATAGATGAAAAAACATTAGCATTTTTTCTATTTCCTAAGAACTTAAAAGACATTTCTAGGATACACAAAGTTGTTCCAAAGTCACACTCAAAGACCAAAGCTCGTGCCTATGTACCTAAATCTAACTCGGAGCCTAAAAACTCCACCACTCACTAATTTTGAAGGCACTTTGTGCTTCGGAGAAAGAGACAATACGGTATATTGATAGTGCTTACTCCATGCACATGACGGGGCAGAAAGATTTTTTACGGGATCTCAAGCTTTCTCTAAATGTTGGTTACGTGACGTATGGAAACAACCCCAATCCTCAAATTCTTGGTTATGGAATTCTCACCAATGGAAACTTCTCTATCTCAAATGTGTCTTATATAGTTGATCTGAAACATAATTTGATAAGTGTTGCTCAACTCATTGATTCAAATCGACATGTTGAATTTTGCAAGAAGCATAGCTATGTAGTGACTAAAGACCGAAAAGAGTGTCTAATCAAGTCAAATCGCAACAGGAACATGTACCCACTCGACATCAACCTGATTATTGGCAAACCGCAACTCTGCCTTCTCTCGAAAGCCATTCCTGAAGTCACTTGGTTATGTCACCGAATGCTCGCTCATCTAAACTTTCAGTACATGAATGATCTCGTATCCGGTGAAATAGTGAGAGGTTTATCTCTTCGCAAATTTGAAAATGATCATTCGTGTGTTGCATGTGAGTGTGCAAAGCAATCAAAGAAGGGTCATCCTGTTATAATAAAAAAAAAATTATGGGACCATTGGAGCTTCTACACATTGATCTTTGTGGACCATCCATTGTAGAAAGTCTTCATCATAAGAAATACATTCTAGTGATTGTTATTGACTTTACAAGGTTCACTTGGGTTTTCTTCCTAATGCTGAAATTAGAAACAGCATCTGAGCTCATCAATTTTATCAAAGGAATAAAAGTTCTCATCAAACTGCCAGTTAGGAAAATACGAAGTGACAATGGCTTGGAATTCACTAAGTCCACCATTGAAAAATCTTTCACCGAGAAAGGAATTGACCATAACTTCTTAGAACCTTACACTCCACAACAGAATGGTGTAGTTGGAAGACGCAATAGAACTCTTGTTGAAGTTGCTCGATCCATGCTAAACTTCGCAAATCTACCACTCTATCTCTAGGCTGAAGCCCTATCAACTGCATGCTACACTCAAAATAGGAATATCATCAATCGAAGCCTCAACATGACTCCTTATGAAGCCATGAATGGTCTAAAGCCAAGTATTTCATTTCTCCATGTCTTTGTATGTCGATGATTACTCAAAAATAATCGTGATCAGCTTACAAAGTTCCAACCCAAAGCTGATGAAGCGCTCTTTCTTAGGTACTCTTCAAAGTCTAAGGCATATCGAGTTATCAACCATCGAACATGAGTTATTGAAGAAAGTTTTGATGTCACCTTTGATGGCAACTTCGTTCGGAATTCTGCTCCCATGCATGTTACAACTCACATTATGGAGTTCGATGCTTTAATCTCAGAATGTCCGAATGTTCAAATAATTCATGAAGTTGATTTTGAAACCCTGTTTGGACCTTCCGAAACTGCACTTCATTCGGAATCTCGATCAAGTCAACCTTCCTCATCCGTTTCTACCTCGCAACCTGTTTCCAGTCCTCTACCCTCGCTTTCTCCATTTGATTCCGAACCGTTTCAACCTTCTTAGGTTGAAGGGGAGAATGGTCAACCCTTACTTAAATCAAATGTAGATGGTTTCCAAGATGCAGTTGTTGATTTCGACGACTCTCATCCTATCAACATTGATGACAACAAAAACTTCTTTGAGTTCCCTTCTGATGATGTCAACCTCTCCGGTTTAGAAGTTCAGAGGGAGCATCACCCTCAAATTCAAACTATTTAGGGGGGAGCAACCCAATCCTACTGTTTATATTGGATCATTTGCTACACAATAACTTCGAAGGTTACATGCTTGGAAGAAGGATCATCCTCGAACCAAGTTATCGGAAACCCTAATGTTGGTGTTCAAACTGGATCTGAAGCAAGTGTTCAAAATGAATGTCATTTCTCGGTACTTATCTCCGTGGTTGAACCCAAATCAATCAAGGAATCATTAGAGCATGTTGACTGGATTACAACCATGAAAGAAGAATTGGTAGAATTTGATAGAAATGAAGTATGGACTATCGTGCCTCCTCCTCCAGATCACCCTATTGTTGGTACTAGATGGGTGTATCTCAACAAGTTAGATGACATAGGAGTTATTATTCAAAAGAAAGCCAGATTGGTGGCTAAAGGATTTACTCCGATCGAAGGCCTCGACTATGATGAGACTTTTTCTTCTATTGCACGTCTTGAAGCCATCAGAATCTTTCTTGCTTATGCTACTCAAAAAGGCTTCAAAGTTTACCAAATGGACGTTAAGAGTGCCTTTCTTAATGGTGAACTTGACACTGAAGTATATCTTCAACAGCCGCCCGGTTTTGTTAATCTCTCACATCTGAACCACTGCTACAAGCTCCAGAAAGTTTTCTACGGCCTAAAGAAAGCTCCTCACGCATGGTATGAGACCCTCACAGATTTTCTCAAGCGTTCACATTTCCAATCAGGAATTTTAGATCCCACTTTGTTCCGACGATCAAATGGTAAGCATCTCATGCTGGTTCAAATTTATGTGGACGATGTCATTTTTGGATCTACGGAATCATCAGTGGTTGTTGACTTTGCGAAACTAATGATCAATCGATTCCAAATGAGCATGAATCGGGAGTTAATCTTCTTTCTTGGTCTCCAAGTCAAACAGACCAATAGAGAAATTTTCATTCACCAAGAGAAGTACATTTTGAAACTCCTCAAAAAGTACTCAATGGACACAATGCGTCTCAGCGAAGGTACCAATGGGCTTCGAATAGAAAATCTTTTCCAACCCTTCAGGAGTAGCAGTTGATGAAAAGAAGTATCACAAGAAGTCGTCCGGACATTATGTTTGCAACATGCTTGTGCGCCAGATTTCAAGTCAACCCGAAGATGTCTCACAAGAAGTCGTCCGGACATTATGTTTGCAACATGCTTGTGCGCCAGATTTCAAGTCAACCCGAAGATGTCTCATATCTTGGCTGTGAAACAAATTTTCCGATACCTCAAAGGTACGAAGAGTCTCAGAATCTGGTACCCAACAAATGAGAGCTTCCTACTTCAAGCATATTTAGAATCAAACTATGGTGGTCTTCAACTTCATAGAAAAATAACATCAGGTGGCTGTCAATTTATAGGTGGTCGGTTGGTTAGTTGGTCATCCAAGAAACATAAATTCTTTGCACTCTCTACAGCCGAAGCAAAATACATTGGTGCTGCCAGCTGTACCTCTCAAGTTCTATGGATGAAGTCTCAGCTCTTTGATTATGGTTATCATTTTCAACACATTCCTATCTATTGTGATTCTCAAAGTGCCATTGCTCTTTCACACAATCCAATTAAACACTCCATGACGAACCACATTGACATAGAGTACCATTTCATAAAAGATCATGTTCTAAATGGTAACATTGAAATCATTATTATTCCATCTGATCATAAGATTGCTGATGTATTTACTAAGGCATTAGATGAAACCAAGTTCAATGGTTTTCTGAACAAGATGGGTATGATGATGTCTGATCCTCAGTTCTTTCAACAGACTTTCTCTCTCTGATGATAACATCAGTTAGAAAATTGGTTCCGAACACAAACCCTTTTATCTCGGAACTATTGTCTATCGGAATACATAGGATCATTTTACTTGTCTTTATTTCTAACCATCACCTGAATCTTAATTTGTACAGCTCATCCTGGTTATTTGCTTTTTCTAAGTCCACATAGTCATCTACATCACTTTTTGCATCTAAGAATATACTTCATAATGGCATCCCGGAATTCCACTCTGGAAAGGCATCGCATTCTCTCTCTGTAATTTTCCAAAAATCTCACTCCGGAATTTTCAAAATTTATTCCGGATGTTTTCTCAAATCTTGTTCTGGAATGTCTTACAAGTCCTTTTCCGGAAATTCTTTAAATCATTTACTCTGGAACTCCTCTAGATCATCCTTTCCGAATTTTTCTTCGGAATCGCAAAACAATTTTTTACTCCGAAATCACAAAAAAAAAAATTTGACTCCGAAAATTTAAGCTCCACTCCAGACTGATCTCTTTCCAAAACCATTTTTTATAAATTTTTTTCCAGAACTCAAATTGTTACCCTCCAGATCTCAAACTATTCGGAATCGATCATTCAGAATCCCAAGAGTCAATAAGGTGAAACGTTTTTCTCGTAACGGTAAATATTAAGGATCCTTATCTTCCTTAAAATTCGTGCCACGATCATACGTATCCAAAAAGCAACCATCAAATCATCGTTTGAGTTTTCCTTTCTTAGCTCTAAAACATCCCTACCTTTCGCTTCCCAAGTCAACTCATTACCAAAAACGGTTATTCATTAAATGCAACCCGGTTTGGCTTCAGATCCTCATCATTACCTTTCTTAACCCGACCCGTGCACTTACCTATATAAACCCTTCTAAGCCCCCTTTTACCTCTTCACGTGCTTAAACCCTCAAAAACTTCAAAATCTCTATGTGTACATCGTGTTCTTGAAGCTTTCATAACAACTCATCAATGGCGTCCTAATCTTCAACCAAACAACCACCTGCCTCTGCTTCATCACCAAAAAAGATTGCTGCTAAGAAGAAATCATCCATAGGGTCGTCATCCTCTCAATCTCCTGAACCATTCCTTAGGGATACTACCCACATTTTCTCGATGAATCCTCTTGATTTCAATGGATCCATTAGGGTGATGATCGATTTCATCGCAAACCACCCCATGTCCATCCCTCTCATAAAATACCTGACCCCCCTCTACCACTTAGTCCCTTGCACACTGCTCTCACTCGAATTAAAATCAACAATGGTGTTCTAGAAACCAAAATCACTGGAGATAGGATCGTGCCAATCTACAAATCGACGTTTCTCAAAGCTATCGGTGTGAAAGAAAACCCCAATGGTTTGAAGTTACAAGAACCCACTACAGAAGAGTTCCAAAAGTTCTTGAACCATGTTGGGTACACCCAAGATTACAAAGCGAAGGACTTCAAGAAATCAGTTGTCTCAGGACTTTGCACCGTGCTGATGCATTTCATAATTCGAGGGCTGTCCGGAAAGCACGGTGGTACGGACACTCTCAACAAGGACTAGATGTATGTTGTTTATAGCATCTATTCTGGATGCGACAATGTTGTTGACCTTCCGGAGGTGCTATGTTAGAACTTCTGGAAATTCGCAATCAAAAGGAAGCCCAACGAGATTTATAGCCCTAGGTTCTAGGCTCTGACAATTCAACAACTCTACAAGGTACGTTCAGAACCCATTGTTATCTTCACCATTCCGAAGGAGGTATATCTCACTTTTAAAGCTGTCAAACATTACAGAGTCCGGACCAATCTTCTTTTGGTCCAATTAGACGACTTCCCGACCATATGTTGGCCTTAATCCCTTCCAATTCCATTTATTTGAAACAACATTTAGAGATTTCGGTTGTGTTTGACACAACACAACCTGCCGCAGTCTCAGTTGAGCCCACTTCGGAAGAGGCCAATCCTTCCTTGTCCGAAACTAAGATTAAAAAATCTACCAAAAGAAGTCTTCTCCTTCAAAGCCAAAGCCTAAAAAGATATCTAAAGTCAATTCCTCCTCTCAACAGGAAGGAACTCATGACATCCAGACAGATTCTAGACTTCCAAACACCCCTCCCATCCAAAAATTGAGGTATTCCTCAATGTTTCAAAATCACATGTACACACTCACGGGGAGTCTGCCCATAATCCACCCTCTCCTTCCCAAAAAGGTGATGTTGGTGTTGAACATAGTTCCTTGCCCCCCTGGAACAAACCCACGTGTCAAATTTGATATCCCACTTCTTTTTACACGCACACACTCCGGAACCCCTGTTCTGGACCCCAAGCACTTTGAGGTTGGAGTTGTCCCTCTAACCTCAGGCGCCTCAACTGGTCTAATACCCAATAAGGGTACAGGACGACTAGGAACTAATGATCCAATGTGGGAAGACTTTGTAAATAAGGCACACTCTAGGCATCCAGAACTTACAAGATCCTAGGTGGAAGCGACTTTCATCTCCATGCGAAATTGAGCCATTCAAATCAACCTTCCCTATGTTGTTCCCACAAATGAGTTTGCAGATCTTGAATTCACATCCAAAGAGACCCCAAAGACTGCTCCTAATGCTTCCATTCCTTCGGCTTCGGAAGATGAAGTTTTTCGAAGAGGTGATGCTTACCACAAATTCTGTACACGGTGCTGATGTCAATGTACCTTCCTCCATTCAACTTCACTTGAAGCCATCTTCATCCAAACCTGCTTCTGATTTCAGATCCACATCCTCCACAAAGGATGAATCATAGTCAACACAAAAGCTTCATGATGATGCCACCGACAAACCCGGTCCTTCTGTCACTCTAAGAAATCCAAAATCTCCGAAACCAAATCCTCATCCTTCAAGCTCGGACAACGGATCCTCGGCCGGAAATCATATTGATCCGTTTTCCCTTTTGGATATTCTATTAAATGTCTCAGATACGGCGAAGAAGGTTACCTCTCTAGAGTCTTCCGTGGCTGGATTAAACTCCAAAATCGATGAAAAGGTGCCCGGACTAGACTCCAAGCTCGATGACATTCTCTAGTCCCTATCTACTCAGTCCAGACCTTTCGTGGCTGAAAGTGAAGCTAACCTAGATCAACTGATCTCCATCAGGCTCAAGCATTCCATTGAAGAAGTTGAAGTGAAGTATGATTCTTTAGTTGAGCACTATCTCGACACTATCACTACTATGCTCAAGGTTCATGATAACTTGGTTGCTGCTACCAATGATCTTGTGAAGCAGATCCATGTTCACCATGAAAAAAAAATTCACAGGGTGGAGAAGGAAGTCAGGAAAATGGATAAAAGGCACATGATCATCCAACAAGACCTCATCAAACTGCTCCGCTCCACTTGGAACTTTGTTGACGTCTTGAATCGCATGTTTGATGAGATGCTTGCTATCCTTGGACACTTGTTCAATCATCTCTCCTCCCAAGCACCTACTTCCGAAGCTTATGATGCGCTTACTCGTCAGCTTAAAACCGTTCTTCAAAAGGTGTTTGACAAGTTTGATGAATTGAATGATTCCATATCACTTGTACCCGTTCAAAAAGTCATTAATGCAAGAGGGGGAGAAGGTTCGAGTCAACCATGGAAACCTTCCTCTGTCTTTCAACTTCACGATGAAAATCTTAATTCCGATGATGAAGTCTATGTTGTTTCTGGACTTCTAGGAAACAACTTTGATGATGATGAAGACAGTGATGATGAGAAATATTTCACCAAGAGAGCTCTGGCTATTGGAGCTCCTCGGAAGCTTTTTCCTAAGTAAATGATTGGGGAAGAGAAAAGAATTTGGTCTGCAGTTTCATGGCCATCTTCTTTACCGGATGTTCTTAAAAGAGGTATTCAAATGTAAAAGGCCAAATCCTTCCTTACTGCTCAAGCCTTCTAAGCCACTCTGTCCATGTTAGCACCTATTTTGGAACCAAAAATCACTCCAATTGATGAAGGTTCTCCACTCCGGACCCAGATGACATGTGGCAACAACTCCAATTCTGAGATATGACGTTATGGCATCCTTACAAATGCCAACTTCTCCATTTCAAAGGTGGCACATGTAGCTAACTTGAAGCATAATTTGATACGTATCGCTCAACTCACTAATGCTAATCGTCGAGTTGAACTCTGCAAGAAACACATTTATGCCATGTCAGAAGACAGGAAGGAATGTTTAATTAAGTCAAATCACAACAAGAATATGTATCCTCTTGACATCATAATGATCATCAGCAAGCCCCGTCTCTACTTACTCGCAAAATCTATTCTCGTCATCAGTTGGTTATGGCATAGGAGGCTTGCTTAACTGAATTTAGGTGTATGAATGATCTTGTTTTCGGTGAGATGGTAAGAGGTCTGCCATTCCTCATGCTCGAAAATGACCATTTATGTGTTGCATGTGAATGTGGAAAGCAGTCGAAGAAGGGTTATCCTGTCATCATTGAAAAATCACTCTCGGAACCGCTAGAACTTCTACAAATTGATTTGTGTGGACCCTCAACAGTACAGAGTTTGCATCACAAAAAATACATCTTGTGATTATGGATGACTTTACTAGGTTCACCTGGGTCTTCATCCTAAGGCTAAAGTCAGAAACATCCCCTGAACTCATCAACTTTTTCAAAGGAATTGAAGTTCTAATCAAACTTCCAATAAGGCGGATCTGAAGTGACAATGGTTCAGAATTCAATAATTCCACCGTTGAGAACTTCCTCATCGAAAAGGGTATCGACCACAACTTTTCTGCTTCATACACTCCACAATAGAATGTTGTAGTCGAACGTCATAATAATCGTGAACACTTTACCAATCTTCCAGACTATCTTTAGGCTGAAGCTGTTTCTACAGCCTGCTTTACTTAAAATAGAAGTATCATCAATTGACGTCTCAATAAGACACCGTATGAAGCCATGAATGGTCTGAAGCGAAGTATCACTTTTCTTCATGTTTTTAGATGTAGATGCTTCATCAAGAATAATCGTGAACACTTTACCAAGTTCAACCCAATGCTGATGAAGCCAATTTTCTTGGATACTCTGATAAATCAAAGGATGTCGAGTTCTTAATCGACAAACTCATGTTCTATAAGAAAGTTTTGATGTTAACTTTGATGATAATTTCATTCGGAATTTTGTCCAACCCATGTTACAACTCACATTATGGAGTCTAATACTCGTGCGCCAGGATGTCCAAACCAACAAACAATCTATGAAATTGACTTTGAAAAACCATGTTCGAACCCTCGGAAATAGCTCTTGATTCGGAATCTCGAACAAGACAAACCTCATCAACCGATGCTCCAGTCTCCCAAAATGTTTGCATTCCGACACCTAGTTTTCCTCCATTTGATTCCTAACTGTTTCAACCTTCTCAGGTTGAGGGGGAGAATGGTCAACCTTCCTTTGAATCAAACGTGCATGGATTCCAAGATGGAGTAGCTGAATTCGACTCTAATCCTATCAAAAATGATAATGATGAAGATTTCTTCGATTTCCCACTTGATGATGACGTTAACATATCCGATTCAGAAGCTCAGGCGGAGCGTCATCCACAAGTTCAAACTATTTAAGGGGGGGGGGGGGACATAACCCCATTGTTGATATATGATCATCTGTTACACAAGAACTTCTGAGACTACATATTTGGACTAAGGATTATCCTCCTAACCATGTTATTGGAAACCCAAATGCTGGTGTACAAACTCGTTCTGCCACAAGTGTTCAAAATGAATGTCATTTCTCAGCATTTATATCAATGGTTGAACCCAAATCCATCAAAGAATCACTAGAACATGCTAATTGGATTACTACCATGCAAGAAGAATTGGTAGAATTTGATAGAAATAAAATATGGACTCTTGTCCCTCCTCCTCCGAATCATCACATTGTTGTCACTAGATGGGTGTTTCGGAAAAAAGTAGACAATGCAGGAGTCATTATTATAAATAAATCAAGATTGTGGCTAAAGGATTCAAACAGATTGAAGGACTTTACTACGATGAGACCTTTGCTCCTGTTTGTCGTCTTGAAGCTATTAGAATCTTTCTTGCTTACGTTGCTCAAAAAGGCTTTAAGGTTTACCAGATGGATGTCAAAAGTTCTTTTCTAAATGGTGAACTTCATGCTGAAGTGTATCTTCAATAGCCTCCCGGTTTTGTCAATCTCTCATATTCGAACTACTGCTATAAACACCGGAAAGTTGTTGATGGCCTCAAGAAAGCTCCCCACGCATCATACGAAACCCTCATCGACTTTCTCAAGCGTTTAGGTTTTCAAAAGGGTATTCTAGATCGTACTATGTTTTGAAGGTCAAATGGAAAACATCTCATGCTTGTCTAAATTTATGTTGACGACATCATTTTCAGATCCAACGATTCATCAATTGTTGCTGACTTTGCTAAGTTATTGGTTAGTTGATTTCAAATGAGTATGAATTAGGAATTAAGCTTCTTCCTAGCTCTCCAACTCAAACAGACCAATACAGGAATTTTCATTCACCAAGAGAAGTATATTTCAAAACTTCTGAAAAATTACATGATGGACACCTGTGCCTCAGCCAAGGTACCTATGGGTTTTGGAAACAAGATATTTTTGGACCCTTCAAGTGTAGCAGTTTATGAAAAGAAGTATAGAGGAATGATTGGATCACTACTCTACCTCACAGCAAGTCCTCCGGACATCATGTTTTCAACAAGTTTGTGTGTCGGATTTCAAGTCAATCCAAAGACGTCTCATCTATTGGTTATTAAGCAAATATTCTGATACCTTAAAGGTACAAGAATCTCAGAATCTGGTATCTAGCAAATGAGAGTTTCCTCCTTCAAGCATATTCTGATTCAAACTATGTGGTCTTCAATTGGACAGAAAAAGCACATCTGGTGGCTGTCAATTTTTAGGTGGTCGATTGGTCAGCTGGTCATCTAAGAAACAGAATTGCATTGCACTTTCAATAGCCGAAGCGAAATACATTGTTTCTGCTACTTGCACATCTCAAGTTCTCTGGATGAAATCTCAGCTCTTGGATTATGGTTACCGGTTTCAACAAATTCCAATCTATTGTAACTCTTAAAGTGCCATTGCTATCTTACACAATCTAATTCGGCACTCTATGACGAAGCACATCGACATACGGTACCATTTCATTAAAGATCATGTTTTGAATGATAAAATTGAACTTATTTTTGTTCCATCTGACAATGAAATTGTTGATGTCTTTACTAAGGCATTAGATGAAACCAAATTCAATGGTTTTATGAACAAAATGGGTATGATGATGCTTGACCCTTGGTTTTTTCAATAGAATTACACTCTCTGATGGAAACTTCAGAAAGAGATAGTTTTGAAGCCAAATTATTTTTCATCTCAAAACTATTGCTTCTCGGACTAAATAGGGTCATTTTACGTGAACCACCTCTTGGAATTTTAAGTTGTACAACTTATCTTATCCTATGATGTTCATGACCAATATAATCAGATTGGCACTATCTTCATCAAGGAACTCACTTCATAAGATCATCCAAGAATTCTAATTTGGAACGTATTGAATTCATTTCTCTCAGAGGTTTTTCAAATTTCACTCCGGAAGTTTTTCAAATCACTCTAGAAGATTTTCAAAGTTCACCCTGGAGCATATCAAAACTCATTCCGGGATCTCATCAAATTTTTGCTCTGGAACTTCGTTAACATTTCACTCCGGACTCTTGATTGCAGAATTTTCAAAAATCACTCTAGATCCTTTGTAACTAAAATTCTTAATTCCAGAATATGTCTCAAAACTCTTTCATGTTCCGAGAACACTAAATTTCACTACGGACTCTTCATGATAAGAAACCTCTTTCAAAACATTTTGGAACCCCATTGTTCTGAAATCAAAACACATGTTGAAGTCCCAAAGGTTTTAAGGTGAAACGTTTCTAACGGTTACTTCTTGACTGATAATTATCCTTTTACCCTTGAAACTCGTAACTTTTTCACACGTCTGCGAAAATCAAACATCATGTCATAAGTGACGGTTTCCATTCTTCACTTTAAATCATGGTTGCTTTACTTACAATAGGTCAACTCAGCCCCATTTTTGGCAAAACATTAAATGCAGTCTGTTTCCTAATACGGGTTTCATCATTGCTTTTCAACCCGACCCACTTACCTACTGAACCTATAAAAGTCAACCGAAACCTCTTTTACCTGTTACACTCTCAATACTCTCACCTTTCTTTTTCTCTCTCAATTTAAGTGTTCTTCAAGCTCTCAACCTGCAACAATGGCGTCCACACAAACTGCTCCCAAAATCGCCAAACTTGCACACAAAAAGAAATCATCGAAGGGTTCTTCTTTATCTGTGTCATCAGAACCTTTCCTCAGGGACACTACTCAAATTTTCTCTCTAGATCCTAACGATTATGACGAATCAATCCGTTTTATGATCGAGTTTATCGCAAAATCATCCTATCTCTATTCCTCTTACCAAAATACCAGGCCCACCAATTCCTTTATGCCTACTTCATGCTGCTTTCGAAAGGATCCAGATTGACAACGTTATTGTTGAAACCAAGAAAACTGGAGACAAAATCGTGCCTGTTCACAAAGCTACATTCTTGAAGGCAATTGGTGTTAAAGAAAACCCATAAAATTTCAAGGTTCAAGAACCTATGGATGAAGAGTTTCAATTGTTTCTAAATCATATCGGCTAGATTGTTCTTTTGCATTTCATCATAACGTGACTATCAGGAAAACATGGAGGAACTGACTCTCTTAACATTGATTGGTTGTACGTTGTTTACAACGTCTTCTCCGGGAAGACCAATGTAGTTGATCTCACTGAAGTTCTATGGCAAGACTTTTGGAAGTTTGCCACCAACCGCAAGCCACATGAAATCTTAAGCCCTAGATTTTAGGCTCTCTCCATCCAACAGTTGTACAAGGAACACAATGAGCCCATTCCTGTTAGCACCATTCCGGAAGAGGTACTTCTTACTTTTAAAACAAGTAAAAACTATCACCTTCTGAACCAAAAGTCTTTCGTAACTATTAGGCGTTTAATGGAACACATGCTAGCCCTAATTCCATCTGAGTACATTTATTTGAAACAATACTTAGAGACTTTGATTGTGTATAGCCCTACACAATCTACCCATATCTATGTTGAGCCCATCTCGAACAGGGCCAAGGCAGTTCCTTTCGGAGGAAAGAAAAAGAAATATGCCAAAAGAAAATCATCTCCCTCCAATCCAAAAGCCAGAAAGAGAGCCAAAGTCGATTCTATTGGGTTTTGTATACTACAACATCCTATGGTGCACATACAACCCTAAATGCTTTGGATCTATGTTTTCTCTATTTATACATGCAATATTATTTCCAAAGCATTAAGCGTACAACTAGCATACAATTAACATAAACAACATAAAAATGAGTTATAGAATTACCTCTTGTTTTACCTTGTAGTTTTTGGCTTTTAAGATCTTAGCACCTCAAGTGTGATGCCTCAAATGGTTCACAAATACCATGAACAAAGGAGGACTTGAGAGAGAAGCTAATTAGAACATAAAATCGTTTATCACTTTTCTTAGAATGCATGGGGGGATTTTGTTGATTATGGGTTCCTTTTATAGTGTGGTAAAGTCTAGGGTTACATCCATGCAAACCTTAATTCACATGACCCTTCATATTACATAGACTCCATGGGTTAAACCTCTAAGGACTGTCCATGGACTATGATATTGGTTTAGCCCATCCTAAATAACCATGGATCATTGGCCCACACTATAAGAATAACTGATTTACTTAATAACTCCCTATATATTTACTTAGTCTCTTTTGATCACTAAATTAATTCCAAATTAATTCTTGATCAATACTAATAAAATAATATGATTTCGTATTAATATATTAGAACTTATAATATAGTAATAAATCACAAATAACCTCTTCTCAAAAGTCCATCCTATCAAATCACTCTGGTGAAGGCAACCCAAATTGACCATGCTACTCTCGGGTCAAGTACATACCAATTATAGTTATGGGCTTAGACACCTAATCCAACAGTATTCCACTTAGATAATTCTAATAACTATTATTGCATGTACGATTCCACAACCTGACTAGAAATCGTAGCTCTTAAAAGCCCTTGTCGAACTCTAACCTAGTAAATGACGCGTCCATTAGATAAGGGGTCATATATTCCTCCATTCTACATGATATCATATGGACTGTAACATGGATTATAATCATTCTCTCTGTCCATCTGTTGTTTCCCGATTTGTGATTTACGACAACTGAATAATTGAACAAATCAAATCAGTCCAGCCTTGGCCAAGCGCTTTGGGTGTCATCACTAAATCAACGAGGGGACCATAGATATCGCTTTTTTCCATCTAAGGGTAAAGGAATGGATAAACTTTTACTTATATGCTTGCTATATTTACTCATCAAATCATACAAAGCAATGTATTTTATAAGACGAAGTTACTGGTGCGTTTACACATCATCAATGTGCAACCGATTTTTAAGCTACAACCAACACGTCTTTGTTTTAAAAATATAAGATATTATCATCTCACAATGACTCGTGATAAAATCCATGAAGTGATTCAGATGAGCGTGGGTTTAATCCAATACTCAAATCTTATTCCAGGAGTACTCATGAACACTTCAGCAAACTTGTGCTATGTCTAAAACACCTAGACAATCTATAGTCAGATTCATGACAGTCTTGCTACTATACCTACTTTCAAAGTATGATTGACTGTTGATAGTTTGAATAACCTAGTTATTCAGGATATCAAAACATGCAAAGTGAAACACAAGAATAATCGAATCCAATATGGTCTCAGAACTTTTGAATATAAATAAAACACTTATTTTTTAATCACCATATTGATTACACATTAGTCACTGTATAATTTTTCGATTAATCAACTTGACACTTGAATTATAACAATAGGTATCCTATTCTCCAAGCATGCACACTATGTTCACCAATGGTCCATTCTTTATGAAATAGATCAATTAACAACACTTAAATGACGGTCATTTCACAATTCCAAAGCCTTATCATAAATGTAAGAATACTAAATTCTTGCCATTTGCTAGAATCTGTTTAGATTCTAAACTTATATGCAATGATCCTCTTGTAGTGACTATGAACAAAATTCATAGAGACATGGCAACAGACATTACAAAGTATTACAATGGAGATCAATTCCACGGAAATGAAGTCTCACATTCAAAGTACATTCGTTTGAACATCCTTCTTCTATTAAATTTTCTATTCTTATACAGATTTAAATAATAACGTCCACTTATTGAAACATTTCCATATTCCCATTTTGACGATCACTTCTGAACAAGAGTTAACTCTTCTCAGAGTATGTCAACATGGTCCTTCAAAAATTTACAGTATACTTCCAACTGTCCATAAGCAACCAATCTTTTGTAAACGTCAGATTTTCCTCGACAATTGCTTCACCATTTTAGTCATATCTCGTTCTAGTCCCTTTTCCCTCTTAATTCCCTAGGCATTTGGAAAATTAGAAGAGATTAATGTTATAGCATATGTACTCAATCCTATACCCGAAGCATATGGGATACGATACATAAGGTCTTACATAAAGACGTGATAATTTACCAGTCTCTTGCTATAACAGTTCCATATATAGAATATCCTTATGTCGAATCCTTTCAACATAACATTCATATATGTCCTCGACTAAATTTGATTAAAATGTCAATCTAAGCTCTTAGATTTGAAATGAAGTATGAATTCCTCTCCCTTAATTATAGCAAAACAACTTTTCAAACCCTGCAACTTTGTGAATTAAAACTTTTGTTTTCTATAATTAACATTGCTAACTCGCAACTCTTAACACAATAATTGTGCTCCCACTAGCATAATAATTACCTCAGTATGCGGGGGATGAGGAGATGCAGAAGACCCACTATCATGATATGTTGAGAGCCGACATTTGGGAGCATGTCAGCTATTCGTCCTGCCCAACCCTGGAGTCCATGATTGTAGGGCGCAGGAGAGTGAGATAGATTTGGAGCACCTCATAAAAAGGAAGTCAGACACTGCGCAGGTTGCGGGGGCTTTGGGGAAGAAACCCAAGGGATTCGACGCGAGGTCGAAGGGCCAACAGGGGCGGGACCGCTGTGGGAAGTGCGGCCGGTCACATGAGGGAGTTGGCCGCAATGTGTCGGGTTCCGGCTGGTATAACTGTGACAAAACTGGGCATTTTGGCAGGGATTGTACTGCACCTGCTCCCACGGTTCAGATATCAGACCTGATTTGCTTTCATTGCAATCAGAGGGGCCATAAAAAGGCCAACTACCCTAGATTGACAGCAGCGACAACAGCAGCGCCAGTAGCGGCGTCGACTCCGACTACAACGCGAGTTGCGGATGAACAGAAGGTCAAGGCAGAGCACCGGTGGTGCAGAGCCGAGCATTTCAGTTGACAGCCGAGGAGGCATGCTCTACACCCGATGTGGTGACGGGTATCATTTCTTATCTTTACTCTTTATGTTATGTTGTTGTGATTTTGATACATGTATGCTTGGTTTAGGGTCGTTCCATGTGAATGGTATCCAAGTTCAGGTATTGTTTGACTCGGGTGCTACTCGATCATTTGTCTCTCTTGCGCTTAGAAAGAAGTTACCTGAGTCTTCGGGCATGTAGGATTGCCCTCTAGAGGTCGAGACTGTGGACGACCGGTCAGTGCAAGCATCAGAGGTCTACCGAGATTGTGTTTTGAGGCTGTTCAAGGAGTGCTACCTTGTAGACTTGGTTCCCATACCTTTACGAGGGAAAAAGGTTATTATTGGTACGGATTTGCTAAGCCCGAATGGGGCATTGATCGACTGTGTGCAGCAGTTGGTGCGAATCAGGACCCCAAGAGGGGGAGAGCTGGTGATTCAAGGCAAGAGGCTACAGCGAGGACTAGCCTTATGTTTAGTAGCAAGACCTAGGTGCTACCTTCAGCAAGGTTGTGCAGGATTCATTGCCTATGTTATGGATACTCGGGAGGCGAGTAACGCGACGGGGGACGATGTGCCAGTGGTACGAGATTTTGTCTGGGATACCTCCGGAGAGGCAGGTAGAGTTCAGGATCGACCAAGTCCCTGGTGCTGCTCCGATAGCCAAGGCACCATATCGGTTGGCTCCTCCTAAGATGCAGGAGTTATCTACACAGCTGCAAGAGCTGTTAGACAAGTGATTCATTAGACCGAGCAGTTCACCCTAGGTAGCCCCGATTTTGTTCATCAAAAAGAAGGATGGTTCGCATCGGATGTATATAGACTATAGCCAGCTGAATAAGGTAACGGTGAAGAACCGTTACCCACTCCCGAGGATTGATGACCTCTTTGACCAGCTACAGGGAACATCATGGTTCTCCAAGATTGATCTGCATTCAAGATATCATCAGATGAGGGTCAGAGAGGAAGATGTGTAGAAGACTGCATTTCGGATGCGTTATGGCTACTATGAGTTCGTGGTGATTCCCTTCAGGCTCACCAATGCTCCGTCCGCGTTCATGGACCTCATGAACCGCGTGTGCAGACCGATGTTGGATCAATCTGTGATATTTTTCATCAATGACATCATGGTTTATTCCAAGAAGCGAGAGCAGCATGAGGAGAACTTGCGGGAGGTGTTGGATACTTTGAGGAGGGAGAGCTTGTATGCTAAGTTCTCCAAGTGTGAGTTCTGGTTGTGCGAGGTGCACTTTCTTGGGAACCTTGACAACTAGGACAGGATTTCGGTTGATCCGGCCAAAGTAGAGGCCGTGATGGGATGGGAGGTTCCGACGTCTCCATCCAAGAATCGGAGCTTTCTAGGACTGACGGGCTACGATCGAAGATACATTCAGGACTTCTCCAAGGAAAGTCGTAGTCTTTCACTGGGGGCCTGAGTAGCAGGCCGCATTTGAGGCGTTGAGATAGAGATTGTGTGAGGCGCCAATCTTAGCCCTGCCAGAGGGCTTGGAGGACTTTGTGGTATATTGTGATGCATCCATCTCAGGCTTGGGCGCGGTATTGATGCAGAGGGGGCATGTTATTGCTTACGCTTCGAGGCAGCTGAAGCCTCACGAGGTGAATTATCCGACGCTTGATTTGGAGCTAGGGGATGTTGTTTTCGATCTCAATATTGGGCGTCATTACCTCTATGGGGTTCGTTGTATAATTTACACGGACCACAAGAGCCTGAGGTATCTCATGGACCAGCCAAATCTAAATATGAGGCAGCGTCAGTGGCTTGATGTGGTAAAGGATTATGATTGCCAGATTCTCTACCATCTAGGGAAGGTCAATGTCATGGTCGACGCGCTTAGCCGCAAGCCAGCGCCATTCAAGCATATATGTATGAGGATGACAGTTGTGACTTCGTTGTTGGAGCAGATTCGAGAGGCCCTGTAGGAGGCCATGAAGGAGGAGCATCGGAAGAGCGAGCGAATTGTGGGTCAGGTTTCCTCCTTCGACTATGATAGCCGAGGATTGTTGACTCTTCACCATAGGGTGTGGGTCCCTTATCATGGAGGTGTAAGCCAAGTATTGATGGCAGAGGCACACAAATTCAGGTTCTCTATCCATCACGGGGCGAAGGTTGTAGAGGGACGCAGGTTGATTATTAATGGCCATGTATGTAGAGGGACGCAGGTTGGTTCGTGGAGAGGTACTTGACCTGCAGGAAGGTAAAGGATAAGCACCAGAAACCTCACGGCAAGATCCAACCGTTGGATATCCCACTATGGACGTCGGAGGATATCACTATGTATTTCATTACGAAGCTTCCTAGGACCGCGCGAGGAATGTAACGCCCGTAGATCCGGACTAGTCAATTTAAAGGCAATAGGGGTCGAAAATGACTTTTCGACAAAAGATTATTTAGAATAAATAATCTTAACCAAGTTGTAGAGTATGTTACAAGGTTTCCGTACATATAAAGAATGCCAAAATCCGAGTTATAACGAAGAAGTTATGACCCGTTGAAGTTTTGCGACAGAACCGGCATGATACCGGGAAGCGTAAATAGTGAATTTACGATAGAGTGAGATTTAGCCTTAGCGATCTAAACGAAAGTCGTAGAATAGGTTAAACTAAGAACATCGATAAAAATAACGCCCAAATCTGACTTCGTATGAAGAAGTTATGATTTTTCAAAGTTTCGGACTAGTAGTGTACAGCCCGAAATTCGAATATTAGATCAAGTGGTTTTTCGCCGACACAACCTAAACGAGAATCGAAGATCTCGTTGAGAGTAGCGTAACGAGAAAAAGATGGGCGAAAACGGATGTCGGATGAAGAAGTTATGAAGATTTAACGGACCAATCGTGTCCCGGCCCGTTAATAATATAAAATTTAAAATCGAGCCAAAATTAGCCAACAAAGTCTAAACGAAAGTTGTGGAGAACCTTCCCACCTTCGCGTGGATATAAAGAATGTCGAAAACAGAGCTCATATACGAAAGTTATGATTTTTAGAAGTCGGGAGTGGAAATTACAAAATCTGATGCGAGATGGATGACGTGGCTGCATCTGGGCCGTCGCTTGTTGATCAAGGCTTCGCTTCAGATTGTGACACGCCACCCTCGCAGTACGCCCCACGTCCGAAGAGGTTACGCCCCGCGTAGGTCCGATCTGATCCATCCGATGGGTGCGAGACAGCTGGGTCCGAGCTGGTGATCCTATCTGAGGAGTACGCCCAGCGTAAATCCGAGCCTCGGTCCCTATAAATACCATGCGAATTCTTCCGGATTTTTCACACATTTTCACTTCTCTCTCTAAACTACTTTCTCTCTCTAACACTTTTGGAGTCCCCTAAGCCCTAGTTAAACCCTTAGCACCCTAGGGAAGCCCCGAGGCTCCCGGAGTCCCGACAAAAAGGAGTTTTTCGGTTTCGAAACACTACTCCAATTAAGTTCCGGTTTTCGATAAAATTCGCTATAAGTGTACTACGCTTACGCAATTTTTAATATAGCTTTCAAATAATTATAGGAATGTTATTAGTTCCTTATAATAATTATTTGGGCTATTATTATGAGTTATATCGAGTATTATTAACGCCTGATAATACTCGGACTAATTAATTTGTCGCGGTTATCGTTAAACTAAACCCTAGTGGTATTGATACTAGGTTTTATCGAAGGAAATTGTTTTGAGAGTATCGAAGCGCTGTCCGAGTGCTGAATCACCACCTTTCAGGTGAGTGCATCGTCTCTTTCATCTTACACATAGATATGAAGTATTTTAATATAAATTACGTGTTGTGTGTGCATATGGTCTGAATACTTGCTGTCTATGCCGGGTGAAAGATTTTTATACACCTTTTGAATTATTTAAATTGTATATGTATTTTATATCTACAAAATGTGTTGGGTAAAAAAACATGGGTAGATGAAATAGTTGTTTTGTGATAACACGATGGGAGACATCAATGTTCTCAGTGATCCAGTCATCTAATGGAGTATAGATTATGACCATGGGGCGATACTAGACGGTCTGGTGGAACGCTAGTAAGCTCGTAACCTGTAGGTGTTTTTGAACTAGGTGCTCATTAGGTATTTTGAACTGAGTGTGTTCACTACGTATCTTTGAACTGAGTGTGTTCACTAGGTATTTTGAACTAAGTGTGTTCACTAGTTACTATTGAACTAAGTGTTTACCAGATGTTTTGGACTACGTGTTCACCAGTTGTAATCTATAAGCTTTGGTAACGATGGAGTTCGTGTCGATTCCTTTGGATAATCCTTAGGAATGAATGAACGAAAAATAGCTGATTCTTAGGGTAAATCCTTAAGAGTAAAGAAGATAATGGGTATGGGTAATTGGGTTTAATTGCTTGATTGTTTAAACATAATAATTATATTATTGTGGGTTGAAAACCCTATGTACTCACCAGGTTTCCCAACCTGACCAACTCGGTTTATTTATATCACAGGTGTTGATATGAAGTCACATTACACTGAGAGATTAAAGAGATGTAGATCACTAGTGTAAATAAATGTAAGTTCTGTTTATGCTTATGTTTCTGTATTGACAATGACATCCCAAAGGTTTTAAAATGAATAAAATACGTTTCTTCGAAAATGTTTTAATAACATATTTATCGTGTTTTTCTGGGAACAAATTCTGCAACATTTTTATGAAATGAAGTACTCTGATTTTTAAACAAAGCATAAACAAACCGGTCTTTTCTGGCCGTGATTTTGGGGTTGTCACAGTTGGTATCAGAGCATTAGTTTAAGCGAACTAGGAATTTGTAGGAAAATTTCTAGACTTAAACTTAGAATGCTAAGTGATAATTGTGAGGAGTGTGTCAAATATATTTAGGTAATACACCTGAATAGACACAAGCACAAGCTTATTTTAGGAATGATGCCTAAATTGCTTTTATGTGCTAAATGATTTGATATGCTATAGTTTGATCGGATCTATGGTCTATTGCCGACCGGATCTGGAAACCTTATGTGTTTAGGATTCTAAACGTACGAATACGATATTAGAACTAGCATATAAACGTTTCGGAGTGATAAGGATGATTTAGACGTCAACCCTAAGTAAAGGTCTAGATTCACCTTATTCGGTGTATAGATCAAGATGGCAAGGAACCGTAGCGGGAACGTGAATGCAAATAAGAATAGGAACCAACCCCCAATGGCTGAGCAAATACCTGTTGTAGAAGAAGTTGCACCTGAGCCAGTCACCATGGCTGGAGTTCAAGCCATGATTCGGGCTATGTTAGCTGAACAAAGGGAAGAAATGAGGCAGATGTTGAATAAGGACGAAGCTACTATGCCCATTGAGAACCCCGAACCGATTCCCGAGCAATCGGAGGAAGGGAACTACAGCCGCCAAGTGAGTCAAGTGGAGACTCAAGGTGAACGAAGGGATGGCCCGGAGAGGAGAAACGACAAGGATGGGCGAATGTACAAGAATTTCTTGGGTGCGAAACCACCATGTCTCTCACGAAGCCCAAAGCCTGTTGAGATTATGGATTGGATCTCCGAGATGGAGATGGTGTTTGAGAGCTGCGACTGTAGCGAGAAACAGAAGACCGTCTTCGCTGTAAGACAACTGAAAACAGGAGTCTTGAGCTGGTGGAAGCTATTGGCAGATACGATGCCACGAGGAGAAGCCCTAAGGATGTCATGGGAAGAGTTTTTGGAACAGTTGAAAATGCAGTACTGCTCAGAGATAGATCTGATAGACCTGAACAACGAGTTTCAGAACCTGAAGAAAGGGAAAATGAGTGTTGATGAGTACGCCACCGCATTCACCGAGAGGATGAAGCTACTTCCCTACTTGGTTCCTACTGAACTCTCCAAGATTGATAGGTTTGCTAACGGATTACCCACTGACTTTGGCCCAATGGTCGAAATGGCAACTACCTTGAAAACAGCTGTTAGGGCAGCTAAGAACATAGAGGCCCAGATAAGAGAAAAGGGTCTAGAAAAAGATAAGGCAGGAGAGAAGCGGAAGTTTGAAGGATCTTCAAGGTCCAAAAAGGAGAGCAAATTCTCAAAGCCTGGAGGAGGAGGTGAAGCAAGATGGTGTGATAAATGCAAGAAGAAACACTTTGGAAAATGCGGCGAAGAGGTGACATGTTTCATGTGTGTAAAGTCTGGGCATTACGCCAATGAGTGAACATCCAACAAGAGGTTGTGTTATGAATGTAAAGAAGGGGGGCATCTTTCAAAGAATTGCCCAAAGAAGAATGAAGCAACAAGGCCAAACATGCCACCAAGGCCAAGGGCATTTCACATGATCCTCGACGAAACAGAAAACCACGCAAGGAATCAAGGATGAAGACTTCATATCCGAAGATCAAGTTATGGAGTAGCCATAGTACCGTATGATATAGCCTATTAGAGGCATAACCTAGGGTGAACTTGAACACCTATGTAATAGTTTCAAGAAATGATAAAACCTTTGTTTTGTTATCTGATGTGTTAAACTGTTATGTGATTTTCTTGTATGGTGACTTGGAAAACTGCGAGACAATACTTGGGACGAGTATGAGTAGGTGTGAAAGGTAGTAGATGCATATACTACCGGAAGCACAGGACTCACACTTGGATCAGGGAAAGTCACAAGGTTACCAAGAAGCTAGTAATTGATTTTGTTTTATTCAAGTATGTCGTTACCATTGTTTCGGTAATGACTAAGAAGATTGTTGTTATCCCGACCCTAGTGGTCATATCCCATTGAGTCTGACTACGATGAGTAGGTTACGTGGTTCAGAGAACCAAGTTTGATGAAACGTCCGACTTAAACCAAACGATTGGAATCAAAGCGATCAATAGAAATATCGCGCTCGTTGTTAAAGAAGTTGATAGCTAGAAATGCCTAATGTTAAAGTGTGATTATATCACATTAGAACATGAAGGAAGGCATAGTCTGTTTTAGAATTTAATTCTAAGAGACCTAAGTCTAAGTGTTGCAACATACGATGATAGGTCATTAGAATATGACACATCGATCCATAGTAGTAATAAAAGAAATCATCTCAATTTCATGTCCAGTAAGGATTGAGATTGTGACTTGAAGGTCATAATTGGGAGTCTAGCCTGAGGTAGAGAGCAGGTGCACCATCGAGCATTGCTTACAGTCAATGAGTCTAAGAGATAGACTTGAAGGAATATAGAAGTTATAATTATTACCTAGGATGATGAAATGATGTATGGAGTCATTATACGACCCTGTTTCATTGATGATTCGGGGACGTAATCATCCTAAGGGGGAGATAATTGTAACGCCCGTAGATCCGGGCTAGTCAATTTAAAGGCTATTGGGGTCGAAAATGACTTTTCGACAAAAGATTATTTAGAATAAATAATCTTAACCAAGTTGTAGAGTATGTTACAAGGTCTCTGTACATATAAAGAACGCCGAAATCTGAGTTATAACGAAGAAGTTATGACCCGTTGAAGTTTCGCGACGGAACCGGCACTATACCGGGAAGCGTAAATAGTGAATTTACGATAGAGTGAGATTTAGCCTTAGCGATCTAAACGAAAGTCGTAGAATAGGTTAAACTAAGAACATCAATAAAAAGAATGCCCAAATCTGACTTCGTATGAAGAAGTTATGATTTTTCAAAGTTTCGGACTAGTAGTGTACAGCCCGAAATTCGAATATTAGATCAAGCGGTTTTTAGCCGACACGACCTAAACGAGAATCGAAGATCTCGTTGAGAGTAGCGTAACGAGAAAAAGATGGGCGAAAACGGATGTCGGATGAAGAAGTTATGAAGATTTAACGGACCAATCGTGTCCCGACCGTTAATAATATAAATTTAAAATCGAGCCAAAATTAGCCAACAAAGTCTAAACGAAAGTTCTAGAGTACGTTCCCATCTTCGCGTGGATATAAAGAACGTCGAAAACGGAACTCGTATGCGAAAGTTATGATTTTTAGAAGTCGGGAATGGAAATTGCGAAATCTGATGCGAGATGGATGACGTGGCTGCATCTGGGCCGTCGCTTGTTGATCAAGGCTTCGCTTCGGATTGTGACATGCAACCCTCGCAGTACGCCCCGCGTCCGAAGAGGTTACGCCCCGGGTAGGTCCGATCTGATCCATCCGATGGGTGCGAGACAGTTGGGTCTGAGCTGGTGATCCTATCCGAGGAGTACGCCCAACGTAAATCCTAGCTTCGGTCCCTATAAATACCATGCGAATTCTTCTGGATGTTTCACACATTTTCACTTCTCTCTCTAAACTACTTTCTCTCTCTAACCCTTTTGGAGTCCCCTAAGCCCTAGTTAAACCCTTAGCACCCTAGGGAAGCCCTGAGGCTCCCGGAGTCCCGAGAAAAAGGAGTTTTTCGGTTTCGAAACGCTGCTCCAATTAAGTTCCGGTTTTCGATAAAATTCGTTGTAACTGTGCTACGCTTACGCAATTTTTAATATAGCTTTCAAATAATTATAGCAATGTTATTAGGTCCTTAAAATAATTATTTGGGCTATTATTATTAGTTATATCGAGTATTATTAACGCCTGATAATACTCGGACTAATTAATTTGTCGCGGTTATCGTTAAACTAAACCCTAGTGGTATTGATACTAGGTTTTATCGAAGGAAATTGTTTTGAGAGTATCGAAGCGTTGTCCGAGTGCTGAATCACCACCTTTCAGGTGAGTGCATAGTCCCTTTCATCTTACACATAGATATGAAGTATTTTAATATAAATTACGTGATGTGTGTGCATATTGTCTGAATACTTGCTGTCTATGCCGGCTGAAAGATTTTTATACATGTTTTAAATTATTTAAACTGTATATGTATTTTATATCTACAAAATGTGTTGGGTAAAACATGGGTAGATGAAATAGTTGTTTTGTGATAACACGATGGGAGACATCAATGTTGTCAGTGATGCAGTCATCTAATGGAGTATAGATGATGACCATGGGGCGATACTAGACGGTCTGGTGGAACGCTATTAAGCTCGTAACCTGTAGGTGTTTTTGAACTAGGTGCTCATTAGGTATTTTGAACTGAGTGTGTTCACTACGTATCTTTGAACTGAGTGTGTTCACTAGGTATTTTGAACTAAGTGTGTTCACTAGTTACTATTGAACTAAGTGTTTACCAGATGTTTTGGACTACGTGTTCACCAGTTGTAATCTATAAGCTTTGGTAACGATTGACTTCGTGCCGATTCCTTAGGATAATCCTTAGGAATGAATGAACGAGAAATAGTTGATTCTTAGGGTAGATCCTTAAGAGTAAAGAAGATAATGGGGATGGGTAATTGGGTTTAATTGCTTGATTGTTTAAACATAATAATTATATTATTGTGGGTTGAAAACCCTATGTACTCACCAGGTTTCCCAACCTGACCCACTCAGTTTATTTATATCACAGGTGTTGATATGAAGTCACATTACACTGAGAGATTAAAGAGATGTAGATCACTAGTGTAAATAAATGTAAGTTCTGTTTATGCTTATGTTTCTGTATTGACAATGACATCCCAAATGTTTTAAAATGAATAAAATACGTTTCTTCGAAAATGTTTTAATAACGTATTTATCGTGTTTTTTCTGGGAACAAATTCTGCAACATTTTTATGAAATGAAGTACTCTGATTTTTAAACAAAGCATAAACAAACCGGTCTTTTCTGGCCGTGATTTTGGGGATGTCACAAGGAGTGGATTCGATTTGGGTCATCGTTGATCAATTGACCAAGAGCTCCCATTTTATTCCAATTCAGGAGAGCATTTTGGCTGAAAAGTTGCCGACATCTATATCCGAGAGGTAGTGGCGCAGCACAGGGTGCCAGTTTCAGTGATTTCAAGCAGGGATGTGCGGTTCACTTCCAGGTTCTGGAAGAAGTTCCATGACAAAGAAGGTGCTCATCTGCATTTTAGCACCGCCTTCCACCCGCAGACGGATGGTCAGACCAAGTAGACCATCCAGACACTGGAGGATATGATGCGGGCGTTTTAGACTTCGAAGGTAGTGGGGATACTTACCTCCTTTTGGTGGAGTTCTCTTATAATAACATTTATCATGCGAGTATCGACCATCCTCCTTTCGAGATGTTTTACAAGAAGAAGTGCAGGACCCCGATATGTTGGGGAGAGGATGCGCAGAGAGTCATGGGGAGTACCGAAGTGGTACTCAAGACTACAGAGAGGATTCAGTAGGTTCGGAGCAGGCTTCAGACTACTCAAAGTCAGCAGAAAAGTTATGCCGACAAGCACCGATCAGACCTGGAGTTCCAGGTCGGGGATATGGTGCTCCTGAAGGTGTCTCCATGGAAGGGCGTCATTTGATTCAGGAAGCGGGGCAAGCTGGGCCACATGTATATTGGACCCTTCATGGTTATAGCCCGGGTGGGCAAGGTGGCATATAGGATGGATCTGCCAGCCAAAATCATTCAGATTCATAGCAATTTTCATGTCTCCCAGTTGCGGAAGTGTCTGGTGGACGATTCAGCAGTGGAGCCTTTAGAGGATATTCAGGTCAATGACAGCCTGAACTACATTGAGCGGCCAGTGGCAATCCTTGACAGGAACTCAAACGATTTGAGGAACAAGAGAGTGGAGTTGGTAAAGGTTCAGTAGCAGCACCGGAAAGGATCAAAGTGGACTTGGGAGCCGGAGGACGAAATGAGGGAGCACTACCCCTAGCTTTTTCAGGACCGGGCAGCAGACTCCGAGAATGAAGTATAAAATGAATGGGGGAGATTTGTAACACCTGATTCCTAGTATGTATTTAATTCAAAGTTTCTTGCATTTGTTCAAGGACTTGACGAGTTGATGGCCCAACTCATCGAGTAGAGTTGTGACCGCGGGATCGTTTAAGTGGCCTACTCGACGAGTCAGAAGACTTACTCGGTGAGTAGGTGCTGTTTGGTTAAAAGTCTAAATTTAGGGTTGACATCCTATTTAAACACCTTATCTAAGCCTCCATCGTCCCTATTACTCCTAGAAAGCATTATCTCGAAAACCTAGTCGTTTTTGTGTGTTCTAAAGCATTTTGGTGCATTTTGGTGGATTGTGAAGCTTGAAAAGAGGAAGGAAGCTTGGGAGTTCGAGATGGGGCCTGGAGATCTAGAGATTTTGTTCCATTTCGAGCTCATTCAAGGTCTTCCATGTGTTTATTTATCCTTAGGGCTTGGATTTTGAGTATCTTTAGGGCTTTATAAGCCATTTTCGGAATTGTGAAGGGACATTTGGAGTTTTGACTTCAGATCTAGGCCATTGGAAGGGTCTCATAGCACCATCCATCTTGTAGAGCACCTTTTATGGCTTTTTGAACCAAAGACCCCATGCATGCGCACTAAGTTTGGAACTTTACGTATAAAATGGACATTAGGAGGCTACATCTATGGAGTCGACGAGTTGTTCTTGGGACTCGGCGAGTTGCGACGCATTGACCACCAAATCCTTTATGTGGATGGACCAGTTGTTAGGGAGGAAAGTCCCGTAGATGTTTGAACACGAAAAGGGACCTGGGAATCATGGGACTCAACGAGTGTGTGAGCAGGCTCGACGATTCCAAGGCAATCTCCCAATCTTTGAAGATGAACTCGACTAGTTGTTCATCGAACTCGGCGAGTCGTAGACCGGACATATTCTTATGAATGAGATGAACTCACCGAGTTCAAGGAAGAACTCAGCGAGTTGGATGAAGATGTTCCCGATGGTTGAATGAAGGAGAACCCGTCGAGTTGTTGCTAGAATCGACGAGTGAAGTCGGGGTTGGATCAGGTTAGTGGAGCATGGACTCGACGATTTGGTAGAACAACTTGGCGAGTCAGGTCAACTGGATGTTGACTTTTTCTGGTTTTGTATGACCCCGGTTAGGGTTGCATACTCAACTGAATAACGTTGAAGCATTGTCATGTAGGGATCGAAGAGTCGAGGGTAGTTGACTTGTACGCCGAAGATGGTTCAGACACTGCACGACATCGAGGTGAGTTACCTTCTAGTATGGGTGGGTCTAACTAAGGCCACAATTTTGGCCCACCATAAGGGGTATTTGGTGGAAAATTTTCTCTGTGATAATTATCTTGGTGTTCTTATGTGATATGGTCACGAGATATGCATGTATGATATGCAATGTGTATGTCAGCGTCAGTAGTAGGGAATACTTTTTCCCTGACATCGGTCGTTAGGATCGAAGGGTAGGTCAGTACGTAGATATGTCTGACTGTATGATTATATCTTGATATTCTATGATAGCAGTATGGGGTGAAATATTCATCGGTTACCATTTGAATGATATCGATCGTGATTACCAGTTGAAAGATATTGTGACAACCCGAAATTTCCATTCAGCCAAACCCTAAAAGTCAACCACTTCGTATCATAAGTTAATGTAAGTATTTCTTATTTTTAAGAAATATAAAGTTCGTTTGATTATTTTAATATTATTTTTAAACGAACGGGTGAAAGAAAGTGTCATCTCGGGTTTTGAATTTTAAAAACCGCAAACACTTCGCGTATTAGAAACACCCGACCAAAATTTTATGTTTTGGGGTGAGAAATCACCCAAAACCGTGAACTCATACCTATGTATGAGTTTACTCCCCAAAAAGTTAGTCATTTGTTTTTACTCCCCAAATGTCAAAAGAGTAAACTCCAAAAACTCTCTCAAATACTATCCAAGATTTAATTCCAAATCTTCAAAGTTTTAAGTGTTCTAACCTTTTCAAGTTAGTAAAACACTTAATCTAGTGTTTGTGCATCTATTCATCCATTCATTTATGTATTTTGTCTAGATTTTCCAAAACACTAAGAACACACACTAAGTGTTCTTGGCCTTTTAGCTCAAATCAAGCCTTCTAATATTAAGTACTTCCATCCTTGAGTGTTATTGAGCTAGTATTTCAATTAAACATCTAGAAATTTTGTCAAGAACACAAGGATATAGGTGTTCACGGTCCAAGGAGATGCTTGGACCGTAAACACCATAAATGACACCAAAGTGTGTCTAAGCCTCAAATCTAAGTCCTAGTTGATGTATAAACCATCCTTGACATGTTTAAACCTTTCCTTATTGTGTTTAAACCTTGAAACACATCAAAAACCAACAATCATAGGAGTTTACGGTTTGGGGATCTCCCAAAACCGTAAACACCCTAAAGTGGGTTTAAGTTGGTCATTTTCCTTCCTTAGGCTTAGAAACGCCCTACCGATTGTTGAGTTCTATGTATTTGATACGCATACGGAATGATCTGTATTTCTTCTTAACGAATAAGACATGCGCTCCCCAAGGCGAGAAACTTGGTCTTATAAAGCCCTTGCTGAGCAGTTCGTTAAGTTGACCGGATAGTTCCTACATCTCTGCTGGAGCTAATCGGTAGGGCGACTTGGCTACTAGGGTAGCTCCTGGGACTAAGTCGATTCTAAACTCGACCTGTCGTTGCGGAGGTAATCCTGGTAGCTCTTCTAGAAGGATGTCGGGAAAGTCACTCACTACTGGGATGTTCTTTAGTTGTTTCGATTCGAGGCTCGTATCGACAAGGTGAGCAAGAAATGCATGGTATTCTTTACGTAGATACTTCTGTGCTTGAATACTTGATATAATACGAAGACTCGAACCGGGTTTGTCGCCGTAGACGATAAGAGTTTCGTTAGACGGGAGGTTTAGACAGACTGCTTTCTCGTAGCACATGATGTCGGCGCGATGAAGACTTAACCACTCCATGCCGATGATAATGTCGAAGCTTTTAATCGAGACCGGCATAAGGTCGATTTGAAATGAATGGTTATCTAGAGTTAGGGTACAACCTAAGTATATGCTATTCGTGCTTTCTGTTTTTCCATTAGCCATTTCTACTGTGAATTGTTCTTTAAGTGTGTGAGGTTGTTGTTTAAGCATGCGAGCAAATTTATGGTTCACGAAGCTTCGCTCCGCTTTACTATCGAACATAATGAATGCATAGGAGTTATCGAGGAGGAACGTACCAGTCACCACTGTCGGGTCAGCAACTACTTCCCCATGGCCTATTACTAGTACCCTCCCTGCTCCGCCAGCATTCTTCGCTTTAGGGTAGTCCCTTTTAAAGGGGCCAGCTTCACCACATCCATAGGAGGTCGGGCTCGCGCCAGAGCCGGGGACTTGGGTGATCGGCCTTGCCGGAGATTTACAGAAACGGACTGTGTGTCCTTTCCTGTTGCAATTAGAGCACTGCATTTCACAGCAGGGCCACCAGTTCGCTGAATCTGGCGGTATATGCGACTACGTTGGTGCCCGTCATGGTTAGGCTCCAAATCTCCTGCTCCAATTTATGGATCTCGCCCCTCGGGCAATATTCCACTATCATGAGGTCCTTCATGGTTTCCCAACCCATGTCATTCGCCACTACGAGAGTTAGCACTTTAACGTGGCCGTTCCACCATGTCAGGGCTTTTCCTTTAAAGGTGCATGCGGCATATTTGACTTTGCTCGCAGCAGGGCATGAACAAATTTCGAAGACTGATTCAGTCTTCTCGAACCATTGCGAGAGGGCAATGACTCCGCCAGTTTCATGGAAGGACTTCGGCTTGCAGTTGGTGAAATCCTTTTAGGAGCACTCTCTCGAGATCACAGGGATTTCAGCAGGAATTGATTTAACAGGGGTTCCACCTCTGCTGGCATCAGTAGAGTGATACTGAGCCATGACAGTTGCCACTGCTACAGCTACGGCAGCATTCAGGGCTGCAGTATCGATGACCGGAGGAGGAGGAGGTGGAGGTGTAGGGTTATTCCTGGGAGATGTACGAGGAGGCATCTTTCAGCTATAAGTTTATAAAGATAAACAAAGTGGTAAGAATCGATTATAGGTGAGGTGAGAGTGACAGATGGACTAACTAACCATAGCCCAACAGTTGAATAAGTGTTTGAGGTCACAACAAAGAATATTAGTAGGAAAACACAAGCGTACAGATTTTTCCCACAGATTAGATAACTGTCTAAAATACTGGTAATACTGATGCAATAAGTTCAGGGAAAATCGACCTAACAGTAGGTCTTACATCATACCATACGTCAAAGTTTGACAATTCCTAGATTCCTAGTTAGAGTACTGAAAGTTAGGAATATTTTACAGACAAGTGCTACTTAGAGCATATATATTAAAGGCTATTCCTTAATCAAAAAACAAAGATGTACTAGACATCTTCAAACGGCGATGGGAATTCCTTGGGCGAACCTTGAGGTCTGTCATTTGACGGAACACCTCTTGAAGGTGTCGCTCCTGAGCCCTCCGATGGGTTTCGAAGTTCCATGACTTCGGCTCGGGAGGCAGCCAGTTGTTGCTGTTGGGTCTCATTTGTCCTCCTGGTCCGTTCCATGTCTTCTTCAAGACGGAGGATGCCGACTGTGTTGACACCAGAGTTGGCATTAATCTCCATGAACCGATCGATGATTGCTCAACCTTGCACAACATTACTTGCTATCCTGCGGAAAATGACGGGCAAAGCTCGGTCAGCAGAACCACCTTCGCCGACGTTGTAAAAGCTTCGGTCCCTAAAGTATGCTAAGGGTTGACCCTGTTTGTCACTCCAGCAATTCAATTTGGTTGCCCACAAGGGAGTGGGACCTGGGAAAGCTGGTCGAGAGTTGTTGTTCGGGGCTTGACCTACTGGCGATAGGTTGTTGACTTCAGGCTCTGAGTCAGATCCGTCAGAAAAGCCTTCTGCGAGGTGATCATCCAAAGGGATTGGATGCTCATCTTCGGGCTCTTCTTCGATCCACCCAGCATTGCCTTCGTTTGGAAAGTACGGGTCGCCATGATGGAATTTAGCCATTTAAATCTACGCGAGAAGAGAGGTATAAGAATATAGTATATAAGTAGCTAGTAGTAGCACAAAATACACCTATAGTATTCTAAGTTTAGGTTCTACTGATCTCCTTGTGGTATTGTTGGTAAGTTTTTAGACCTGTTAACATATCACAACCATTCTAGGGCATATGCTAATCACTCCTCGGACCAATATAGTTGATTAGGCTATGTCATTCCCAGGACTGACCATACATCCCCGAGCTCACTTGTGATATTTAACAATCGTAATACTTTTGTTCTTGTCATTGTTACACTGATTTTAGTATGAATGCAGACTAGTATACTTAATTAAATATTTTAATATTTAAAGTATACACTCTTGGTCAGAGTGCTTTAATCCCAAATGGGTTTATAGTTAGTATATCTTTTATGGGTTAATATACTCAATTCACTATAAACAATGCTCTGATACCAATCTGCCACACCCCAAAACCAAGAACGGCGGAAATGTTCTGGGGCGGAGGACGTCATGTAAAGTATCACAACAAGGTATAACAGTAAATAAGCAAACAACAACATCCATTGCATTAAATATATAATTTTAATACAAGTGTTTTGTACAGTTATAGACACCAAAAAGTAAATCAAAATAATAAGATGAATCTTGAATGTGCTCCATCTTCTGAAAAGATGGCCTAAGTACCTGTCTACTGACGACCTGAGAATACAAGTTATTTTGAAAGAGTTTATCAGCATTAAGCTGGTGAGTTCATAAGTATTTTAGTGTCGGTGTTTGTATGAAAACGTTTGAACATGGTTCTAAAGTATGAGTTTGTAAACATTAGTGATAAAAGTATGTGAATGTTTGTAAGCGTTTGTAAAACATTGAATCTCTCAAAAAAACCTATATTTTCTATTAGGGACTTGAAAACATGGCCTTACCCTTCTCCATAAGTGTTTACGGTAGTAAACCCAAAGGAAAATGCCATGAGGCCGTAAACTCCTCAAAGGAGGTGTTTTGTTGCCCTAGTCCCATCCAAAGGCCAAACCACTTAGTAGAATTGCTTCAAAAGGCTTGCTAAACCACAAAACAACACCTAGTCACTAGGACTAGAGTTTACGACCGTAAACTCTAGAGTTTACTGCCGTAATGTCTTTGAGTCAAAACCACCAAAACCGTAAACTCCCAAGGAGTTTACCCTTGAACCATAAACACCCTAGCTTTACCCTAATAACACTTGGACGCAATCCTTGTGATCTTTAACACTTGAAACAAAGTGTTTTCATTTTCTAGAGTATCCCAACTTATTGTATTAGTTATATTTTGGATAATTAGTTATATATATGTTCATTATATGATAACTAGGCTCGTGCGTGTGTACAATTCTCCATTTGTCACCTAGCACCGTACCCGACACTTCAATCCAATCCACTCACCACAAGTGAGTTCATACAACCTTTAATTAACCTTTGAAATACTTTTAAATGTTTTAAATACTTTTATGTGGGGGAATACAAGTTGAATACTTATAGTTATTACATCAACCACATGTGATTAATAACTACAAAACCAATGATTTTATTACTGTTCAAACTGTTTATCAAACCGTTTACTTCAAACTGCTTTACAAAATCTTTTACTTATCAAATACTTTTACTTAAACTTTGTTACACTTATTATAAATTGCATGCCCGTATATGTATAGTTATATAATCAATGTTTAAAAGGCTTAGGAAGGCCGTCCGCCCTGTTTCCTTTTCCTCGATTTGGATGTGGTCTGGTGGGATATCGGGTAGCCGTCCGAAGGTCGTTTCAATATTAATTATATATCATGTGTACATATATGGACATAAAAGTGCTTCCATATTCATGCATACTAGTTTCATCATTAGTAACTTACCATCAGGGTAGCACAGGACCATACTTACACTATTGCTAGATCAATGAGTCGGTTCATTCATGAGTCAGTACTTATTACTATGTGAACATATACAACTATACTAGGAGAAAAACATATACAACTATACTAGAGGAAGAACATATACAACTATACTAGAAAGAGAACATATACAACTATACTAGAGGAAGAACATATACAGCTATACTAGAACGAGAACATATACAACTATACTAGAAAGAGTACATATATAACGATACTAGAACGAGTAAGAATACATTACATATACATATATACATTGACAGAATTGTGATCCACTGTATCGGAGCATGCCTTAAATGTCATGGCCCAAGTTGTAGCCAGAGTCTCTTGGAGGGAGAGCGTGAATTTGTGTATAGATCTATACTAGATTGACTATCCTACACCTTGCTGCTAGCTACAGCCGGACCTGCAAGTCTGTGGGTGCCAAACGTCATTTCTTTTTAAGACATACATTTGTCGTTGTTTACCCAGTCGATAGTATGGTACAGTTAATCACATGATACCTTAATATAAATCCGGTTTAAGGTAGTTAGTACAGCAGTAGTTCCTATAATACAACACTACAATACTATAGTAATTTACCCTTTATATACATTTAGTGATCATTTCACTTAAACATTAATGTAGAAACTATATTTTGTTAATGATAGTTACATTTGGGAAAAATTACACACTTTTATGATAAACGAACGTACAAAACAGTTACGCCTTGGTAGAAGGCTACTTTTAATAGAAAATATAGGTTTTTCAGAGAGATTCAAACTTTTACAAATGCTTACAAACATTCACATACTTTTGTCACCAATGTTTACAAACTCATACTTTAGAACCATGTTCAAACGTTTTCATACAAACACCGACACTAAAATACTTATGAACTCACCAGCTTAATGCTGATAAACTCTTTCAAAATAACTTATACTCTCAGGTCGTCAGTAGATAGGTACCGAGGCTAGCTTTTGAGAAGATGGAGCGCATTCAAGATTCATCTTATTATTTTGATTTACTTTTTGGTGTCTATAACTGTACAGAACACTTGTGTTAAAATTATATATTTAATGCAATGGATGATGTTGTTTGCTTATTTATTGTTATACCGTGTTGTGATACTTTACATAACGTCCTCCGCCCTAGAATGTTTCCGCCGTTCTTGGTTTTGGGGTGTGACAGATACCGATGACAGATACCGGTTGAAAGATATTGATGGCAATTACCGGTTGAAAGATACTAATGATATGATATTTTATGCGGTACGATGGGGGAGCTCACTAAGCTTTGTGCTTACAGTTTTGGTTTTGGTTTTAGGTACCTCTTCGACGACGGGGAAGGAGTCGACGGTATAGTAGCGCATCACACACACACATTGTTTCCGCATTGTGTTTCTAGGATTGTACTCTGATTTTCATTACTTTTGATGTCACGGGTTGGGACACAAAATTATGATTTTGTAATGTGTTTTTTTATTGAAAATGTTTTCGTAAAATGTTTTATAAAGTATTAATTCAAAAATGAAATTTTTGCTCTCGAAATTTGGGATGTTACATCTGAGACAACGTCTCCGACACCATGAAGAAAGTTGATTTCATTGAATCTTCTGTGGTCGGACTCAACACAAAGATTGGTGAAAAGGTTTCCGGACTGGATTCCAAGCTTGATGCAATCCTTAATTCACTGTAAGAAGCCAACAAGTCAGGACCCACTCTTTTTGAACGAGGAGCTCAGCTTGATCAGCTCATTTCTCTCCGCTACAAGCAGACTATCGAAGAAGTTGAACAAAAATATGATGCTTCTATCGATCAATACCTTAGCACAATCACAAAGATGTTGCTAGTTCATAACGATATGCTCAATGCTTCAAACGAACTCATCAAGCAAACCCATATTCGTCATGAATAACAAATTCAGCGTTTAGATAAGGAGATCCGAAAGAAGGATGAGATGAATCTCATCATGCAATAGGTTCTAATAAAGCTAGTCAAGGCATGTTGGTGATGGGTTTGAGCCATAAGAACATTCCTATGTGCACATACAAACCCTAATGCTTGGATCTAGGTTTCTCTAATTGAACATCCAATGTATCCAAGACTTTGATTGATAGATCTAATGAAAACATTCACATCATAACACATGAAATCAGATCTGAAAGATTACCTTCAATTGCTTGCTTGAATCTTCTTGTCCTTGAGCTTAGAGTCACAAATGTCACTCCTCTAATGGCTTACAAACACCAACTTAGCAAGAGGATGATTAGAGAAAGAGGGGAGAGTAAGAAAAGTCGGCCAGGGTTTCTTCAATCACAAGAGTGCCGATTTTCTTAGCCTTAAGGGTCTATTTATACTAGTGAGCCTCCTAGGGTTTCACCCTTAAACCCTAATTGGATAACTTAGGCCCTAAGCAATCCAATGTCCTTATTGATAAGCCTTAGACGATTTCTAGGTCCTTCTAAACCTTAAAACTGTCCACCCCCTTAGTCATAAGGAATTATAGCCCAAAGTACAACTATCATACAATTGACAGTTTATGCCCTTTTATTTAATTAATCTCTTTAAGTCACCAAATTAATTCCAAATTAATTTATGACTTATATTAATCAAATAACAATATTATTATTCCTTATATTATTCCCATAATATATTAATAATATTTCTTCTCTCATTATAAATCATCTTGTCAAGTTGCTATGGTGAAGGCAACCCAAAAAGGACCATGCACAACCGGGTCAAATACTTACCAAATATAGTTGCATCCTTAGACACTATTCCAACAGTCTCCCACTTGGATAAGTCTAGTAACTATATACACAAGTATAATCCGATTAGCAATCGTACCTCTCAAAGACGCTGTCAAACTCTGATCTAATCAGTCCTGTCCTTTAGATAAGAGATCGTACAGTCCTCTGGTTAGATATCATACGGACAATTCTATGGAACCAATTGTCCAGCAGTTGGTTTCTCGATCTCGGATTTATTCAACATAGAACTTAATCGAACACATCAATTTAGTTCTGACCGGGCCTGGCACATAAATCAAATCAAATCATCGAGCGGCCGAGATATCGCTTTTACCTTCTTAGGATAAAAGTAACAGATAAACTTCGACTTATATGCATTTACTTATTCATTAATCAACTATAAATAACAATGCGTTTTATAACATCAATTTACTGATGCGGTTTCGCATTATCAATGTACAACCAATTAACAAATAACAAACCATATATCTAGGTTTTAAGACCATATGATATTATCGTCTTGCGATCAACCTTTTCATCACATTCCATAAGCTGATTCCAGCATGCGCGGGTTTGTTCCAATGCTCAAAACTAATTCATAAGCACTCATGAATGTTGCAGCAAACTTTTGCTATGTCTAATACCATTTAGACAATCTACACACCAATTCATGACAATCTTCATTCATACCTACTTCCAACATATGAACAATTATGGATTGTTTGAATAATTCGATTATTCTTAATAAACTCAATTATTCTGGAAGTCAAAACATGAAAAGTGAAACAATAGCTAAACAATTAACATAAGAAAGTAACATTACTCATAAATAATACTTCTTTATTTAATCATAAAATGTTAATTACATTTATCTATTACATGTTTCTAACACTATCTAATCTAAACTAATATCATTCTTTAGCCCAATACTCCTAGCATGCTGCAAGTGCTTAACCCTGCTCAGTCCCTTTGTAAGCGGATCTGTTGGGTTATCTTCTGATAATATCCTCTTAACCACGAGGTGTCCTTCTACTCGATGTCTAATAAAGTGATATTTTCTGTCGATATGCTGAAATCTACTATGATCCCTCGGTTCCTTGGTCAAGGCAACCGCTCCTTCATTATCACAGAAAATTTCCATGGGCTCCTATATAGCAGGCACAAGACCAAGATCGCCAAAGAAGTTGTTCAACCATATTGCCTCCTTTGACGCTTTGCTTGCTGCAATGTACTATGATTCGCACGTTGAATCAGCTACAGTTTCCTGTTTGGAACTTTTCCAAGTTACTGCTCGTCCATTAAGGGTAAAGACCCATCCCGACTGCGAACGGTAGTTGTCCCTATCGGTCTGGAAACTGGCGTCACTATACCCTCGCACCTTCAAGTCATCACTCGCTCCGAGGACTAGAAACCATTCCTTGGTCCTCCGAAGGTACTTAAGGATGTTCTTGACCGCAATCCAATGCGCTCTACCAGGATTCCCTTGATATCTACTGACCATGCTCAAAGCAAAGGTCACATTAGGTCGAGTACAAGTCATAGCATACATGATCGAGCCAACTATGCAAGCGTAAGGTACTCGGCTCATCTCAGCTATCTCGGCTTCGGTACTCGGACTTTGAGTCTTACTCAACTTGGTATTACTTTGTATCGGTAGTTCTCCCTTCTTTCAATTTTCCATAATAAAACGTTTTAGTACCTTATCTAAGTAAGTATTCTGACTAAGTCCTATTAGTCTCTTACTTCTTTCTCTCACTATCCTTATTCTCAAAATATAGGAAGCCTCTCCGAGATCCTTCATAGCGGAACACTTCCTGAGCCAGGACTTGACCTCCTGTAGAGTCGGGATGTCATTTCCTATGAGCAGTATGTCATCGACATACAAAACTAGAAAGCTAACTATGATCCCACTAGCTTTGACATATACACATGATTCATCTTTTCTTCGTATAAATTCAAACTCTTTGACTTTCTCATCAAAGCAAAGATTCCATCTGTGAGATGCTTGCTCCATAAATGGACTTCTCAAGCTTGCACACTCTATTTCGACACTTCGGATTGCAAAACCCTCTGGTTGAGCCATGTAAACATCCTCAGCCAACATCCCATTAAGGAAAGCAGTCTTGACATCCATTTGCCAAATCTCATAATCATGAAATGCAGCAATAACTAGCATCACCCTAATAGACTTTATTTTCGCAACTGGTAAGAAGGTCTCATCATAGTCAACTCCGGGATTTTGAGTAAATCCCTTCGCAACCAATCGCGCCTTATATGTGTGTACGTTTCCATCCACGTCGGTCTTCTTCTTGAAGATCCATTTGCACCCAACCGTCTTACGTCCGGGCACATTGTAAACCAAATTCCAAACTTGGTTGCCATACATGGACTGAATCTCGCTGTCCATTTCCTCTTTCCATTTCACAGACTCCGGGCCTGCCATGTCTTCCTTATAGCAATTAGGTTCATCTAGATTTATTAGTGTACTATAACTAATATATGTGTCCCCTTCAATAGTAATATGAAAACCATACAACTAGGGTTGAACTCTAACTCCTTCGGAACGTCTAAGAGGTAATGACTCGTCAATTGGTTCAACCAGAGTTTCCTCCTCGGGTTGAGCGCCAGCGGTAGAGGTTCCTTCATCACTCGACTCTAAAATCTCTTCAAGATCGATCTGCTTCCCACTGTCTCCTTGGCTTATGATTTCTCTCTCTCGGAAAACCCCTCTCCTCCCAACGAAGACAACATTGTCACTCGGTCTATAGAAGAGATATCCAAAGGATTTCTGCGGGTAGCCGATGAAAATACATCGCTCACTATGAGGTTCAAGCTTTTCATGAGTTTCTCGTCTTACGAAAACTTCACAACCCCAAACCTTGATATTTGCCGACGAGGGAGCTTTCCCTGTCCACATCTCGTGAGATGTTATGGCAACCTTCTTTGTAGGGACTCGGTTAAGGATATGGACGGCAGTCTCTAAGGCATACCCCCAAAATGAGATAGGTAGTGAAGCACGAATCATCATAGAACGAACCATGTCTAACAAGGTTCGATTGCGCCTTTCTGCCACACCATTTAATTGTGGTGTCCTAGGTGGCGTCAATTGTGAAACTATTCCACATTCCTTGAGATAGTTGTGGAGTTCAAGACTTAGGAACTCTCCTCCTTGATCGGATCGAGGCATCTTGATTTTCCTGCGCAATTGATTATCCACTTCATTCTTGAACTCTTTGAACTTTTCAAACGTTTCAGACTTGTGCTTGATTAAGTAGATATACCCATATCTACAATAATCATCGGCGAAAGTCACATAGAAGCGGTTTCCATCCTTTATGGTGGATCTAAAGGGCCCACATACATCGGTATGTATGAGATCCAATAAACCCTCACCCCTCTCACAAGTGTCAGTGAAGGGTGACTTGGTCATCTTTCCAAGCAAACAAGACTCACACGTGTCATCTTCCCTAAGGTCGAATGACTCCAACACTCCATCCTTTTGGAGTTGGGCTATGCGCTTCTTGTTGACATGTCCAAGATGACAATGCCATAAAGACGCTTTATCCATACTATTGGAAGAATCTATACACAACACATCATTTCCTAGGTTATCTACAACCATAACAGTTTCATAAATTCCATTACAAGGCATTGCTTCAAAGTATAAAACACCATTTAGATAAGCATAAATAGAACCATTCATATTATTAAACGAATATCTAAATCCTTGTCTAAACAAACCATGAAATGAAACGATGTTTGTTGCCATATCTGGCGAGTAGCAACAATTATTTAAATCTAGACCTAATCCGTTACTAAGCACTAAAGAATACACTCCAATCTTGGTGACAGGCGACGATCTTCTGTTTCCCATGATTAGATTTATTCTTCCTTGCTCCATATCTCTATCTCTTCTTAGTCCCTACAAATCAGAACAAATGTGGTAACCACATCCTATATCAAGAACCCAAGAAATAGTATGAGATGAATTACTAGATTTAATTGTGTATATACCTGCAAAAGATGGCTTGATCTTTCCATCCTTGATGGCTTGCAGATATTCCGTATAGCTTCTCTTCCAATGCCCTATTTTGTGGGAATGATGGCACTCTGCCTCCTTCGGGTTAGGGTTGGGCTTAGCAGGATCAACTTTGGTCCCACCAGAAGAACAAACGTCTTGGGACTTTCCCTTGCGGTGGCTCTTTGATGGAGCCTTCCTCTTCTTGCCCCTTCCCTGCCCTATAGCCAAAACAGGAGCAGCGGTTGGTGCGGGAGTTGGTGCAATAGACTTGTCCTTTAGGTTGCTCTCAGCAGTCCGTGGAGTTTCCTTAGGGTGACCTCTTCCTTGTTCATGTGGTAGGTCATCCTAAATTGGTTGTAGCATGAAGGAAAGGAATGAAGAACAATGTCGATGACCAAATCCTCCCTCAAGTTAACATTTAACTTGTGAAGATGATCAACATATCGTTGCATCTTTTGCAAGTGCACAGTCAATGATTCTCTATTTCCAATCTTAGCGGTGATCATGTTGGTGATGATCTCGTAGTGCTCTTGCCTCGCGCTTTCGTGGTACCTCTGCATCAAGTCTTGATGCATTTCATACGGATACATGTCCTCATAGGACTTTCGAAATTCTTGGTTCATAGTGGCTATCATGATGCAATGGACTTTCGTTGCATCACGTTCGTGTGTCTCAAAGACAACCATCTCTTCGGGAGTAGCGATTTCCGGGTTGACCTTCTCGAGCTTTTTGTCGAGGACATACTCCTTGTCCTCGTATCGAGCAATCGTGCAAATGTATCTTATCCATTCGCTAAAGTTCGTTCCATTGAAAGTCACCTTTTGGCAAAGGCTCATCAATATGAATGAACTAGCAGCAGCATTGTTCGCGTTCGACATCTACAAATAGAAAGGAAAAAAGATGGATTAGAATTTGAATACCTAATTATCACCCAATAAGAAAATTAGGGCTAGGATCCAACAATAATATTTACATATTAGAAAAGGGATGTCGTAATCCAACAAGCAAACAATTTGAAGGTAAGCGAATGACGATTAACTAATTCTCCACCATGAAAGATAACCTTAAGTTCTAAATGTATTGAAAATTCCTAGGTTTCGATGAGATTCATTGAACTTTTCAATGGCATGTTTAAATATCGACATGCCCGTCTCGTTAGTGACTGGGATGTCGAGGATCACAAAGTGGGTGTGAATAACCATGCAAATCTACACGGTGCCTTCATTGTAACAATCACCTATTCGATGTGCCGGTAAACCACACACGCTCCACCGAACTATGATAAACAATGAATCACCCTTTGCCACCTTTGCTTAGAACCAATTAGTGTGCCAGTAAACCACACACGCTCTACTAACTTCTTAGCAAGGGTGCAAAGTGTAATTTCATGGGATTGCATCAATTTACTTTTCCTAAAGTAACTAGGATTGGGAATTTGAAAAACATGTAGTTACTTTGTATTTCAATATTATACTTTTAATGAGGAGATGAGGTTGCCCTATCCTACCCGTTCGTCTAACGACCCTCCACCGATCAAGCAAGCGGTGGGTGTGAGTGTACACCCATTAAGTGCCATTTTATAGGCCGCAACCTTATACCCACCTTATAGACCGACTTCGTGAATGAGGCATATTAACACACAATGGACTCGCTGAGTTGAGGCCTACTCGCCGAGTCCACTATGGAACTCGCCGAGTTCATCTGGCAGAAGGACAAAATCGGATTTTGCAATTAATAATCAAGCAACCAATGCATCAATTTAATAGAAACCAATCAAGGATTTGATACCACTGATGGGTTTGAGCCATAAGAACATTCCTATGTGCACATACAAACCCTAATGCTTGGATCTAGGTTTCTCTAATTGAACATGCAATGTATCCAAGACTTTGATTGATAGATCTAACGAAAACATTCATATCATAACACATGAAATCAGATCTGAAAGATTACCTTGAATTGCTTGCTTCAATCTTCTTGTCCTTGAGCTTAGAGTCACAAATGTCACTCCTCTAATGGCTTGCAAACACCAGCTTAGCAAGAGGATGATTAGAGAAATAGGGGAGAGTATGATAAGTCGGCCAGGGTTTCTTCAATCACAAGAGTGTCGATTTTCTTAGCCTTAAGGGTCTATTTATACTAGTGAGCCTCCTAGGGTTTCACCCTTAAACCCTAATTGGATAACTTAGGCCCTAAGCAATCCAATGTCCTTATTGATAAGCCATGAACGATTTCTAGGTCCTTCTAAACCCTAAAACCGTCCACCCCCTTAGTCATAAGGAATTATAGCCCAAACTACAACTATCATACAATTGACAATTTATGCCCTTTTATTTATTTAATCTCTTTAAGTCACCAAATTAATTCCCAATTAATTTATGACTTATATTAATCAAATAACAATATTATTATTCCTTATATTATTCCCATAATATATTAATAATATTTCTTCTCTCATTATAAATCATCCTGTCAAGTTGCTATGGTGAAGGTAACCTAAAAAGGACCATGCACAATCGGGTCAAATTCTTACCAAATATAGTTGCAGCCTTAGACACTATTCCAATAGTTGGAACATCATGCATGTTCCGAACCATAAATTTGATGAGTTATTCTCCATTCTCTCCCAGCTTTTTGATCATCTCAAAGCTCAGGCTCCTACTGTTGAAGCTTATGATCCCCTTACTCTCCAACTCAAAAGTTTTCAAAAGGTGTTTGACATGTTTTTTGATCTCAAGGAGTTTGCAAGAGGGCAAAAGGACAGAGTTCAAGATTTCAACCATGGAAACCTATCTCGGAGTTTAGACTCTGAGATGAATCTAATGACTCACTACAAATCCTTTCAGGTTCTCATGGTGATGATGACGGTGATGATGATGATGATGATGATGATGATAACGATGATGATTATGATGATAGTGATGACGAATATGTGTTTGTCAAGAATAGGGTATTAGGACTTTTAGCTCCAAGGAAATTTCCTGCTAAAGTGCTAACGGAGGAAGAGCAACTATTCTAGTCAGCAGTTTCCTGGCCATCTATTGTGGCTGATGTTCTTCACAAAAGCATAGAAGTGGCTAAGGTAAAAAGCAAGTTAACCGATGATGCCTTCCGAGCCACTACGTCAATGTTGCCTCCGATTCCTTCTCCAAGAATGGATCTCATTGATGAAGGGTCTCCACTCTGAAAAATAAATGATATTCCGGAAGAGACCTTGCCTTCTTACCCTCCGAAGTTTGTCATTGATGAGAATATACAACACATCCTCTCCACTCTCCAAAAACAAGATGCCCATTTCACACTTTTCCTACTCTGGCCCTCCTCCAAAAGAAAATTTTGGTTGGTCACAGGAAGAGATCAATCAAGCTCTTGAAGAAAGCATCCGGATCCAATCCTTCAAGGATGATAATCGTCATCCAATGTTAGGGATCTCTCATCTCTGCAGAGATGGGATCTTGATAGACGTTGACATAGAACCCTTCATTTACTATGATATTCTGAATCAAGATTCGGACCCGATCAACTTGTCTCTCTCACCTTTCAGCAAGTTCTACACAAAATTCGCTCCTCTCTATCAAGAAGATGATCCTCAAATGATCATCCAGATTGAACGTGAAAGATTGAAGAGCTTTCATTCCAAGAAAGCACTTCCTCAAAAAAGAAGTCTTGTCTCGGAAAAGGATCACCAAGATTTACGGTTTTGGAAGGAAGATCCTAACCAAATTTGAACTTAAGTGTATGTTGTTCCGGTACCACATCTTCCAATACAAACCAATTCAGAAAACCATCACTGACGCTGACTTCCCTGCAATCAACCCAAATGATATTATGACAATTGTAGCTCACTTACGAAGCATTCAGTTTGATGATCTTAGCATGGGAGCTTACCATGCTACTTTGAGCTTCCTCAAGGATCATGTTGCTGAATTATTTCGATGAAACTTTGAACTGGCTCACCTATTCGGAATCGAGAAATACTTGGCCAAAATCGACTTCAAGCTACCTGAAGCTGAAATACTGGCATAAGGACCCATTGATGAACCAATGTTAGGTTTTGTCTATTTCCAAAGAAATATAAATCTATAAGTCCCCAAAATGCTTGAGAATCATTCAGATCCATTTGATGGTGCGGAATCTCAATCAAACGGATGATGTCAGATCAAAATAGAAGATAAGAAGAAGAAGAATAACATGAATCTATGATGTATTCAATCATATGAGTGATGCTCCATATACATTAGATTCTCTCACACACGCTATTCTTGTCTCTAGTTTCTCTCTCTACAAAATGATCTCCTTCTCTCTAGCCTTACACTCTTCTACACATTCCTCACCCTATATATATGAGATATGGGCCGTACACACAAACCACAAACACATACACGATTACATAAAAATATATTTTCCTATAAAAGCAAAGTATAAACCAAATTTAGACCCACCAATCTCCCCCTTGGTTTATAGCTTTCTTTTCTAATTGACCCAACAAGCTTAGTGAGTCCCCCCCCCCATCATACCACATACCATACAATTACATAGCATATATACTACCAGGCAATTATGGGGTGCCATTCCTACCCATGTCAAGCCATTCTGGGGTGCTGACCTACCCATGTCAAGCCATTCTGGGGTGCTGACCTGCCCATGTCAAGCTATTCTGGGGTGCTGACCTACCCATGTCAAGCTATTATGAGGTGCTAACCTACCCATGTCAAGCCATTCTGAGAAGCTGACCTACCCTCCGGTCTATACCAACCGAACACGGCGACTATTTCACCCCTATTACTAACACATAATATCATATCATAATCATGCTATCAGACATATATGGGTTGTCCGACCTACCCATTGGTCCTAACGGCCGAATCTGGGACTAGTCCCCTTCTACTAAAACTATCTCATATAACATGGAAACTAGTAAACTAGCATACTCACATATCTAGCATTCTAGCATACTCACATATCCAAAAATTATGGACTAGACAATTATCACAAAGATAACAATCCCAACTAACAATTACTAGTGAGCTAGCCTTAGTGCCTTAGACCCACTTCTACAGGAAGGTAACTCACCTCGACGTCGTATAGTGCCTGAACTATCCTTGGCGTCAACGTCAGCTCTCCTCGATTCCTCAATCCCTACATGACAACCTTCAAGTCATCAAACATAACATACAACCCTAACCAGGGTCAATACCAAAACCAGGCAAACTCAGCATTGGTCAAAGTCAACACCCAGTTGACCTGACTCGCCGAGTTGGTCTACTAACTCTTCGAGTCCATACTTCACTAACCCGATCCAACCCCGACTCTACTCATCGAGTCTAGAAAGAACTCGACAGGTTCTCCTTCATTCAAACCATCGGGACCATCTTCATCCGACTCGCCGAGTTCTTCCTTGAACTGTCGAGTTCATCTCCCTCATAAGAATGTGTCCGGTGTACAACTCATCGATTTGTAAGAAACAACTTGTCGATTCCATCTTCAATGATTGGGAGATTACCTTGGACTCGCCGAGTCTTCTCATACACTCGTCGAGTCCCATCATCCCCAGGTACCTTTTCGCATCTAAACATCAATGGGACTTTCCTCCCTAACAACTGGTCCATCCACACAAAGGATTTGGTGGTCATTACACCGCGACTCGCCGAGTTCCAAGAACAACTCGTCGAGTCCATCCTTGACCAACACTATACAGTCGATTTAGAAGGGCCTTAACACCTCAAAACCACAGATTTGGCCCCCTAATTTCCATTTCATATGTAAAGCTCCAAACTTGGTGCGCATGGATGATGGCTTTGGCTCAAAAATCGATAAAAGGTGCTCTACAAGATGCATGGGCCTCTCATGGCCATAAAGTTGGCACCTTTATGCCATGAAACCCTTCCAATTACTCAGATCTGAAGTCAAGACTCCATATCACACTCAACAAATCCGAAGATGGCGTGGAAAGCCCTAAATGTGCCCAAAATCCAAGTCTAAAGATGAATAAACACAAAGAAGACCAACATAGGGGCATTTTACCTTGATTGTGCTGAAAAAGGTACTAGATCTCTGAATCTCTAAGCCCAACTCGAACTCTCAAGCTTCATTCTTCTTTTCAAGCTTCACAAACCACCAAATGTACCAAAATGGCCTTAAAGTACACAAAAACGGCTAGGGTTTTGATACACAGCTTTCTGGGAGTGATAAGGGCGATGGAGGCTGAGATAAGGTGTTTAAATAGGGTGCAAAACCTCAGATTTAGGGTTTCACTCAACTAGACCCACTCGTCGAGTCAGTCCCCTGACTCGTCGAGTAGGTTACTTCAACTGTCTACGGGTCACAACTCTACTCGACGAGTTGGGCCTCCAACTCGTCGAGTCCCAGACAAAAACACAAAATACTTGAATAATAGGCATACTAGGAATCATGTATTACAAATGTCCCCCAGTTGTCTTAGACTTCGTTCTCGAAGTCTGCTGCTTGATCTTGAAAAAGCTTGGGGTAATGTTCCTTCATCTCGTCCTCCAGCTCCCAGGTCCATTCTGAGACCTTGTGGTGCTGCCACTGCACCTTTACCAGCTCCACCCTCTTGTTACTTAGATCCCTTGACTTCCTGTCAAGGATTGCCACTGGCCGCTCGATGTAGTTCGGCTGTCATTAACCTGAATATCCTCTAGAGGCACCACTGTCGAATCATCCACCACACATTTCCGCAGCTGGAGACATGAAAAGTGTTATGAATCTGACTGAGTTCGGCTGGCAGATCCAGCCTATATGCAACCTTGCCCACCTGGGCCATAACCTGAAGGGTCCAATATACCTGGGGCCTAGCTTGCCCCACTTCCTGAACCGAATGACGCCCTTCCATGGAGACACCTTCAGGAGTAACATATCCTGACCTGAAACTCCAGGTCAAACCGCCGCTCGTCGGCATAACTTTTCTGCTGACTTTGAGGAGTCTGAAGCCACCTCCGAACCTGCTGGATCTTCTCTGTAGTCTTGAGTACAACTTCGGTACTCCTCATGACTCTCTGTCCAACATCTCCCCAGCATATCGGGGTCCTTCACTTCCTCCCATACAACATCTCGAAAGGAGGACAGTCGATACTCGCATGATAGCTATTGTTATAGGAGAACTCAGCCAACTGAAGGTAAGTATCCCAACTACCTCCGAAGTCTAAAACACATGCTCGCAACATATCCTCCAGAATCTGGATGGTCCGTTCGCTCTGACCATCCGTCTACGGGTCAAAGGCGTTGCTAAAATGCAAACGAGTATCTAGCTCGTCATGAAACTTCTTCCAAAACCTAGAAGTGAACCGCATGTCCCTGTCCAAAATCACTAAAACTGGCACCCAATGTCGCGCCACTACCTCCCTCATATAAATGTCGGCCAACTTTTCGGTCGAAATACTCTCCTGAATCGGAATAAAATGGTCGCTCTTGGTTAATCGATCATCGATGACCCAACTCGAATCCACTCCTCGCGTGGTCCTAGGAAGCTTCGTAATGAAGTCGATAGTAATATCCTCCCACTTCCACAGCGGGATATCCAACGCCTGGACCTTATCGTGAGGTCTCCGGTGCTCAGCCTTGACCTTCCTGTAGGTCAGGCACCTTTCCACAAACTAAGCTATGTCCCCCTTCATACAGGGCCACCAATAATCGAGACAAAGATCCCTATACATCTTCATCGCCCCGGGATGGATAGACAACCAGGATTCGTGCGCCTCTACCATCAATACATGGCGCACACCCCCATGATAAGGGACACATACCCTACAATGAAGAGTCAACAATCCCCAGCTATCATAGTCGAAGGAGGAAACCTGACCCATAATTTGCTCACTCTTCTGATTTTCCTCCTTCATGGCCTCCTGTTGAGCCTCCTGAATCTGCTCCAACAACGGAGTCACAACTCTCATCCTCAGACAGATGTCCCTGATTGGCGTTGCCATGCGGCTAAGCGCATCGGCCACGTTAGCCTTCCCCGGGTGACAGAGGATCTGACAATCATAATCCTTCACCACATCAAGCCACCGAAGCTGCCTCATATTCAGATTTGGCCGGTCCATGAGATACCTCAGGCTCTTATGGTCCATAGAGGTAATGGCGCCAAATCTTGAGGTAATGGCGCCAAATCTTGAGGGCAAAAACAACAGCCCCCAGCTCCAAATCAAGAGTCGAATAATTAGCCTCGTGAGGCTTCAACTGCCTCGAAGCATAAGTTATACCATGCCCCCTCTGTATCAATACTGTGCCCAAACCCAAGATGGACGCATCGCAGTATACAACAAAATCCTCCATGCCCTCCGGCAGGGCTAAGATTGGCACCTCACACAATCTCTGTTTCAATGTCTCAAACGCAGCCTGCTGCTCAGTCCCCCACCAAAAGACCACGGCTTTCCTCGTCAACCAGGTCAGGGGCGCGACTATCTTGGAGAAGTCCTGAATGAATCTCTGATAGTAGCCTGCCAGTCCTAGGAAGCTCCGAATCTCAGATGGAGACCTTGGAACCTCCCACCTCATCACGGCCTCCACCTTGGCCGGATCAACAGAAATCCCGTCCTGGTTGACAAGGTGCCCAAGAAACTGCACCTCGCGCAACCAGAACTCACACTTGGAGAACTTAGATTCCAAGCTCCCCCTCCTCAAAGTATCCAAAACCTCCCACAAGTGCTCCTCATGCTGCTCTCGCGTCTTGGAATAAACCAAGATGTCATTGATGAAAACTATCACAGACCAATCCAACATCGGTCTGCACACGCGGTTCATGAGATGCATGAACAAGGCAGGAGCATTAGTGAGCCCGAAAGGCATCACCACGAACTCATAGTGGTTATAACGCATCCAAAAAGCAGTCTTCTGCTCATCCTCCTCTCTGAACCTCATGTGATGATACCCTGAACGCAAATCGATCTTGGAGAACCATGATGCTCCCAGTAGGTGGTCAAAGAGGTCATTGATCCTCGGAAGTGGGTAACGATTCTTCACTGTTACCTTATTCATCTCTTGAGAGTCTATACACATCCGATGTGACCCGTCCTTCTTCTTCACAAACAGAATCGGGGCTGCCCTGGGTGAACTTCTTGGTCTAATGAATCCCTTGTCTAACAGCTCCTGTAGCTGTTTAGACAACTCATGCATCTTAGGAGGAGCCAACCGATACGGTGCATTGGCTATCGGATCCGCACAAGAGACTAGGTTGATCCTGAACTCTACCTGCCTCTCCAGAGGTATCCCAGGAAACACCTCGGGGAATACATCTGCAAACTCTTGTACCTTGGCCACATTTCCCACCGTCGCCTTAACCGCCTCCCGGGTATCCATAACATATGCGACAAATTATGGATAACCCTGCTGAAGGTAACGCCTAGCTCTCTCTGCTGAACATAAAGTTAGTCCTTGATGTGGCCTCTCGCCCTGAATCACCAGCTCTCCCGCACATGGGGTCCTGATCCGCACCAATTGTTGCGTGTAGTCAATCACTGCCCCATTGGGGCTTAACCAATCCATACCTATAATAACTTTGTTCCCCCGCAAAGGTATGGGAACCAAATCTACCAGGTAACGCTCCTCAAACAGCCTCAAAACACAATCTTGGTAGACCTCTAATGCTCGTACTGACCGGTCGTCTGTAATCTCAACCTCTAGAGGGCAATATAATACGCCCGAGGACTCAGGAAACTTCTTGCTAAGCGTAAGAAAGATAAACGATTGGGTAGAACCCGAATCAAATAATACCGGAACTGGGATACTGCTCACATGGAACGACCCTAAACAGAGGACATACATAACATATCAAAATCACAGCAACATAACATAAAAGCATAAGAAAGAAATCCTACCCATCACCACATCGAGTGCAGCACATGTGTCCTCGGTTTTCAACTGAAATGCTCAGATCCGCACCACTGGAGCCTCTACCTTGGCCTTTCGGCCATCCATAACCCGTGCTGACGTTGGGGTCGGCGCCACCGTTGGTGCTGTAGTTGTCGTTGCTGTCAATCTAGGGTAGTTTGCCTTCTTATGGCCCCTCTGATTGCAATGGAAGCAAATCAGGTCTGACAGCTGCACTGTGGGGGCAGGGGTAGTACAATCCCTGCTAAAGTACCCCGTCTTGCTGCACTTGTAGCAGCTCGACGATCCCGCTCTACAAGCTCCCTCATGCAGTCTGCCACATTTCCTGCAGTGACTCTGGCCCGACTGGCCCTTCAACCTATCGTCGGATCCCTTGGGTTTCTTCCCCAAAACCCCTTTCACCTGCTCAGTCTGTGCTTTCCTCTTCCTGACGTGCTCCAAATCGAGCTCCCTCTCCCACGCCCTAGCAATCATGGACTCTAGGGTCGGGCAGGCTGAATAGCTGACATGCTCCCGAATATGAGCCCTCAACATATCATGGTAGCGGGTCTTCTGCATCTCCTTATCCCCCGCATACTGGGGTACCAACAGGGCCCTCTCCCTGAACTTGGCGGTGATCTCCGCCACTGTCTCAGTCGTTTGCCTCATATTGAAAAACTCCCTGGGCAGCTGCTAAAGCTCCACAGCCGACGCAAACTCAGCCCTGAATCTGGTCACGAAATCTGAGCATGTCATAGCCTCGATGGCTGGGGCTCCCAACGAGTCACCCACCGACTCCCACCAATCTCTAGCTCTATCCTTCAGACATCCCACAGCAAAGCGGACATTCAACCCTTACGGGGAGAAGCTCGTCAACTGTGCAGAATCAATGTCTGCGATCCATCTCCTGGCAGCAATGGGGTCCTTCACCCCGTGAAAATCCGGTGCACCACTCCTTCTAAAGTCCTTGAAGGACAGTGTGCGTGTACCCGACTGGCTGGACGCCAAGTCACTCCTGAATACTTGGAGGCGATCCTCCATCATCTCAACAATCGCTTCGTTGATCGACTCGAAATAATCGGGGTCACCTCAAGGATACCTCTCGTGATCTCGGATGCGATGAACTCGCGTAACCCGTCATCGACCAGCTTGGACCCTGCACCCGATCCTGATCCTGATCCTGATCTAGATCCTGAACCTCCTGCTCCATGATGTGTGACCACCATACTGAAAATAAACATGTTAACATCACGATCATACATACTCCCGAGAGGTCTCACACACTCTCCCGGTTTCCTGGTTCCATCTCAACCCTCCTTGACTCGAGTACGAATCCTCTGCTTTCAGTAGTATGGGCCCATACTACCTTCCACATCTATCCGTACTTTCCTCAAGGATTGCCTCAACTTCACCATGTCCCATTACCAATATCCCTTTCCAACTAATCTCATCCTAGGCTTTCCTAGGGTACCCTCCGACCTACTCTCCGCCATCTGTTGCACTGGGAGTCCCTACTTCCTTTCCATAACTAGCTTGCGAATACTATTACATATCCTCTCACTAGTTAGTTAATGTTAGCCAGGACCCCTTTAGCAAAAAGCAAGCAACATTCGTACATTGAGTAACCACATCAGGCATAATCTAATGAGGTTATCCTACTGTTGGCTAAACAGTCCTAGCATACAGATCATACAACAGGCATTCAAGGCATCCTCCTAGATCCTTAGCCCTAATCTAGCATGCAGTCCTCATAATCATATATCAGACATACAAGGCATCCTCCTTGATCCGTAACCCTAATCTAGCATGTAGTTCTCAAAATCATAAATCATACACATAACATAACAAGTATGGGTATTTTGGGGAGGACTTACTTGAGCTCGGCCGGTCTCACGCATCAAACACCTTGTCCTTTCTCAAAATTATTTAACTTAAAATTTTAGAGACGCCTTTCTTTGTGAAAAATATTTTAGTCCCTCGGTTTGAGTCCAGACACCCCCGAGGGTGTGTCTGAATCCCTCAAACCATGGCTTTGATACCGACTTGTAAAATCCCAATTTTCGAGGCCAAAAATTTCATTTATAAATAAATACTTCGCAACATAGTTTACCAAAACATTACCAAGGTCATGTCATTTTATAAAAACTATAACATCGTGTTGGGAAACCATCTCAACATAAGTAATATAAATCAGAGTACAATCCAAGAAACTCAATGTGGAAAGCATATGTGTGTGTGACGCGTTGCTACATCGCCAGCTCCTTCCCCTTAGACAAAGAGGTACCTGAAACCAAAACTGAAACTGTAAGCATAAAGCTTAGTGAGTCCTTCCCCCCCCCCCCTCCCATCATACCACATACCATATAATCACATAGCATACATACTACCGGGCAATTCTATGGCGCCCGTCCTACCCATGTCAAGCCATTCTGGGGTGCTGACCTACCCATGTCATGTCATTCTGGGGTGCTGACCTACCCATGTCAAGCTATTCTGGGGTGCTGACCAACCCATGTCAAGTTATTATAGGGTGCTGACCTACCCATGTCAAGCAATTCTGGGGTGTTGACCTACCCTCCGGACAATCCCAACCGAACATGGGGACTATTTCACCCTCTATTACTAACACATAATATCATATCATAATAATGTAGTCAGACATATTTGGGGTGTCCGACCTACCCATTTGTCGTAAAGACCGAATCGGGCACTAGTCTCCTTCTACTGATACTATCTCATATAACATGGCAACTAGCAAACTAGCATACTCACATATCTAGCCGTCTAGCATACTCACATATCCAACAATAACGGACCAAACAATTATCACAAAGATAACCATCCCAACTAACAATTACTAGTGGCCGGCCTTGGTGCCTTAGACCCACTTCTACTGGAAGGTAACTCACCTCTATGTCGTGTAGTGTCTGAACTGTCCTTGGCATGAAGGTCAGCTCTCCTCGACTCCTCAATCCCTACACGACAACCTTCAAGTAATCAAACAGAAAATACAACCCTAACCAGGGTCAATACCAAAACCAGGCAAAGTCAACACCCAGTTGACCTGACTCGCCGAGTTGGTCTAACAACTCGTTGAGTCCATACTCCGCTAACCCGATCCAACCCCGACTCTACTCGTCGATTCTAGCAAGAACTCGACGGGTTCTCCTTCATTCAAACCATCGGGACCATCTTCATCCGACTCGTCGAGTTCTTCCTTGAACTCGCAATTTCATCTCCCTCATAAGAATGTGTCCGGTCTACGACTCGTCGAGTTGTATGAACAACTCGTCGAGTCCATCTTCAAAGATTGGGAGATTGCCTTGGAATCGCCGAGTCTATTCATACACTCGTCGAGTCCCATGATCCCTAGGTCCCTTTTCGCATTGAAACATCAATGGGACTTTCCTCCCTAACAACTGGTCCATCCACACAAAGGATTTGGTGGTCATTACACCGCGACTCACCGAGTCCCAAGAACAACTCGTCGAGTCCATCCTTGACCAACACTATACAGTCGATTTAGATGGGCCTTAACACCTCAAAACCATAGATTTGGCCACCTAATGTCCATTTCATATGTAAAGCTCCAAACTTGGTGCACATGCATCATGGATTTGGCTCAAAAAGCCATAAAAGGTGCTCTACAAGATGTATGGGGCTCTCATGGGCATAAAGTTGGCACCTTTATGCCATCAGATCCTTCCAATGACTCAGATCTGAAGTCAAGACTCCATATAATACTCCACAAATCCGAAAATGGTGTGGAAAGCCCTAAATGTACCTAAAATCCAAGTCTAAAGATGGATAAACACATAGAAGACCAAGACAGGGCATTTTACCTTGATTGTGCTGAAAAAGGAACTAGATCTCTGAATCTCAAAGCCTAACTCGAACTCTCGATCTTCTTTCTTCTTCTCAAACTTCACAAACCACCAAATGTACCAAAATAGCCTTAGAGCACACAAAAATGGCTAAGCTTTCAATACACAGCTTTCTGGGAGTGAGAAGGGCGATGGAGGCTGAGATAAGGTGTTTAAACAGGATGCAAACCCTTAAATTTATGGTTTCACTCAACCATCATCTGCTCGCTGAGTCAGTCCCCCGACTCATCGAGTAGGTTACTTAAACTGTCCGCAGGTCACGACTCTACTCGAAGAGTTGGGCCTCCAACTCGTCAAGTCCCAGAGAAAAACACTAAATACTTGAATAATAGTCATACTAGGAATCATGTGTTACATCACTTTTAAAGGTTCTATATAAAAAACTAGTTTCTATATAATTTGACACAACTCAATTTTAATAACTCATATTAAGTTTGAGTGCATTTAAACCTTTTGTATCGTATAATAAAAATTCTTTTTATTGCTTATATATTTGGAGTTTGTATAAGTTACAAAAATCACCATTTTAAAACTTATAATGGAGTATTTCAAAAAATTTCATTATTAACGATTTTATAAAACCGGGTTTATTTTAAAGCAATAAGTTGTTACATCTTATGTCCAATTTTGAAAACTAAACTTAATGTGATGTTTATTTTGTCCAAAAATATTTTAGCATGTAACAAACTAATTTATCAACCACACATAATAATTGCATAAAATAAACAACACAAACATGCATAAAAAGATATGTGCATAAACATAGCCAATTAATGATATTTTTTGTGAGCCAACACAAAAAAATGTCAAGCCCATTCCTAAAGGGACATTTGAGGGGACCAAAAATCTTCTTGTAATGTTATTGAAGAAGCTCCCACTTGAATAAACACCAATTGCTTGTAAAAGATTAAAAAAAACTTCTTGAAGCCTAAAATTCAGCAACTGTCGCTAAAAGTCCAACAACCCTTTGTAAACAGCATTAGTGACATTTTTCAGAAAATGTCACTGAAAATCCTGCACACCTTTTGGACTCAAAAATTTTCCTTTTGTCTTCAAAAAATGGTTCCAACTTCATTTCTTGTTAAATTTTTATACAAATAAATTAATTTTAAAAACTAATCTATTACTTATAAAAATAAACCAAGAAAACTAATATATTTAATTTATTACATGTCATATGAATAAATAAATTATTACAACCATTTTTATAAAACTACCAACAAAACAACACAACAATCATAATCGTTCTTGTCTAGTTTATGCACATAATATACATCAACATAGACATAAAACAACCTTTGTTTTTCCTAATACTACTTTAAATGACAAAAGATACATGAAACTTTTTTCACATAAAATAACAAAAATAAGTTGTTATAGAAATATGTATGAACTTATTTTTATACAAAAACAAGTTATCCATATTCTCCAAAAAAATAAGATTTCCAAAAATCAAAAATCTAACCAAACTTAGAAGGTGCCTCTGATACCAATTGTTGGGTTTTAGTTCAAATTTTGTATCATAAACTAGAAAAATATGGCAAACGGAAGACTTTAATTTTTGAAATAACATAAACAATTTATATCCACGAAGGATCTTCTTGCAAGTTGTAGAAAAGTTTAAACATCAACCAAAGAAGAGGTAAAGAAATGACAACCTTTGTAGCTCTTTAGGTCCTTGTGACAACCCAAAATTTTCCATCCAGTTCAATCTAACAATTCATTGAAACTCAAACTCATTCCTGCTATGATTTAGCACAATTAGTAGTTTATTTAGGCGTTCTGAGCCTTGTACACTTATGGAATAAGTATCGGGGTTTATCTTCTGAAGCTATAGCACAAAGTTCGAGCCTTAAACACATTGATCAGGAGTTCACGGCCACCACATGGGAGTTTACGGCTGTCAACTCCATGTGGGCCGTAAACTCCATCTTATATGATGATATGTTGGCCATTATTTCATTCTTTCATTTCCCTTGGCTGATTTCCTCCCAGATCCTCTCAAGTATCATCCCGATCTTCGTCCCCGATATTCAAATCTCATAAGCTTACTGTATTAACTAGTTGATATCTTGCATGAACTAGTAATCTTACATGATTTCATATGTGAAATCATTCCATTTTGTAGATCTTCAAGTTTCACCAAGAACACCAAGAACACACACTAGTGTTCTTGGCCAAAACCAACCATTCAAGCTCCTAGATCGTAAGTACTCTTGATCCAACTCATTGTACACTAGGTTTATCATGTCTAGGACTTAGAAAGCATAAGAAATCATAGGATTCAAGGATTTTACGGCCAAGACATGTTCTTGAGCCGTAAACCCCTATTAAGGGTGAAAATGACATCCTAACACCTTAGTAAGCCTTGGTTAGTGACATAGAACCTTACACCATTGACCTAAGGACCACAATTCACGAGATGGTACTTCTTACCATGAGTTTACGACCATAAACTCATGGGGAAGTGGTCCCACGGTCGTAAAGAGAATGCAAGGTCATTTTTGGACCTTAAACTCACTTAGTCACTTGTTTAAGCTTTGAAGCACTTAACCACTTAAGCCCTTAGAGTTTAAAGCCCTTTTTGGTGACCAATTGAGAGTTTACGGCCAAGAGTAAACTCCCATGGGCCATAAACTCCAACAAACATGGTCATTTGACCATAAACTCCCATATAAGGCCTTGCACTCCTTTGTTGCAACCCAATAGCCTCCTAACACTTTTACCAAAGTGTTTTCCTCACAATAGGATGTTTTTACATGTTTACATTAGTATTATAATCACTAATTATATATATATATATATATATATATATATATATATATATATATATATATATATATATATACATATGTCTTCATATGTTATTAGGATCATTGTGCGTGTCCAAGTCTTCACTTGACACCAAGCACTTATCCGGCACTTCCTTTCGATCCGCTCACTGCAGGTGAGTTCATACCCCTTAAATTAACCTTTTAAATGTTCCAAATGTTTTTAAATGCTTTATGGGGGAATACAAGTTGAATCATGCTAGTTATTATATCAATCACATGTGATTAAAAACTAACATGCAAATGGATTTACTATACGTTAACTGTTTTATCAAACGGATTTCTTCAAATGATTTACATAAACCTTTTATATGTTTAAAACTCTTTATTAAACTATTTATTATACATTGTATGGTTCATTTCAAACTCTTTTACAATTGTGTTTCAAAACAAAGGTTTCTTTATACTTAAACTGTTTTATCAAACAAATACTTTCAAACCATTTTATAAATTGACATCAAGTTAATCTTTTCTTAGATATTAATATTTTTCAAATGTTTTACAAAACTTATTTTATGCTTTTATATTATTAAATGCATGCATGTATATGTATAGTTATATAAGTAATGTTTAAAGGACTTAGGAAGGCTAACTCACTCTGTTTCCTTTTCCTCGTTGAGATGTGGCTATGGGGTATCAGTTATCCGTCTGAATGTCTTCTAAATATTAGTTATATATCATGTATACATATGTAAACATAAAAGTTTTCCTTTCAGTCAGTTCAGTACCTTTGGGTAGCAAAGACATACTTCAGGTTATACACGTACATTATTAGTAACTATTATAGGTATAGTTAGGAGATACTACTTACCATTCCAAGTACAAGGAATCACACAAGAGTTAGTTCATTCATGAGTCTATACTAATACATTACATGTTACATAGATACACTTACATGAGTACGTTTACATAGATACGCTTACATGAGTACGTTTACACATATACGCTTACATGGATACACTTACATGAGTATGTTTACATAGATACCTTACATGAGTATGTTTACATAGATATGCTTACAGGAGTACATTTACATAGATACACTTACATGGATATGCTTACATGAGTATTTTTACATAGATACCTTACATGAGTACGTTTACATAGATACGCTTACAGGAGTACGTTTACATAGATACGGTTACATGGATACACTTACATGAGTACGTTGACATAGATACGCTTACATGAACACACTTACCTTAATACGTTTAATAGATACTACTACATAGAATATGTTACAGACATTTTGGGATTCACCATTCCACACCCAAAGCTGTTAGCTACAGTAGGGAAAAGGAGCATCGACGGGTGTCCGAGGTTGTACTTTTCGGCGAGCTTCCATGCCGTGATTATCCTAATGCAAAAGGATACTTTATAGTTATTATATTATTTTCTTCCTTTACTCTATGACACATTCACATGAACGTTGAGGTAGGATACATTTGATATAGATAAACTATTTTCCTTATTACCTTTATATTGTGACTCATACACATAAACGATGAGGTATACTATAGTTTTATACAAATAGTTAAACAGGGAAAAACCATCACATTTACAGTGATGCTTACTATCAAAACGGTCAAGTATTGGTAGAACACTACTTTTATACTAATAGGAATCATAGGGATTTCTAGGGTTTTTCAAATGTTTACAGTTGTTTTACAAACACTTTCTTACTTAGACAGACTTTTCTTCAACATTTTCAAGTCTTTACTTTACAAGTTTTACAAATCCAAGACACATTAATACTTATGAATTCACCAGCTTTTTGGCTGATACTCGCTTTCAAAATAACTTGTATTCTCAGGTCACACATAGACAGGTACGATGACCGGGTTCTGTGAAGACGGAGCAGTCCAGACTCGTCTTATATTCTGATTATTCATTTTATTGTTGTATATTACGAAAGAACACACTTGTAATTAAAATTATACTATTAATGCAATGGACGATGTTGTTGCTTGTTTACTACTTTGTATTGTTTTGATACTTTACATGACATCCTCTGCCCTAGAACATTTCCGCCGTTCTTGGTTTTGGGGTGTGACTGATTGGTATCAGAGCATTGTTTATTGTGAATTAAGTATATCAACCCATAAAAGATATACTAACTATAAATACAATGGGATTAAAAATACTCTGACCAAGTGTTTTTAGTTTAAATTATAAAATATTTGATTGAGTATACGTGTCTGCATTCATACTAAAATCCGTGTCACAATGACAAGAACAAAGTATTACAATTGTTGAATATCACAAGTAAGCTCGGGGATGTATGGTCAGTCTTGAGAGTGGCATAGCCTGATCAACTTTGATGGTCCGAGGAATGATTACCATATGCCCAAGAATGGTTGTGATATGGCTGCAAATCTAAAAACTTACCAACACTACCACAATGAAATACCATAGGGGTATTTGGTGTTACAATAAGTACTTTATACTTGAGAACTAAAGAAAAAGAGGATCTTCATTACTAGGTCAATAGTTGCTAAGTGGATACATTAAGGTTATATGTAACTAGGATGACATAGACTTAGAATCTGTGAAATTTTGCTTTACCCCTGTTCCTCGTGAATTTAGAGTTAAGGTCACTTATTCGAAGGCCTATCCTTTTTGATTACATATAATCGGTATTCACTTTACAAATAGTGATGTCACTAATAAAGATCTTCTTATAATTATCTAGTTAGTTCGTCTAAATAACTACTTCTTGACTCCAATTCTCGCATAGATAATATGGCTGGACTCCATCCCCATGACAACCCGTACCTTCCGAATGAAGGCAATGCTGGATGGGTTGGAGAAGAACCCAAGAATGATCATCCAATCCCTTTGAATGATCACCATGTTGAAGAGATTTCGGAGGATGATAACTCTGAACCCGAAGTTGAGAACCTACCCCCAGCAGCTTCCATTCCAAATCCTAACCCTCGTCCGGCTTTTCATGGCCCGACGCCTCCTTGAGTATAAGGTTTGGAGACATGGAGCGAAGAGCAAGATCAACCTATGCCGTTTAATGGAGACCGAAGCTTCTACAATATAAGAGAAGGGAGCTCAACAGACAGAATTCTACCAATCCTAGTTCGTAGAGTTGCCTGAAACAAAATTCAGGGCAAGACAGCTCTACAACGTATCACAGGAGTTGATACCAATGGAGGAATGCATATCCTTCGCACCAATCGCCTTGAGCATGCTCGTGAGAAATCTGAGAGAGACCATGAGACCCTGCTGCAAGCATTAACTGAAACTCGAGCCGAAGTCATAGAGCTCCGAGTACGCTAGAGAGTGTACGAAAGATACCTGCTCGATATGGAACGACAACTGGCTGAACCGAGAGTTCACCAGAGGGATGATCGTCACTAGTAGTAGATGCTTTACTTTCCTTCTTTGTTTTAAAGAACCATGTTCATGTCTATGTTCTGTGTAGCACTTTCCTATGTGACTACCTTGTATTGTAAGTACTTTTAGTTAGACCCTTATGCTGTCAAGGACTTTTTCTACTTCAGATGTGATGTAAGACCTTCTACAAGGTCAATGTTCGTGAACTTTTTACATCTTAAATGTCGATGATATTGACAGTCGCCTAACTTCTGTGTCACTCTTTGTTCAAAAACTTTCATCATACCTTCATTGGAGTCGATCTGCAACTTGCTCTAGTCAAGCCTTTAAACTATAGTAATTTAACTCAGGAATCATTTCCAAGTCTCTTTCAGTGGTTGGATCATATTATCCACCAACCTATAACATCTCAGCATGAACGACAAACATCTTGAGACTAGTCTACGAACATACTTCTACTCCTTACTAAGGACTGCATCATAAGGATGTAGGTCTGACCTTCATAAACATACTTCCATTCTGTACTAGGACTGCATCATAAGGATGTAGGTCAAACCTTCGTGAACATACTTCCATTCCGTACTAGGACTGCATCATAGGGATGTAGGTCAAAACTTCGAGATCATACTCTTACTCTTCAATTGAACGATCGAAGTACATCTAGGGTCAATGGTAGCCGTTACTAGAAAGTCTAGTTCATCAAATAGGATTCGTAAGAAGATTATTATTATGACTTTCCTCGCTTATACATTCCCGAGTTATATATAACGAAGACCTGGTAGACAATAGAATGTGAGATTTCTAATTTAGTTTCTTTTCCTCGTTGGGATGTGGGACTAGAGTAGAATCACACATTTTATTATCCGCCCATTCTTGATTATATCATAACGTGTATAAGCTAAGTTTTCATGTATAATAACTCATCTCTTAGCCAGAATCAAAATGATACAGGTTCAACCATACTCGCTCACGAATTCATTCTCTTTCCATGTAACAGAATCATGTCGTCACCCGAAAATAGTCAGCCGAGCAACGAAACCCCTATCCTCCATATCGACGTCGCTACGTTACAAGCCACGGTAGCAGCTGCTGTGACAACTTTCCTTACACACATCAACTCTGAAAACGCAAACAAGACTGGCAAAGGAGTCGAAAGTTCTGATTTGTAGTACCAATCCGGGAAGCCAACAAATGACAACAGTGACGGACTTGCAAAGCCGTAAGACCGAAAAGAGGAGACGATATCGCCAAGCCAGAAGTGAGCGCAGGCGATCCCAAAGACTTGCCATGCAACAGCAGCAAGTGGCAACTCCTGCCCCTTCAGCACCGACACGACCCATTTCTCCAGTCCCTGGCATCGGGACCAACCCTGCACACAAAGGTGGTGGTAAAACCGGAACCTATAAGAGGAAAGTTTCAAAGTGGATGAATGAGGAGGGCACCCATGTGCAAATAACTCTTGCTCGACACCTCACTCCCACCACCAATGCTAGTACTATCCAGTCATGTCACCAATGCGGTGAGATAGGGCACTTCAAGAACGATTGCCCTATAACAAAGAACTCCAGCACAGACGGCAGAACACTAAGGATCACTACAGCAGCAGAGGCTTCTCCGGACCCACGTTGATGTAATTAAGGAGTTTCGTTGTAACAGACTTATAAACTGTTTAAAACTAGTGTAACTAGAGTCTTATCTTTTCTGAGATCCCGCCAGTAAAGGGACCCTCGTGCTGCATATACTTGTCTTTTGTAGTATACCTTGCTCGCAACAATAGTCTGGTAGTAAATCTAAAGTACTGTAACTCTGTTAAATGTTGCACTGTTGTGTTTTGTCTGTAACACGTTATGTTCAAATCTAATGTCTTTAGTTTCCATATGATTCCTACATTATCATACAACTTGAGTCAATTCGATCCTCGCAATACCAGTTTCGTGCACACATCTCTTTCTCCGAAATCGACTTTCTAGCGAAGCCATCATTTCAGAACTCCGAAGTACTCATGCTAGGAGTACCTCATCTTCAGAGACCTCGACAAGATTCCCATTAGAAATCATTACCCTCTGCCTCAAATAGATGAGTCGGTTGACCAACCGCGAGGAACTATTTACCTTTCAGAAATAGACCTGAGATCCGAATATCACCAGATACGAGTGTCAGGCAAGGATGTCCCGAGGACAATCTTCCAAACTCGATACGGACACTACGAGTCCGTAGTGATACCCCTCGGATACGATGAATACGCCCGTAGTATTCATGAACGTAAGGAATAGGGTGCACCATTCTTACTTGGATCGGTTCGTCATTGTCCTTGTAAATGACTTTCCTATCTACTCTCGTAGTAAGAGAGGGCAAGGAAACATCCACAACTTAACCTACCCCGCGAAATCAGTAATGTACTTTGTACCCTCACGTCTCAAACTTGAAAACGTACCTTTCCGTCAGGACTCTCATAATCCCACTCGACGAGATCGAGATCAACGAGAGCCTTGCCTTCGTGGAAGAACCGTAGTGACCATCAACCGAGAGGTCAAGTGGACGAAGCAACGCCGTGCCCCATTAGCGAAGGTTCAATGGGATGCCGATCGGGGACCTGAATTTGCTCGGGAGCGCGAGAATCAATCGATTAGGAAGTATCCCCACCTCTTGACTCGATCATTGATACCTACTTCCTTACTTAAATTCTAATTTCGGGACGAAATTCCCTCTAACAGGGGGATGATGTGACAACCCGAAATTTTCCATCCAGTTGATTCTAACAATTAATTGAAAGTCAAACTCATTCTTTGCTATCATTTTGCACAATTAGGAGTTTATTTAGGCGTTTTGAGCCTTGTACACTTAAGGAATAAGTGTTGGGGTTTATCTGCTGAAGTTATAGCACAAAGTTCGAGCCTTAAACACATTGATCAGGAGTTCACGACCACCACATGGGAGTTTACGGCCGTAAACTCCATGTGGGCCGTAAACTCCATCTTATATGATGATATGTTGGCCATTATTTCATTCTTTCATTTCCTTTGCTGATTTCCTCCCAAATCCTCTCAAGTATCATCCTGATCTTCGTCCTCGATCTTCAAATCTCGTAAGCTTATTGTCTTAACTAGTTAATATCTTGCATGAACTAGTAATCTTACATGATTTCATCCGTGAAATCATTCCATTTTGTAGATTTTCAAGTTTCACCAAGAACACATACTAGTGTTCTTGGCTAAAACCAACCATTCAAGCTCCTAGATCGTAAGTACTTTTGATCCAACTCATTGTACACCAGGTTTATCATGTTTAGGACTTAGAAAGCATAAGAAATTATAGGATTCAAGGAGTTTATGGCCAAGACGTGTTCTTGGGCCGTAAACCCCTTTTAAGAATGCAAATGACACCCTAACACCTTAGTAAGCCTTGGTTAGTGACATAGAACCTTACACCATTGACCGAAGGACCACAATTCACGAAATGGTACTTCTTACCATGAGTTTACAGCCGTAAACTCATGGGGAAGTGGTCCCAGGGCCGTAAACACAATGCAAGGTCATTTTTGGACCTTAAACTCACTTAGTCACTTGTTTAAGCTTTGGAGCACTTAACCACTTAAGCCCTTAGAATTTTAAGCCCCTTTTGGTGACCAATTGAGAGTTTACGACCAGGAGTAAACTCCCCTGGACCATAAACGCCAACAAACATGGTCATTTCATGATAAACTCCCATATAAGGCCTTGCACTCCTTTGTTGCAACCCAATAGCCTCCTAACACTTTTACCAAAGGGTTTTCCTCGCAATAGGATGTTTTTACATGTTTAAATTAGTGTTATAATCACTAATTATATATACAAATTTCTTCATATCTTATTAGGATCATTGTGCGTGTCTAAGTCTTCACTTGACACCAAGCACTTATCCGACACTTCCTTCCGATCCGCTCACTGCAGGTGAGTTCATACCCCTTAAATTAACCTTTTAAATGTTCCTAAATGTTTTTAAATGCTTTATGGGGGGAATACAAGTTGAATTATGCTAGTTATTATATCAATCACATGTGATTAATAACTAACATGCAAATGGATTTACTATACGTTAACTGTTTTACCAAAAGGATTTCTTCAAATGATTTTCATAAACGCTTTATATGTTTAAAACTCTTTATTAAACTGTTTATTATACACTGTATGGTTCATTTCAAACTCTTTTACAATTGTGTTTCAAAACAAAGGTTTCCTTATATTTAAACTGTTTTATCAAACAAATACTTTCAAACCATTTTATAAACTGACATCAAGTCAATCTTTTCTTAGATATTAATATTTTTCAAAGGTTTTACAAAACTTATTTTATGCTTTTATATTCTTAAATGCGTACCCATATATGTATAGTTATATAATTAATGTTTAAAGGACTTAGGAAGGCTAACTCACTCTGTTTCCTTTTCCTCGTTGGGATGTGGCTATGGGGTATCAGTTATCCGTCCGAATGTCGTCTAAATATTAGTTATATATCATGTATACATATGTAGACATAAAAGTTTTCCTTTCAGTCAGTTCAGTACCTTTGGGTAGCAAAGACATACTTCGGGTTATACACGTACATTATTAGTAACTGTTATAGATATAGTTAGGAGATACTACTTACCATTCCAAGTAGAAGGAATCATACAAGATTCAGTTCATTCATGAGTCTATACTAATATATTACATGTTACATAGATACGTTCTTACATGATTACGTTTACATAGATACGCTTACATGAGTACGTTTACATAGATACGTTTACATAGATACGCTTACATGAGTACGTTTACATAAATACGCTTACATGAGTATGTTTACATAGATACCTTACATGAGTACGTTTACATAGATACGCTTACAGGAGTACGTTTACATAGATACGCTTACATGGATACGCTTACATGAGTACGTTTACATAGATACCTTACATGAGTACGTTTACATAGATACGCTTACAGGAGTACGTTTACATAGATACGCTTACATGGATACACTTACATGAGTACGTTGACATAGATACGCCTACATCAACACACTTAGATTAATATGTTTAATAGATACTACTACATAAAATCTGTTACAGAAGTTTCGGGATTCACCATTCCACACCCAAAGCTGTTAGCTACAGTAGGGAAAATGAGCATCGATGGGTGTCTGAGGTTGTACTTTTCGGCGAGTTTCCACGCCGTGATTATCCTAATGCAAAAGGATACTTTATAGTTATTATATTATGTTCTTCCTTTACTTTGTGACACATTCACATGAACGACGAGGTAGGATACATTTGATATAGATAAATTATTTTCCTTATTACCTTTATATTGTGACTCATACACATAAACGATGAGGTATACTATAGTTTTATACTAATAGTTAAACAGGGAAAAACCATCACATTTACAGTGATGCTTACTTTCAAAACGGTCAAGTCTTGGTAGAAGACTACTTTTATACTAATAGGAATCATAGGGATTTCTAGGGTTTTTCAAACGTTTACAGTTGTTTTACAAACACTTTCTTACTTAGACAGACTTTTCTTCAAACATTTTCAAGTCTTTACTTTACAAGTTTTACAAATCAAAGACACATTAATACTTATGAATTCACCAGCTTTTTGGTTGATACTCGCTTTCAAAATAACTTGTATTCTCATGTCACACATAGACAGGTACGACGACCAAGTTCTGTGAAGACGGAGCAGTCCAGACTCGTCTTATATTCTGATTATTCATTTTATTGTTGTATATTATGAAAGAACACAATTGTAATTAAAATTATACTATTAATGCAATGGACGATGTAGTTGTTTGTTTACTACTTTGCGTTGTTGTGATACTTTACATGACATCCTCCGCCCCAGAACGTTTCGCCGTTCTTGGTTTTGGGGTGTGACAGTCCTCTTGTGAGACTTGGACGTTGATGAAGAATGTGGAACTTTTAAGACACCAACAATGACTCAACTTGATGTAGATGCTAGTTCACAAACTCTTAATCCCTTAAGCTTTAAGTTCATAACCAATATGAACTTCAAGAGGACGTGAAAATGCATGTAATCTTCAAGAAGAGATGAAGAAAAGAAAGAGAGTAACCTCCTCTAAGGAGGTTACGATTTTAAGAAGCAAGAAAGAAGCACCCAATTCAAGACTAGAAGCCTCATATTTATATTTTCTTTAAGTGGAGTCTTTAACCATTAGGTCCTTCCACTTTAGACAAGCATGTCTCTATAGCTTACATGTCTCTCATGCTTCTTATTACTTTTGATTAAACAAATATGAAAGCCATATTCTTGTGTTTTGACTATTTTTTATAAAATAGTAAAAGGAAGAATACAAATACTTTATATTTTATAAACCAAGTTTATAAAATATAAACTTTAACTTTTTGGTAAAAGACAAAAGAATTAGTCTAGTCCAAAATGTTGTGCATGACTTATTATTTCATACAATATTAATTATATATAACATTATTTACTAATGAAAATTATTATTTCCTACAAATAATTAATTTCCAATTTAATTATAAGAGTTTATTGGATATTTTTTTTAAATCAATTTCTAATAAATAATCAACTGTATCAAGTTGTTGTTAGTGTGACCCATTAGTATCATATGTTAATTAGCAATATCATTTTAATATGACTATTGAGTATACTAAGTCTCAAATGTTCAAGTTTGAAACTTTTTAAAGAATTTATAAAATAAATAAGCAAAAGCTTAAATTTACGTGAAATTCATATAAAGTCCTTACATTTTCAACTCATATACAATTAAATCCATTTTTTTATTAAGCCCTAAATACCGATTAAAATATTTAATTTTGGACGATTTTTCAGATTAACTGGCTAATCTGAAAAATGTTCAAACTTGAATAATTTAATCGGTATCCGAGACTTAACTGGACAATTTAATTGGTATTTGGGAATTAATTAGAAAAATAAAATAAAATAAAAATTTAATTAAAAATGAGATCAAAATATAACAACTTTATAATAGAATTCATTTTATATTATTTATACCTTTATATAGTTAATTAGAAAATAATATAAAAATGAGGTAAGAGGTGTGATACAAATGTGAGGGAAAAAATTGAAAATGTTGAGAGAAGTTGGGATAAATAAAATAAAAAAATAATAATAATAAAAACAATAAAAAAAAAAAAAGTAAAAACAAAAAAACACACACTTTAGTGAGAAACTTTGGTCTTACAAACCGACCAAACTTGGTTAGTTACAAAAGTCAATCTAAAAACATCCTTCTAAAACTTCTCAACTTCTTATAAACTCTTAACTTATTAGTTAAGAGATATGGGCGAAGGGGAGCTTTGACTCTCTGTCTTAAGTAAATGATGCTCATCGATCGAGACTTGCAACCAATTTATTTATATGTGACAAAACCCAAAAGGGTTTGTATTGCTGAGAAAAGCCTCTCTCTCTCTCTCTCTCTCTCTCTCTCTCTCTCTCTCTCTCTCTCTCTCTCTCTCTCTCTCTCTCTCTCTCTCTCTCTCTCTCTCTCTCTCTCTCTCTCTCTCTCTCTCTCTCTCTCTCTCTCTCTCTCTCTCTCATACACACACGAGACATAAACAGATGGAACGAGAAGGAACATCTTCAAAAGAAGAAAGAGGAAGAAAACTGAAAAGAATATGTGTATTTTGTGGGAGTCGAACTGGTTTTAGATCTTCATTTACTGATGCTGCCTTAGAACTTGGTCAAGAACTGGTAATCAACACATACCCGTTGCATAAATGTTCATATTCTTGACAATAAATTACTTTTTAGCTCCCAGAACTCGAATCCAGTGAGAAACTGGACTCCTTTGCACTTATGAAATCCAAGTCTCGACCTTATCTTCATCTCTTATCGCCAAACAAACTGACTACGGTGTTTATATATAATTTTCTGTTTGATGACAATTGCTGTTGTCAGGTTAACAGGAAAATTGATCTCATCTATGGTGGAGGAAGTATTGGCTTGATGGGATTGATTTCTCAAACTGTCTTTAATGGAGGTTGCCATGTTCTTGGGTAATAACCGCTCAACCCCCCTATCCAAGACACAAACACGTTTTCATATGTGTGTGCAATACATAAACAAATTAATCTGATTTGTTCGTTACTCTTTCTACAATGTACATGCGTGTGAGAACCATATATAGTTTTCATCAGTGGTGTTGAGTAAGCTGGAGTGCAAACTCATACTGATGCACTCCTGTTGAAAACGCACTAGCACAAGATTCGATATATAACTTGTTTTTCAAAAAAATTATGTTGTTAATTTATAGATTGATTTACTACATCGCATTATAAGCTGTTTAAAGTTGAAACCAAACTTATTATGTAATAAAATTCATCAATATATATATAGTTGATGATGTTCTACCTTTTACCCGCTCATTAGGGTTTTGGTATGTGTTTATATAATTAGTTAATTTTTTGCAGAGTGATGCCCAAAGCTCTCTTATCCCGTGAGGTACTACAATTCAACACCTGTTAAACATTTCAAAGTTTAGTGATTTAATTTAATGCAATTTTACAATGTGTAGATATCAGGGGAAACAGCGGGGGAGTTAAGAATAGTGGAAGATATGCATCAAAGGAAGTCTGTAATGGCTGAAAACGCTGATGCTTTCATCGCACTTCCTGGTATATATATGAAAATTAATCTCGAACATGCATACAAACAATTACTGTAATTAATGAAACTATATCTAAAACGTATTCCTTAAAAAAAAGTGCAAAACCACCAAAAATCGACAAAGTTACTATACGTGAGTTTAAGACACAGTTTTCACGTGTGGTATATCTATTTTTTCACCAGGGTTTGAGTGGCATCGGCTAAAAACTTTAATAATAATAAGTTAAAATTCTTTTTATTAGATGTAAAATTCGTGAACATGAATTTTCAGTATCAAGTACCCAAGACACATTACACATATTGCGAATAAGATATTCACATGATACATAACTTTTTGTCAATGTTTAATTAATAATGATTACCGGCCATTACTTCTTGGTCAATAAAAACCCTTAAATATGTCTACCTGATTAGTTATAGTTTTAATTTAATGTGATAGTTGCGTGATAATATATAGTTATGTTGTTTTTAATACTATGATTATATCATTCTTATTAGATTATGTATGTATATTATTATCTTTCTTCCTCATGTTTTGCACCAAAATACTAAAAGTCAATACATTCGTTTAGGAGGGTATGGCACCATGGAAGAGTTACTGGAGATGGTCACTTGGTCTCAACTTGGAATCCATGACAAACCTGTAAGTTTATTTTTTTAATATTTTGTAGTGATTTCTAATGAACAAAATCATATTTGAGCTGAAAATTTACTAAAAGAGAGCAGTACGTTATATTCGTTTTATGGACACTCGAAAGCAAAAAGTTTTTGGAACTATGTGTTATTTCTTCTCGAATTTCATGAGAGACTGTTATGAAAAGGTATACAAAAGCTGCAATTTTAATGAAATTTCGTACATAAAAGTTATTGTAAAAGTTAGGACATACAAATAGATAGAAAGAAGACAAATGCTCGTATGCAAAATGAGAAATTAAATATTCTATCTTTTCTTTCTACTTTAACTTACTTAGGTTCTACTAATATGAAATAATAACAAGGGTTATATTTTGATAAATTAGTAATATTTTAAAACACAATTGTCCTATTTCGTATGAATAGAATTATAATTACTATAAAAAAAGTAAAAGGATATTTAATTTCTCATGTAACATATATAAAATATACTATGAGAAGTAATTATTGTGTATTTTAAGTAATTAAGAACATCATTATTAAACTGTTAATTATTAAACAACGATCAATAGATGAATCTTTTATTAGTTTAATTATGTGTAACGTAACCTAGCGGTTATCTTTTTTAATTGGGAAAAATATAGCTGATGGCGGCCGGACCTCCTATATATCTAGTCGCCAACCTGCGACATGGCTTGTGGCACAAATATGCCTGCACAATAATTATGATATAAAATATATGGATAATTTTTCGATATATATTGAACAAATTCGGAAATAAAAAGCATACTTTTAGATAGAGAATTATTTATTCCTAATAATAAGAATTTGTTAATATATCGGGCCATAGGACAGGCAGAAAACACAATATCGATTACACCTAATATAATAAAGGTCAATCAAGTTCAATAAGTAAAATACATTATTGTTGTTTCTTAGGACATATAATTTATTCTTATTAATCCACTACTAGTGTCGCTAACTATTTTTATTTTTCAAATAAAAATGATTAATCTTTATAGGTCGGGCTGTTAAATGTGGATGGATACTACGATAGTTTACTTGCTTTGTTTGACAAAGGAGTAGAAGAAGGTTTCATAGAAGTTTCAGAAAGAAAGATTATGGTTTCGGCACTTACAGCACAAGATTTGATCACTAAACTAGAGGTAGATCGATAACACTACTTCATGCTTTTATTTATTTATATTTATGGTACATTCAGGCTGGGTACATTCAATATTTGCAAGCATGTCTACATATTACTTGTTAAAATCCTGGTTTTAAAAATAAAAATAATACAAGATTAATTAATAGGCAAATTGGGATAAAGTTTAAAAAGGTAATATTATAATGATTTGTATATATCTCTACTCATCTAAGACTCACCTAAGAGCATCTTCAATAGTGAAGTTATCTTAAAACTTATAGTTAAGTTATCCTAAAACTTTAAAGTGTTGTCGTATCATCATTCTAATAATTTAATCTATAATTAAATATCCATTTAAATGGTTAACCTTTTCTAATAGTTTTTTTTTATAAAAAAATTAACTAATTTATCCATATTTATGTAAAATGTTTTATAAAATCTACTTAGTTTATAATTATTTTTTTAAACACAAATTGTATTTTAGTTTTGTTAAAAATATAATAATAGATTGTTTCAAAATAATTATATTACAAAATATCATTCGGAAAAAATTAATACGAAAAAAATACTACGGAATATAGTTATAAAATATGAAAAAAAAAATTATATAATCATTATGATTTTACATTTCATAAAAGAAATGTCATTAAATATTTAATACAAATGTAAAAAATAAAAAGATTCAAAACTAAAATATATTTAAAAGGGAGGTTGGAATATAGCTGATGTATGAAGGGTTAAATGACAAAACATATAAGTATATTAACCACTTAATATATATTGACTGATCAATAAAAAAACAAATAAACTTTACACTCCAATTATAATAAGTTGCTAACAAGAAAAGATCAATAATAATAAGTTCAATGTGAGGTTTTTAGTGTATTACTATTTTTTTTAAATGACCACTTAAAACTATTGGAGAAAACAACTACCAAGTATTTTGTTTTTTTATTTTGACCATTCAATGATTGGTCAATATAGTATGATAAATTGTAAACTTAACCCTTTCAATTTTTAACATATGTCATTTTATAACTAATTTATAATATTTTTAATGTTTTTAATGTATTTTTATAAGTAGAACATAATTATTTTTCATAATTTAGGTATATAAATAAAGACTTGATATAGTTGTATTATATATTTTCATATTAAGATATAATTTGTGTTTAAAAAATGATTAATTAAATGATATGTTCTATAAAACATTTTAGGTACATGAGAGTAAATTAATTAAATTTATAGAAAAAAACTATTGAAATAAGTTTAACCAGTGGAGAAATCATTTATTTAGATGTAAAAAGTAATTTATAATTAGGTTGCAAATAAATTTAAGTTATAACATGGCTTAATTATTGAAAAGATACCCTAATATCAACATATTGATGTGTTTCAGCAATTCCTTTTTTTACATGACTAAAATAACCATGAATGTACATTACGACGTACATTATCTTATACAAGTGTTGATTTTTGGCCAGGAGTTAAATTAATAATAACAATTATTTATGGTGTATTTTTTTTAGATTTTTTAAGTTATCTTTATGAATCCTCACTTTAAAAATAATGACCATTGGAACCGGACCATATATATATATATATATATATATATATATATATATATATATATATATATATATATATAGAGAGAGAGAGAGAGAGAGAGAGAGAGAGAGGATCAAATGTAGATTGATATCTATTGTGCGGACATGTGGACAGTGTTATTATGTGAAAATAACAATAAAAAATATGTTGTTTGATAATGTGAATATGTTCAATCTAACATAACTATTGTCATTATCACGCGTTCTCACTAATTAAATCGTCTGTAAGGTTATTATAGATTTTTTTTTATTCTGTCAGAGTGTTGTAAGGATATTTATTGAATTGTATTCTACAATAATAAAAATGTGCGAAAAATGATGTGTGGAAACAAAAATGAATAAGAATTAGTGAACATGAATGGAAATAACAATAATTGTATGAGGTTGAACGTATTCACGTTACTAAACAACTTATTATTCTAGTAATTATCAAAAATAACATTGTCATACGTCCGCACAATAGTTGTCTATATATATATATATATATATATATATATATATATATATATATATATAGAGAGAGAGAGAGAGAGAGAGAGAGTTAGGTTCAAATATTTTCACTATCTATTGTGTGCCCGTATAATTGATTCTGGACCAATCATTTTAGTTATTTTAAGAAAGTAATTAATGCATATTAAATGCTGAACATGTAATTAATACCTATTATATCTTCAACATGTAATATGTATTAATTACTTTCTTAAAATAACTAAAATGATTGGTCCAGAATCAGTCATACGGGCACACAATAGATAGTGAAAACAAAATAACCTAACCCTATATATATATATATATATATATATATATATATATATATATATATATATATATATATATATATATATATATATATATATCATGGTTGGTAAACCATTGGTGATGGCGTACTGTTGAACTTTTTAAGTAAAGCATAAATATACAACCTTTTTTTAACGAAGAAATCTAGCAAATGTATATTAATATTTATTGTTAAGTATAAACATCATCCGGACATAATCGTTTTAAGCTCAAGGATTTTTATCGTTATAGATCTATAAAGTAGTTTCTTTTTCTCTTATTTCATGCCGAAAATGAAAGAAACTATTTAGAAGATTAACAATAAAAAACGCAACTCTTATCCTATTAAAAAGAACATGAGAGCAAGGTTTTTTAAGTTCAAGACAAAATCCTAATAGAAATACATATAATAGTTCTTCAGCATTTATTTCAAACATAATGGGAATTCAGCGTGCCCATACAAATAATTCGATTTACATTCTTTTTTATATATGATACAACTTATATCAACCTAATCATTTTGGATAATTTAAATTGGTTATGATGGGACATAGCTTGATGATGCACTTGTACATTCACATTTATATATGTGCAGGAATATGTGGCAGTGCATGAAGGGGTTGTACTCAAACAAAGTTGGGAAATGGACCAATCATCTTCGGTCTAATAAAAGTTGGAAAAATCTTCTAAAATATATTTGATGTTGAGTGATTTAAAACTAAACTAACCTAATTGTTTTTTTTATGAAGTTTGTAATATATTTGTATATTACGTATTAAAACTTATATGACTTTTGGATTGTCATGTTTTAAATTCTAAGGTTAGGTTTTTAAATGGAATAAGATAAGAGGGGATGGGATTTGGGTGAACATGACAAGCTTTGGTGAATAATAAGGACTAGTTATGAGACCCGTATAATATACGGGTAATTAAAACAAAATGTTAAGTACGAACAATTAAAGAGAAATTTTATTTGAATTTGAAATTGAAATAAGTGAAAATTATGAGAAAAAAATATGCAAAAAATAAATTAATTAAAATTATGAGTTTAATGTGTACTAAACAGATTAATTATAACAAAATATTAAACATAAAGGTTTTAACTGTAAATTTATTTGGAATTGAATTTGAAATTTAACATTTTATAGTCATTATGGTAGGTTTAATTTATGAAAAGTAAATCAATGATATATTGAAAATGAAAATTAAAGTAATGACAAGTGGAAAATAAATATATTTCAAATTATGACAAAATGACATGTGGCTAATCTTATGAGAGAATGACATGTGGCAAAGTCATTTTCATTTATTAGAGTAGATGGAAAATGAAATAAATGACAAGTGGAAAATAAATATATCTTTAAATTATGACAAAATGACATGTGACAAATTGAATGAGAGAAGGACATGTGGCAAAATCATTCTTATTTAGTAGGGTAGATTAGAAGGCCAATAAGACCGGAGGGTATTGGGGTATGGGCGGGGTGCTTTTTATTTTTTATTTTTTTTTATTTATTTTTTTTGGGCCATATCACTATTTCTTTTATTTTTTTTCCTTCACCTAAAACTCGAAGAATGGGTAGGAAGCTTCCTTTATTATTTTTTATTTTTTTTAAATATATTTCATACATATATTATACTCATTTTGTAGGGAATTAAAACCTTAAATTTTGATATATTTTTTATATTTTTTAGTAGGTATATAATTCTATAAATATTAAAAAAGATAAAAAAAAATGTCCAACATAATGAGGAAATCTAGAGAGTGCGGCACCCCTTCCACCCACCTCTTTCCCACGAGTTGCTTCCGCCAAGGGGTAGTGTTCCAGTAAGAGGGAAGCCCTACGGCTCTCCTTTCCCACTCCATACCTTCCAGCCTAACGAGTATTGAATGATTATTGAATGTCTCGTGTCCGACCTTAATCCATACTTTGTATGCTGTAAGAAATAATTGTTTTTGTTTTATTGATACTGATCTCACTTTTAATTCACTATATATAAAAATGTATTACAAATGTATAATTTCTGAACTGTATTACAAACTTGATAAATAGAATAAAATGAATAATGATACATTTAATCATTGGCAACCTTGAGGTTGTGATAGTGGTGCAGTTGTATGAGGCCTCCGATTTTAAGAGGCATCTCGATTTATGGACAATATATAGTAATGATGTTGGTATTTTCATAAAATTTATTTTTATGTGTTTTTATAATGGTATCGGTATTTTCATAAAATTCATTTTTATGTGTTTTTATTAAAGAAAATTAGTAGTTAGCTTTATACACAGTGTAATATTTTGTTGCAATATTGATGTAGGTTTAATTGTGAAATAAAAAATCAACTAAAATAAAAAAAATCTTATCATAAATTATATAATTTATCAATAATTAAAGGAAAGTATCTATATCAAAAAATAAATAAATATGTTTCTAATATGAGTTCAAGCAAATGTCATAGTTTTTATAAAACTCACCAAAAATATCAAACTCTAACAAACCTAATAACAATACTAAGTAGATCGTCTACATATGTTTCTTATATAAGTTCAAGCAAATGTTATTGTTTTTATAAAACTAACCAAAAGATCAAACCATAACAAACCTAATAACGGTATCAATAGATCGCCGGTGTTGCTCGCCTCTCTCGCCGAAAACTTCTATTTTTTCTATCTTGAATCTTGATATATCGTTGAGTTGTTGGTAGTAGCTTTGTCCTCCTCTAAGTCCTCTAATTGACTCCATAACTACAGGTTAGTATCTCTTATCTATTTAAATGTCTCAATTCCTAACTGTGCTCAACTTCTTTCTCTTCTATGTTAAATGCTCATTTTTATTTGAATGATTTATTTATGAATTCATAATGAAGTAGAGAAAGTAAAAAAAACAACAACAATGTTATTGGTCTTTCCTTTTATATAGTATAGTGTCTTGTGAATTTGTATTTATCAATATATCACTATGCTTTATGGTTTTGGCTTTTCAATGTTTTGGTATAGAGGGTTCATACAGTATAGTGTCTTGCGAATTATTTTTATCATCTATCACTATGATTTATAGCTTTCACTTTTAAATGTTTGGCATAAAGTTGAGAGCAATGATAAATTTTAGGGTGAGGGTGGGGGAAGGGTCAATGGGCTTCCTATTTTTGGCTTCTAATTTTGATATATTATACCCGGATACTCAAAAATGATAATAAAACAAGAATTTTATTTGATGCTCTAACTATTTTAAACATTAACTTTTGATAAATATTACAAATATTAAATTATATACTGTTATGTTATTAACATTGATTATTTTTACTTTATTTTATTTTTGTTAAAAAAAAAAGATGTCTCTAACTATAAATTTTGAATCGAGTTGTTCTAAACGTAAAAGAAAATAAAAAGAATAACAATTTATTCAAGGACAAAGATATCAATTGATTTATCGTCAAAAAAATGTAAGAATGCCATGGTAGTCAAGAATCGATTGTGAAAGAACATAGAGAATACGAAGTTGAATTACGTGTGCCTGAAAACATGTGTGAAGTTCATGAAGCTGTGGAAAGACCTAGTGACCAAGTTTATGATGTTTTGGAAGAACCTAGAGAAAAAGAAGTCGAACTTCAAGTTCCAGAAAATATGTTTGGTGTAGATGAAGACATAGTCACCTTTAATTGTAATGATGACGACAAAGAAGATATTTCAGTAAACATGTATGATTGTAGAAACTCGAACATCTAATGAGTGAATACATGATATTATAATAATAAATTTACAAGATGTTTATTAGCAACTTTGAGTTTTGAATTTAATGGTAGCAAATTTATTTAATAATATTTTACACGAAATTTTTTATGGTGTCTCACTTTAATTTTTGAACAAGGCCATTGATATGTCAAGGTCGAGCATACATTTAATGTATGAAACAATTTGAAAATATAATCGAATCCAAATAAAGAAATAATATTAAAAAGGTCTTAGTTGATGAATTATAAAATATAATATTTAATCTTGTATTAACTTAATTAATTCCTCAGAGACTTTAAGTGTTTAGGCAAAGAGATGGTTTCTTAGTTAAGAATTCATCAATTTTAAAATAAGAAACTTTAGTGGTTATTGTGTATATTGTATATGTATAAAAATTAGACATTTTTTCTTTTTCTCCTATTTGATTCAAACGGTCTAATAGAGATAACTTGAAGTTGTTAAGGGATTTCTTCCGTCTCTCATGGTAAAATTGGAGCCTCTTTTGTGTCAAAATAAAAAGTCAACATTTGCCTCTTTATTTCCATTATTTAGGACGTCTCAAATAGGCTGTCAATTTGACGTTATTATGCAAAATTTGACATCTTTTCTGGTTCTCCTATTTGATCCAAACGGCCTAATAGAGAGAACTTGAAGTTTTTAAGGGATTTCATCTTTCTCCCATGGTAAGCTTAGAGCCTCTTTTGCGTTAAAATAAAAAATCAACATTTGCCTCTTCATTTCCATTATTCAGGACGTCTCCAATAGACCGTCAATTTGATGTTATTATGCAAAATTTCACTCCAATGAGCAGGTAAAGAGGCAAACATTTTTTGTGTGAAGCAATTTTGGTAGGTATATATGTCGGCTCATTATTGACCACACCATAGTTACTTTATGCCTTAAATATCATTTAATTTAATTGTTTTTTATTATATTATAGTTTAGTATAATTTTATTTTATAACTATTACAATTTATATTAAAATATTATTATAGTGTAAACCTTTAGTATGGTTGGAGTGAAAATTATATTTTGGTGTTAAAAACTCATTATTTTTGTTTTTTAGTGGTTTGTGATTCCGATTGGTCTAGAAGGTATAATTTATCTTCAAATCTCTTTCATTTCATATTTAGGGTTTGGGTGTTATGTAGTTGAATTCAAATTTTATACTCTAGCAGATTTAATGAAGTTTCTCATCTCCTGATCATCACTTTATAATAAAATTTCTTTATAGTTGTTGATTGAATCTTTGATGGTGATTTTTAGGTGTTTCTATTGTGACCTTCATAAGAATGAATTTTTATGGTTCATATATGATTTGAATGAGTTTTAATGCTTGTACCATACTCTAGAACATCAAGTTATCACTATTCAAACTATGGAATGGTTGATCATGATGGAATATAGGGGTTTGGAATGTCAACTCGATGTTGGAGTTATACCTAAGCTTAACTCGATGTTGGAGTTATACCTAAGCTTAAATAGGCTGTAGTATAGTTGTTAGTGTTGGATAATTATGGGACCACTTTATAAATATGTACGATATATTATTAAATCCAGTTATTATGGTAAGAATATAAATTGTTGATGGACCGATTTATAGAATATTTACTTACCTTGTGGGTTGAGTTCCCGGTTTGACTCAAGATCGTCAAGATCCCTTCCATCTCTCACATTAGGGTTTATCTCCATCTATAAATATATGTGATGAGGAGCAAATCAATACACATGAAAATACACTAAGAAATTCGTATGGTTCATTGTTGAGGGATTTTAGAGAGAGTTCTTGAGATCAACTGAAAAGCTCTTCCTAGTCTCTAGATCCGAAAATCTCAATGGAAAATGTATGTAATCATTCTTTCATGTTTAAGTTTTCTTTTAATTAGATTCGAGATTAAAGATCCAAAGTTCATGCTTCCGCATTTATGTTTTGGTTATCAAAATAACCAACAATTGGTATCAGAGCCAACTCGAATCTTTTATCAGAAACTCGGATTGGTTTTAGTTCTTTTGATTTTTCGAACTAAAACATACCTTTAAGATATATGTTATTTTACTCTTCTCCATCCTGCCAACATTTTATTTCTTAAAATCAGACAACATAATATTTGGTGATTTTTTTTTTTGGGTTTGGTTGTTCTTTGAACTATTACATATCATTCCGTAATCGTTAGGACTTTGGGTTTCCTTTTGGCTTTATTGAAGCATCAACGACTAGTAATATTAATTTTTTACTTGCATCGTTGACTTTTGCAACAAATATATATAATTGCAATGTTTTAGTTTATGATTGAATGGTTAACAATCATAAAATAGTAATAATAATAATTGCAATTTTTTTTGTTTATTGTTATCTTTAAATCGTGGCTTCGGTTTTAAGAAAGGATTATATATGAAATTAATTGATCCAATAACAAGTCAAGATTTAATAATTTGGATTTGATTTTGTAATTGACTATAAAAGGTCAAGATTTAATAATTTGGTCTAATTTCGGATGATTCACTGTATTGAAGGATTTATTGTTTGAATAAATAATTGTTTAATAATTTTTCAGACAATCTAACTTTATATATAATAACGTAAATTTGGAAGTTATTTCTTTTAACCCCATATATTTTGATTCCACCTTACTGTGATTTCTTTTTTGGTATTGTATTTTTTTAAACTAAACTAATAGATTTCTTTTATTGGTTTATATAAGGAATTGATATTGTATTAAACCACTGCATTTCAAATTATGGGGATTAAATAATTTTGGGTTTCAAATTGTGGGGATTAAATAATTTTGGGTTGACAATGAAATTGAATTTCATTTTGAGTATAAAATAAGATGAACTTTGAATTTTTTTTTTTATTTTCGTTTGCAATTTAATTTAAGTCTCGCAAACGTTGTATGGAACCGTTTTATCAAATTGGTTATTTTAATATGGTCAACTTGTTTGATAATGTTTTTCATTATATTATCAAATTTTGGTTTTATGAAAACATGCGATAACGTTTGTGGAAATTTTTAATCGTATTTTGGGTTATTGATAAATTTTATTTATGACATATTATTTATTTTAAGGGTAAATTAATTGACACAATATATCGCCAAAGCGATCTCTTTTGTGAAAATTAATTTACAAAGAACTTAAATTTTATGGTTTGTGTTTATTAATGCGAATATTAATCGACCTAAAGGTGGGTTAATATTTGGCCGAATGAACACATGTTTGATGATAAATATGCGACAATTTTTTAGGTTACATGCCATTAATAAGTCAACCCAAAGAGGGACTTATTAGTTGACATGATATATTGTCAATTCTTATTATCAAAATTTTATAGATTACGTGTTTATTAATGCGGGTATTAGTCGACCCAAAGGTAGACTAATATTTGGTCGAATAAACACATATGTGGTGATAAACATGTGACGATTTTTTGGTTCCATGTGATTAATAAGTCAATCCAAAGAGGGGCTTGTTAATTGACATGATTTATTGCCAATGTTTATCTCTAAAATTAGGATATCTCTTGCAAGTTAGTATTACTGTCCAAAGACTTGATATTAATGTTGCGTTGATACCTTGTAAAGATGTCATAAATTGAAATTACTGATTACGGTTTATGGATTAATGAGCATAAAAGTAGATTTGCCTATATTCTCAAAACAGAAATTTGAATTATGGTATTATACCTGTTAACATTGATCACATTTATGATTCTTACTCAATGAGATTAACTTTAAGGAATACAATGAGGACATTATGTTAGTTCTCAATTGCATGGATATTGACCATTCATTTTGGATAGAGCAACATTCTTTGAGGATGTTGAGTTTGGGGGAGAAACAAGGCTAAAACATTGGCCTTAAGGAGGAATCAATCTTGATTCCTATTAATGCTTTCGGTAGTATGCAGATTATGAATCAATGATCAACAATGTTATTCAATCTCCTATTCATAATACAAAAACTCAACAACCTCAACTTTGGATATCCTATACGTGGTACTACATTTTTCATCAATTTATTATCTCTTTTGGTTTTGAGGTAAATACAACAGATGATTTTGTGTATCACAAATTAAGTGGGAGTAAATTTATCTTTCTGGTCTTGGGCAGATATCTACGCAACTCAAGTTTGGATCATAAGAAAGCATCCAAATGGATTTGATATATCTATATATAACAAAAGGCCATATGCTCAACTATAGGAAATTCAGATGTTTTGGAGATCATTTTTATTAAGAATATGATTTATTAGATGCCAAAATGGTTACTGATCCATATCAGGATACTTTTACATTTTAGCATGATGAGCCATTTCATGGAATAGACTTAGGTAGTTTCTTCCATAATGACAACATAATTTGTAGCATGGAATATGGTTGTGGAAATTTGTCATGAGGCTACACATTATTGGTATTGAAAGACCACTAAAGTTGTGATAATAAGTCAGCCAGGTTATATTCCAATAACAGAAGTTATATTAAGTCAAAGCATATTGACATCAAGTTTCCTTCTGTTAACACAATAGTGCAGATGGAAATATATATATATATATATATATATATATATATATATATATATATATATATATATATATATATATATATATATATAGCACATATGAACAAACTCCATGAAAGCGAATCCGCTCATAAAGGGATTACCTCCCTAGGTCTTTCATGAGCATACTACACACGTTGGTGTGATATTTGGTTTTAGTGGGAGTTTTATGGTGCTTTACGTTTTGTTTAAGATCAATTATGTTTTTCTGTACAGAATTAAGAATTCAGTTAACTCCATTATTAGTTGCACTTATTTGAAGTTTGATCTCACTTCAATCTCAAGAGGAACTCGTTGTAAATCTATTTAGATTTTAAAACCACACATCATGTTTAATCTATGTCTCTAGTTATATATGTATATGCGACCATTCATAGGTTTAGTTACGTAAATTGTAACGAATGCTGCTTTGATCCTATACTATTATGATTAGTGGACGACATTGTTTAAGGGTACCAATGTTATAATAATATTAATTAAAGCGCTTATACAGTTATACGTACATTTATATATTCGTGGTCCAGTGGGAGATTGTTGGATAATTATGGGACCACTTCATAAATATGTACGATATATTATTAAATCCAGTTATTATGGTAAGAGCATAAATTGTTGATGGACTGATTTATAGAATCTTTACTTACCTTGTGGGTTGAGTTCCCGGTTTGACTCAAGATCCTCAAGATCCCTTCCATCTCTCACATTAGGGTTTATCTCCATCAAGAAATATATGTGATGAGGAGCAAATCAATACACACGAAAATACACTAAGAAATTCGTATGGTTCATTGCTGAGGGATTTTAGAGAAAGTTCTTGAGATCAACTGAAAAGCTCTTCCTAGTCTTTAGATCCGAAAATCTCAATGGAAAAGGTATGTAATCATTCTTTCATGTTTAAGTTTTCTTTTAATTAGATTCGAGATTAAAGATCCAAAGTTCATGCTTCCGCATTTATGTTTTGGTTATCAAAATAACCAACAGTTAGATGAATTTTTGTATTGAAATATAGGGTTCTAAGTGAAGTTATATAATTATATATTAATTTGTTATTGATCCACGTGATGATTCAAATGATATATAAATATTAGAGAAGTAATTTGTGGTTTTAACGATTATTCACCATTGGAATGGAATTGAAAGAATTCTAAATAAATGTTAATCTTAATAATATATTTTATCAAATACTTGAAATGAGTTTTTTTATTTCGAACCTGTATTTGAAGTAAAAATGGTGATTGCAATTTATAATGAAACTAATAACTGTTTTATAAGAATTGAAGACTCACAACTCCATTTGGAATTGCAAGTCATATGTAGAGGATGGAATCATAAATTGAACGATTGCATTAGAAGAAAATATTGAACTTTCTCAAATTTTTTATTAGAAAGTTGAAACGATTGAGAGTTTCACTGTTATAGGCGAACAAGTATTCATATTTTTTGAATCAAGATATTTTTTTATTGTTGCGAACTTCACCTATTTCTTCATATTTATCTTTCAAAGTTTCAATTATCTCTTTGGCGGAACCACGGTTTTCCACTACATAATAAAATTCATAAGGGGTGTTGAATAAATGGTGGCCCTTGTGCTAAAAACTGGATTTGCCTTCTTTTATTCTCTTTGGTATATTGATGGATTTGAGCAATTTTAATCATGTGTGACTGAAATGTCCCAAATCAAGGAACCAAACCAGTGATCAAAAAATAGCAAGAATGGAGTAGAAGAAGGAATTACTCAAGCAATGCACACATTTATATAACCGTAAATGTCAGGTACACCTTAAAGAACACACACATTGACCGTAAACACACTAGATACGTCACCTCACTCTAACAGACTCTGAAACTGTATATAGGAACAGACTGGCCGTGAGTAGGGTTCACGGCCGAACACCAGTTCACGGCCGTGAACACCTTCACAATCGCAAACAAACACGAAAACACACATTACAAGACCAAGATTCTATTAAGACCTATACAAATAGTTACCTAGCCTAAACCACTTAAGTTGTGACCTATCAATCTCCCCCTTGGTTTGAGGCTAGCAAGAACTCAATCTTCTCTTATCTCAGAACATCACATCTGATTTTCCCATAGCTCCTATCCATAGCCTCTTGTCAATGATCTTTGCAACCATTCCTGTGAACTCCTTGGCAGCCGCCTCCATAATCTCCGACTTGCAAATAATTTGATGACCAGCCCAGGTGTGAATATCTCTATCATTGAACCGCAGAAGATCTTCTATGTCAGACAAACGAAGAACACCTTCTTTAAACTTGATCATAGCTGTGGCTGTGGCCTCATTGTACACCCAAAATTCCATTTTATCTAGATATCCCTCATGAAAGTGAAGAGGAATATGAATTTCTTTTAACTGTTTGGTTGCCGGCCACAACACTACCTTCATAGGTTCATTGGTTCGGGGATCGAGCACATCCCTGTCTGTTCTAATAAGAGACTCTGCAGTTTTCATTCCAGTAAACTTCTCCTTAACCCCCCTCTCCAGAAATAGTTTGAATTCAAAGGCCGCAAAGTTGTGAGTTGGATTGTGAAATAGAGCAACCGACAGTTCTATAAGATCAAATCTACTCCAGGAACAAAAGGCATGAGTATCCTTGTAATATTCCCTGTGACCTGAGTTCCTTTTCACCATGCATAGTTTAATTTGTCTTTGTATTCTCTTTTCAAGATCAGTTACAGTGAGTTGAGGTTTGTCAGCACTGAGGCTTTCATCAGAGTTCTTCATGAAAAGCAATCCTTCTTTCCTTTCAGCATAAACCTTCCTCTTTGCTTGCCTGATAGTGATTCAAGGTTGGTACTGACAGATTCTTTTTCCAATCGATCAATAATTCTTGTGGTTCTAGGAAGTAGAAGATCCACTAGGTTGTCATGCTAAGAAGGTTGGACAGGGACACAAGAAAAATCATCAGTGGCAAAAGGCTGCTCGACTGATGACTTGAACTTGTTGCCAAGTTCTTCAAAAAGTTTGTTCTTCAAATCATAATAGCACGCGGTCAAAGCTCCAAGGTGAGTTTGGAGATCGGTTATCTGTTTTGACTGGGATTGGTTGTTTGCTTCAAGATCCGAAACTCGAATATCGAGTTTTCCTATGAAAACATCCTTTTCAATGATCGTCTACTTTAACACTCCTATCTCAACCTTGAGCTATGAGTTGGATGACTCCACTCCCCCTAAGTTGTCTTTGTAATACCCCGAGTTCAGAGGTGCAAGTTCAGGGTTCTTGGTGTAAATAAGGAAGGTCGACTCGACGAGTCGATGGATAGACTCGGCGAGTCGAGTCGCGGTTCTGGTCAAGTGTTTAGTGACCAACTCGGCGAGTCGGCGGCTGGACTCGGCGAGTTGGTGCTGAAAGGAGAAAACCCTAATCCGGGGTTTGTGCCCTATATAAAGCACATTATAGCCACCCTTAGCCTCTTTGCTACCCATTTGAGATCCAGAATCCCTCATCTCGTGTGTGACCCCATTGTTGAGAAGTATGAAGCCTTGAAGAAGGAATTGGTGAAGAGAAAGTTGGAGGAAGTTGAGGATAGCATCAAGAAAACTTGTGGATTTGAAGTATACATTAGTTTAGACTCATCTCTAAGGTAAGAGGATTTTACCTTAAGCTATTTCCTTGTTATTTCATCCATGGTGTATGATTTGGGGTTCTTTAGCATGGTTGGGATCTATTTTGGGTATAGAGACTAGATCTGAGGTTGCAACTTCAGATCTAGGTTGGTTTGGAGCCATGTGATCAGAAAGTGATAGCTTTGGGGCGTGATTGAGAGTGTCCTTGCCTTAAACCTTCATTTTTAGCTTGTTCGAGCTTGTTGAACCTTGCATGCACGTAAAGTTGGAAACTTTACGTGTGAATCTGGCCCTAGGAGTTCAGATCTATGTATTGGAAGCATTGGGATGGCCTAAAATTGTTTGGATGAAGATTTCACGTCTGGACTCGGCGAGTCACATGGGTGCACTCGACGAGTTATATGAATATGTTCATGGAGTCGGCGAGTTGGAAGAACAACTCGGCCAGTCTATTGAAGATTGCCTTGGACTCGGTGAGTCAGTTCTTGGACTCAGCGAGTTTGGTCGTGAAGTCCTAACCTTTTTGGTTGAGCTATGAATCGGTGAGTCAAGGGACGACTCGGTGAGTTGAGAAGGAAGTGACTCAGAGTTTGTTGGACTCGACGAGTCTTGGGGCGACTTGGGGAGTTGAGTCGTGGATTTGGAGTTTCTGAGTATAAGGACTCGACGAGTCAGCGGGTTGACTCGGCGAGTAGAGTCAGTCAGGAAGGTTGACTTTGATTGAGGACTTTGACTTCCAGGGGTATTTTGGTAATTATTGGTATTTATTGAGTTCAGACTTTTGGTATTGATCAATGGTGGAGTTCGTGTCGGAGGTTGGAGCAGTGTGATCTTATCTTTTCAGTTGGCAGTTGCAGGTGAGTTATCCTCACTATATCGCAGGGTCTAAGGCACCAAGGTCGGCCCTTTATCGGATGGAAATCCGGGTAGTTGTTATGTTATTGCTTTGCTATATGTTTGCATCTTGGTAGTTAGGATGGTATATGTTAGAGACCTGGTTAAGGTCGGAATCCTGGAACATAGGATGATGCTATGTTAGTGACTGGTTAGGTCGGTATCCTGGTTAGAGTATCATATGTATGTGATTTGCTAGATCGGTTGGTTGGTGATTAATTGTTATATGATTATATGTTTATGTGCACATGGTTGGTTGACTGGGGTTGTGTTGAGGCGGGTCCTACTTTGTGCTATAGGCCAACATACCCATGGTGGGCCGGATATTCCGAAGGCCCAGCGAGCGGTCCAGATAGGCTGTAGGCCCCACGAGGGCGGACAAGACGTGCCGAGGCTCGGAGAGTGGACCAGGCCGACTGAAGGCTCAGTGCGGGCGGACCAGTCATACTGTAGACTCAGAGAGTTGACCAGGTGGGTTGAAGGCCCGGTGCGGGCGGACACTGCTGACTCGATGTATATGGCTAGACTCGGAGGGTGGCCCAGGTGGACTGAAGGCCCGGTGCGGCGGACCAGTCACACAGTAGACCCGAAGTGCATGGTTGTTCTGTTACGATATGACATGTTATGTTTATGGTATATGTGGTTGGTATTTTGGGGGTATCTCACTAAGATTTCGGGCTTACAGTTGTGGTTTAACGTTTTAAGTACTTCAGGAGACCATGGCAAGGCAAAGGCGTGATCGTACCGCTCCTCATGTTTATGTTTTATGATATGGTTCTGGGAATACTCTGATAATAAGTGCATTGAAAACCTTTTTGTAATAACTTAATGAAATTAGGTTGTTTTTGAAAAGTTTAAATTGGTTGGAATTTTTAGAGCGTTACAAGTTGGTATCAGAGCCTTGGTTTGAGTGAATTGGAGGAACATTCGTGTGAATCCAGTCTCAAATCAAGGAGATTTTTCAAAAGAGAATTTAAAATGGTTTTCAAAAATGAGTAAAGGAGGACACGGAGGTACGATCAGCCGGAGCCAGTAAGTAACCCCAAAATACCATACAAGTTATTTGTTTATGAGATATGATAGAACAACATGCTAGTACTAGGCTAGGGATCTTCAGGAATTGCATGATAGAGTTGCCTGATTTATGATGCCTGCTATCCTAGGGTTTCTTTCTATATGAGATTTCCAATGTTCCTCTAGGAGTGAGGGTTGAGTGCTTGTTATGCATGTTCATCACTAGGGTGTTGTGGTGATACTTGATATAAATATGGGTATGTGTCGAAGGTAGTATGGGCCCATACTACTGAAAGCACAGGACCCATACGCGTATCAAGGAAGTCACAGCCCCTAGGGCTGGGTTGGGAGTTGGTTCCTAGGTTAGTGTGAAGCATCTGATGTTTTGCAGCAATTTCAATATGGTGGTTACGAGGCATGCTGGGAGCAGATCCGGGTCAGGATCGGGAGCAAGAGGGGGCGGTCAGGGTGGATCAGCACCACCCGAGGTTAACGCTTAGATGAGCACAGACGAGTTGGATGTTAGGATTCATGAGATCCTGCATGATGAGGTTGCTGCTATGTTCCAAGCCGAGTTGTCGGAACTGTTTGGGTCGATCAAGACCGCCATGGTTGAGTATTTTGATGAGCGCTATGCAGCTCTTACAGAGACGACTGTCGTGGCGGCTACATCGGCTGTAGCAGCGGCAGGGGGAGGAGCCAGCAGAGGTTTTCAGTATCGGGATTTCGATAATACGAAGCCGCCTACTTTTGATGGAGTTTAGGATCCAATTGTTGCTATACGATGGTTGTTAGATGTGGAGGGATATTTCTTCACATGTTCATGCCCTACTGATCAGAGGGTGAGGTGTTCTTTGAACCTGTTGAGGCTCGAGGCGAAGGATTGGTGGAGGTTGACTACGGGGTCATATTCGGATGTGTAGCGGGCTGTGGTTTCTTGGGATCAGTTTAGGGAGATGTTCAACACTCGTTATGTTCCACAGGTTGCGAGAGATTTTGGCTCAGGAGTTCTTGGAACATGAAGCAGGATTCAGAGTCGGTGACGGAGATCACCAGGATGTTCACTGAGAGGGCGATGTTTTGCCCTGAGTTTGCTTCGGAGCAGGCTCAGATGTCCCGATACCTGAGTATGCTCAAGAGGGACATCAGGAAGTTTGTGTCTATGTAGAGGTGCGAGACGTTGCTGGAGTTGTAGGAGGCCACTCGGCGGCGTGAGTTGGAGATTGAGTTGCAGTTGAGAGATCAGAGGCAGGCCCTGGCACAGTCGCAACCGGCACCGAAACGGTCCAAGACCGTTGATTCTAGGTTGGGAGATCAGAGCAGCCGCACTTGTGGGAAGTGCGGGAGGGGTCACACCGAAGTTTGTAGATCCGGTAGTGCGTGCCGCAAGTGTGGAAGAGAGGGGCATTACGCAAGGGATTGCCACCAGTTAGCCCCGGTTCAAGATATGAGGATTTGTTACCAATGTCATCAGGTTGGTCACATGAGGGCCAACTGTCCACAGCTTGCTGCAGGACCGGTGCAGGCTCTAGCACCGACCACTTTGAGGATTTCGGGTGTGGGTTAGGGTGGAGCGGAGCCTCCAAGGGCTCAGGGGCGCGCTTTTCAGCTTACAGCAGAGGAGGTCAGGGTAGAGCCGGATGCGGTTGCGGGTATGTTTTCGTTTTGTTGTTGTCTGGTTATCTAAGTGGGAGAGATTGGAAAATTCTCAGGAGGGTCGACAAGCGTTAGATTTTGATTAGCTGTTTGAGATCCAGCAGTGTTCCAGTCAGCCAAGAGTGTGGGCTGGTATGAGTAAGTGTTAGACTGATGGGTCGGAGTACAGACCAAGGATTTCAGAAAAGGGTGATTGGTTGTTGTGAGGCGTAGGATTAGGCCGGGATCTGAGTATATGGAATAGAGTTAGAGTTCGGAACCCCTAGAGGGCTAGAACAGTATGTATAGGAGTGATTCCCAGGAGGAATAGTTCGGAATGATGTATGATAGTTTGAGCGGTCCGGGGAGACTGAATACCGGTGGGCGTACCAGTCAGGTCGAAGGCTCGAAAAATGGTCCAGACAGGATGAAGGCCCTGGAGGGCGGTCCATACATGCTGAAGGTTCTGAGTGTGGTCCAGATTGGCTGAAGGCCTGGTAAGTCGGTCTAGTCATGCTGAAGACTCTATAAGTGTTGATAGATCTTTATGCGGAAAGTGATTTCAGTATGTTGCTATGCAGTAGCAAGTAGTGGGTCTGACCCCGAGTATTGATCATGTTAGTGGAAGGAAGTGCATGGAACCGATAGTCATTGCGAGCAGATTTAGAACATGTGCGATGCATGGAGTAGCGGTTATTCTACAAGGGATAGTGTAGAGTGGGGTGTGAGCACCGTGGCACTTGTCTGAAGTGGCAAGGTTGGCAAGTAGATTTCCTTGGATAAGGAAAGGAAAAGGTATGTACCTCCGGGAGGGAGTGTTGGTTCACGGAAGTGAAAGCAGTAGTGAGAATGGATGATTGAGAGTATTTCAATAATGGTTGTTGAGCACTATGATTGTACCAGTGGTATGGAAGCACATCCGGTTTGGGTGTCTGTTGAGGTTGCGGATGAATTTCCGGTGGTATGGAACCAAAGGAGTTCGGAAGGGATGCAAGGATGGAGCCTTGGATTTCCAGTATGGTTGTGATTGAAGAGGAGAGCTCATGGGAGTTGCTTAGGAGCTGAAAGATGTGTCATCTTGTCAGCACGGAAAGAAAAGAGTTGGATTCGGAATGGAAGTGGGATAAGTCCCAGCAGTAAATTCGATAAAGCTGTGACAAGCGAGGAAAGGGATAGCAGTTGGTAGCGGGTCAAGACCCGGTGGTTCAGGGTGATATCTAGTTTGTAAGAGTCAAGTGATTATGTGATTTAGAACGATGGAAGTATCATCGGGTGATTATTGGTTGATAGGTGTTGTTGTCAGAGAAAGAAGTCGGTGGCTGGCTTGAAGCAGTTGTCGTGACTCTGTGAGAAAGAGTTGACTTTATAGGGGTTTGATAGCAGTGTTTGGAGGAACCTGGGTCGGTTGAGGCTAGTAGCTGTATTGTGGGAGTATCATCTGGGATGTGTTGCTGAAGGCTTTGAGGATGAATCCTAATTTAAATGGGGGAGAATTGTAACACCCTGAGTTTAGCGGTGCAAGTTCAGGGTTCTTGGTGTAAATAAGGAAGGTCGACTTGGTGAGTCGAGTCGCGGTTCTGGTCAAGTGTTAAACGACCAACTCGGCGAGTCGGCGGCTGGACTCGGCGAGTTGGTGCTGAAAGGAGAAAATCCTAATCCGGGGTTTGTGCCCTATATAAAGCACATTATAGCCACCCTTAGCCTCTTTGCTACCCATTTGAGATCCAGAAACCCTCATCTCGTGTGTGACCCCATTGTTGAGAAGATTTAAGCCTTGAAGAAGGAATTAAAGAAGAGAAAGTTGGAGGAAATTGAGGATAGCATCAAGAAATCTGGTGGATCTGAAGTCTACATCGGTTTAGACTCATCTCTAAGGTAAGAGGATTTTACCTTAAGCTATTTCCTTGTTATTTCATCCATGGTGTATGATTTGGGGTTCTTTTGCATGGTTGGGATCTATTTCGGGCGTAGAGACTAGATCTGAGGATGCAACTTCAGATCTAGGTTGGTTTGGAGCCATGTGATCAGAAAGTGATAGCTTTGGGGCGTGATTGAGAGTGTCCTTGCCTTAAACCTTCATTTTTAGCTTGTTAGAGCTTGTCGAGCCTTGCATGCACGTAAAGTTGGAAACTTTACATGTGAATCTGGCCCTAGGAGTCCAGATCTATGTATTGGAAGCATTGGGATGGCCTGAAATCGTCTGGATGAAGATTTCACTTCTGGACTCGGCGAGTCACATGGGTGCACTCGACGAGTTGTATGAATATGTGCATAGAGTCGGCGAGTTGGAAGAACAACTCGGCGAGTCTGTTGAAGATTGCCTTGGACTCGGCGAGTCTGTTCTTGGACTCCGCGAGTCTGGTCGTGAAGTCCTAACCTTTTTGGTTGAGCTGTGAATCGGTGAGTCGAGGGACGACTCGGTGAGTTGAGCAGGAAGTGACTCATAGTTTGTTGGACTCGGCGAGTGTTGGGGTGACTCGACAAGTTGAGTCGTGGATTGGGAGTTTCTGAGTATAGCGACTCGATGAGTCAGCGGGTGGACTCGGCGAGTAGAGTCAGTCAGGAAGGTTGAATTTGACTGAGGACTTTGACTTCCAGGGGTATTTTGGTAATTATTGGTATTTAATGAGTTTAGACTTTTGGTATTGATCAGTGGTGGAGTTTGTGTCGGAGGTTGGAGTAGTGTGATCTTATCTTTTCAGTCGGCAGTTGCGGGTGAGCTATCCTCACTATATCGACAGTGTCTAAGGCACCAAGGCCGACCCTTTATCGGATGGAAATCCGGGTAGTTGTTATGTTATTCCTTTGCTATATGTTTGCATCCTGGTAGTTAGGATGATATATGTTATAGACCTGGATAAAGTCGGAATCCTGGAATATAGGATGATGCTATGTTAGTTACCGATTAGGTCGGTATTCTGGTTAGAGTATGTTATGTATGTGATCTGCTAGATCGGTTGATTGGTGATTAATTGTTATATGATTATATGTTTATGTGCACAAGGTTGGTTGACTGGGGTTGGTTTGAGACGGGTCCTACTTTGTGCTATAGGCCAACATACCCAGGGCAGACCGGATATTTTGATGGCCCAACGAGTGGTCCGGATAGGCTGTAGGACCCACGAGGGCGGACAAGACGTGTCGAGGCTCGGAGAGTGGACCAGGCCGACTGAAGGCCCGGTGCGGGCGGACCAACCACACTGCTGACTCGATGTATATGGCTAGACTCGGAGGGTGGACCAGGTGGACTGAAGGCCCGGTGCGGCGGACCAGTCACACAGTAGACCTAAAGTGCATGGCTGTTCTGTTATGATATGACATGTTATGTGTAGGGTATATGTGGTTGGTATTTTGGAGGTATCTCACTAAGCTTTCGGGCTTACAGTTGTGGTTTAACGTTTTAGGTACTTCAGGAGACCGTGGCAAGGCAAAGGCGTGATTGTACCGCTCCTCCTGTTTATGTTTTATGATATGGTTCTAGGAATACTCTGATAATAAGTGTATTGAAAACCTTTTTGTAATAAGTTAATGAAATCGGGTTGTTTTTGAAAAGTTTAAATTGGTTGGAATTTTTAGAGCGTTACAGTCTTCCTCAATATATATGCCTTTTCCACGAGGAGGAAGACCTAATGCTTCTGGTACTGCAAAGGCCCTTGCAAGCATCATAGAAGTGATGTCGTGTGCATGCCTTGGTGGGGGAGAAACATCCAGGAGCTAGTTTGCAAGGTCGATGGTTTGCAAGTTAGAAAGTCCTTGTACTTGCATCCCATTCCATCATTCCTTCCATCATGGTTGTGCTGCCTAACTATCGGTGGGTTGGCTTGACCAACAGACCCACTGAAGTTTCCACCTTCCGAGTGCCCTTCATTTAATTCAGGCTCTTCCACACGAAGTGACAGTTCTTCACGATTCTGTTGAAGCAACCGTCTAGTTTCTGTTGGATAAGGTGTCTAAGTCCATAACTTATTTGATATATACTTGACCCGACCCGGCATGGTCCATTTGGGTTGCATTTCATCCAAACTATTTATGGATAATTTTATGAGAGTTATACGCATATGTTTATTAATATATTATAAGTTATAATATATTAATATGAAGTCATGTTATTTAATTAGTCTTAGTCTTAAATTAATTATGAATTAATTTAGAGATTAAAAGGAAGACTAATTAAATTGTGGGCTATTGTTTTATATGGTGTGGGCTAACACTCATTTGTTAATGGGCTAGGCTTGGATGGAAGTCCATGGATGATCCATGGAGCCTTTAACCCATGGATCCTTGGAAAAGGAAAGGTCATGGGTTATTAGGGTTTCACCCTAACCATGCACACTATATAAGCATGCTTATGGAGCATGAAATGGCAACTAGTGAACTAGTGTGTGTGTGTGCTTGTGTGTGGCCGAAAATACAAGTGTGTATTCTCTCTCAAAGTTTTCCAAGAGTTTGTGGTGTTTTGTGATTCCATTTGAGGCATTCACACTATTGGTGCTTGACCCTCAAACTCCTTAAGAACCAAACTCATCAAAAAGGTATGTAATCTCTTCTAACTCTTTTATGTTGAAATGTTCCCCATGCCATGTTAGATAGGTTATAAACCTTGGAAAATTATAATTTTGCATGTATTTAGACAAACATAGATCCAAGGTTTATTAGGGTTGCATGCACACTTAGGAAGTGTTAAATTGCTCAAAACCCAACAGTGGTATCAGAGCCTAGGCTTGCTTGTTTGATACTTGATGCAAAATATTGAAAAAAGTCGTAAAAATTGCTGTCTGCATGATGGACTCACCGACTCCATGGGGGGACTCGCCGAGTCCAAGGAAAAATTCATCCTACTCGCCGAGTAGGTTCGTGCACTCGGCGAGTAGAAGTTTCAGAATGCAGATTTTCGACTTTTGCTGCTGGAAATGGACTAGAAACTTTACCCTAAACTGTTTTGATGTTTTAAAACTTATTTTAGTTGGTGTAATGGTTGTTCTAATCCATTTACAATAGCATATATCAAAATTCCATGATTTTATGTGTTCATATAATTCTTGAAATTTTGATGATCATGTTCATGTTCTTATGAATTTACACGATGATAGGAATTATTTGCTGAATTGTTTAGAGTTAATTCTTGATCATTTATGTGTTTTAATGGAATCCATAATTTGTCCTCAAGTTATGGATATCCAAAGGTCACTTTTCTTTAACACACACTTAAAACACATAAGTTACATGAAAATGAAGAGTCTTCATTTTTATGAACCTTTAATTCATAAGTTATGAAATGAAAAGTTTTGGATGGTTACAAAAGATGGAGAGTCTTGTCCTTAAGCTATGGAGGTTCAAGAGTCACTTCATTAATAAATATATAAATAAAGTATAACCTTAATTAATTCCATAAGTTATAAAATAAAGAAAAGTAATTGTTTTATTAGTTTAAAGTCTTCCATAACATGTTCTCAAGTTATGGAACGTGAAAAGTTTTTGGATTAAAACTACTTGAAACACATAAATCATGGAATTAATTAGTTGTGAATAGTTTCAAAACTTGCCCTCAAGTTTTGGAATTTGGAAAAGTTTCACACACTTTAATAGACTTTAATTCCAACACTTAGAATTTTAAAAGTTAAAATTTAACCCTTATACTATTTATAACATTAATGGTTAATTATTATATATATGTATAAGAACAAGTCGTTTTACCGTTAGTAGGCCTCATTCACGAAGCCGGTCTATAAGGTGGGTATAAGGTTGTTGCCTATAAAATGGCAACTTAATGGGTGTCCACTCTCACCCACCGCTTGCTTGATCGGTGGAGGTTCGTTAGCCGAACGGGTAGGACAATGACTTTAAATTCTCATTAAAAGTATAATGAATATTATAAAGTAACTTAATATTTTTATTTAATTCCCAATCTTAGTTACTTTAGGAAAAATGTGAATTTGGTGCTAGCCCATGGAATTCACACTTTGTACCTTACCAAGTCGTTAGTGGAGCGTGTGTGGTTAACCGGCACACTAACTTGGACTAGTAAGGATCACGAAGGGTGACTTAATGTTTGTCATAGATCAATGGAGCGTGTGTGGTTAACCGGCACATTGATTGGGTGATAATATTAAGGGTACCAAGTGAATTGGTATGGTTATTCACACCTTGTTTTGTGATCCTCGGCATCCCAGACACAAAATTTGAGAGGGCACACTCAAGATTGAAACATGCCATTGAAAAGTTCAATGAATCTCAAAAGATCTAGGAATTTCAAATCCAATTAAAACCTAATAAATTATTTCGTTTTTCATGGTGGAAATTGGTGAATCATCAATTACCTACCTTCAAATATTTTATAGCTTGGATTACGGCATCCCTCTTCCAAATTATAAAATATTGTGTTGGGTCCTAGCCTTAATATTTCATATTGGGTGTTATATTAAGGACTTTGAATCAACTAACTTGATTTTCTGCCATTATAGATGTCTGGTTCAGACAACTATGATCTTCCCAAATCTCTTGAAGATGGTGTCCCTCAACATCATGCTTCACTTCCTCCACCTCCTCCAATTATTCTCCCTCACCCACAAGTTCTTGAAAAGTTTAAAGTCACTCAATTCCTATTGGCAAGCATAGTCTATGTGTGCTCACATCTTGGAGATAAAGTCACATATTGACAAGCCGGGAGAGTTGGGTGTCAAAGTCTTGTGAAAGTTGGATGTTCAATCACTTTCTTAGTAACACAGTGAGTCTCTTTGGGACTACTATGAGACAGACTATGGCATGACCCTTAATGATCTTATCTATTTGCTTGGTGTTGTGGAATCAGCAATGATTGGAACACCAGTAAAGCAAATTTGATTAAAAGAACAACTTCCCAAGTCTTAAATGGACATTGACAATGGTAGCATTGGATATCTAGAAAAGCATTTCTCTTCCCAATGGAAAGGGATCGGCCATAGTCAACTCGGTTGACCAAATAGTAAAGAGAAAGGCTAAGTCTGAGATAGTCTCATGTGCCATTACCAAAGGGTCTATGTGTTTTATTGCCAAAGGAAGGGGCATTGGTTGCGAAGCTGCCCTATTCACCTGAAAGGTCATAAGGTTGATCAAACCAAGAGGTTTGACTCTACTTCGGGTAAAGTCCACTGACTAACTCTATTAAGTTTCTATTTGGATATTCTTATTACATAATGTGAATGGGTCACATGTTAATGTTTTTAAGAATCAAAAGAAAAGATAGGAATCTTAAAGAAGTATATGCTGATTCTGATTGCGAAGATGGGTTTCGATCGCATGGTTCGGTAATCAGAATTTTGAGCTTTGCTTAAGAGTTATAATATATTGCTTATGAATAGATAACAACAAGGTTTTCATGTGGATTGTAAGCATAAGTTTTTCCGCAAAGTATTAAAAAAAAGAAAAAAAAGAGGTTTTAATTTTATTTATTTTAAAAATATCCTTACAATGGCATCTGTGGAAAATTGTTGCTTATATGATTCCAGTAATAGCAATATTGGAAAGTGGATTTGATTCCTTCATTTGTGGTAGTGTCTGAATTTACCAAGTGAAGAAAGTTTTTCATCACCCAAGTTTCAATTGGACAGAAACTTGGAATCATACAAGTTGTATTGTATGATGAATGAGAATTTTAATCTTTGAAAATTAAGACCAATTCTTTGATCACATGTATATGTGAGTCAATTGAAGGACTAAGGAATTAGGTACACTGGGTGTGCGTTGGTCAAGGTCCACCACAAAGATTGATTTGTCATGATTTACTTAAGATTAGTAAATATGATTATACTTATGAGGTTAAGTATAATTCTATAACATTGGAAAGGTTACAATGTATGACAAAACAAATGAGAAGAATCAAATTAGGCAGAAAGATAAAAGTTTCTCAAATGTAAAAGGATGGGAGAGTACTTTAGTATCGTATTTCATGATCATCTTAATGATTATGAAACCATATCACAAATTCATACTCTAAGGACGTCTTAGTGAATTGTTATGGCTAAGAAGAGAGATCATGAATTGTTGGATTGGTTAAGATCGAGAAGATGAGTCATACTTCGTTCCAAAACAATTCTTAGAGTCATACTCCAAGATTGTAACATTGAGTGACATAAAGTAAGGTTTAAAACACTTATCAAATGTAGTGTAAAATGTTTCTACCCTTATACATTTGAGATTGGTAAGTTGTGATGTCGTGGATGAGACAAAGACCAACTAAGACCAATTGTGTGAAGTGTTAGTCTTGATAAGAATCCGCACTATCCCTTGAAAATTTGTTGTGTCAAGGAATGGTTCTTGACTGTGGAAACTTATATGTCAAGGGGACAGTGGGAGCCTTAAAGATCCTGAAAGAGTTTCAAGAGTTAATCAAGAGTAAAACCTATAATTTATCACTAGCACACAACTTAAGGTTTGCAACCTATCGTGTTGACATAATTCTTGTTTCTGTACCTACTTCAAATAAGTTGAATTTGCATGTGAGTTATCAGAGTTCAACTTGGAAGCATTGGTGGGCCTTGTGCTACCAAGGTGACAAGAAACTAAGATTGAACAAGTTTAATCCATGTAAGGCTGAATTTGTCACTAACCTTATCTTGTGATTATGGTTTTGACAAATTCACGTGGATAGGAACTCATACACTATAAAATCTAAGTGTCATAAGGTTTCTCTCCGATTCATGAAAATGATGGTGAGGAAACGCTTTCACTAAGTAGATTTTACGTAGATATCAATTGTGTTATTTGCATTTTCAAAAGTCGTTTGTGGAGCGTGTGTGGTTAACCGGCACACTAACATGGACTTGTGAGAAATGGCAAAGGTCTAAGAAATTGAGACTATCATTACGGCATCCCTTTTCATAGTTCTGAAAATCGTTTAGACACACATGTGAACTATCTAAGAAAGGGTGTATGAATCTAAATTTCAGAAGTCCAGCAGATTTCTGGAAATATGTCAGAGCTAGTGGGAGCATAAGTGTTATGCTAATAATCATCATGTTAGTGGGAGCATGATAATTGTGATTACTATTATTGCAAGCTAGCAATTTTAATTATAGAAAAACAAAAAACAGGGGTTGAAAAAGTCATTTTGCTATAATTAAGGGAGAGGAAATTATACTTCATTTCAATTCTAGAAGCTTAGATTGAGATTTTAATCATCTTTAGTCAAGGACATATATATGAATTTTATGTCTGAATGGTTCGACTTAAGGAAATTCTATATATATTGCGTTCTCAAAAGTCAATTATGACTACGACATCCCTCTTCATAGTTAAATTTTGAAAACATGGCAAATAATAAAAAAAATATTGTAGCAAAAGACTTGTCTAGTATCATGTCTTTATGTCAAACATCATGAATCGTGTCCCATATGCTTCGGATATAGGATCGATTGCATGTGCTATAATATTCATCCTTTCTAAATTTTCCAAATGCTTAAGGCATTGAGAAGGGAAAAGTGTAGAATTGGATATGACTAAAGTGATTAACCAATTGTCAAGGACAATCTGAGGTTCGCCAAAGATTGGTTGCTCAGGGAAAGTTGGAAGTATGATGTAAGTTGTCGGAAAGGACCATATTGACATATTCTGAAAAGAAGTAACTCTTGTTCGGAAGTGATAGTCAAAATGGGACTATGGAAATGTGTCCATAGGTGGAAGTTATTCAATCTATGTAAGATTAGAAAACCTTAATGCAAGAAGGATGTTCAAAGCAATGTACTTTGAATATGAGACTTCCGTTCCATAGAAGTTGACCTTCTTTGGAATACTCTGTAATGACTGGTGACAAGGTTTTGGTGACTTTGTGCATAATCATTACAAGAGGAACATTGCATAAAAGTTTAAAATCTAACAGTTTTTTTGGTAAATGATAGGAATCGGGGATTCTCACATTTACAATAAGGATTTGGGATTGTGAAATGAGTATCATTGGAATCATGTTCAATTGATATACATCACAATGTAAGGATCATAGAAAAACATAGTGTGCATACTTGGAGTATGGCATAACTATTGTTTAGAAAAACAAAGTGTACATGCCAGGAGCATGGGACGACTGTTGTTTTTATTCAAGTCTTAAGTTGATTGTTTGAAACATTATACAATGAATAATGTGTAATCAACATGGTGATAAATAAAAGGTGGTTCTATTAATATTCAAAAGAGTTCTGAGACCATATTGGATTCGATTATTATTGTATTTCACTTTGCATGTTTTGACTTCCAAAATAGCTAGGTTATTCTTTCCGAATGGCTGAGTTATTTAAACACTCCACAGTCGTTCATATGTTGGAAGTAGGTATGAATCAAGACTGTCATGAATCGGGTTTGTAGATGGCTAAATGGGTTTAGTCATAGCAATGGTTGCTACAACATTCATGAGTGCTCATAAGTTATGAGTATTGGAATAAACCCACGCTCACTTGTATCACTTCATGGAATTTATCTCGAGTGATCGTGAGACGGTAATATCATATAAATCTTCAAACCTAGAGATATGAGTTGTTACCTATGAGTTGGTTGTGCATTGATTGCACGTAAACGCATCAGTAACTTGATGTTATAAAACGTGCCTTTGTGTACAATTCAACAAGTAGTAGAACAAGCATATGAGTCGAAGTTTATCTGTTCCGTCTAGAAATAGAAGCGATATCTGGGCCCCACGATGATTTTGTTGTGACCTATGTACCGGCCGGTCAGAACTAAATTGATGTGTTCGATTAAGTTCTTTGTCAAACAAATCGGAAATCGGGAAACAAACTGCTGGACAATAAGTACGACGTTGTTCCATGTATTTGTCCGGCTGATATCATGAGAACAGAGGATTATAGGATCACTTATCTAAAAAATGGCGCTTCATAGTTCAACAGACTTTTCGAGAGCTACGATTGCTGGTTGGTTCCTGAAGTAACATACGCAAATATAGTTATTAGACTTATCCAAGTGGGAGTCTGTTGGATAAGGTGTCTAAGTCCATAACTTATTTGGTATATACTTGACCCGACCCGGCATGGTCCATTTGGGTTGCATTTCATCCAAACTATTTATGGATAATTTTATGAGAGTTATACACATATGTTTATTAATATATTATAAGTTATAATATACTAATATGAAGTCATGTTATTTAATTAGTCTTAGTCTTAAATTAATTATGAATTAATTTTGAGACTAAAAGGAGGACTAATTAAATTGTGGGCTATTGTTTTATATGGTGTGGGCTAATACTCATTAGTTAATGGGCTAGGCTTATATGGAAGTCCATGGATGATCCATGGAGCTTTTAACCCATGGATCCTTGGAAAAGGAAAGGCCATGGGTTATTAGGGTTTCACCCTAATCATGTACACTATATAAACATGCTTATGTTGCATGAAATAGCCACTAGTGTCACTAGTGTGTGTGTTTGTGTGTGGCTGACCTTTTATGTGTGTATACACTCTCTTTCAAAGTTTTCCAAAAGTTTGTGGTGATTTGTGATTCCATTTGAGGCATTCACACTATTGGTGCTTGGCCCTCAAACTCCTTAGGATTCAAACTCATCATCAAAAGGTATGTAATCTCATCTAATTCTTTTATGTTTAAAAGTACCCCATGCCATGTTAGATAGGTTATGAACCTTGGAAAATTATTATTTTGCATGTATTTAGACAAACATAGATCCAAGGTTTATTAGGGTTGCATGCACACTTAGGAAGTGTTAGATTGCTCAAAACCCAACAATATTTAGTCCGATGAGCTTCGTTCATGACAACCTCCATGTAACCGTCAAACTTTGGGGTCCAGATACGGTTCATGAAATAATAAACTTCGTCTCCCTTGATCTCTAAGTTCCTTTCCGTTCCCCTCAAAGCTTCATCCATCATGTTCTCTGGTTTTATGGTTTCCAGTTGAGCCTCTCTAATTTGTGCAGACAGATGGGAATGGATGGTCATTGTAAGTGCCTTCACTCTACGACCTGAATACTCTTTCCGGCTGAAGGCATCTGCTACCACTTTGGCCTTGCTAGGATGATGGCGTATTTCGCACTCATAATCAATGAGTAGCTCTACCCACCTCTGTTGCCTCATGTTCAACTCTTTCTGATCAAAAATGTGTTTTAGGCTCTTATGGTCGGTGAAGATAGTGCACTTGGTTCCATAGAGATAATGTCTCCAAATCTTTAATGCGAAGAACACTACTCCTAACTCTAGATCATGAGTTGTATAATTGAATTCGTGTGCTTTCAGCTGTGTCGAGGCATAAGCAATGACTTTTCCCCTCTGCATGAGCATACAGCCTAGACCCTAATTGGACGCATCGTGTTAGACAACAAAGTCCTCCGTCCCTTCTGGTAGAGACAGGATAGGTGCGCTACACAAGGACTGCTTCAATATTTGGAATGCAGTGTCTTGACTTTCTTCCCAACTAAAGGTTACACATTTCTGAGTCAGGGTGGTTAGAGGCTTAGCAATGCTGGAGAATTTCTGGGTAAACCTACGATAGTAGCCAGCAAGACCCAAGAATTGACGGATTTCTATGGGCGTCTTCGATGCTGACCAATTCTCAATCGCCTAGATTTTGGATGAGTCACGTGTATTCCTTCTTCACTAACCACGTGACCGAGGAAAGGTAATTTTATGATCTAGAATTTGCACTTAGAGAATTTTGCATACAGTTTCTCCGCCCTCAACGTTCAAGTGCCATCTATGTTCCTCGTTACTCTGAGAATAAACAAGTATATCATCTATGAACACTCTCACAAACTTGTCTAGGAAAGGGTGGCACACCCGATTCATCAGATCCATGAATACCACGGGTGCGTTGGTTAGACCGAAAGGCATAACCACACACTCGTAGTGACCATAGCGAGTCTGAAATGCTATCTTAGGAACATCGCTCTCATGGACTCATAACTGATGGTACCTTGATCTCAGGTCTAACTTTGAGAAGTAGTCGGCTCTTTGGAATTGATCAAAGAGGTCGTCGATTCGGGGGAAAAGGGTAACAGTTTTGAAGGTAAGCTTGTTTAGTTTGCGATAATCTATGCACATCCAAAATGATCCATCCTTCTTTTTCAAAAATAAGACCAGGGATCCCCAGGGTGAGGAACTTGGTCTAATGAATCCCTTGTTGAGTAGTTCATTGAGCTAGCTGGATAACTCTTGCATTTCTATCAGCGCTAGACGGTAAGGGGATTCGGCTACGGGATAGCTCTGGGGATTTAGTTGATTCGGAACTCGACTTGGCACTCGGGAGGGACTCTGGGAAGATCTTCGGGGAAGAGATTAGGAAAGTAGCAGACTTCGAGGAGGCTCTCAAGGTCTTTAACTTCCTGTTTCTCATTACCGACATGGGCTAGGAATTCATGGTACTCCTTTCGTAGATATTTCTAGGCTTTGATGCATGAAATGATACGAAGATTTGAACTAAGTTTGTCACCATAAATAACAAGGGCTTCGCCAGACGGCAGATTGAGGCAAATGGCTTTTTCATAACAAAGGATATCAACATAATTGGGGCTCAACCAATCCATGCCAATTATGACATCGAAGCTTTTTATGAAAACTGGCATAAGGTTGGTTGGAAAAGAATGGTCGTTTAGGGTAAGGGTACATGTGACAACCCGAAGTTCATCCCGTCGTCGTAACCCATTCCGTCGTTAAAAATTCGTCGTCTTAAATTATTTCCGTTTCGTTTCTAAATTAAGTCATTTTGAGTTTGTTTATGACTTAATAATTGTCTAAATGCATTAGAAACTCGTGGAAATGCCCCAAGTTATTATTTAGAAAAATAATAATTTATTTCGTCAAGTTATAAAAATAATTAAATCGGGTATGACCAAAAGCCCCGCTTATCAGCAGTATCGGGTAGAATTCCACCATGTCCTATATCTTGAGCATATATAAAGTTGAGAGAGCCTCATTTGAAGCCTTTCCACTCTCTCTCTACTCTCTCTCTACTTTCTCTCTCTAGAAATTGAAATCAAGCCAAAATCATCCAAAACAAGCTCCAAATCGTCAAGGTAACTATCCTAGCTTCTAGTATAACACCTTTGGCCTTCAAATTCGTGAAAAATATGAGGAATAGGACCAGAAACATGTGTTTACGGTCCTAGAACCTCCTTAGGCCGTGAACACATGTTATGGGGGGGGGGGTGAGCCTTAAAACGCTTCCAAACCTCATTTGGAGCCTAGATATGACCTAAGGACTCGTTTGCATGGACTTAGAACACCTTGATCTCTTCAATTAGGGAATGAACATGAGTTTATGGCCTAAGCATATGCTTGGACCGTAAACACCTATTCTTGGGTAGTAAACTCAATTTAAGGTGTTAGTTTGCCCCTAAACACCTCCAACAAGCTTCCATGAGAGTTTAGAACCTTATAATCCTTCAAGAAATGCACCAAATCATACACAAATGGGACAAGCTTGAGTTTACGGTCCATGAACATTCTTAGACCGTAAACTCATCTTTTTAGACCTTAAACTCATTCTATGGGTGTTAAAGTGCCCTTAACACCTTGTATGGTCTAGAGCTTAGTATGCTTAACTTTCAACCACCAAAACTCATGAATCATGGAAAAAGATGAGTTTAAGGTAGTAAACTCGTGTTTAAAGTAGTAAACTCGTGTTTAAGGTAGTAAAATCGTGTTTAAGGTAGTAAACTCGTGTTTAAGGTAGTAAACTCGTGTTTAAGGTAGTAAACTCGTGATTATGGTAGTAAACTTCCGAAGAACATCTTCATAGGCTGTAAACACATGGGGAATGGGTCATTAGGGCCGTAAACCCTCTTATGAGTTTAGTCTTGAGGAATAAACTCCATATCCAAGCCTTATACGTCCTTAGATGTCACCCGGGTCACTCCAAACACTTGTAATGAAGTGTTTTCGCGTCTTGGAGTGTATAATCATATCTAAATTGTAGTTCAAATCCTAATTAAATACAAATGTGTATCTTTTCATATTACATAGGAACCTCACATGCGTTCAAGCCCCTAACTAACGTTTAACATCCAGTCAGGCACATTCTTCAATCGGTGAGTTCATACCTCTACCCTTTTTCAAATGTTTTTCAATGTTTTCAGGAGGGAATACAAGCAAAAGTACAAGGAAATATTGTACTCAAACTTATGATTTTATTTGATCTATTTCATATTTCATATGCTTTTAACACAAAAAACTGTACTAATCGATTGTGCAACTTGCAGAATAAACCATTATGTTATTTGTGAAACTCGTTTTAAAATGTTATATTTTATATTTTACAAATGAATTTCCATATAATTGTTGTTAAAAGCATAAATCTTAAAGCATTAAAATGCTCTTGATATAACTCCCCATAGATACGAGAGTGAATGAATAATAACATTAAACCAAGAACTTTATCACTCCCCATAGATACGAGAGTGCAGGACTAATAACATTAAACTTAGAGATTTTTCACTCCCTGTAGATACGAGAGTGAAGGGATAATAACACACAATGAGAAATAGAACGAATACGAATATGAATACGAATAAAAATACAAATACAAATACGAATACGAATACGAATACGAATACGAATACGAATACGAATACGAATACGAATACGAATACGAATACGAATACGAATACGAATACGAATACGAATACGAATACGAATACGAATACGAATACTAATACGAATACGAATACAAATAGGTATATGAATACGAATACGAATACAAATACGAATAGGAATAGGAATAGGTATACGAATACGAATACGAAAGCACGCCTTTGGATGATGCCAAGATTTCGAATATACAGTTAGTGTACACCTTGGGTGTCACCAGAGTTACGAATACGAATACGAAAGTACGCCTCTCGAAATCGACTGAGTTTCGAAAACATACGCCTTAGGATGTCGACAGAGTTTCGAAGATACATGTAATGTACTCTTTTGGTAATCACCAGAACTTCGAAAATACTGTTAATGTACGTTTCTGAGTGTATCCAAATATTCGAAAATACAACTAAGTATAGTAGATAATCAACATGCGAATATAGGGTAACTAAGAGATCAGAATATCTAACTAATATTATAAGTATGGTAGATACAAGTGCATCGAAATCCGAAACTAAGAACCAACCGCAACGTTTAGGAAAATATGGGATTTTCCTGGGATAACATAACAACTAGTAAATGAATGGTGTAATGAATGGAAAACTAAACTAGTAGGAAAATATGGGATTTTCCTGGGATAGCATAACAACTCGTAAACGAATGGTGTAACGAATGGAAAACTAAAATAATAGGAAAATATGGGATTTTCCTGGGATAACATAAAAACTTGTAAACGAATGGAAAACTAAACTAATAGGAAAATATGGGATTTTCCCGGGATAACATAACTACTCATAATCGAATTGGTAACAAATGATAACTAAACTGTTTTTATAAGAAAATATGGGATTTTCTTGGATAACAACTTTTCTGAAAACCAAAGGGAAACTCATTCTTTTAAAAACTAAACCGCTTATGAACTCACCAGCTTGATGCTGATTTTCAAACTGCTTGTATTCTCAAGTCAGCCTTAGACAGGTACACTGCCATCCTTTGGTGAAGACGAAGCATTTGGAAGACTCATATTTGATTTTGTTCATATAATATATATATATATATATATATATATATATATATATATATATATATATATATATATATATATATATATATGTATGACACTTGTAACATTTTGATTTCAAACAAATGTAATAACTCTATGTAATGTATTGTTTTGTGTTTACTACGCTTACTATGTACATTGGTTACGATATTCATGATGTCCTCCGCCTCGGAGCGTTTCTGCCTTAGGTTTCGGGGTGTGACAGATTGGTATCAGAGCCCTTGTTTATAGTGAACTAGTATACCAAACCTTACATGGTATAAGACTATAAACACTAAGGGGACTAAGTGCTCTGAACTAAAAGTATACCTTAAAATATAAGTTTTTTCAAAAGTATACAAGTATACCTAACCGTCGAAAATCCATAACTACAAGTAGAACAGAACATAAGTAAATGTGTGTTGTACGCTGTGGTTAAACCTGGGCAGCTATGTAGTCGTGTCTAGGATCAATATAGCCTGGCCAACTACATTCATTCGAGACACGGCCAACATGTGCTTGGGAGTGACTGTGGTATGCGGCATGCCTAAAACATACCCAATACCCAAACTATGAGTCGTCGCTACAACGAATCATGAAATACTATGGGAGTATTTCTTGAGTCAATCCGTTGTAGAAATCCTCATTCAAGCAGTGTTCCTTGATCATTCCTTTAGTGATAGTTTATCTGCTTTGAAAACTCTTTCCTGCTTTATCACTTAATTGAATTCTATATCTGTCGTAATGAGATATCCCTTGTATCATACCTCTTGGTTCAATTCAGAGGACTTATGATCCTCTCTTTCTTGGCTATTCTAGATCAAGATGCCTCCTACGAAAAGACCCAGCTCAAAGAACAACAACAACCCTCCGCCACCACCACCTCTTCCTCAATTTGATCCTGTCGCGTTCCAGGCAGCTGTTGTTGCCGCAGTGGCAGCCGCCTTGTCTCACATAAACCCCGGTGGTTCAGGAGGTGGTCCCCAGCCCCAAAACCAGGAAGGTAGCCAGGGACACCGGAAGGAGTGTTCCTATAAGGACTTTATGAACGCGAAACCCACATTCTTCGATGGCACAGGGGGTGTCATTGCTCTAACTCGGTGGTTAGAGAAAGTCGAATCTATCTTCGAGATCTGTGCCTGTTCAGAATCTGACAAGGTGAAATTCACTGCCTGCACATTCACCTATAAAGCTCTAACTTGGTGGAGCGGCCGAGTCAAATCCTTAACTTTACCTGTAGCAAATGCTATGGGTTGGGAAGTTATGAAGGAACATCTGTTCGCAGAATACTGCCCTCAGGGTGAAATTCAGAAGTTGGAGCATGAACTCTGGAACCTGAAAATGAAAGGTTCTGATATCGCCGCCTACACATCCAGATTTGATGATTTGGCACTTCTCTGTCCGGGAATGGTTACCCCGGAGAGTAAAAAGATTGAGAGGTTCATCTGGGGATTGACCCAGCCGACAAAAGGGAACGTTTTAGCTGTGAAACCGGATACTTATGATAGCGCCAAATGCCTAGCGCAAAGCTTGATCGACCATAGTGATGACGCAGAGGAAGCGGCCACCACTCCTGAGCCAACAGAGAAGAGTAGTGAGAAAAGAAAGTTTTGGAAGAAGAAGAAGAAGAGCCAGTCTTCCCCGGAGTCCTCGACGAAACAACAGATAGTGGTAGTCCATGCTGCCACTACCCCTGCTGCTGTTTCGGTTATCAGTTCCTCAGCCCAACGACCTATCACCGGATACGTCGATATCCTCCCGTGGTGCAATAGGTGCAGTTACCACCATCATATCCCTGGACCTTGTCGCACAAAGTTTTGTATGAACTGTGGCCAAGAGGGTCACCTCGCGCGAAGTTGCAGAGCACCAACCCAATCAACTAGTCAAGCTTCTGGAGCGGGTATCGGTCAGTCCTGCTACAGTTGTGGAGAAGTCGGACATTACAAGCTAAACTGCCCTAAGGCAGCAACATCCGGAAACACTAGAAGAGTTCTAGCTATAGGACAAATTGAGGCAGCCTCCGATCCCACAGTTGCCACAGGTATATTCCTCCTCGATGAACCTTTATGCCTGTAATCCTTTTCGATTCTCGTACTGAAAGATAATTTGTTAGCTATTCATTCGAACTTCGTCATAAACCTAGTCCTCAACTAGTAACCGAAATGTCTACCATCGAGATAGCTAAGGATGAGAGAGAAAGTGTGTTACATTCTGAAACACGTATCCCGAAGTACATTGAACTTTTCGAAATCCTCATTAGGGTCGATTTCGTAGCCTACAAACTCCGACTACCCTCAGAACTTAATAGCATCCATCCGGTATTCCACGTCTGTGTCCTTAAGAAGTACCTAATCGGCGAAACCATAGTAATCCCTTCGATGAGACCGAAACCAAAGAAAGTCTAAACTTCATGGTAGAACCGATCGAAATCATAGATCAAGAGGTTAAATGTACAAAACAAAGCCGCATACCAATAGTGAGGGTTCGTTGGAATGTCAAACGGAGACCCGATTCCACTTGGGAGCGTGAAGATCCGAAGCAGTATATTCATCCTTATATCTTTTCAATTCATGAACTGTATCCTAATCTTTGAATTTCGCGACGAAATTCCCTCTAACGGGGGGATAATGTGACAACCCGAAGTTCATCCCGTTGTCGTAACCCGATCCGTCGTTAAAAATTCGTCGTCTTAAATTATTTCCGTTTCGTTTATGAATTAAGTCATTTTGAGTTTGTTTATGACTTAATAATTGGCCAAACGCATTAGAAACTCGTGAAAATGCCCCAAGTTATTATTTAGAAAAATAATAATTTATTTCGTCAAGTTATAAAAATAATTAAATCGGGTACGACTAAAAGCCCCGCTTATCAGCAGTATCGGGTAGAATTCCACCGTGTCCTAAATCTTGAGCATATATAAAGTTGAGAGAGCCTCATTTGAAGCCTTTCCACTCTCTCTCTACTCTCTCTCTCTACTTTCTCTCTCTATAAATTGAAATCAAGCCAAAATCATCCAAAACAAGCTCCTAATCGTCAAGGTAACTATCCTAGCTTCTAGTATAACACCTTTGGCCTTCAAATTCGTGAAAAATATGAGGAATAGGACCATAAACATGTGTTTATGGTCCTAGAACCTCCTTAGGCCGTGAACACATGTTAGGGGGGGGGGGGTTGAGCCTTAAAACCCTTCCAAACCTCATTTGGAGCCTAGATATGACCTAAGGACTTATTTGCATGGACTTAGAACACCTTGATCTCTTCAATTAGGGCATGAACATGAGTTTATGGCCTAAGCATATGCCAGGACCGTAAACACCTATTCTTGGGGAGTAAACTCAATTTAAGGTGTTAGTTTGCCTCTAAACACCACCCACAAGATTCCATGAGAGTTTAGAACCTTATAATCCTTAAAGAAATGCACCAAATCTTACACAAATGGGACAAGCTTGAGTTTACGGTCCAAGAACATTCTTAGACCGTAAACTCATCTTCTTAGACCTTAAACTCATTCTATGGGTGTTAAAGTGCCCTTAACACCTTGTATGGTTTAGAAATGGGTCTAGAGCTTAGTATTCTTAACTTTCAACCACCAAAACTCATGAATCATGGACAAACATGAGTTTAAGGTAGTAAACTCGTGTTTAAGGTAGTAAAATCGTGATTAAGGTAGTAAACTTCCGAAGAACATCTTCATAGGCCGTAAAATCATGGGGAATGGGTCATTAGGGCCGTAAACCCTCTTATGAGTTTAGTCTTGAGGAATAAACTCCATATCCAAGCCTTATACGTCCTTAGATGTCACCCGGGTCACTCCAAACACTTGTAATGAGGTGTTTTCGCGTCTTGGAGTATAGAATCATATCTAAATTGTAGTTCTAATCCTAATTAAATACAAATGTGTATCTTTTCATATTACATAGGAACCTCAAGCGCGTTCAAGCCCCGAACTAACGTTTAACATCCAGTCAGGCACATTCTTCAATCGGTGAGTTCATACCCCTACCCTTTTTCAAATGTTTTTCAATGTTTTCTTGGGGCGAATACAAGCAAAAGTACAAGGAAATCTTGTACTCATACTTATGATTTTATTTGATCTATTTCATATTTTGTGTGCTTTTAACACAGAAAACTGTACTAATCGGTTGTTCAACTTGCAAAATAGACCGTTATGTTATTTGTGAAGCTCGTTTTAAAATGCTATATTTTATATTTCACAAATGAATTTCCATATAATTGTTGTTAAAAGCATAAATCTTAAAGCATTAAAATGTTCTTGGTATAACTCCCCATAGATACGAGAGTGAAGGAATAATAACATTAAACCAAGAACTTTATAACTCCCCATAGATACGAGAGTGCAGGACTAATAACATTAAACTTAGAACATTACCACTCCCCGTAGATACGAGAGTGTAGGGATAATAATACACAGTGAGAAACAGAACGAATACGAATAAGAATACGAATACAAATACGAATACGAATACAAATACGAATTCGAATACGAATACGAATACGAATAGGTATACGAATATGAATACGAATACAAATACAAATAGGAATAGGTATACGAATTCGAATATGAAAGCACGCCTTTAGATGACGCCAAGACTTCGAATATACAGTTAGTGTACGCCTTGGGTGTCACCAGAGTTACAAATAAGAATACGAAAGTGCGCCTCTGGACATCAACTGAGTTTCGAAAACATACGCCTTAGGATGTCGATAGAGCTTCAAAGATACATCTAATGTACTCTTTTGGAAATCACCAGAACTTCGAAAATACTGTTAATGTACGTTTCTGAGTGTATCCAAATATTCAAAAATACAACTAAGTATAGTAGATAATCGACATGTGAATAGGGTAACTAAGAGATCAGAATACCTAACTAATATTATAAGTATGGTAGATACTAGTGCAACGAAATCCGAAACTAAGAACCAACCGCAATGTTTAGGAAAATATGGGATTTTCCTGGGATAACATAACAACTAGTAAACAAATGGTGTAACGAATGGAAAACTAAAGTAATAGGAAAATATGGGATTTTCCTGGGATAACATAACAACTCTTGAATGAATGGTGTAACGAATGGAAAACTAAACTAATAGGAAAATATGGGATTTTCCTGGGATAACATAACAACTCGGAAACGAATGGTGTAACGAATGGAAAACTAAACTAATAGGAAAATATGGGATTTTCCTGGGATAACATAACTACTCATAATCGAATTGGTAACAAATGATAACTAAACTGTTTTTATAAGAAAATATGGGATTTTCTTGGATAACAACTTTTCAGAAAACCAAAGAGAAACTCATTCTTTTGAAAACTAAAGCGCTTATGAACTCACCAACTTTATGCTGATATTCAAACAGCTTGTATTCTCAGGTCAGCCTTAGACAGGTACACCGCCATCCTTTGGAAAAGACGAAGCGTTTGGAAGACTCATCTTTGCTTTTGTTCATATAATATATATGTATGACACTTGTAACGTTTTGATTTCAAACAAATGTAATAACTCTATGTAATGTATTGTTTTGTATTTACTATGCTTATTATGTACATTGGTTGCGATATTCATGACGTCCTCCGCCCCGGAACGTTTCCGCCTTAGGTTTCGGGGTGTGACAGTACAGCCTATGAATATGTCGTTAGTGTTGTCTTTCTTTCCGTTAGCCATCTCGAAGGTGAATGTTTCGGTTAAAAGTTGGGATTTATGGTTGAGTATATTTTTAAATGTATGACTAACAACGCTTCTCTGCGCACCAAAATCAAAAAGAATGCATGCACAAGAGTTGTCGAGGAGGGACGTACCCATAACTACGGTGGGATTGATGATTGCTTCCTCCTGGCCCATGGCTAGCACTCTCCCTGTGTTGTCAGCTGTTGCCTCTGGACAATTCCTCTTGTAATGCCCGATGTCCCCTCATCCGTAACAGGCTTGACCAACACCAGCCCCAGAAGCCTGATTGGTTGGTTGGACTTGTGTCTTGTAGAAGCGGGTTGTGTGAACCTTTTTGCCATAGTTATTACACAACATATGGCGACACTGCCCATGATGGTGAAAGTTGCACTTATCACACTTTGGAAGAGTACCAACATATCTACTGGTAGGTGCTTGGGTTGTAGGAACAGCGGCAGGAGTAGTAGCAGCATGAACTGCCACTACTTGTTACTTTTAGGAGGGATCCTGTGGAGAATTGCCCTTAAGCTTGTTCCAATACTTTTTCTTCTCACCACTCTCCTTTGGTGGTTTGGGAGCGGCTTCCACAACTCCATGATCAATCCTGTGATCAATCAGGGTCTGCGCTAGACACTTTGCGCTATCAAACGTGAGAGGTTTTGCAGCCAAGACATTTCCTTGAGTTGGGGGTGTCATTCCCCAAATGTATCTCTCAATTTTCTTGATTTTTGGTCTGACCATCTTGGGACACGGAAGAGCCAGGTCGTAGAACCTAGCTGTGTATGCAGCAAAGTCAGAACCCTTCATTTTCAGGTTTTAGAGCTCGTGCTTCAAATTTTTCATCTTGCCCCTTGGGCAATACTCTGCAAGCAAAAGTTCTTTCACACTCTCCCAACCCATGGCATTGGCTACCGGCAGAGTCAAGGATTTGACTTGGCTATTCCACCAAGGCAGCACTCTATCGGTGAAGGTGCAGGCGGCAAACTTCACCTTGCTTGCCTCAGAGGACACACAAATCTTGAAAATTGATTCGATCTTCTCGAACCACCAGGTTAGGGCAATGACACCTCCATTTCCGTTGAAGGATTTAGGTTTCACATTCATAAAGTATTTGTAGGAACACTCCTTCTGGTGTCCCTGACCATAATCATAGTTATGGGGATGGGTAGCATTTCTTGATTTGCTAGAGCCGCCAGTATTTATCTTTACCATTGCGGTAGCCACAACAACCTAAATTGATGCCTGAAACATGGCAGGATCAAACTGAGGAAGTGGTGGCGGCAGATCTATCGGAGGGTTGTTGCTCTTTCTGTTGGGTCTCTTCCTGGGAGGCATCTTTCTCTAAAAGACCCAAGGGGAAAATGACGACAAGCCTTCTACATTGATCATGAATTGAATGTTTTCGAGCAAGATATATCTTAATCCTACAACGTTAACAGAGATCTACAAATAAGGTTTACTAACATAAACAAGGAATTTCAGGTCTTACATTTGTGAGAATTAGTACTACTTGTAATAATTATGTGTAGTGTTATAGAACTATAAAATACTCCTATAGTATTTTAACTATGTGCTATATTAGTATAGGATTTTATGAGTTTTATACTTGTCGCGACACCACAGTCACTCCCAAACACATGTTGGTCATATCTCAAACAAATATAGTTGATCAAGTTATATTGGTCCGACATATGACTACATAACTATTCAGCTTTAACCGCAGTGTCCAACATCTAAATACTTTTGTTTTGTTCTACTTGTGATACTGTTTCTGGTATGTATGTATATTCGTATACTTCTTGTAAAATACTTATATTTTAGAAGCATACTATTAGTTTCAGAGCACTTCGGCCCCTTTAGTGTTTATAGTTGTATACCATGTAAGGTTTGGTATACTTGGCTCACTATAAACAATAGCTTTGATACCAATCTATCACACCCCGAAACCGAAACGGAAGAAATGTTCAGGGGTAGAGGACGTCATGTGTAGTATCACAACAATTGCATCATAGTAATCAAAGTAAACACAACTAATACATTGAATAAGTAATATATATATATATATATATATATATATATATATATATATATATATTTGATTCATATTTATATACATTAAAAGTAGCAAAATATAAAGACATGGCTTTATACGCTCCGTCTTCTCAAAAGCTACAAGAGTACCAGTCTATAGATTTCCTGAGAATACAAATGCTTTTGAAAAGAGTATCAGCATTAAAGCTGGTGAGTTCATAAGCATGTTTTTGAATGTAAACCAGTCTTTGAATCTGTAAAAGAATCTTTGAATGCTTTCCAAGAAAATCCCATATTTTCTAACATGTGGGTTCGTTACTGTGTTAGTTCGTATGCCTCGTTACCACCAGGTGTATTGTATATCGTTATTTTGAAAGAAAACCCTTTGTATGAAAACCATGGCTACCACCAGTAATGTATAGATGTTCTGTTTGAAAACACTGGTTACCACCACTAATGGAAAGTAGTTTCATTACTGAAAATAAAACCATGTATTGTATTCCTGGAATCCTCTAGTGTAATGTATAGTAGTTGTATTAATTAAAATAAAACTGGATGAAGAATGAAATCCCGTATACAAAAAGATTAATTTATACTATTGTGAGTCGTATAACCATAATTGATATGACTGATGATCTCTACGATGTTTCTTCAGGCGTCGGACGGTATGGTATTTGTCACCCCAGGCATGCCTGCCTAACTTTAGCTAGCAGTCTAGGTGTGTGAGAGAACAAGATCGATGCGCAGGGACAAGGTTTGAGAACTCAAACCTTGAATGAATGCTTAAGATCATTGTCTGCTTGCTAATGAAAGTTCAAGTCTTGCCTGGAAAGGCCAGTCAAGTCTTAGATAGAATATTCAACAAATGATCAAGACAATAAATGAAGAATGAGATAGTAAATTATCAAAGTAAAGTTAATAAATGAAGAACAAGAAGAATGTTTGAACGAACTTAGTAAAATTTCCAAGAGTGAATGAAAGATCCGTAGTTGACTTGTATTGAATGCTCCTTTATATAGGAGTGAATGTTACAGTGAATTAACTCACGTGTTTGCATAGGATGGGACAAAAGAGATAAATTTGACATTCTGATTGTGCAAATACAACTATAGACTAAGTCCTATGAAACGTAACATAAATAATATGACAAAAGTAATAAACGAACAAAAGACTAAACAAAGATGTTTTGGATCAACATACATTCCGGATATGCGGGTCGACTCCGGAATACTTTTATTCTTCTCCTCTTCTCACTTGGTCCGGACAGGTTCTAGACCACTGTTCACTTCGGAAGTTACACCATTCAGAACAATGACTTAATATTGCTAGAGGTTCACTTTCAGGTTCCAACAATCTCCCCTAAGTGAACTTAGCAATGCAACAAGCTCAGTTCATTTCTTCCTTGATGAAGGTGTAGGCTCTGAACACCCATTCTCGCACTGCAATGTACAATGCCAGTTGACTTACAAACTTTCCCTTGACCTGTTCCGGAGAATCACACTTGGACGCCTGAGATATGAACTTCTCCAGGGCCTTCGTCAGAGCTAGATGTTTGTCAAGGACTCAGAAGCAGTCCTTTTTGTTTGTTTTTTTTGTGGTGTAGACAAAACCTAGAACTGGTTCTTCAATGGGACCATCAGCAAGAACTTCGGGTTCCAAAAGAACAAAGTCAATCTTGTCAACAAATTGTTCTATTCCATAGAGGTGTGCAAGCTCGTAGTTACATCGGCAAAAACTAAGCGACATAGTCTTTTAGAAAGCTGAGAGTTGCGTGTTAAGCACCCATACTGATGTCATCCTTCGGATTTTCTCTGAATTAAGCAACTAAGGTGAGTTGGCTTGTTCCGGAGGAGGTGGAAACGGAATAAGGGTCAGTTCAGCTCGAATTTCACCAATATTTTTCTTCTGAAGCCTTGAACTTTGGAGATCCTCTTCCATGTCCACACTTCCTTGAAGGGTTGAGCATTCTTATCATAAAAGGTTTTGAGCCTTTCTCACTCTGTATGGATGATCACTTCTGGATTGTCAGTTGGGTGAAGAGGAGCAAATTTGGTATAGAATTTGCTGTAAGGAGAGAGAGAGAGAGAGAGAGAGAGAGAGAGAGGAAGATCCAACTGATCAGCATCATGAAACAATTTCTGAAGCCTTGAGAATACCTTCACGGTAGAGAGGAGAGATGCCACTCATCAGATCAGGATTGTCTTTCAAAGCTTGGATCCAGATGCTATCCTCTAGTGCCTGATTTATTTCCTCCTAAGAACATCCATGTTTTTGCTTGAGAGGAGGTCCGGAGTGAAAGGCTTGATGTTCGGCAGTCATTGGTTTCTTCCCTTTGTCTCTTTGAAGTGCATTGATGACCATCTTCATGTTTTCATAGACTGTGAATTTCGGATTGGGTTTTGGAAGTGGTTCTTCCAGAATATCATCAGGGATCTGGAGGGAGAGCCTTGGTCGATTGAAGCGATTTTTGGTTCCGGAATGGGAGGCTGTACTGAAGGAATGGCTCGGAAGGCTTAAGCACTGAGGAATGATTTTGCCTTAGTCATTTTAATAGCCTTTTCAAAAGCGTTCGGAAGAGAGGATGGCCAGGAGACTGCGAACCATATCCTCTTTTGTTCTTCAATCATTTCCTTCGGAATGGTCAACTTAGGAGCTTGAAGACCAATCAATCCTTTGGGAGCTTCATCCGAAACATATACATATGCATATTCACTTTCTTCTCCTTCAGTGATCCCTAGAATTCCGGAGATGATTTGAACTTCTTCTTCGGAAACAAGATCTTCATCCCGGAGAGTAGATTCTGAGGCGGGTTTCCATGGTTTACTTGGGCCTTCTCCCCCTCTTGTACTGGTGAACTTTGGAGCCGGTGTAAGCTGCAAGGTTTCTTTTAGATCTTTGAATTTGGAGAAGACTTTCTCAAGACCTGTGGAAAGTTAAAGAGTGAGAGTATCGTAGGCCACGGTAGTGGGGGCTTGATCAGAAAGTTGTTTGAATGTGCTGTTGAGGATAACAATAATCTCATCAAACTTCATGTTCGGAACATCAACAATGTTCCAAGTTGAGCGAAGAAGTTTAATGAGGACTTGTTGAATGATCATGTTCATCTCATCCTTTTGTTTGATCTCCTTCTCCATCCTTTGAATCTGCTTCTGATGGAGAACGTGGGTCTGCATAATCAGGTCATTTGTAGCAGCCACCAAGTCGTCATAGACTTTGAGCATGGTGGTGATGGCGTTGAGGATGTGGTCGACAAGAATGTCGTATTTGGTGTCGACTTCCTCCATAGTGTGCTTGAGTCGGAGGGAGATCAACTGGTCGAGTTGAGCTTCTCTTTCTGCAGCAGAAGGTCCGGATTGCTGGGAGAGAGACTGGAGGATGGCATAAAGTTTGGCATGAAGTCCGGAGACTTTTTGATCCAATTTTGTGTTAAGCTCTGTTACTAATGTCTCCATGGATAACACTTTCTTCATGGTGTCAGAGACATTGGTGCGGATTTCTAGCAGAGCAAAAGGGTGAACATAGTCACCTACAGATGATTCCGAATCCGAGTCAGAGTGTTGCGGAGGAGATTGGTTGAATGAAGGATTGGTGGAAGGACCCGGTTTGGTTGCAACATCATCTTCTTGTAGTTTGAAGCTTGAAGCTCCATCCGGAGTGGTAGAGGATGAGGATCCGAAGTCATAAGCAGACCTGGATGCGGATGCCTTTGATTGGTAGTGAACTGAAGTCATAAGATGTGCATCCGGAAGGGTTTTTGCATCTTCATCCAGCATGATTTCTTCAGAGATCTCTTCTTCTAGATCAATGTGGAAAACACTTTGATGAGTAGTAATGGGGGGTTGTTTCGAAGTGAGCTCTTTGATAGCATCTGCGTCAGTGGGAGGAAGATAAGGCAAGCTGCTTTAGATAATGTTGTTCCTCATGGAAATGAGCATGGACTCTACTTGAGATCGAGTGAGATCCGGACGTCTAGATACGACCCCATTAACAAAGTCTTCCTAAAGTGGATCATTAGTACCAGGTCGTCCTGTAATCCTTTCGGGTATCAGACCAGTTGAGGCTTCCGAAGTCAGAGGGACTACTCCTTCTCCGGAAAGCTTGGGTTCTGGAACAAGGGTTCCGGAGTGTGTGCGTGTGGAAGAAACAATGGGATCAACGAAGGTGACTCGTGGGTTTGTTCCATGGGGATGCAAGGAACTAGGTGCAACACTGGCATCACCCTTTAGGGGGGGGGGTGAGGGTGGATTATGTGGAGACTCCTTGTGAGTGTGTGCTAGTGATTGTGAAATATCGAGGGGTACCTCGGATGAGTGGGTAGGTGGGGTATGCAGATGGCCAAAATCAGTCGGAATGTCATGAGTGCCTTCCTGTTGAGAGGAAGCACTGACTTTGGCTTTCTTTTTGGTCTTAGGCTTTGTGGGAGAAGCGTTTCACTTGGCTGGCTTCTTGATTTTAGGTCCGGACTTAGCAAGTTTGCCCTCTTCCAAACTAGGCTCAACAGAGACAGGGGCAGGTTGTGTTGGGTCGAACACAACCGAAGTCTCTAGATGTTGTTTTAAGTAAATGGAATCGAAAGAAATGAGGGCCAACATGTTGTCCGAAAGACGTCTGACTAGACCAAATGATGATTGGTCCGGAATCCTATAAGCCTTTACAAGTATAAAAGTAACACATACCTCCAGAGGGATGGTGTTGACCGGAAGTGATTCCGAAATCTCCTTGAATACTTGCCACAAGACTTCTAGAAGGTCAACAACATTCTCGTATCCAAAGTAGATGCTGAAGACGAGATTCAGCCAGTTCTTGCTTAAGGTGTCCGTTCCTCCATGCTTTCAGGATAACCCTCAGATGATGAGGTGTATAAGAACAATTCAAAGTCCAGAAACAGCAGACTTCTTGAAATTCTTGGCCTTGTAATCTTGTGTGTAGCCAATGTAGTTCAGAAACGTCTAAAACTCTTCAAACGTTGGTTCAACAAAATTGAAACCCTTGGGATTTGCTTTTACACCGATCGCCTTGAGGAAGGTCGATTTGTAGATGGGAACAGTTCTATCTCCGATGATGGTAGTTCCAATGTACCATCTTCAAGTTTGATACAGGTAAAGGCCCGATGAAGGTGATGAAGTGGTAGAGGTGGTTCAAGAATTTTTGTAAGCGGAATAGAGATAGGGTGATTTGCTATGAACCCGATCATCACTCTTATCGATTCATCATAGTCCAGTGGGTTGATAGAGAACAATTGGGTAGTGTCTCTCTGGAATGGTTCTTCATCGACAGAGAATGATGAACCTTTTGAGCCTTTGGAAGACTTCTTCTTAGCAATCGACTTCTTGGGGTTTTGAGCCGTTGGTGTGGGATCTTGGGAAGACGCCATTGTTGTAGATTATGAGTTCTTGAAGAACAAGAAGAACATATCAGAGAGTATAGGAGATTTGAGTGTTTTGAGAGAATAAAGAGGTAAAAGGGATTTTAAATGGGTATTTATAGGTAAGGTAAATGGGTCGGGTCAGAAAAGTGATGATTAGGATCCGAATGTGAAACAGGTTGCATTTAATGAATGGCACTATTAGGGGTTGAGTTGATTTGGGAGGGGAAAGATTAGGAAGATTGTAGCCCAAAATAGTAACCTTCAAACGACGATTTGACGGTTTCTTTTAGAAGCATGGAAACGTATACACGAGAATCAAGGATGATAGAATAAGGATCTTTCTTAAAAGTAACTGTCGAGAGAAAAGGGTGTTTCATCTTATTATCCTATGGGTTTCCGGATGAAGTGTGATCCGGAGGACAAGAGATTATATTCAGGGACATGTCATTTTGAAAAGAGGTCCGGAAAGCGAAAGTAATCCAGAGTGAATTTTGATTCCGTAGAATCTTTGTTTTTGAAAATTGCGGAACAGACACTCAGTTAATTTTCAAAAATTTCGGAATGGGGATTTTGAAGAAATTCCGGAGTAGGTTTGAAAATGGTTCTGGAACATAATTGTGAGATTTAAGGATTCCAGAGAAAAATTTGCAAAACATACTGGATTAAAATTTAAGAAACGTTCCAACGTAAATTTTTTAAAATTTCGGGCACATTTGAAGATTCCGAAGTGTAGAATGTAATACCTATTCCGGAGTGGAATTCCAGGAAGCCATTGTGAAGTATATTCTGAGATGACAATCGAATATGCTGACAATATGGACCTAGAATAGAAAACAATCAGGATGAAATGTACAACTTAAAAACCCAAGTGAAGGTCAGAAGTAAAGACAATTAAAATGATCCTATGTATTCTGAGAGAAAGTAGTTCCAAAATGAAAAGATTTTGAGATCAGAACTAGGATTCATTCAAATACTTCTATCAAAGAGAAAAAGTCTCTTGAAAGAACTGAGGATCCGGTATCATCATACCCATCTTGTTGAGAAAACCATTGAATTTGGTTTCGTCTAATGCCTTGGTAAAGATATCAGCAATCTCATCTTTAGATGGAACAAAACTGAGTTCAATGTTAGCATTAAGTACATGATATTTTATGAAATGGTACCTTATATCGATGTGCTTGGTCATTGACTGCTGAATTGGATTGTAAGAAATGGTAATGGCACTTTGAGAGTCACAATAGATAGGAATATGTTGAAAGCGGTAACCATAATCTAGGAGTTGAGATTTCATCCATAGAACTTGAGATGTATAGCTGGCAGCAACAATCTATTCAGCTTCGGTTGTAAAGAGTGAAATGTAGTTCTGATTCTTGGATAACCAACTGACCAAACGACCACCTATGAAGTGATAGCCACCCGAAGTGCTTTTTCTATCGAGTTGAAGACTACCATAGTCTGAATCCGAGTAGGCTTGGAGTAGGAAGCTCTCATTTGCTAGATACCAGATTCCGAGGCTCTTTGTACCTTTGAGGTATCGAAAATTTTTTTCACAGCCAAAAGATGAGACATATTTGGGTTGACTTGAAATCTAGCAAATAAACATGTTGAAAACATGATATCCAGATGACTTGCTATGAGATAGAGTAAGGATCCAATCATTCAACGGTACTTCTTTTCATCAATAGAGACACCCGAAGGGTTGCCAAAAATCTTGTGTCCGAAGCCCATTGGTACCTTGGCGAACACACATGTGTCCATTAAGTATTTATTGAGGAGTTCCAAGATGTACTTCTATTTGTGAATAGAAATTCCTTTGTCAGTCTGTTTGGCTTGAAGACCAAGAAAACAGCATAACTCCCGATTCATGCTCATTTAGAATTGATTGATCATAAGTTTAGAAAAGTCAGCAACCATAGATGGATCTGTAGATCTAAAGATGATGTCGTCCACATAAATTTGCACTAGCATGAGATGCTTTCCATTTGATCTTCGGAATGGAGTGGGATCTAGAATTCCTCTTTGAAAACAGGAGCGTTTGAGAAAGGCGGTGAGGGTCTCATACCATGCCCAAGGAGCTTGCTTGAGTCCGTAGACAGCCTTTCGGAGTTTGTAACAGTGGTTCAGAAGGAGAGATTAATAAATTTAGGGGGCTGTTGAAGGTACACTTCAGTGTCAAGTTCACCGTTAAGAAATGCACTCTTAATATCCATTTGGTAAACTTTGAAGCCTTTATGAGAAGCATAAGCAGGAAAGATTCTGATAGCTTCAAGACGTGCAACCAGAGCAAAGGTCTCATCATAGTCGAGCCCTTCGATCTGAGTAAATCCTTTTGCCACCATTCTTGCCTTTTTTCGAATAATAACTCCTGCGTCATCTAGCTTGCTACAAACTACCCATCTCGTACCAACAATGGGATGATTCTCAGGAGGAGGCACGAGAGTCCAAACTACATTTCGGTCAAATTCAACAAGTTCTTCTTGCATGGCTGTAATCCAGTCAGCATACTCCAATGCTTCCTTGATGGATTTGTGTTCAACCATGGATATATATGATAAAAAATGGCATTCATTTTAGACACTTGCAACAAAACGAGTCTGTACACCAGCATTGGGGTTACCGATTACTTGGTTCGGAGGATGATCCTTGGTGCCAACATGTAATCGTGGGAGTTATTGTGCATCCGTTGATCCTATATCAACAATGGAATTGATTTGCTCCCCGCTAAATGATTTGAATGTTGGGATGATGCTCCCCCTGAACTTCTGAACCAGAGAGATTGACATCATCATCAGAAGGAAATTCAAAAATTTTTTCATTTTCATCATTGTTGATAGGATTATAGTCATCGAACTCAGCAGCTGCATCTTGGAAGCCATCCACATTTGATTCAAGTGAGGGATGAGAATTCTCCCCCTCAACTTGAGAAGGTTGAAATGGTTCTGAATCAAATGGAGGGAGGCTTGGGATCGAACCAGAGACATTTTGTGAGACAGGAACTTCTGAAGTAGGGATTGGGATGAGGTTTGTTCTTGATCGAGATTCTGAATCAAGGGCTGTTTCGGAAGGACCAAAAAGTGTTTCAAAATCAACTTCTAGGATTGTTTGAGAGTTCAGACATCCTGGCGGAGGAGCATCGAAGTCCATAATGTGAGTGGTGATGTGAGTTGGGCCAGAATTCTAGACGAAGTTGCCATCGAACGTAACATCAAAACTTTCTTCCAAAAAACGAGTTCTATGGTTAAGAACTTTGTAAGCTTTCGATTTTGAAGAGTACCCAAGGAAGATGGGTTCATCAACTTTAGGTTGAAACTTGGTAAGTTGATTTCGGTTGTTTTTGATGAAGCATTTACATCCGAAGACATGTAGAAATGAGATTGTTGGCTTCCGACCATTCATTTCTTCGTACGGTGTCATGTTGAGGCGTCGATTGATGATACTCTGATTGTAAGTGAATCAGGAAGTTCATACTGGTTCAGCCCATAGGTAGAGTGGTAAGTTTGTGAAGTTCATCATGGATCGAGCAACTTCAACAAGAGTTCTAGTGTGCCTTTCGACTACACCGTTTTGTTGTGGGGTATAAGGAGCTGAGAAGTTGTGGTCAATTCCTTTTTCAGTGAGAAACTCTTCAATGGTGCAATAAGTGAATTCTGAGCCATCATCACTTCGGATTCTCCTAACTGAGAGTTTGATGAGAACTTCTATTCCCTTGATAAAATTGATGAGCTATGAGGCTGTGTCGGATTTCAGTCGTAGGAAGAAGGCCAAGTAAACCGTGTAAAGACATCAACAATCACAATAATGTATTTCTTATGATGAAGACTTTCTACAGTGGATGGTCTACAAAGATCAATATGTAGAAGCTCCAATGGTTTCGAAATGGATTTTTCGATGATAACAGGATAACCCTTCTTTGATTGCTTACCACACTTACAAGCAGCACACAAATGATCATTTTCAAATTTGAGAAGAGGTAATCATCTCACCATTTCGCTAGATACGAGTGTTGGGTTTTGAGCAAGCTAACACTTCCTAAGTGTGCATGCAACCCTAATAAATCTTGGATCTATGTTTGTCAAAATACATGCAAAATAATAATTTTCCAAGGTTCATAACCTATCTAACATGGCATGGGGTACTTTTAAACATAAAAGAATTAGATGAGATTACATACCTTTTGATGATGAGTTTGAATCCTAAGGAGTTTGAGGGCCAAGCACCAATAGTGTGAATGCCTCAAATGGAATCACAAATCACCACAAACTCTTGGAAAACTTTGAGAGAGTGTATACACACATGTAAAATCGGCCACACACAAAGTCTCACACAACTAGTGCCACTAGTGGCTATTTCATGCAACATAAGCATGCTTATATAGTGTACATGATTAGGGTGAAACCCTAATAACCCATGACCTGTCCTTTTCCAAGGATCCATGGGTTAAAAGCTCCATGGATCATCCATGGACTTCCATATAAGCCTAGCCCATTAACTAATGAGTATTAGCCCACACCATATAAAACAATAGCCCACAATTTAATTCGTCTTCCTTTTAATCTCTATTAATTCATAATTAATTTAAGACTAAAACTAATTAAATAACATGACTTCATATTAATATATTATAACTTATAATATATTAATAAATCTTAAGTATACAATTCTCATAAAATAATCCATAAATCGTTTGGGTGAAGTGCAACCCAAATGGACCATGCCGGGTTGGGTCAAGTATGTACCAAATAAGTTATGGACTTAGACATCTTATCCAACAGACTCCCACTTGGATAAGTCTAATAACTATATTTGCGTATGTTACTTCAGGAACCAACCAGCAATCGTAGCTCTCGAAAACTCTATTGAACTATGAAGCGCCATTTTAGATAAGTGATGATATAATCCTCTATTCTCATGATATCAGCCGGACAAATACATGGAACAACGTCGTACTTATTGTCCAGCAGTTTGTTTCCCGATTTCCGATTTGTTTGACAAAGAACTTAATCGAACACATCAATTTAGTTCTGACCGGCCGGTACATAGGTCACAACAAAATCATCGTGGGGCCCAGATATCGCTTCTATTTCTAGACGGAACAGATAAACTTCGACTCATATGCTTGTTCTACTACTTGTTGAATTGTACACAAAGGCACGTTTTATAACATCAAGTTACTGATGCGTTTACGTGCAATCAATGCACAACCAACTCATAGGTAACAACTCATATCTCTAGGTTTGAAGATTTATATGATATTACCGTCTCACGATCACTCGAGATAAATTCCATGAAGTGATACAAGTGAGCGTGGGTTTATTCCAATACTCATAACTTATGAGCACTCATGAATGTTGTAGCAACCATTGCTATGACTAAACCCATTTAGCCATCTACAAACCCGATTCATGACAGTCTTGATTCATACCTACTTCCAACATATGAACGACTGTGGAGTGTTTAAATAACTCAGCCATTCGGAAAGAATAACCTAGCTATTTTGGAAGTCAAAACATGCAAAGTGAAATACAATAATAATCGAATCCAATATGGTCTCAGAACTCTTTTGAATATTAATAGAACCACCTTTTATTTATCACCATGTTGATTACACATTATTCATTGTATAATGTTTCAAACAATCAACTTAAGACTTGAATAAAAACAACAGTCGTCCCATGCTCCTAGCATGTACACTTTGTTTTTCTAATTATGCCATACTTCAAGTATGCACACTATGTTTGTCTATGATCCTTACATTTTGATGTAGATCAATTGAACATGATTCCATTGATACTCATTTCACAATCCCAAATCCTTATTGTAAATGTGAGAATCCCCGATTCCTATCATTTACCAAAAAATCTGTTAGATTTTAAACTTTTATGCAATGTTCCTCTTGTAATCATTATGCACAAAGTCACCAAAACCTTGTCATCAGTCATTACAGAGTATTCCAAAGAAGGTCAACTTCTATGGAACGGAAGTCTCATATTCAAAGTACATTGCTTTGAACATCCTTCTTGCATTAAGGTTTTCTAATCTTACATAGATTGAATAACTTCCACCTATGGACACATTTCCATAGTCCATTTTGACTATCACTTCCGAACAAGAGTTACTTCTTTTCAGAATACGACAATATGGTCCTTTCCGACAACTTACATCATACTTCCAACTTTCCCTGAGCAACCAATCTTTGGCGAACCTCAGATTGTCCTCGACAATTGCTTAATCACTTTAGTCATATCCAGTTCTAGACTTTTCCCTTCTCAATGCCTTCAACATTTGGAAAATTTAGAAAAGATGAATATTATAGCACATGCAATCGATCCTATATCCGAAGCATATGGGACACGATTCATGATGTTTGACATAAAGACATGATACTAGACCAGTCTTTTGCTACAATATTTTTTATTTGCCATGTTTTCAAAATTTAACTATGAAGAGGGATGCCGTAGTCATAATCGAATTTTGAAAACGCAATATATATAGAATTTCCTTAAGTCGAACCATTCAGACATAAAATTCATACATATATTCTTGACTAAAGATGATTAAAATCTCAATCTAAGCTTTAGAATTGAAATGAAGTATAATTTTCTCTCTCTTAATTATAGCAAAACAACTTTTCAACCCCTGCAACTTCACGAATTGAAACTTTTGTTTTCTATAATTAACATTGCTAACTTGCAACACTAAACGTAACAATCATGCTCCCACTAACATGATGATTATCAGCATAACACTTATGCTCCCACTAGCTCTGACATATTTCCAGAAATCTGCTGGACTTCTGAAATTTAGATTCATACATCCTTTCTTAGATAGCTCACATGTGTGTCTAAACAATTTTTAGAACTATGAAAAGGGATGCCGTAATCATAGTCTCAATTTCTTAGGCATTTACCATTTCTCATAAGTCAATGTTAGTGTGCCGGTTAACCACACGCGCTCCACTAACGACTTTTAAAAATGCAATTAACACAATTGATATCTACGTAAAATCTACTTAGTGAAAGCGTTTCCTCACCATCATTCTCATGAATCGGAGAGAAACCTTATGACACTTAGATTTTATAGTGCATGAGTTCCTATCCATGTGAATTTGTCAAAACCAGAATCACAAGATAAGGATAGTGATAAATTCAGCCTTACGTGGATTAAACTTGTTCAAACTTAGTTTCTTGTCACCTTGGTAGCACAAGGCCCACCAATGCTTCCAAGTTGAACTCTGATAACTCACATGCAAATTCAACTTATTTAAAGTAGGTACAGAAATAAGACTTATGTCAACACGATAGGTTGCAAACCTTAAGTCGTGTGCTAGTGATAAATTACAGGTTTCACTCTTGATTAAATCTTGAAACTCTTTCAGGATCTTTAAGGCTCCCACTGTCCCCCTGACATATAAGTTTTCCCAGTCAACAACCATTCCTTGACAAAACAAATATTCAAGGGATGGTGCGGATTCTTATCAAGACTAACACTTCACTCAATTGGTCTTAGTTGGTCTTTGTCTCATCCAAGACATCACAACTTACCAATCTCAAATGTACAAGAGTAGAAAAAATTTTACTCTTACATTTGACTAGTGTTAATAAATCTTCCTTTATGTCACTCAACGTTACAATCTTGGAGTATGACTCTAAGAATTGTTTTGGAACGAAGTATGACTCATCTTCTTGATTTTAACCTATCCAACAAATCATGACCTCTCTTCTTAGCCATAACAATGCACTAAGACGTCCTTAGAGTATGAATTTGTGATATGGTTTTCATAATCATTAAGATGATCATGAAATACGATACTAATGTACTCTCCCATCCTTTCAGATTTGAGAAACTTTTATCTTTCTGCCTAATTTGATTCTTCTCATTTGTTTTGTCATACATTATAACCTTTCCAATGTTACAGAATTATACTTAACCTCATAAGTATAATCATATTTACTAATCTTTAGTAAATCATGACAAATCAATCTTTGTGGTGGACCTTGACCAGCGCACACCCAGTGTACCTAATTCCTTAGTCCTTCAATTGACTCACATATACATGTGATCAAAGAATTAGTCTTAATTTTCAAAGATGAAAATTCTCATTCATCATACAATACAACTTGTATGATTCCAAGTTTCTGTCCAATTGAAACTTGGGTGATGAAAAACTTTCTTCATTTGGTAAATTCAGACACTACCACAAATGAAGGACTCAAATCCACTTTCCAATATTGCTATTACTGGAAACATATAAGCAACAATTTTCCACAGATGCCATTGTAAGGATATTTTTTAAAATAAATAAAATTAAAATCCTTTTTTTCTTCTATTTTAAAACTTTGCGGAAAAACTTATCCTTACAATCCACATGAAAACCTTGTTGTTATCTATTCATAAGCAATATATTATAACTCTTAAGCAACAGCTCAAAATTCTGATTACTGAACCATGCGATCGAAACCCACCTTCGCAATCAGAATCAACATATACTTACTTTAAGCTTCCTATCTTTTCTTTGATTCTTAAAAACATCAACATGTGACCCATTCACATTATGTAATAAGAATCTCCAAATAGAAACTTAATAGAGTTAGTCAGTGGACTTTAACTGAAGTAGAGTCAAACTTTTTGACTTGATCAACCTTATGACCTTTCAAGTGAATAGGGCAGCTTCGCAACCAATGCCCCTTACTTTGGCAACAAAACACATGGACCCTTTGGTAATGGCACATGAGACTATGGCCGATCCCTTTCCATTAGGAAGAGAAATCTTTTTCTAGATATCCAATGCTACCATTGTCAATGTCCATTTAAGACTTGGGAAGTTGTTCTTTTAATCAAATTTGCTTTACTGATGTTCCAAATCATTGCTGATTCCACAACACCAAGCAAAAAGATAACATCATTAAGGGTCATGTCATAGTCTGTCTCATAGTAGTCCCAAAGAGACTCACTATGTTACTAAGAAAGTGATTGAACATCCAACCTTCACGAGACTTTGACACCCAACTCTCCCGGCTTGTCAATATGTGACTTTATCTCCAAGATGTGAGGACACATAGACTATGCTTTCCAATAGGGATTGAGTGACTTTAAACTTTTCAAGAACTTGTGGGTGAGGGAGAATAATTGGAGGAGGTGGAGGAAGTGAAGCATGATGTTGAGGGACACCATCTTCAAGAGATTTGGGAAGATCATAGTTGTCTGAACCAGACATCTATAATGGGAGAAAATCAAGTTAGTTGATTCAAAGTCCTTAATATAACACCCAATATGAAATATTAAGGCTAGACCCAACACAATATTTTATAATTTGGAAGAGGGATGCCGTAATCCAAGCTATAAAATATTTGAAGGTAGGCGAATGACGATTCACCAATTTCCACCATGTAAAACGAAATAATTTATTAGGTTTTAATTGGATTTGAAACTCCTAGATCTTTTGAGATTCATTAAACTTTTCAATGGCATGTTTCAATCTCGAGTGTGCGCTCTCAAATTTTGTGACTGGGATGCCGAGGATCACAAAACAAGGTGTGAATAACCATACCAATTCACTTGGTACCCTTAATATTATCACCCAATCAATGTGCCGGTTAACCACACACTCTCCATTGATCTATGGCAAACATTAAGTCACCCTTCGTGATCCTTACTAGTCCACGTTAGTGTGCCGGTTAACCACACATGCTCCACCAACGACTTGGTAAGGTAAAAAGTGTGAATTCCATGGGCTAGCACCAAATTCACATTTTTCCTAAAGTAACTAAGATTGGGAATTAAATAAAACATTTAGCTACTTATAATAATCATTATACTTTTAATGAGAATTTAAAGTCATTGTCCTACCTGTTCGGCTAACGACCCTCCACCAGTCAAGCAAGCGGTGGGTGAGAGTGGACACGCATTAAGTTGCCATTTTATAGGCAACAACCTTATACCCACCTTATAGACCGGCTTCGTGAATGAGGCCTACTAACGGTAAAACGACTTATTCTTATACATATATATAATAATTAACCATTAATGTTATAAATAGTATAAGTGTCGAATTTTAACTTTTAAAACTCTAGGATGTGGAATTAAAGTTTGTGTGAGACTTTACAAATTCCAAAACTTGAGGGAAAGTTTTGAACAATTCATAAACTTTTGGATATTCATAACTTATGAGTTTTAATTAAGTGTTTTAAAGCTTTTAATGAAGAGTCTCTTGGAAATCCATAACTTGAGGACAAGTTATGGAGTCCATAAAACATTTATGGGAAAAACTCTTCAAGAAAATGTAACCTACAACTTCTTAAAAAAACATTTAAAAGAAAACCTCTTGGAATACCATAACTTGAGGACAAATTAAGAATTCCATTAAAACGCATTAAGATCAAGAATTAACTAACAAACAATTTGCAAATAATTCCTATGATCTAACAAAACTCATATGAACATGAACATCCACATCAACAATTTCAAGAATCATATGAACACATATAAAATTGAAATTTTGATTATAACTTTGAAATTGGTCCACCATCATCATTACCACATCAAAAACAAGTTTTATGAGTCCAAAACAGTTTAAGGTAATGATTCTAGACCAATTCCAGCACCAAAACTCGAAGATATGCTGTCTGGGGGTCCAACTCGTCGAGTGCATGAACCAACTCGCCGAGTTGGATGAGTTTTGCCTTGGACTCGTCGAGTCCCTTCATGGACTCAGCGAGTCAGCTGTGCAGACAGCATAAAATCTTCGATTTTCAGCAATTTGCATCAAGTATTCAAATAAGCAAGCCTAGGCTCTAATACCACTGTTGGGTTTTGAGCAATCTAACACTTCCTAAGTGTGCATGCAACCCTAAAAAACCTTGGATCTATGTTTGTATAAATACATGCAAAATAATAATTTTCCAAGGTTCATAACCTATCTAACATGGCATGGGGTACTTTTAAACATAAAAGAATTAGATGAGATTACATACCTTTTGATGACGAGTTTGAATCCTAAGGAGTTTGAGGGCCAAGCACCAATAGTGTGAATGCCTCAAATGGAATCACAAATCACCACAAACTCTTGGAAAACTTTCAGAGAGTGTATACACACATATAAAATCGGCCACACATAAAGTCTCACACTACTAGTGCCACTAGTGGCTATTTCATGCAACATAAGCATGCTTATATAGTGTTCATGATTAGGGTGAAACCCTAATAACCCATGACCTTTCCTTTTCCAAGGATCCATGGGTTAAAAGCTCCATGGATCATCCATGGACTTCCATATAAGCCTAGCCCATTAACTAATGAGTATTAGCCCACACCATATAAAACAATAGCCCACAATTTAATTAGTCTTCCTTTTAATCTCTAAATTAATTCATAATTAATTTAAAACTAAAACTAATTAAATAACATGAATTCATATTAATATATTATAACTTATAATATATTAATAAATCGGAAGTATACAATTCTCATAAAATAATCCATAAATCGTTTGGGTGAAGTGCAACCCAAATGGACCATGTTGGGTCGGGTCAAGTATGTACCAAATAAGTTATGGACTTAGACACCTTATCCAACAATGAGATCATTCATGTACCGAAAGTTTATATTAGCAAGCCTTTGGTGCCATAACCAACTGACGCCAGGAACAACTTTGGAGGGAAGGCAGAGTTGCGGTTTGCCAATAATCATGTTGATGTCAAGCGGATACATGTTCTTGTTGTGAAGTGACTTGATTAAGCACTCTTTCCGGTCTTCGGTCATTACATAGCTGTACTTTTTGCAAAATTCCCCACGTCAATTTGAATCAGTGAGCTAAGCAACACTTATCGAATTGTGTTTTAGATTAGCTACATAAGCCACATTTGATTAGAGAAGTTTCCATTGGTGAGGACTCCATAACCACAAATTTGAGAATTTGAGTTGTTTCAATATGTCACGTAACCAGCATTTGGAGTAAGCTTTAAGTCTCGTAGAAAGTCTTTATGCCCCATCAAGTGCATGGAGCAAGCACTATCAATATACCATATTGTTTCTTGATCCGAAGCACAAAGTGCCTGCAAAATTAGTGAGTAGTGGAGTTTTTAGGCTCCGAATTAGACTTTGGGACATAGGCATGGGCTTTGGATTTTGATTGTGATTTTGGAACAACTTTGTGTTTCTTGGTGGTGTTAATTGAATTCTTATGAAACAGATAGAAAGCCAATGTCTTTTCATCTATCAAGTAGTCATATTCATTGACTTCGATTTTCAGAATGGTCTGTTTCTGACTTTTGACTTCCAGGGGGTCGGTAACTTTTGTCACCTCCGGAATTGATTTTTCATTAAAGAGAGTTTTGACTTTCAACAGAAAATTTTCTTTGAAAAAAGGGTTTTCTTTTCAATTGTGGAATTGTTTGATGACACATTGGATTTTGAAAGATTTGGTTTAAAAACTATTCCATCAGATTTTGCAATAAAAACAGATGAATTAGTTGGAGGAGGGATGTTTTGGACTATTAGGACACTCACACAAGTTTTAGGTTGAGTAGAATTATCTACTATCTTAGGTTCTACATGACTATTAGATACGAGAGATCTTTTGAGGATCTTAGTGGTAGCAAAGGAGTTTTGACTATGAGACTTCCTGGATACACTTGGTTTGGAGTTGGCAATCATACTGGAATTTTGTCTAGTCTCAACTTCTTTCTTAAGTGCATTGCGAGCTTCCACTTTGGGATCCACAATATCCTTCCTATTTAACATTGGTTTTCTCTTAGTAAGAGATGAGGATTTCAAGGTTTGTCCTTTGGATGGATTTCAAAACTCAGGAGTAATGGGAACCAATTTACCTTTTGAAACTACTAAGGAATCCGATTCACATGATTTAGAGGACACACAGCTTGAGATTTCAACTTTGTCATATAAGGATGCCCAACTGAACTCAGAGGCATTGGTTTCGGTTGTCTCCGAAATGTTTTCCTCAATCTCACAATTGTTAACGTGACTACTCCTAGGACTATAATCTACACAATTTGGAAGGCTATAATGAAATTTCGTGGTCTGATTCAGGTCCAGGTTTATCAGAGGCGGAAGAGGCGTGGAATCAGGACTCTTCACAACTATTGGTTTAAAATCAGGAATTAGGGACTCAAAATGGTCTGAAGTCTCCGAAAGTGGTGACAAGGGAGAAACAGGGGTGTCCAAATGTTTAATGTTCGAAACCTCTCCCATGAATGTTAAATTTTGTAATTCCTTAAGGGACTAGAAATTGGTTTCGGAAACTCGTTTCCGTGACCAGGTGCATTGGACCATGGATGAAGGAAATTATGAGTCATCCGAATGTCCGCTTCAAGCATGACTACAAATTATGCAAAGCATCTATCTTAGCATTAAGATGTTTGTTATCAGAAATCAAAACATTACATTCAGAATAGGTGATTTCACATTTATCATTAAAAATGATACATTCATCTTTTGACATTACAAGTTCATTCTCTAATGACTCGATTTTCAATTTCTTATGCTCAAAATGTAACCTAAGACGACTTAGTTCATAGTCCTTCTTCTCACTGGCTTTTATCGCAGACTCATAGGCTTTATAAATTGTGTTCATATCTGTTTGGATTTGGGTCAGATAAGTTTCACAAAGAGACAAACCAAAGTTATTATTAGGGATCATAGATTTTACCTGCTGAATGATGCTTCGACCTGGTGGATTGGTGGTTTCCATGTAGCAATGGTGTGGTTCAACAACATCATCTTCATCTTCTGACCCTTAAGACCAATACCCTCCATCACACTAAACCGATTGTCATGCCATTAGACACATATTCCTTCCAGCTATCATATCATCATCATCCCTGGATAACCAATATCCTTCAACATCTCTTGAAACCATTGTAACAAATGCTTTTTCACTTTCAGCTATCTCTTGTGCTCTTTGGACATACTAGGCAGAGTCCTTGATCTTTGGCTTTTGTGGAGCATCAACCAAACAATCTTTGGCAAAGTGGTTTGCATGTCCACACTTATGACACACAATTTTTGGTTTTTCTGATTTTGAACTCTGAGAGAGTTATTAATTAGAGTTTTGTTTAGGGAGGTTTGGTTTATATGCAGGAGATTTTTCGGAGGGTTTAGGTTCTGATGCTGAAAATGGTTGAGGATTATTCTGGTGTGGAGCATGGAATCGATTTTGGTACGGTTTGTAAGAAGGATTGAAAGGAAGTTTGTACTTCATAGAAAGTAGTGCGAACTCCTGTTGGAAACTGAGTTCAGAGTCCATAGCTTCAGAGTCAACAACAGGATAGATTTATGTGGGTAAAGTAGGTTTGGGTGTTTGAACAAATGGAACAGTGGGTTTGAAGGGATCGGAAGTAGATGAGTTCGGAATGGTTGATTCGAAAGAACTGACAAGAGCAAGAGGACCTCCTAAAAGTTTTGTTATGTTTTGAGCAACATTAGACTGATGTCCATGAATTTGATCAAAAAGTTGATAGAGCTTAAGCTTTTTCAATGAGCCATTACTTTGGAGACATGATTTTAAATTTCACCATCCTTTGCTCAGATTGTTTATGAATTTGAGATTGTACTCCAAAGGGTTTCGGACAATCCCATGAGCAGTCATGTTGTTTACCACAATGCGATAACGGTTGGAAGCAAAGGCCACTGACTCACCAGGAGTGGTGGTGAATGTGTCAAAGTCATTGACAACTGAGGTGAGGCGCTTGTCTTTCATATTTTCATATCCTTCAATCACGTCCTGAAGAGTGCCCTGTATCTCTTTGGCTGACTTGCATAGCTTGATATGCTCAAAGAGTAAAGGAGGAACACCAAACACCATTTCTGAGAAAGCAATCTGATCAACATGCAGCTTCTCGATATCATCTGCAGTTAGAGGAGCTGGACGAGCTTCATCTTCTTGCATGAGCTCAGTAGCTACATCTCTTACAACTATTCATGCAGGAACATGAGGACCTTCTTTGACGGATTTCTAGATTTGTTCACCATTATCTTTGGACAATAAAAATCTTTCCATTCTAACTTTCCAGTGATCATATTCTTCCACAACACTATTTGCGATTTGCATTGAAATCATTTGTTGAGGATTAGAACCAACCATTGGAGTTACGAAATCTTCAAGATAAAGTGGTATATAGAAGAACTTTTATCATTGACAAAGAAATGATTGAAAAACCAAGGTGATTTCAAATCAACCATAATATGATCTTTATAGATTCAAAGGACAACCACACAAGCTCTGATACTAATTGAGAGAACAAGAATGATGCATAGGGACAAGGTTTGAGAACTCAAACCTTGAGTGAATGCTTAAGATCAATGTCTGCTTGCTAATGAAAGTTCAAGTCTTTCCTGGAAAGACCTATCAAGTCTAGATAAAATATTCAACAAATGATCAAGACAATAAATGAAGAATGAGATAGTAAATGATCAAAGTAAAGTTAATAAATGAAGAACAACAAGAATTTTTGACTGAAATTAGTAAAATTGCCGAGAGTGAATGAAAGATCCATAGTTGACTTGTAGTGAATGCTCTTTTATATAGGAGTGAATGTTATAGTGAATTAACGCATGTGTTTACATAGGACCGGACAAAAGAGATAAATCTGATATTCTGATTGTCCAAATAAAACTATAGACTAAGTCCTATGAAACGTTACATCAATAACAAGACAAAAGTAACAAATGAATAAAAGACTAAACAAAGATATTCCAGATCAGCATGAATTCTAGACATGAGAGTTGATTCCAGAATGCTTTTATTCTTCTCATCTTCTCCCTTGGTCCAGATAGGTTCTGGACCACTATTCACTTCGGAAGTTACACCCTTCAGAATAATGACTTAGGATTGCTACAAGTTCACTTTTAGGTTCCAACATTGTGGCATTGTATGTCCCGAATAGATCAATTCAAAAATATAACGCTCTCCCTCTAGGAGACTCTGGTTACACTAAATGATACGATTTAACATGTACCCCGAAAGGTACAATTGAAGAGTTGTCTCACAATCCTGTATTAATTATTTACGTGTAGTTCTTTATTTTTCTATTGTATTTGAACCTGTTTATATAATTTGTAGACTAATAGTAATTATACTTAAATTATTATTTTGTTTTGTACTCTTGAAATCCAAAAGTAGTAATGTATATCATAAACTAAGTCTGTCATAGTTTATATGTTTATCAATGTATAAGCTTTGAATTTGTAAAAATGTATACTGAAACCCCGAACTATACCTATTATAGTGTGCATGAATATTATCTAATTGGTTCATGTATTGATCTAAAAGCCATGAAATTTTGGCTGTAGGTTGTTAACATCCCTTATGCTCAGCATGTTACAAAAGGAATAAAATATCTAAATATTATATATAAATGTGGAATCCGAATGGTTGTATGAATTGCATTAGTTTTAAGCGTGTTAAAATTCTTTTGCATAAATTCACAAAATCATTTGTGTTTGGCTTGTATTCCACCCCTGAAAATGTTAAAATAGTAAAAGCATAGGGGTATGAACTCACTGTTAGTTGCGTGAAAGTCTCGGACAACGAAACTAGAAATGAAGACCCTCAGGTTGATGTACGCGACACTTAATGGAATCCTAATACAATTAAATACATATATGCATTTTATTAGCGAAACCATTAGTTATAGTGTTGGAAAAACATTTTCTTTTGGTTTAGGAATGTTATTGGGACTCGATTAAATCGGAAAAAGTGGGTTTTCAGCCAAGTTCACGACTTGGGGAGTTTTGCGGTCGTGAAATGTTCTCAGCCGTGAACAGTTTACTGCCTTTGAAGGGTTTATGGCCTTTGAAGGTTTGAAGCATTCACGGCGAAATCTTGATGAAATATGAAGATTTGAAGGGTTCACGGTCGTGAACTCAAGAACAACGATGCTTGATTTGATGAAAAACGGATGTTTTGATGCTCCAAAACAAGTTCCAAGGAGGATGGAGTGATAGACGAAGAGAAATCTTGTGTTTTCAGGTGAGGATTTTTAGAGAGAGGAAGGGTGTTCACGGCCAAAAAAGTATAAATAAGGGTAGCACACACATATATATAGGGGTTCATGGGCGGTGGTGGGGCCACCATCTGTGAACGGGTTTACGACTGTGATCGAGTTCACGGTTGTAAACACCACTCATGCCGGAATCTGCTGATTTTTGAAAGAAACTCGGGTTTTCGCACGATTTTGGTTCTTACTCTTATATAAAATTTAATGATATACGACTTAAATGATTTTCCAAGCCATAAGAATTTGACAGAACTAAATAAAAATTAAAAATTTATTTAATGGAATTGACTAACGTTAAAGGAAAATGAATTTGTCAAAAACATGATCATTCCATCTTTTCAGACTATCAATGCAACTTAAAAATCTTACTCAAACAAGAAGAATATACTATGTTCTTGAGGGTAGTATTCTTGATGAATCTCACCATACTCCTAAGGTTGCACATGACTGACGGATTAAGCATTTTGATGAATCAATCTATGTTGCATGACTCATGCTTGCTACCATGATCCCAAATATTTAGAGAGACCTGGAGGATCCTGATGCTTATGATATGATCACACATCTAAAAGAAATGTTCAATCAGAAAGAAAGGACCAAATGATTCAAAACTTTTCAATCGCTACATTCTTGTAAAATGGAGGAAACTAGTGATGTGAGCATAAATGTTCTAAAAATAAAGAGCTATTTGGATCACTGGGAGAGACTTGGCTCTCAATATCCAACAAATTTGGGGTTAGATTTGATCCTAAACTCTTTTCTAAAGTGATATGATACATTCATAGTAAAATACAATATGAATGGTTAGGATAAATATATCTCACAATTACATTCAATGTTGAAAATTGTTGAGAAGAATATCCCAAACAAATGATCTCATGTTCTCATGATTCTGGAAGGACATCTCAAAAAGAACAAAGCCAAGAACTTCAAAGGCATGCCAAAATTTGGCACGACCAACGGGAAAATGGTTTCACAAGCCCAACATGCTAAGAAAAAGGAAAAGTTGGCAAAGGAAGATGCGTGCTTCGAGTGTGACGTCATTAGCCACCGAAAAATGATTTTTTTTTTATTTTTCTTGCAGGGTTGAAAACCAAGAAAGTCGGAGAAGGAACTTCAGGTATTTGATATTAGGTGTGGAACTCACATTTATAATCGGAGAATTGACTTTCATCTAGCACCAGGTATTTGATACTAGGTGTGGAACTCATATTTGTAATTAGTTATAGGAGTTCAGAAGGAGTAAGAAGTTGTGTAACGCCCAAATTTTTGAAATAAAAATTTCATTTACAAAATAGAATAAATTCTTGTTTTCATAAATATATATTCAAGGCAACACCATTTGTTCATAAAACATTATTCAAAATGAGTAATGAAGAAAAGCAACACATAATCTCGAATCATAAATGTACTGATGTGTGTGTACAGTCCCGCCATTTCCTTCTCACGATCCGATAAGTACTTAAAAGACATTTAATCCACAACCATAAGCACAACACTAAGTGAGTTCCCTAAAATACCGGACACAAAATATACATACAATGCATATATAATGAACTTAATCATGAAGTGTCTCTGCCTATTTGTCCGTCAACATAAAGTTGGTCTACCCCTTTGTCCTTCAGCATGAAGGTAGTCCGTCCCCTTGGCTTTCAACATAAAGCTGGTTATAACGCCCATAGATTTGGGTTAGTCAATTTAGAAACAATAATCGTTAAAATTGACTTTTTAATAGAATATTATTTAGATTAAATAATAGTAACCAAAGTTATAGTATATGTCACAAGGATTCCGTACATATAAAGAACGTTAAAAATCTGACTTATAACGAAGAAGTTATGACCCGTCAAAGTTTTACGACAAAACCGGCACGACGCCGCATAACATAAAAAGTAAATTCTTGATAAACTACTTTTTTGCCTTAGAGATCGAAACGAAAGTCGTACTATACATTAAACCGAGATCGTGCATAAAGAGAACATCCAAATCTGACTTCGTTTGAGGAAGTTATGATTTTTTTCTAAGATTTTGCATAGCAATGCACAACCCGTAAATCGAATTTTAGATCGATCGATTTTAGCCAACACAATCTAAACGAGAATCAAAGATCTCGTTAATACGAGCTCAAGGATATAAAGACAGATCAAAACGGACATTGGATGACAAAGTTATGAACTTTTAACGGACTTTAACTGTGTAAGCCTGTTAAAATATAACTTTAAAAATAAAGTAAAAATTAGCCGACGGAGTTTAAATGAATGTTGTAGATCACATTGCTACCTACGCATGCATATAAAGAACCTAAAAAACGGAGCTCATATGCAAACGTTATAGAATTTTGAAGATAATTAATCTTTGGGTTAAGCTCCAAACCTGACACGTGGCAAGATCTGGACCGTTGCTTCCTCCCCACACTTGGCCATTAGATGTTGACACCTATCCACGCACGCCCAATGTAACATGTAGTACAACCAGTGTACCTATTTTGTAAGCGCAACTTGCAGCCTATAAATAGAGCTCGTTACTTCTCATTTTTTCACCACAATTCATTCCAATTATCTCCCAAACACCCCCAAACCTTCACGGTTTTTCCCTAGCACCTCTTAGGTGTTAGTAGCGTCTACCGGAGCACCAAAAGGCTGTGAGAATAAGAGCTTTTGACTCAAAATTTATGCATGTGCAGAGCCGGGTGCCTTGCTAAACCCCTTTGTAAATGAGTTATGTTTACCCTACTTTAAGTATAACTTATATTTAGTTCATTATCGTTAATATGAACCTATAAGCAAGATTTATCAGTGATTCCATGTCGTTATACAGATTGATCTACATACGAGATGGTGTTTAGGCAGTGATTTAGAGAGGTGTTTAAAGTGGGATTTCCAAACAGTATACTTTGTCAAACCCCAAAACCGGGGCAGAAACGTTCAGGGATGGAGGACGTCATGTATAGTATCATAACAATGCAAAAAAAGTAAACAAGCAATAACTGTTGGATTAGTGTCTAAGGCTGTAACTATATTTGGTAAGTACTTGATCCGATTATGCATGGTCCTTTTGGGTTGCCTTCACCATAGCAACTTGAGAGGATGATTTATTAAGAGAGGAGATATTGTTGTTTGTATATTATGAGAATAATATATTAAAGGAATAATATTGTTATTTGATTAATATAAGTCATATATTAATTAAGAATTAATTTGGTGACTTAAATAGGTTAATTGAATAAAGGGGCATAAACTGTCAAATGTGTGATAGTTGTGTTTTGGGCTATGTATCCTTATAGATAATGGAGTGGACGAAATTTAGGGTTTGGGAAACTTAAATTCGTCCAAGCCTAATATCTAGGAGGATCTTGGATTGCTTAGGGCCTAAGTTATTCAATTAGGGTTAAAGGTGAAACCCTAGTAGCTCATAGTATAAATAGGACCCTAGGGTGAGGGAAATCGGCACTCATGCAAGGCAAGAAACCCTAGGGCCGATTTTTCATCCTCCTCTCTATCTCTCAAATCATCTTCTTGCTAGTTAATGTTTGTAAGCCATTAGAGGAGTGACAATTGTGACTCTAAGCTCCAAGAAACATGAAGTATCAAGCAAGTAATCCAAGGTATTTTTCTAGATCCTAATTCATATGATTAGAATCACTTGTTTACATTAGATCTAGTATTGTAAGTCTTGGATTCAATGCATGTTCAATTAGAGAAACCTAGATCCAAGCAATTAGGGTTTGCATGTGCACATAGGAAAGTTCTTGTTGCTCAAACCCATTAATGGTATCAGAGCTTTGATTGATTTCTATTGACTTGATGCATTGGTGAATTGCTTGTTGCTTAAAAAATTCGATTTTGGTCCTCTGCCTGATGAACTCGGCGAGTAGCTCCAACACGGAGAGTCCATAGTGGGAAATCGGCGAGTTCGAGCGTCAGAAAGAGGGAGTTTCAGGATTTCTTGCAGTTTTACATGAGGAAACTTGCCTTAAATGTTTTGGGTCATTAAATTCCGATTTTAACCATATATATGAGTATATTCTTGACCTAACAAAAGATAATTACTAATTAGTTGAATAATAATTTCCTTATGTTATAATAATTGATTATTTGAATTGAATTGGTGCATTGTTTTGCAAGTAATATTGAATAAGATCAAATTGAGATAATCTAATTGTTGATTTACATTATTTGCTATTTGATCCTTATGTTTTGAAAAGTTTAAATCTTGACCTCAAATTTTTAAATTTATTTTTGTGATTAAAAGTTTAAATAAATTTAAATTTCAAACCCTAAGAATTTTACAAGTTTAAAATTCAACCTATACTAATATATTATTACATGCTTAATATATATATATATATATATATATATATATATATATATATATATATATATATATATATATATATATATCTGTGTATGATTAAATATGTTAGTCTTACCGTTAGTAGGCCTCATTCACGAAGCCAGTCTATAAGGTGGGTATAAGGTTGCTGCCTATAAAATGGTGCTTAATGGGTGTACACTCACACCCACCGTTTGCTTGACTGGTGGAGGGTCGTTAGCCGAACGAGTAGGATAGGCCAAACCTCTTCTCATTAATAAGTATAATGAATCTATTAAAGTAACTAAACTATTTTATAAAATTCCCAATCTTAGTTACTTTAGGAAAAGTGAATTGTCGCAATCCCATGAAATTACACTTTGCACCCTTGTTTAGATGTTAGTGGAGCGTGTGTGGCTAACCGGCACACTAATTGGTTCTAAGCAAAGGTGGAAAAGGGTGATTCATTGCTTGTCATAGTTTGATGGAGCGTTTGTGGTTTACCGGTACATCGAATAAGTGATTGTAACAATGAAGGCACCGTGTAAATTTGCATGGTTATTCACACCCGCTTTGTGATCCTCGGTATGCCAGTCACAAACTAGAAGGGCATATCGAGATTTAAACATGCCGTTGAAAAGTTCAATGATTCTAAAAATCTAGGAATTCTCAATACATTTAAAAATTAAAGATTATGTTTCTCGTGGTGAAGAATTAGTGAATCGTCATTCACTTACCTCCAAATTATTTGAATGTTGGATTACGGTATCCCTTTTCTAATGTGTAAATAATGTTATTAGGTCCTAGCCCTGAATTTCCATTTTGGGTGTTAATTAGGGACATAACTCTAATCAACTTTGTTCCTTTCTAATTGTAGATGTCTAATGCAAACAACGCTACTGCGAGCTCGTTCACGCTAATGAGCCTTTGTCAAAAAGTAACTTTTGATGGATCGAACTTTAGCGAATGGATAAGATACATTCGCACGATCGCTCATTACGAGGACAAGGAGTATGTTCTCGATGAGAAGCTCGAAAAGATCAATCAAGAAACGGCTACTCCCGAAGAAATGGTTGTATTTGAAACATATGAGCGTGATGCAACGAAAGTCCATTGCAGCATGATAGCCACTATGAACTTCGAATTCCAAAAGTCCTGTGAGGACATGTATCCTTATAAGATGCATCTAGACTTGATGGAGCGTTACCACCAAAGCACGAGGCAATAGCGCTATGAGATCATAATGAATATGATCACTGCTAAAATGGGAAGTGGAGAATCTCTTAGCGTGCACTTGCAAAAGATGCAAAGGCATGTCGATCATCTTCGCAAGTTGATTGTCAACTTTGGGGAAGATTTGGCTATCGAAATTGTTCTTCACTCCTTACCCTCATGCTACAATCAATTTAGGATGACCTACCACATGAACAAGAAAGAGGTCACCCTAACTGTTATGGTTGCAGATAACCTAGGAAATGATGTGTTGTGTATGGGTTCTTCCAATAGTATGGATAAAGCATCTTTGTGGCATTGTCGTCTATGACATGTCAACAAGAAGCACATGGCCTAACTCCAAAAGGATAGAGAGTTGGATTCATTCGACCTTAGGGAAGATGACACGTGTGAATCTTGTTTACTTGGAAAGATGACCAAATCACCCTTCATTGGCACTTGTGAGAGGGGTAAGGGTTTATTGGATCTCATACATACCGATGTATGTGGGCCCTTTAGATCCACCACAAAGGATGGGAACCGCATCTACGTGACTTTCACCAATGATTATAGTAGATATGGGTATATCTACTTAATCAAGCACAAGTCAGAAACGTTTGAAAAGTTCAAAGAATTCAAACATGAAGTGGAGAATCAATTGGGCAGGAAAATCAAGATGCTTCGATTCGATCGAGGAAGAGAGTACCTAAGTCTTGAATTCCACGACTATCTCAAAGAATGCAGAATAGTTTCGCAATTGACGCCACCTAGGACTCCACAGTTATATGGTGTGGAAGAAAGGTGTAATCGAACCCTGTTAGACATGGTTCGATCTATGATGAGTCGTGCTTCACTACCTATCTCATTCTGGGGGTATGCCTTAGAGACTGCCGCCCATATCCTTAATCGAGTCCCTACAAAGAAGGTTGCCAAAACACCTCACGAGATGTGGACAAGGAAAGCTCCCTCGTTGGCACATATCAAGGAGTGGGGTTGTGAGGCTTTCGTAAGAAAAGAGACTCACGACAAGCTTAAACCTCGAAGTGAGAGATGTATTTTCATGGGCTACCCGCAGAAGTCCTTTGGATATCTCTTTTATTGACCGAGTGACAATGTTTTCTTCGTTGCGAGGAGAGGGGTTTTCCAAGAGTGAGAACTCATAATCCAAGGAGACAGTGGGAGGCAAATCGATCTTCAAGAGATTCAAGAGTCGAGTGATGAAGGAACCGTTAACGCTGGCGCTCAACCCGAGGAGGAAACTTCGGTTGAACCAATTGACGAGTCCTTACCTCTTAGACACTCCGAAAGAGTTAGATTTCAACCCTAGTTTTATGGTTTTCATATTACTACCGAAGGGGATATGTATATTAGTGATGGTACAGTAATAAATCTAGATGAACCTAATAGCTATAAGGAAGCCATGGCAGGCCCAGAGTCTATAAAATGGAAAGAGGCAATGGACAGCGAGATTCAGTCCATGTATGACAACCAAGTTTGGAATTGGGTTGACAATGTGCCCGGACGTAAGACGGTTGGGTGCAAATGGATCTTCAAGAAGAAGACTGACGTCGATGGGAAAGTGCACACGTATAAAGCACGACTAGTGGCGAAGGGCTTTACTCAAACTCCCGGAGTTGACTATGATGAGACCTTCTCACCAGTTGCTAAGATAAAATCTATTAGGGAAATGCTATCCATTGTTGCATTTCATGATTATAAGATATGGCAGATGGATGTCAAGACTGCTTTCCTTAATGGGAAGTTGGCTGAGGATGTTTACATGGCTCAGCCAGAGGGTTTCGTCGATCCGAAGCATCCTAATAGAGTGTGCAAGCTTGAGAAGTCTATTTATGGACATAAGCAAGCGTCTCGCAGATGGAGTCTTTGCTTCGATGAGAAAGTCAAAGAGTTTGGATTTGTACGAAGTGAAGATGAATCATGTGTATATGTCAAGGCTAGTGGGAGTATATTTAGCTTCCTTGTTTTGTATGTCGATGACATACTGCTCATAGGAAACGACGTCCTGACTTTGCAGGAGGTTAAGTCCTGGCTCGGGAAGTTCTTCTCTATGAAGGACCTCGGAGAGGCTTCCTATATTTTGGGAATAAGGATAGTGAGATAAAGAAGTAAGAGACTAACAGGACTTAGTCAGAATGCTTACTTAGATAAGGTACTAAAACGTTTTAGTATGGAAAACTTGAAGAAGGGAGAACTACTGATACAAAGTAATGCTAAGTTGAGTAAGACTCAAAGTCCGAGTACCGAAGTCAAGATAGCTGAGATGAGCCAAGTAACTTATGCTTCCACAGTTGGCTCAATCATGTACGCTATGACTTGTACTCGACCTGATGTGGCCTTTGCTTTGAGCATGGTCAGTAGATATCAAGGGGACCCTGGCAAAGGTCATTGGATTGCAGTCAAGAATATACTTAAGTACCTTCAGAGGACCAAAGAATGGTTCTTAGTCCTCAAAGGGAGTGATGACTTAAAGGTGCGAGGGTATAGTGACGCCAGCTTCCAAACCGATTGGGAAAACTACCGTTCGCAGTCGGGCTGGGTCTTTACCCTGAAAGGAGGACCAGTGACTTGGAAAAGTTCCAAACAAGAAACCGTAGTTGATTCAACGTGCGAATCAGAGTACATTGCAGCAAGCGAAGCGCCAAAGGAGGCGATGTGGTTGAAGAACTTCATTGGTGATCTTGGAGTTGTGCCTACCATAAAGGAGCCTATGGAAATCTTCTGTGATAATGAGGGAGCGGTTGCCTTGACCAAGGAATCGAGGGATCATGGTAGATCTCGGCGTATCGACAGAAAATATCACTTTATTAGACATCAAGTAGAAGAAGGTCACCTCGTAGTGAAGAGCGTATCGTTAGAAGATAACACAACAGATCCGCTTACGAAGGGACTGAGTAGGGTTAAGCATTTGCAGCACGCTAGGAGCATTGGGCTGAAAGACGATATTAGTTTAGATTAGATAGTTTTGAAACATGTAATAAATATGTGTAATTGACATTTGATGATTAAATAAAAGAGTATTATTTAGGAGTAAAGATATTGTCTTATGTTAATAGTTTAACTATTGTTTCACTTTGCATGTTTTGACTTCCTGAATAATTAAGTTATTAAGAATAATTGAAATATTCGAATGGTCCACAATCGTTCATATGTTGCAAGTAGGTATGAATGAAGATTGTCATGAATTGGAGTGTAGATTGTCTAAAAGGGTATTAGACATAGCAAAGGTTTGGTACAACATTTGTGAGTGCTTATGAACAAGTTTTCAGCATTGGAATAAACACGCGCTTGCTGGAATCATTTTTTGGAATGTGATACAAGTGATCGCAAGACGACAATATCATATGGTCTTAAAACCAAGATATATGGTTTGTTGTTAATTACTTGGTTGTGCATTGATAATGCAAAACCACATCAGTAAATTGATGTTATAAAACGCATTGTTGTGTATAGTTGATTAGTAGATAGTAACTGCATATAAGTCGAAGTTTATCTGTTACTTTTATCCTAAGAGAATAAAAGCGATATCACGGCCGCTCGATGCTTTGATTTGACTTATGTGCCGGGCCCGGTCAGGACTGAATTGATGTGTTCAATTAAGTTCTATGTCAAATGAATCTGAGATCGAGAAAACAAAATGTTGGACAATAAGTTCCATAAGATTGTCCACATAATATCTAAACAGAGGACTGTACGATCCCTTATCTAAAGGACAGAAGATTGATAAGATCAGAGTTGACAGCGTCTTTGAGAGCTACGAGTGCTAATCGGTTTGTATTTGCATATATAGTTAGTAGACTTATCCAAGTAGGAGACTGTTGGATTAGTGTCTAAGGCTGTAACTATATTTGGTAAGTACTTGACCTGGTTATGCATGGTCCTTTTGGGTTGCCTTCACGATAGCAACTTGACAGGATGATTTATTAAGAGAGAAGAGATATTATTGTTTGTATCTTATGAGAATAATATATTAAAGGAATAATATTGTTATTTGATTAATATAAGTCATATATTAATTAAGAATTAATTTGGTGACTTGAATAGGTAAATTGAATAAAGGGGCATAAACTGTCAAATGTGTGATAGTTGTGTTTTGGGCTATGTATCGTTATTGATAATAGGGTGGACGAAATTTAGGGTTTGGGAACCTTAAATTCATCCAAGCCTAATATCTAGGAGGATCTTGGATTGCTTAGGGCCTAAGTTATTCAATTAGGGTTAAATGTGAAACCCTAGTAGCTCATAGTATAAATAGGACCCTAGGGTGAGGGAAATCAACACTCATGCAAGGCAAGAAACCCTAGGGCTGATTTTTCATCCTCCTCTCTCTCTCTCTCTCAAATCATCTTCTTCGTAGTTGGTGTTTGTAATCCATTAGAGGAGTGACAATTGTGACTCTAAGCTCCAAGAAAGAAGAAGTATCAAGCAAGTAATCCAAGGTATTATTCTAGATCCTAATTCATATGATTAGAATCACTTGTTTATATTAGATCTAGTATTGTAAGTCTTGGATTCAATGCATGTTCAATTAGAGAAACCTAGATCCAAGCAATTAGGGTTTACATGTGCACATAGGAAAGTTCTTGTTGCTCAAACCCATCAACAACATCATCCATTGCATTAATAGTATGAATTAATACAAGTCTGTTCTTTCATAATAAAAAGACATCAAAACAAGTAATCAAAATAAAAGACGTGTCTTGAGCATGCGCCATCTTTTCAAAAACCTGGTCGACTATAGCTGTCTACCTGTGACCTGAGAATACAAGTTATTTTGAAAGAGTTTATCAACATTAAAGCTGGTGAGTTCATAAGAATTTAGTGTGACTATTTGTATAAGTTTGATGAAAACGTTTGTAAATGTTCAATGTAAATGTTTGTAGTAAATGTTTGTAAAAAATATTTGTAACTCCTAGAAACTCCTATATTTTCTACTAAACGTAGCCGTCTACCAAGGCATCAAATTTTATGTATGTTTTATTCTTGTAAGAGTGTGTATGTTCCCAAGTGTGACTATCATTAACCAAAAACATAGTTTTACATTACCATTTATGTGAGAAGATCACAAAGTGAATGCAATGGGGAAATAATAAAGTAATGTAGTGTTTTATTATAGTAACTACTGTTGTACCAACTACCTTAAACCAATTGTTATTTAAGGTATAATGTGATATGATTGCACCATACTATCGACTAATAACACGACGATGAAAGACGTTGGAAGAAATGACATTTGACACCCATAGACTTGCAAGTCCCACTGTAGCGAACAACAAGGTGTAGGATAGTCAATCCAGTATACATCTATACACAAATTCACGTTCTCCCTCTAGGAGACTCTGGATACAAAACGAGCCGTGACAGGTGATTCCATGCCCAGAAATCGTGTCTCACATTTATGTTATAGTATTCTTGTATATGTATTATGTGTACTAGTGTAATGTATGTTCTCTCTGTCTAGTGTGTAGTATGTCCTCTTTGTTTCTCATATAGTATGTTCGTTCTGTTTCTCATATAGTATGCTCGTTTTGTTTCTCATATGGTATATTCGTTATGTTTCTCTTATAATATATCCTCTTAGTTTCACATAATAGTAAGTTTGTATTGACTCATAAATGAACTGACTCTTGTATGTTTCGTTGTACTAGAAATAACGAGTAGTGTCTTCCTGACCTATACCTATGATAGTTTACTAGTAATTTCTATAGTTTGAAGAAATGAAGGTATGCTTTTGCTACCCAAAGGTACTGAACTTATGGATAATACTTTTATATCTACATACATATACATAATATATAACTAATATTTAGACGAAATTCGAACAAATAACCGATACCCGAAGGCCACATCTAAACGAGGAAAAGGAAATAAAGCGGGTTATCAGTCCTAAGTCCTTTAAACATTACTTATATAACTATACATATATAGACATGCATTTGACAATATATAAGTTTCAAGAAGTTTTGTAAAACCTTTGAAGAGTTTAATAATAAATAATGATGACTTGTTGTCAATTTATAGGATGATTTAGAAGCAGTTTGGCATATAAGAACAAGTTTAATAAGGAGTTTAGCACGAAAAACAGTTTGATAAACGTTTTGAAGTAGTTTGTTTGATAAAAAAGCTAAAATAATAGAAAATCCATTTGTTTGATAGTTATTAAGCACATGTGATTGATATAATAACCAAAATGTTTCAACTTGTATTCCCCACTCCCCCCCCATAAAAGCATTTAAAATTATTTAAAAGATAGATTAACGGGTATTAACTCACCTATAGTTAGTGATACAGAAGTATGTTTGTGTTAGGTTTTGAGCATTCTAACACTCCTAAGTGTACATACAACCCTAAATACCTTGAATTTATGTATTCTCTATTATATATGGAAATATGAACTTTCCAAGGCATTCATCCTAACTAGCATAATAACATTGATTCATATGAATATATCAAGTTAGAGTTACACACCTCCTTGATGTAGAATGTCTTCATGAAGCTTGAGTGCCTAGTGTCCCAAGTGTGACACCTCAAATGGTTCACACAACATCATATGCACTTGGAAAGACTTGAGAGAATATACACACTTCATGAAAATCGGCTAGCCCTTTCTATCCCTCATAGTCTAGTGCCGATTTTTTCCACAATAAGATGCTTATATAGTTAGTGACAATTAGGGTGAACCCTAATTGTCATGGCTTTCCATTTCCTTGGATCCATGGGTTCAAATATACCATGAAGCATCCATGGAGCATCTTATGGATTTTAGCCCAACTTGATAATCCATGAAGCATCAACCCACTATACAAGTATCGATGATTTACACAATCAACCCATATATTTAATCAGTGACCCCTTCCGATGCTGCCACTGAACCAAGACCAAGGGTACCTCCTTGTTCCTCAGAACCTTGATTTTCCGATCTCTGATTGCCACTGGTCTCTCAGCATAATTCAGGCTCGCATCCACCTGAATATCCTCCAATGGAACCACTGCCGACTCATCGGCTATACACTTCCGCAATTGCGACACATGGAAAGTGTCGTGAATTTGACCCAACTCTGCTGGCCAATCCAAACGATAGGCTACCCTGCCTACCCTCGCGACCACCCGAAATGGACCAATATATCGGGGCCCCTACTTGCCCCTCTTCTTGAATCGAATCACTCCTTTCCAAGGAGAGACCTTCAGGAGCACAATGTCGCCAACCTGAAACTCATGCTCGAACCGGCGTCTGTCCGCATAACTCTTCTGACGACTCTGAGCGGTCAACAACCTCTGTCTGACCTGCTGGATCTTCTCTGTCGTCTGGAGTACAATCTCTATACTGCCCATCACACGCTGTCCAACCTCTCCCCAGCAAATGGGGGTCCTACACCTCCTCCCATACAACAACTCAAAGGGTGCCATACCAATGCTCGAATGATGGCTGTTGTTGTAAGAAAACTCTGCCAAGGGCAAATACGGGCCACAATTTCCCCCCGAAATCTAATACACATGCCCGAAGCATATCCTCGAGCGTCTGAATCATTCGCTCGCTCTGAAGTGTCCACAGACACCACCATGGTAAACTCTAGTTCAGTTGTGACAACCCAAGTTGTCCCGTTACATTTCCCCGTTACCGTTAACGGGATATTCCACTGTATAAAAGTTCCGTTAATTAGAGGGCGTCAATTTAATAAACATTCCATTTGGTTACATTTAACATGCCGTTAAGTCCTGATAAAAGGAAATAAAAACACAGGACACACATTTCCATTTATCTGGAAAATGTTAAGTTTTATTATTACGACCACTAAATCGGGTGCGACCAAAAGCCCCGTTTAACGGCAGTATCGGGTAAAATTCCACTGAGCCCCGACTATGAACCCTATATAAGGGTGAGTGGAGTCCATTGGAGACTTTTTACACTCTCTCTCTATACTCTCTCTCTAGACCCGTTTTCGCCCCGAATCCGCAACCAAACGCTTCCAAAGTGTAAGTCCGCTTACCCTAGCTTGTTCTAAACATTACTACTTGTAGTTATAGCCCAAAAACCATCCAAGAAGGCATGGGATAAGGAGTTTACGGCCCAGGAACACTCTAGGGCCGTAAACCCCTAAAATGGTGCCAAACATGCCTTTAAACTTTCCTTTAAGCTTAGAAACTAATTAGAGATCTAGCCTAGGAGTGTTTGAACATCAAAACACAATGATTGAGGGCATAAAAGAGAGTTTATGGCCCAAGCACATGCTTAGGCCGTAAACCCCTCTAAACCATGTCAAAATGCCCCAAAAAACACTCCCAAACCACCCTTAGACTTCATACATAATTTAGGGACTTAGTAATTGGGGTTTGGATCAATTAAACACATCAAAATGAAGGATAAAAAGGAGTTTATGGCCCAGGTTTATACCAAGGCCGTAAACACCCCAAATCATGCCCAAGGTGTGGTATTGCTTCCCCAAATGGCCTTAGACATTTACCATAAAATACTATGATTGAAACAAGGACTTAAAGACATGAAATGGAGGGGTAAAAAGGAGTTTACGGCCCAAGCAAGTGTCTAGGCCGTAAACTCCCCAAAACACATCCAAATGTTAGATTTAAACCCCCAAAATAGCATCACACTCCATTAGAAATTACTAGAAAGGTAATAGGGGCTTGAACCTGCACAAAACTCTAAGGGTGAGAGTTTACGGCCGTAAACTCCCTTAGGAGTGTCCCTAGGCCATAAACTCCAATATAAAGCCCTTAGGAGCCTTGAACCCACTCATGCCTTTTAGGAAAAGTGCTTAGAATAATTCCATGATGCAAGTAGAAGCCTTAAACACCCTAGCACCCATCACCATGAGTTTACGACCATAAACTCATGGTGAGATGTCCTTGGGCCGTAAACACAACATTGGGAGTGTACTCTTGGATAGTAAGCTCCATTCCTTAGCCATTGACACCCTTAAACGCTACCCGGGACACCCAAACACTTAACCAAAGTGTTTTCTGCTCCTGTGAGCGCGTATATTTGTTTAATTAGTATTAAATATGCTAATTGTATGTGAACATATGTTATCATATGTTAAATAGGTCATTGTGTGTGTTCAAGTCCTTGCGTGACACCGAACGCCCAAACGGCACCTTCGTCGGACCTACTTACACCAGGTGAGTTCATACCCCTGAATGAACCTTTTAAATGTTTTTACATGTTTTATAGGGGGGAATACAAGTTAAACATGCCAGTTATCATATCAATCACATGTTATTGATAACCCGAATGCAGAAGACTTTATCACTGTACACTGTTTTACCGAGTAGGACACTATAATGGTTTTCAATTGTTTCAAAACTCGTACTTATACTGTTTTAACTAGATTCATTTTAAACTGGTTTATGAAAGATTTTCTAAGGTTTTCCAACATATTTTACAAAAGAATACAATTTGTGATTTTCTCTGGACATAAAGGTTTTTCATCAAAGATTCCCTTTTTCGACATATACTTTACTTGTTAAATACTGCTGCATCGCTTATACTTATTTTATACTCTTACTCTGTGACGCTTTCACTTATACTTGAAGTCACTTATACCTGATGGTCGTTTTTACTTATTCACACTCTTACTTAGTGATACAATTCTACTTCGCTTATACTTGAGATCGACTCTACTTCACTTATACTCGATACGCTCTTACTTCACTTATTGTCGTCTCTACTTCGCGATACGCTTATACTTATTCGACACTTATACTTCACTTGCGACCACTCCTACTTCACTTGTTAGACACTCCTACTTCACAAGAATCACTTCTACTTGATCACACTCAAGCGTAGTTAGATGTATGTCGGTGCTTGTATAGAGGCATATAAATAATGATTGAGGGACTTAGGAAGGCTTGTATGCCCTATTTCCTTTTCTTCGTTGAGATGTGGTCTGGTGGGATCGGATGTCCATCCGCAGGTCATTTGATTCATTAGTTATATACTATGTATACAAGCTTAGACATACAGGTTACTTCAGCCAATTCAGTTAAGAGTCTCTACCTCTAGTCTACACTTACATTAGAAACCCACTATTGGGAAGTCCCTACCTCTAGTTCAACAGTTTCATTAGAAACCCAGTATTTAGAAGTCCCTACCCACTATTTGGGATGCATCTTCAGGACACGGCCATCTCCGTCGTCTAGTTGGTAACCAGAGTCTCCTGTAGGGAGAGCGGACATTGTGTGTATAGATCTATACATGATTGACAACCCCGCACCCAGACTGCTAGCTACAGTCCCGGCCTACCAAGCCAACGGCTGACAAATGTCACATTTTAGACGCTTGTAGGGCGTCTGGTACTCTAGTCAGTATGGTTACGAGTATCCCGGGTTACCTTATAATTCATGGCTTTAAGGTGACAGTATTTCGCCAGTAATTTACACTGTATGCTGGTAACTCATTTTCAGAGTCACACTGTTTCGACCTTACAAGACGTATCTTTCATTTGATACTGTCTGGGGTCTGTCTCCTCTGTTTTGACCTTACAATACGTATCTTTCATTTGATGCTTTCTGGGGTCCGTATCCACTGTATTCACAGAATCCATTGTATTCACTGTGTTCACTGCGTCCACTGTTTTAGACCTTGCTAGACATATCTTTCATTTGATATTGTCTGCGGTCTGTATTCACTGTTTTAGACCTTACTAGTTGTACCTTTCATTTGGTACCTTCTGGGGTCTGTGTCTCCACTTGTTAGACTGAACCAGGCGTATCGTTCGTTTGATACTTTCCTGGAGTATATGGTTCCTTGCCTTAGTCAGTAGTCCTCACTGCTGAGGCATATGATATTCCCTGATGTTGTTTGCTTTCCTTAATAATCAAATTCAGTATTTTGATAATGGTAGCAACTTAGGGAAAACTACTTTTTACCACACATCACTGACCAGTCTTGGTAGAAGGCTGCTATTATTAAAGAAAATATAGGATTTTCTGGAAAGGACTCTAATACACTGAAATCTCTTAAACTACTACTTTCATTAAAGTTATTTGAATTAAAATGTCACTAAATGCTTATGAACTTACCAGCATTTGTAAAAATGCTGATACCCGCTTTTCAAATAACTTGTATTCTTAGGTTAGCATTAGACAGGTACATCCCAGGAGCAGTTGACGAAGATAGCTTATTACCTTGTTGTACTTATTATATTTGTCTGTATTACTTTGATGTATTGTAATGTAACCATGTAGAAATTATTACTATTAATGCAATGTTTTGTTGTACTTCGATTACTATATGCATGTGTTGTGATACTTGACATGACGTCATCCACCCCAGAACGTTTTCGCTGTTCCGGTTTTGGGGTGTGACATCATTTCTCATATTCATCTTCGATACGAGCACCAGGTCAGCTTTTGGCCGCACAGCTGAACCCCCACAAGGTCACACATAACATGATCCAAAATATCTCACTAACTTCCTCCCCGTGACCACTATCACGGCCCAGTGAGATGCAAGTCACGGATTTCCCTTTTCCTCATAAAAATACAATCCAATCGAAGATCGACTCAGCTCTAACCTCTGGCGTCTGCTGCGCATATTCTCCCGCGCGCCTCGATGACCCTCCCGACAGAGACGGAGACCCCAGTCTCTCCCCGGTTTAACCACTAGGCTCCAAAAAGTCACCACTAGGGCTACTCAAGCCTAAAACTCTTCTGCATCATGCACTTATTGGAGAACACTCCATCATCACACTCTCTTGTCGCCTAGTGGGTACTATGGCTTCCCGCAACATTACAAAAGCCTCTGACTAGTGAGTACTACGGCTCCCCGTAGTATCACAAACGCCAACTAACTAGTGAGTACTACGGCTCCCCGTAGTACCACGACTCCCTCCCTATGACTTGTGAGTACTACGGCTCCCCGTAGCACCACAACACCCTCTAATTGGCGAATACTATGGCTCCCCGTAGCATCACGACTCTCTCTCTCTTTCTGACTTGTGAGTACTACGACTCCCCGTAGCATCACAACACCCTCTGAATGGCGAATACTACGGCTCCCCGTAGCTTCACCCTATACTCTCATTCTCATTACAACGCCACACTATGTTCAGTAACTCATGCACCAAAGACTATCATAGAAAGTTACACACACACTTGCCCCGATATGCATTAGAGACTCTGGCGGCAACCGCCATAACATAGAACCTACCTCTGCGGAGATCCACTTCCTTAAATAATCCCTCTTGATGACAATACACGAAGGGCTCCCACTGGAACCATGGATACATGATACATCACTAATCATCTTAAACCCAAGACTCTAAATAACTCCGAAATCGGGACGCTATATGCGGAAACCACAGAACACCCTAACAGAGCATCTCAATGTCCTGCCTCTACCATTGATTCCCTTACTCCCAGCACCACACACATACAACAATACATTTCCTTTGAATCCCATAATAATTTCCTATTTCACTCAATGCGCAACTCCAGTGCATCCAAATACTCAATTGGAATACAAGGAAGGCGCTAACTCTTCAGAACACACTGATGATCCTCCGAAACCCTTTCCACTACTGCTCAAAATCCAAGCAAGAATACACATCCCAGCCCAGGAGTTAGCTACTCGACAATCTTCTACCCATATTTCAACCCAGAATTTCTCAACTGCCCATACCATCATTACGAGTCTTCCACTTGAAACGACTCTGACCACCACCAGATTCCTGACCATTGACCACCCGCTGTGGAGACACCCATCCTTCTCTCACACATATACCACATGCATTATCTCGCCCTGTACCTTTCCTTGATCACTAATAAGCCTGATCTCATGAATTCAAGCCGCAGGTTTCTGTCTCCAACCCCTAACCGCTCTTGCACAAATCTCTGGTTCTCTCAATAAAGCACCCGGTTCTCCCCCACTTAGCTTTCGAACCATCACTATTTGACACACCAACAACCTCACAAACCATTTTCACCAGCAATAACGCACCTGCCCCTGGAAAGTGCTACGCAACGCCCGATAATCCCCTTTTAGGAAATCAATCGATCTCATAACTCTGAACCTCAGATGAAATCCTCAAGAAATTCTCGTCACGACTGCCTCTAGTCGTTCCAAGTCTCGTACCAATCCAATACCAAACAAATCAACTGTCCAATAACATCACTGACTCATAGACTGGACCACGAAATCATCATACTCCCCCACCTCGACTCATCAACCGACGTTCCAACACCTGGATCATCCCAAGAACAGGGACCCACTCCCATATTCAATACCCAATATAGATAGGAAAACCACTGCACTGATAAACTCAATTGGACTCCCCACTAATACCTCTACAATACGCCCTACTATACTCAAATAGGTGTAATGTGGTCCTCGACTATCTCAGTCCAAACTGACTATCTGCGCATAGTAAATTACTGCCTCGCGGCACACATGTTACCTGATACTCTGATGGAAAATCATCATCTATGACAACCTGCAGCGTTTACCCCCAAACCCAAAACTTAAACATCATGCCTCTCATGTTTCGCAAACGAACATAAATAGCACCACCCAGGTCATAGAAGGTGACTTCTCCTCTATCGACTGATTGCTCAACTCAGACCGAAATTCTCCCCTCCTTACCAAAATACTCTGAAAGGCTCTCGACCTCCCTCTCAAGGGACACCTCTTCGAACTCAATCATGGCCCACTGGCCTAAAACCCATAGCGTCCAATCTCTACCTCATCAATCATGACCAGATAACCGAGGAACTACAAGCGTCATTCACCACAAACCATGGTACTCATCCCATGACATCTCTTCTCAATATGCTCCGGTATATGGTACCCGAACCATAGCATCACTCCTCCATCCGCTCTGATGTATGGTACTCGAACCATAACTTCACTCCTCGATCCGCTCCGATGTATGGTACTCGAACCATAACATCACTTCCTCAATCCGCTTCGATGTATGGTACTCGAACCATAACATCACTTCCTCAATCCCCTTCGATGTATGGTACTCGAACCATAACATCATTTCCTCAATCCGCTCCGATGTATGGTACTCAAACCATAACATCACTCCTCAATCCGCTCCGATGTATGGTACTCGAACCATAACATCACTCCTCCATCTGCTCCGATGTATGGTACTCGAACCATAACATCACTCCTTAATCCGCTCCGATGTATGGTAATCGAACCATAACATCACTCCTCCATCTGCTCCGATGTATGGTACTCGAACCATAACATCACTCCTCCATCTTCTTCGATGTATGGTACTCGAACCATAACATCACTCCTCAATATGCTCCGATGTATGGTACCCGAACCATAACATCACTCCTCAATCTGCTCATTAGAAGCTTCAGAATACTCCCTGTATCAAGTATGGGTCCTCTACTTTCAGTAGTACAGGCCCATACTACCTGCCACATCTAGCCATACTTTCCACACGGACTATCTTGGAGCTCCTAAGTAGCTGCTCGACCTTCTCGTTTACCAATTCTGTCACACGTGCTCGCTCCCCAGCAAAATTCTCTACTCTGCCAGCGCACTCATCTGGCTAAGGTTACTCCCTAGGCTCTTCCTAGATTCCCACACTTCTCTGCCATCAGCTGCTGAAGAGCTCCTAATGATGCCAGCCATCTACCTCCTGAATATCGTCATATTCGCTTGGTAGCTGACTCCCATCATCGAGAGTTCCACAAAGCATGAATCAAGCAGCATTTGAGCATCGAAGAATACATAGGACTCACTCTGGGTGATAACTCTGCTTGCTCTCCTCATCCTCGAAAGTACCACCGAACTCTGCAACTCTTCCCCTCGCGGGTTCTAACTATTCTTTCTCTAAGTACCACGGTATTCATCTAGGTATCTCCCCTAGATTACTCCTCTACTCAAATCCCCTAAAGGATTCCAACTATATATTCTCACTCATCACATACTCAAAAGCACATTGCATATAACAGCAATCCCTAGGCTAAGGCATCACAAATCAGGCCACTCTAGTCCTAAGATATGAAATACCTAACCTGTCTGTAGCATGCAATAATATCTCATAAAGTGCATCATAAATATCTCATGACACAAAAGTAAGGGTATTTTGGGAAATCAGCGTTCGGGCTCTGGCTGATTGCACACACTGCTCTTTCTCGCATTCTCTTTGAACTCTTATTCGCTTAGAAAATTATTTCTTTGAAAACTTTTCTTACTTCCTTAGTTTGACTCCAGATTTACCCAAAGGTGCATCCGAATCCCTCAAACCAAGGCTCTGATACCAACTTGTAACACCGTAAATTTCAAAACAATTTTTCATTTAAAAATAATCGTTTAATTCTTTAAAACATTTTTCTTAAAATCTCATTCATAATCGAATTACAAAAACATAACTCCTTTTTCACTTACATAATAAACCAGGATCCTCAAAACATGACTCTTTCTCTGGTGTGTACAATCGAGCCGGTGCCGTCCCGTGATCCTGAGAGAAACCTGAAACACATAACACAAAACACTGTAAGCACGAAGCTTAATGAGTTCCCCAAAATACCACACATACACATAATAGCCACTCGAGGCTATAACTCTGTGGGTCCGTGGACCCTACTCTGTGAACCTTTCAGTCCTAACTCTGTGAACCCTCCGGTTCTAACTCTGGGAACCTCCCGGTTCTAACTCTGTAAACATGCACAACATAAATCACATAGAAATAATGCAGTACAACACACAACATACATAGCATACAAATACTCTGTCACATAACTCTAGTTACCTACTCAAGGTAAAGTATAGTGAGAAGACTCACCTCGCGTATCTCGATAACCCGCAAATCCCTGAAATCACTCGTGTTCGATCCCCCGAGCTATAATCCTCCTATAATATAATATATCTCTAATTAACACTTTCACAACTAAGGTTGACTAACCCTGTCAAGTCAACACTGGTCAACTCTAGTCAACGGTCAACGATCAACTTTGACCGGACTCGGCGAGTGCACCAAAGCGACTTGGCGAGTCTATACATGTTCACTGACCTCCCTCGGATCCTATCTTGACACGTCGAGTACTTCCCTAACTCGACGAGTTCCACCTGGCATGAATCGTCGGGCCACCACGACTCAAGTCGCCGAGTCTCAAGAACAACTCGGGGAGCTAGGCTTGACTCAGCCCCCTAATGACTCTCCCTGACTCACTGGGTCATCCCCCAACCCGGCGAGTCCACTCGCTGAACACTTTCCGTGAAACCCCGACCCTACTCGCCGAGTCTCAAGAACAACTCGGCGAGTTCATGCCATGCACAAACTCTATTGACCTTCTGAGGTCAGATCTGCTTTCCCAAACCATAGATCTAGCCTCCCCTAGCATGAATGTCACGTAAAGTTTGGAACTTGATGCTTGTATAACCCCCACAAGGCATCGAAAGATGATTTGGTCCCAAAAATGACCACCTAGGTCTAATAACTCCATAATAACCCAAAAAGCCCCAAGGGTTAAGGTCTCTGGACCTCTTTGAGTCCAAATCCAAGGCACAAACTCGAAAAGGGACCATTTGCTTCTTATAATCACTCTCCAAAGGGGTTATAAAACCCTAACTCTAAAGATCAACCCTAAAACTGAAGGAGATTCGAACCATTACCTCAAAATGAAACCTCTGGACTCTGGATCTGCTGGAGTCTCACCTCCTCCTTGCTCTTGCCACCTTCTTCTTGCTAAACAAAGAATACAAAGGCCCAAAAGTGACTTCTTCTCTCCCAAAACGAATTAGCTCTCTTAGGGTTCTCTCAAGGGACTGGTATCCGCAATGGGAGGCTGTAAGTGCCCTTAAATAGGCTCCAAACCCGGGGAACTAGGGTTTCATTAAACAACATGGACTCGCCGAGTCTAGGCGCGAATCCGCGTCCAAAACCGCGATCCTACTCGGCGAGTTTGAGCTCCAACTCGCCGAGTATCCTCACAAAATACCAAAAATATAAGAATGAATAATACCTGGGAATTCGGGCTGTTACACCTTAAGTGTTATTTCTCTCATTTTAGTCTATCCAAATGCATTATGCCATGCAACCCAAGTAGACCATGCCGGGTCGGGTCAAGTCTTACCAATTATAGTTATGGACTTAGACATTAATCCAATAGTCTCCCACATGGATAAGTCTAAAACTATTATTGCAAGTATGACTGCAAGAACCAACTAGCAATCGTAGGTCTCAAAAGCTTCTGTCGAACTCTGACCTTGCCGATGATCTCTGATCTTTGTCAATGACTTGTCCATTAGATAAGGGATCATATATTCCTCCATTCTAGATATCATATGGACTGAGACATGGATTATAATCATTCTCTCTGTCCAATTGTTGTTTCCCGATTTCCGATTTATGACGACTGACTAATTGAACAAATCAAATCAGTCTAGGCCCGGCCGAGCACTTACATTTGTCATCACCAAATCATCGAGGAGCCCATAGATATCGCTTTTATCGAAGGTAAAAGGAATGGATAAAATTCGACTCATATGGCTTGTTCTACTACTTTTTGAATCATACAGAAAGGCACATTTTATAACATCGAGTTACCAATACGTTTTCATGCAATCAATGTATAACCAACTCATAGTAACAACTCATATATCTAGGTTTCATGAATATAAGATATTATCATCTCATGATCACTCGTGATAAAATCCATGAAGTGATTCCAATGAGCGCGGGTTGAATCCAATACTCAGAACATCGGAGCACTCATGAGTGTTGTAGCACCACCTTGTCCAACATCTTAGACCTCTACAAGCCCAACCCATGACAGTCTTGATTCATATCTACTTCCAATATATGACCGACTGTGGATGGTTTGAACAACTTAGTCATTCAGAACAATGACCTAGTTATTCTGGAAGTCAAAACATGCAAAGTGAAATACAATAATAATCGAAACCAATATGATCTCAGAACTTATGAATATAAATAAAACACCTTTTATTTATCAACATATGATTAGACATTATTCATTGTATACTATTTCAGCTACCAACTTTATTCTTGAATTAAGTAATAGTAGTCCCATGCTCTAAGCATGTACACTGTGTTTTCTAAACACTTGTCATGCCATACACCAAGTATGCATACTATGTTTGTCTATGATCTTTACTTTGTGAAATAGATCAATTGAACAAAACTCCAATGATTCTCATTTCATAGTCCCAAATCCTTACTGTAAATACAAGAATTCCAAATTCATGCCACTTACCAAAATCTATTAGATTTTAATCTTATATCCACTGATCCTCTTGTGATGATTATGCTCAAAGTCACAAAGACTTGCCAGCAAACATTACAAAGTATTCTAATGGAGATCAAATCCATGGAAACATCCTTCTTGCATTAAGTTTCCTAATCTTACATAGATTGAATAATTTCTAACTTTGAAACCTTTCCATATTCCATTTTGACTATCACTTCTGAACAAGAGTTGCCACCTTACAGATTATGTCAATATGTTCATTCCAGAATTAACATTATACTTCCAACTGTCCTTGAGCAACCAATCTTTGGTAAACCTTAGATTTTCCTCGACAATTGCTTAATCATTTTAGTCATATCCAATTCTAGACCTTTTACCTTCTTAATGCCCCAGGCATTTGGAAAATTTTGGAAAGGATAAATATAGCACATGTAGTCGATCGTATATCTGAAGCATATGGGACATGATTCATGATGTCTCACATAAAGACTAAACCAGTCTATTGCTATAATATTTCCATTTCAATTTGCCAAGTTCTCATAATTCAGATTATGAAAAACGATGTCGTAATCATAATCGACTTTTAGAACGCAAATAATAGACCCATATATAGAATTTCCTTATGTTGAGCCATTCCAACATGAAATTCATATATATATATATATATATATATATATATATATATATATATATATATATATATATATATATCCTTGACCAAACACGATTAAAACCTCAATTTAAGCTTTTAGATTTGAGATGAAGTATAATTTCCTCTCCCTTAATTATAGCAAAACAACTTTTTCCCAATTGAAACCTTTTGTTTTATATAATTAACATTTCTAACTTGCAAACTTTATTATAATTATCATGATCCCACTAACATGATGATTATTAGCATAACAATTATGCTCCCACTAGCTTTGACATGTACTCAGAAATCACCAGAACTTCTAGAAAAACAATACTTCATTGAAATCTTACCAAAGTTCAGATTTCTGATACTAGATTGCTTTGAAAATTTTTTATCAATATCATACACCTTATCTAAGATAGCTCACAGGTGTGTCTAAAAATTTTTAAGAACTATGAACAAGGATGTCGTAATCATAGTCTCGATTGTTTAGACCTTTGCCACTTCTCACAAGTCCATGTTTGTGTGACGGTTAACCACACACACTCCACTAACGACTTTGAAAATGCAATTATCACAATTGCTATCTAGCTAAAATCTACTTAGTGAAAGTGTTTCCTCAGCATCATTTTCATGAATCGTAGAGAAACCTTATGACACTTAGATTTAATAGTGTATATGTTCTTATCCATGTGAATTGTCAAAACCATAGTCACAAGACATGGATAATGACAAATCCAAATTCACATGGACTGAAATCAATCTTAATTTCTTGCCATCTGGCAGCTCAAGGGCCTGCCATTGCTTCCAAGTTGTTGTGCAATCAATTGAGAACTCTAAGAACTCATATGCAAAGCCAACTTTAATTGGAATGGGCACAGAATATCTCAACACGATAGGTTATAAACCTCAAGTCGTGTGGTAATGAAGAACTTCAGGTTTTATTCTTGATTAGTTCATGAGACTTTCAAGACCTTTAAGACTCTCACTGTCCTCTTGACATATAAGAATCTCTTGTCAAATATTCAAGAGATATTGTGGATTCTAATCAAGACAAACACTTCACACAATTGGCCTTAGTTGGTCTTTGTTTTATCCAAAACATAACAACTTACCAATTTCCAATGTACAAGAGTAGAAGACTTTTACTCTTACATTTGACAAGTGTTTTAAAATTTCTTTAAGACATCTCACTCAAGTTACAATCTTAGAGTATAATTCTAAGAATTGTTTTTGGAACGAAGTATGAATCATCCTTTTGATTTAACCACTTCAACAATTCATAACTCCTCTTCATAACTATTAGCATGCACTTAGAGGATGAATTGTGATAAGGTCTCAAAGTCATTAAGATGGTCTTAAAACATGATACTAAAGTACTCTCCTATCTTTTCAGATTTGAGAAACTTTTATCCGTCTGCCTAACTTGATTCTTCTCATTCATTATGTCATACATCGAAATTTTCAAATGTATCAAAATTACACTTAAGCCTATAAGTATAACCATATTTACTAAACTGTAGTAAATCATGAAGAATAGTCTTAACGATTAATTGTTGTGGGATTGATCAGTGCACAAGAATGTGTACTCGATCCCTTAGTCCTTTACTTGACTCACACATCCATGTGAACAAGTCGTTAGTATTAGTTTTTCCAATGCTTGAAAGTTCTCATTCATCATGTTATACAACTTGCATGATTCCAAGTTTCTATCCAACTGGAACTTGGGTGATGAGAATCTTTCCTTATTTGGTAAATTTAGACACTACCACAAATGAAAGAATCAAATTCATATTTCCACTCTTGCTCTTAATGGAATCTTATAAGCAAATTTTTTTTTTCACAAATGCCATTGTAAGGATATTTTAAAATAAATAAAATCAAAATTTTTCCTTTTATTTTAAAATCTTTGCGGAAAAACTATCCTTACAGTTCAAAAGCACATGAGAACTTTGTTGTTATCTTTTCCTAAGCAATATATCATAACTCGTAAGAAGTAGCTCAAGAATCCGATCATCAAACTATGCGATAGAAATCCATCTACGCGATCAGATTCAACATATTCTTTCTTTAAGTTTCTTCACTTTTCTCTGATTCTTAAAACATCAACATGTGACCCAGTCACATCATGTATCAAGAATCTCAACCTGAAGTAGAGTGAAACTTATTGACTTTAACATCCTTAGGTAAAATTGGCAGCTTCGCAACCAATTCCCCTTTCTTTGGCAATGGACCCTTGATAATAGGACTATCTCAAACTTAGCCTATCTCTTTACCATTTGGTCAACCGAGTTGACTATGGCCGATCTCTTTCCATTCGGAAGAGAGAGCTTTACTGGATATCCAATGTCATCATTGTCAATGTCCATAAAGTTTTAGGAAGTTGATCTTAGCAAATAGCTAAGATTATGAACGGTCTTCTCATAGTCTGTTTTATAGGAGTCCCAAAGGAAATAATTATGTTACTTAGAAAGTAGTTGAGCCACCAACTTTCTCAAGACTTTGACACCCAACTCTCCCGGCTTGTCAATATGTGACTACATCTCCAAGATGTCATCACACATATACCTTTGCTTGCCAATAGGGCTTGAGTGACCTTAAACTTTTCAAGAACTTGATAATAAGGGAGAATAATTGGAGGAGGCGAAAGAAGTATGATTTCCATGGGACATCATCTTCATTTAGGAAAGCTTGTTTCAAGAGATTTGGGAATATCATAAATGTCTAAACCAGACATCTTTTTGGGAGATATTCAAGATAGTTGATTTAAAGTCCCTAAAATATTTGAAGGTAGGTGAATGAAGATTCACCAATTTCCACTAAGATAAAGGAAATTTATTATTAGGTTTTAATTGGTTTTGAAACTCCTAGATTCTTTTGAGATTCATTGAACTTTTTCCAATGACATGTTTCAATCTCGAGTGTGCCCTTCAGGTTTTGTGATTGGGATGCCGAGGATCACAAAACAAGGTGTGAAGTAATCCAAGCTATAAAATATTTGAAGGTAGGTGAATGAAGATTCACCAATTTCCACCAAGAGAAACGAAATGTATTATTAGGTTTTAATTGGTTTTGAAACTCCTAGATTCTTTTGAGATTCATTGAACTTTTTTCAATGACATGTTTCAATCTCGAGTGTGCCCTTCAGGTTTTGTGATTGGGATGCCGAGGATCACAAAACAAGGTGTGAAGTAACCATGAAAATTACTTGGTACTCTTAAGTGTTTAACCCTCAATCGATGTGTCGGTTAACCACACACGCTCCATTGATACTATGATAAAAATTAAGTTACCCTTTGCCTACCTTGTTAAATACGAGTTAGTGGGCCAATTAACACATACACTCCACTAACCGACTTAAACAAAGTGCAAAGTGTAATTTCATGGAATAGCACCTTATTCACATTTTCCTAAGTAACTATGATTGAGTATTTATAAAAGGTTGAGTTGTCACACCCCCAAACCAGAACGGCGGAAACGTTCGGGGGCGGAGGACGTCATATTTCGTATCATAACAGTTCATAGAAAGGAAAGTACACACCACCATATATATTAAAGTTTCCAAAATGTTTACATAATTGTATTCGTTAAATGTTCAAAAGTTAAATACATAAACATCTTTCAAAAGAAGTAATTAACGTCACCACGTTAATCTCCAAAATTTGATTTCCAAATCTGCTTAGCGGTTCCCTGAGAATACAAGTTATTTCAAAGAAAAAGTGTCAACAATTAAGTTGGTGAGTTCATAACGCCATTCGAAAGTTCGTGTATGTTTTCCAGAAAACGCAGTGTTTCAAATGTAAAGAGTTATGATTTGTTGTGTTGAAAATGAAAGTATTAGATCCAGAAAGTCCCATATTTTCCCTAATAGTCGAGATAAGACTTGCTGTGTAAGAAAAACCCTTATTTTCTTATAAAAGTATGAAATGCATATGAATGTTCGTGTTATAAGTTGTAAGTAATTGCACCAGGAAAATCCCTTATTTTCCTATTAGTTGTTTGGTTTGTATCCAGGAAAAACCCTTATTTTCCTAACATAACTGGCAGCCTCTAAGACCGAAAATCGCAAGCAACCGACGTGCTTAAAAGTTGTGGCATAGTTTTATATAGTAAAGCTATACGAAGATCGCACTTGTTAGATGAAGAATAGTTTTAATAGCTACTCGTTCATAAAAGCATAATACCATAATAATTGTATATCCGATGAGTTTTATAACCATACTAAACATAATATGCCTGTAGCGACGTTCTTCATGCGTCGTAGCGTTATGACAAATTGTCACCCCAAAGGACAGACTGTAGCTAACAGTCAGGGCGCGGGATCATGACTTCCCGTATAGATCTATACACATTTGACACGTTCTCCGAACGGGAGACTCTGGTTATATACAGGACTTGAAGCGGTACCTTTTAGCAAAAAGGCAGTATTTGAAGAAGTACATGTCTCACGGATTCTCAACTAAGTCTGTATTAAAGTAATAGTTTTGTATGAAAAGTTTATCCTTTTCACAATGTTTGACAAAGCATAAATCATAAGTTCTTTGAATGTATAAAACGGTTTAGCAACGATGGTTACCCTTGATATGATGTATTTGTATGTAAATGTATAAATAAAACATACTTCTATTTATAAAACATATTGTATCCCAAGAGGGTAAAGCTGTGTTGTGAGGTGTTTTGCATGATAATGACTTCCTAAGATAGTTAAAACAACAGTATGAAAAGTATAGTAAAAGATCGATGTTTCACACGATTATAGTTGTGTATTTACTTGTATTCCCCCCCCCCCCCCCCCCTAAAAGAGTATAAAAAGCATTTAAAAACGTATTTAAAGTGTGTTTGTAGGGGTATGAAATCACTTGAAAGTTTGAATAAAGCGAGCAGAAAACCGGGAAGAGTTTCGTCTCGGGAAACAGATTTTTCCCGGGATTCTCGGGAATCTCGGGAGTGTAAAACTTTCTTCCCACCTTGGATTTGAAAACCGGGCCTTTGGGACGACTCCGAGGGTTGAAACGCAAAGCTTCGGCGCGAGAAAGGAAGGAAATTAGCAAATTCGGCCGGCACCCTCGCATCCCTTTTATAGGGGCTGAGAGGCCTCGTGTACGTGGGGCGTACGCTCGTACGCAGGGCGTACGAGACGTCACGGCTTACCGCATCCTCGGAAGAAACATCGGAGCGATGTGGACAATCTGGAGCCCTTGATTTGAGTACGCGGGGCGTACGAAGGTACACAGGGCGTACCTCGGTCCTATCTGCTGACTCCTCTTCGGATATTACTAAGGATTTATATTTAAATTTAAATTTATTTTAAATAAACTTCTAAAATTCGTATCTCCTTCATACGAACTCCGTTTTCAACGTTCTTTATATCCCCGCGTAGGTGAGATTAAGATCTACAACTTTTGTTTAGACTCCGTTGCCAAATTATGAAATTATTTTTATTATTTATTTATTAAAATGACGTGATTAAGGAATTTCTTTAAAAATTCATAACTTCTTTATCTAACGTCGGTTTTTGCCAGACTTTTTACCGCTGAAATACCATTGTCGAGACCTTCGATTCTCGTTTAGGTCATTCCGGCAAAAAGTCGCTTGATCTCCGATTCGAGTTTTTACGTAACTTCGTATTGCCGGTTTTTGTCGGAAAACTTAGAATGGTCATAACTTCTTCGTTATAACTCGGATTTTAGTGTTCTTTATATGCTTGGAAACCTTAAGACGATATCTATTACATAGCGTACTCCAAACAGAGCCTTTGAATACTTCATTTTTCGATGATATTCTAATTACTTTTTCAAAGAGGTTACAAGACTCGAATTTCAAGGACCTGAAATGACGGGTTGTTACATTAGTTACTTAGTATTTATCATTAATACTTTCAACGAAGGGAGAATTATAGTCCTTGTCCTACCCGTTCGGCTAACAACCTTCCACCAGTCAAGGAAGCGGTGGATCAGAGTGGACACCCATTAAGCTGCCATTTTATAGGCAACAACCTTATAACCCCCCTTATAGAGCGGCTTTGTGAATGTGGCCTACTAACGATAAGACTGACTTGCTCTTATACATATATATATATATATATATATATATATATATATATATATATATATATATATATATATATATATATATATTGTAACAGCCCGGAATTCCAAATATTGATATAATTATGATTTTGGGGGTGTTTTAAGAGGGGACTCGACGAGTTGGAGCCTAGACTCGCCGAGTAGGATCGCAGACCGGGTCGCGGGTTCGCGACTGGACTCGACGAGTCCAGATATGGACTCGGCGAGTCTGCGCTGTTTGGCGAAAACCCTAACCGTTCAGGTTTGGGACGTATAAGAGGCACTTATTGGCCGTCATTGTTCATTTTAGCATTCTGAGAAGAACCCTAAATCGATTGTGTGCATCTAGAGCAAGGTTATAGGCCATTGTTGATTATAGAAGAGTTGTTGTGCAAGGAAGAGAAGGGCTTGGCTAAAAGAACAGCAAGGGAGTCACGTTCTGAGGATTGGGGACACAGAGAGTACATCATCCGGGTAAGAATTCGAGTATACTCTGCTATGTTGATGTGTTTATGGAATTAGGGTTTGTGGAACCCTTTTGTGATTAGATTGAATGCTACCCTAGTCCCCCAAACGATTGTAACCCTGTATTGGGACCTTTGGAGATCCAGAATGTCCCATGCCTGTACATTTCGGGAATTGATGAAGGTTTTGGATTGGAATCCTTATGCCTTAGGTCAATATGTATGTTATGAATCATGGGGTGTATCAAGAGCACTGAAATAAGGACCTTACGTGGTGGATCAGTCTAGGAAGGCCAGACCTATGAATGGTCGGAGCAGTTCTGACCTTAGGAAGCAGTTTGAGCGGTTGCATGGCATGGACTCGCCGAGTCCGATGAACAGACTCGGCGAGTAGCGTGAAGATTTACTGGGACTCGTCGATTTGTTCTTCAGACTCGGCGAGTTGATTCGGGGTGGCCCCGCGATTCTTCCAGGAGGAACTCGTCGAGTAAAAAGGGGATACTCGACGTGTAGAAAGGGTGTCTTAAGGAATCGGTGAGTTAAGGGCGAGTGGACTCAGAGTCGTTGAACTCGGCGAGTCTTGGGGTGACTCGGCGAGTTAGATCGTGGGTTGAGTGAAGTTCTGAGTATGGGGACTCGGCGAGTCATACGGTTGACTCGGCGAGTAGGGTCAGTCAGGGGTTGACTTTGACCTTGTCTTTGACCAAGGAGTTACCAGTGGTTCCAGGGGTATTTTGGTAATTGTTGTCATTGTTTGTGTTCAGTGCATTGGTGACTGTCTAGAGGTGGAGATCGTATCAGTGATCGGAGCAGCTTGAGCTATCTGTTCAGTCGGCAGTCTCGAGGTGAGTTATCCTCACTATATCGCTAGGGTTTATGGCACCAAGGCCGACCCTTTTTACCGGATGGAAATCCGGGTAGTTGTCATTATATGTTACAGGCCGGAAGGCATTATATGTTACAGGCTGGAAGGCATTACTATGTGGACCGGAAGGTCATGGCCTGGAAAGGCGTATGTATGCATTTAGTATGTTGACTGATTCATAGGGTAATGTTATGATAGTGACCGGCTAGACCGGTATCTTGTTAGAGTAATGCTATGATATATAATCTGTTGATCGATTGTTGTCTATGAACTGCTATATGATTATTCGTTATGTTGTATATGCATTTTATGCTTATGGGCCGGAAGGCAATATATGTTATGGGCCGGAAGGCAATATGTTATGGGCCGGAAGGCAATATGTTATGGGCCGGAAGGCGATTATGTTGTGTGATGGACCGGAAGGTCAGCGTAGGTAGGACCGGAAGGTTTACCCAGCAGGGACTGAAGTCCCCTGAGACACATGGACCGGAAGGTCAGGGCCTGGAAAGGCGTATATGTGGTTGGTATTCTGGGGGTATCTCACTAAGCTTTCGGGCTTACAGTTGTGGTTTTATGTTTCAGGTTCTCAAGAGTCTGTGGCAAGGCAAAGGCGTGATCGTACCGTTCCATGCGTTGGTGTTTTATGATATGAACCTGGGAAATTACTCTGTTTAGTAATGTATTGAAAACCTTTTTGCAACAATGTTAATAAAATGGGTGATTTTGAAAAGTTTTAATTGTTTTGAAATTTTGGGCGTTACATATATATATATATATATATATATATATATATATATATATATATTATGAACTTATAATATTATAAAGTATAAGGGTTGAGTTTTAACTATTAAAATTCTAAGGGCTTAATTTGGAATTAAAGTATTCATAAGAGGAAACTTTTCAAATTCCAAAACGTGAGGGCGAGTTTTGAAACTATTCAAAACTAATTAATTCCATAACTTATGAGTTTAAAGTAGTTGTAATTAAAAAAAAAACTCTTCATGTTCCATAACTTGAGGACAAGTTATGGAAGACTTTAAACTAATAAAAGAATGTAACTTTTCTTTATTTTGTAACTTATGGAATTAATTAAGGTTACACATTTTATTACTTAATGAAGTGACTCTTGAACCTCCATAACTTGAGGACAAGTTATGGAGTGATAAAACCATTTAATGAGGAAAAGACTCTTCATTTTTATAACCTTTGCTATCTTTTATGAGTTTTAAGAAACTTGAATGTGACCTTTCATGTAACTTGAGGACAAGTTACACAAACACATTTTAGAATCATCTCTTAGATTAAAATGGATTGAAAGAACACAATCAATTAACTTATCTATTAATCTAAGCAACTCATATGATCAAAGATAATTCACATCAAACTTTTTCATGTAATTAGCATAACTTTTAAACTAATACAAAACATGAATCTATTGACAATTATCTTTGAAATTGGAATAGTCTGAACATTACCACATCAAAAATAAGTTTATTAGTCCAAAAACAGATTAGGGTAATGTTCCTAGTCCAATTCCATCCAAAAACTCAAAAATATGATTTCTGGGGCTCCTACTCGATGAGTGTATCCTCCTATTCAACGAGTAGGATGATTTTCTACATGGAATCGGCGAGTTCATCAGTGGACTCTGTGAGTCCAGTGCCCAGAAAGCTAGAAAATCGATTTTTTTTAGCATTTTTCAGCAATTTGCATCAAGTATAATTGAAAACAAGCCTAGGCTTTGATACCACTGTTGGGTTTTGAGCATTCTAACAATCCTAAGTGTACATGTAGCCTAAATACTTTGGATCTATGTTTTCTCTATTGTACATGCAAATATGAACTTTCTAAGGTATTCATCTTATCTAGCATAATAACATTGATTTGAATATATCAAGTTAGAATTACATACCTCTTTGATGTAGAATGTCTTCATGAAGCTTGAGTGCCTAGTGCCCCAAGTGTGACACCTCAAATGGTTCACACAACATCATATGCACTTGGAAAGACTTGACAGAATATACACACTTCATGAAAATCAGCTAGCCCTTTCTATCCCTCATAGTCTAGTGCCGATTTTGTCCACAATAAGATGCTTATATAGTTATTGACAATTAGGATGAACCCTAATTGTCATGGCTTTCCATTTCTTAGGATCCACGGGTTCAAATATACCATGGAGCATCCATGGAGAATCTTATGGGTTTTAGCCCAACTTGACAATCCATGAAGCATTAGCCCACTATACAAGTATGGATGATTTACACAATCAACCCATATATTTAATTAGTCTTTTTTTGATCACTTAATAAATTCTAGATTAATTCTTGATCAATACTACTTAAATAATCTTATTAATATATTAGAACTTATAATATATTAATAAACCTTAAGTTTTATTTCTCTTATTTTAGTCTATCCAAATGCATGATGCCATGCAACCCAAATGGACCATGCCGGGTCGGGTCAAGTCTTACCAATTATAGTTATGGACTTAGACATTAATCCAACAGTTTGGAAAAAGGATGTAGAGTGTCAGGTGAAACCTTGAGCACACAAAGATCCTAATAAACATATAAAGACATGTATGTGTATTTGATAAGTGTATAAACAACTAATTATAAGGGATAACACCCTAATAGACTAGGAAACTCTTAGATTGAAAGGATACCATCACATATGATTGCATAACTAGGGTATATGGCCACCCTATTGAGTTTACGGTCCAAAGAGGTATGGCCATTGGAGTTCACGGTCTAATGGCATTACGGTCATGGAGTTTACGATTCTTGGGTTCACGGTCTAATGACCTTACGGTCATGGAGTTCACGGTCTAAGGAGATTCAACTGCAAACTCACCAAATCTTTCACAGATGATTTCTTTTCAAGGGCTTCATTCAAAGGCAACGAAATCTAAGGACCATGCTTATCCTTAGGAAGGGTAAAGGCTATAAGATCACCCTTTATAAGGGTTTACGGTCTATTAAGATGCACTAGACCGTAAACACCTTTTGTTTTCGAGTTTCTTGATGTTTTCTAGGTGTTTAACAAGTGATTCAAGTATATAACAAGCTAAGGGCAGTGTACATACTTATTAGAAGCTTGTAATGGTGATTAGGATCCAAGAACACTAGTGTGTGTTCTTGGTGTTCTTGGTGAAATGAAAAACACTTGAAGATCTATCGAAATGAAGAGATTTCATGGATGAAATCATGTATAATCACTAGATATAGAAGGATGTCCACAAATCAAGGGAAGAAATACTTACAATCCTGAAGATCAAAGAGAAAAGTCGGATGATACTTGAGAGAGTTTTCGAGATTTTTGGTTTGTAAAGGAAAGACATGATCAAAATGATCATGAATTATGTATATAGAGGGAGTTTACGGTCACCATTATCGTAAGGTCTAACTTTCCTGATCGTAAACTCCTTTTGAGGAGGTTTACGGTTCGCTAGATGATTTGGAACTTTAAGTGACATATCCAAACAATGATTCCTGTGATGCACTAGTCTCAGAATACTCAGAATAGACGCTAAACAATGTTAAAAGATAGCAACACGAGTCTAATTTTCTTAGATTTGAGCGTTTATACATGCTAGAAATTTCGGATTGTCACATCATCCCCATTAGAGAGAATTTCGTCCCGAAATTAGAGTTTAAGCAATTAAGTTAATACAAATAACTAAGCGAAAAGATGAGGATATTTCAATTTCATTTGATCCTCACGCTCCCAAGTGAACTCAGGTCCTCTCTTGGCGTTCAAGCGAACCTTCACTATCGGGATACGGAATTCCTTCGTTTGCTTGACCTCTCGGTCCATGATCTCTACAGGTTCTTCCAAGAAGTTAAGGATCTCATTGATCTAGATCTCGTCGAGCTGGATAACATGAATCTCGTCGGATAGACACTTTTTCAAGTTCGAGACGTGGAAAGTAGAATGTACGTTACTGAGTTCACGAGGTAGGTTGAGTTTGTAAGCTGCATAGCCGAACCTAGCGAGAATCTCGAAAGGCCCTACGTATCTTGGATTGAGCTTCCCACGCTTTCTGAAGCCTATCAAGCCCTTCCAGGGTGAGACTTTCAAAAGAATGTGGTCTCCCACCTGGAATTCCAAAGCTTTCCTTCGTTTGTCTACGTAGCCTTTCTGTCGGTCCTTACAGGCTTTCAATCGTTCATGAATCTGAATGATATTCTCTATCGTTTTCCGAATGATCTCTGGACCTATGAGAGTGCTGTCAGGAACTCGTCCTTTAGCTAACTGGGTGTCACCCACCTCAGCCCAGCACAGAGGGGATATGCACTTTTGGCCATAGAGGGCTTCAAATGGAGCAGCCTTTATGCTCGTGTGATAACTATTGTTTTAGGAAAACTTGACAAGGGGCAAATGAGTATCCCATGTCTTCCCAAAGTCTATCATACAGGCTCGCAAGATATCTTCCAAGGTTTGGATAGTCCTCTCACTTTGTCCATCGGGTTGCGGATGGTAGGTTGTACTCATGTCCAGCTTCGTTCCAAGGGAACTTTGTAGTGACTACCAGAATCACAAAGTGAATCTACTATCTCTATTAGAGATAACGGATATGGGAACACCGTGCAGTCGTACTATCTCCCTAATGTATGTTCTTATGAGCTTCTCCATCTTGTTAGTTTCTTTGATAGGTAGGAAGTGTGCGGACTTGGTTAACCTTTCTACGATCACCTAAATGGTATTGAGACCACCCGTAGTCTTGGGCAACTTGGTTATGCAGTCCATTGTGATTCACTCCCACTTCCGCTCAGGTATCTCCGGCTGTTGTAGTAAACTTGATGGTTTTTGTATTCGACCTAAACCTTGGCGCAAGTAAGGCATTTATTCACGAAGGTAGCAATCTCTGCTTTCATGTAAGGCCACTAGTATAACTTTTTAAGATCCAGATACATCTTATATGAACCTGGGAGGACGGAATATCGAGTGTTGTGCGCTTCGGTCATGACCAAGTCTCTGAAGCCACCGTGTTTCGGTGTCCAGATCCGGTCCATGAAATATAAGGCTCCACCACCCTTGACTTCCAAGTTCTTATCCATCCCTCTCAGGGATTCACTCGCCACATTTTTAGGTTTCAAAGTGTCAAGATGAGCCTCCTTAATTTGTGTGGACAAGTGTGAATGGATAGTCATAATCATGATTTGAGTCTACAACCAGAGTATTCTTTCTGACTTAGGGCGTCAGCTACTACGTTGGCCTTGTCAGCATGATAATGAATTTTACATTCATAATCACTGAGTAGCTCCACCCACCGTCGTTGTCTCATGTTGAGCTCCTTCTGGTCAAATATATGTTGTAGGCTTTTGTGGTCTGTAAATATAGTGCTCTTCGTACCATATAGGTAGTGTCTCTAGATCTTCAAATCAAACACAACTGCTCCTAACTCAAAATCATGCATGGTGTAGTTGACCTCGTGTGTCTTCTGCTGCCTTGAGGCATAGGCGATGACCTTACATTGTTGCATCAGAACATAGCCGAGCCCTTGATTTGATGCATCGCAATAGACTACCAAGTCTTCTAGTCCTTCTAGGAGGGATAGTATCGGTGCGGTGCATAAGGCTCGTTTTAGCGTTTGGAATGCTTTCTATTTCTTCACTTCCCAGTCAAAGAACACGCCCTTCTGGGTCAAAGTTGTAAAAAGGTTTCGCAATTCGAGAGAAGTTGTGAATGAACCTACAATAGTAGCCAGCGAGGCCTAGAAAATTTTGAATTACTGTAGCCGTCTTCGGTGCTGACCAGTTCTCAAATGCTTTGATTTTGGAAGGGTCCACATGAATTCCCTCTTCACTAACAACGTGATCCAGGAATTTGACTCTTCGAATCCAAAACTCGCATTTTGAGAACTTTGTGTAGAGCTTTTCTGATCGTAATGTTTCCAAGATCTGACGTAGATGCTTACTATGCTCTTCCTTACTACGAGAGTAGATAAGTATGTCATCTATGAAGACGATGACAAACTGATCCAAGTAATTACAATATACCATATTCATTAAGTCCTTGAATACTGCGGGCGCATTAGTCAATCCGAATGGAATTACTACGAACTCGTAGTGTCCATAATGTGTTCGGAGTAGCACTCGTAACTGGTGATACCCGAATCTCATATCTATCTTTGAAAAGTAATTCGCCCCTTAAAGTTGGTCGAAAAAGTCATCTATGCGAGGAAGAGGGTAACGATTCTTAACGGCTATGTCACAACTAGAAATTCTTTGCTTTGTAACAACAACAATGATAACAATGTGAATCAAAAACTGTGAAAGCATGTATGATGCTTATTCAATAACAACCAAAGTTTCATCACTATTTTGGGCTTAGGACTCTTAAATGGACCCTAATTGGAGCCATTTGCATGAAACTTAATATTTTGGGCCTCATAAGCCTAGAATGGACTAGTTTATTCCTAATGGACCTTATTGGGCCATAACAAATCTTATTAGCCCTATTGGGCCATAAAACTCATACTTTGATTTATTTTGGGCCGTGAAACATCTCCGAAGACCAATTGGGCCGAAAATCATCAAAATGTGCCCATGATATGGACTTCAGCACAAAAGGTCCAAATTCTTTTCTTTCTTCCCTCTTTCTCGGCTCAAGTACAAAAAAAGGAGAAATGTAGAATTATGAGGGCAAGACACCTCATAATTACCCATTAGAAACCCATGCATAAATCTCATATTTCCATGCATATCACCTCATCTCTTCCCCTCACACTCTCTCTCTTCTCCCCTCTCTTTTTCTTCTTCGGCCGAGAGCACAAGAGGAAAAACACACACACCTCACAAATTCTCTCCAAACACTCTCAAAGAACACTTTTGTTCTCGATCAAAATTTTCAAGATCTAGGGCATTTCAAGGAGGTTTTTTCCACAAAAATCATCATTCTAGGTATGTTAATGCTTATATCTATGGTTTAGCTTCTTGAAATTATTATATATCTCCTTCTAACTAATGAAAGTTCATGATCATGCTTCTTAGAACCTATCTAAGCCAAAGTCTTCTCAAGAAGCTTTGTAGGGCCGAAAATAGCATCAAACTTCATCCATTTCTTCTTCAAATCGAAAACAACAAGCAAAGGTCAGTTCATACCCCTCTGTTTTTGGTTTTCATATGTTTTATGGGGGAGAATACAAGTAAAATGTGTACATCTATGCGTATTTGTATGTTATGTGTGATTTCTTGTGTTTATGTGGTAAATATGTGTCAAAAAATGAAAGATATTTCGAGATCAATAGTTCATGAGGGGAAAATATGTGATCTAGGATGTATTACACATAACTAGTTAAGAAGATCTACCATATAAGGGTTAAAATAAACAAGTTACAACATGATACTCATTATTGGGTTATTTTTGTCAAATAAGCAAAACTTTGGGAAAACATTGTCATTCACGGTTTTCTTAAGGACTAAAAGAGTCAAAATCGTAAAAATAAATGTTTTTACGAATATCATACTCTTTTAAGGGCTAGAAGTGCATTTTGTAGCTTAATGCGCCAAATTTTGGGCTTTTCAGCCCATTGAGCCAAAATTTGCGAAAATTACAATTTTCAAGGATTTGAAATGGTAAACTTCTCAAAACAGGGGAACAAGGGTAAACAAAACTAATTCAGGAGTTAAATGATTTATTTTCCAAACAAGGAGTAAGTTTTGAACTAAAAACATAACATAGACAAGTCTATGGATCAAAAATGTCAAGAAAATGATTTAAGGGCCTAAAATGCCTATTTTTTTATAAGGGACTAAAATTGTCATTTTTATTAAAGAAGGGCTGAAAAGGTCAAACCAATATGTTGAACCAATTATTTTATTATTAAGATATTTGAGTCAAAAATACCAAACTACAACTCATGAAAATGGAAAGATGAATATACGTCTAATTCCAAAAATCGTTATAAACAACCGAACAGCCTCGTGCCGACCCAAAAATAACAATCGTTCAATCAAACTTTCCAACAATTATACAATACCTAAAACAAGTAAACATTCAAATCCTGGGGCTTGAAAGTCTCAAATCATGCTTATTGGGCCTTCGTGACCCATTAGAATAACTTTTGAGCCCAACGAAAAAATCAATGTTATTGGGCCTCTTGTGACCCAATTACATGTTGAAGGGACCCTCAATGGCTTTCAAGTACTATTGGGCCTTAGTGGCCTATTATCATTTGTAAGTCCCCAAACTTGCTTGTGTATCAATCAGATCCAATTGATGGTGCGGAATCCCAATCAATTGGATGATGTCAGATCAATATAGAAGAGAAAGAGAAGAAGAATATGATGAATCTATGATGTATTCAATATGAATTATGCTCCTTACAATAGATTGTCTCACACACACACACTTCTTCTCTATAATTTTCTCTCTCTTCTCTTCTTTTCCTCTTTTTCCTCTTTTCCAACCGTACACTCCCACATGCACTCCTTAATTTATATGGACATGGGCCACCAGCAGCACACCAGTGTACAGCTGCACACGCGTGTGCGGCCGTACACAGGGTGTGCGGCCGCACACACAAGTGCAGCCGAACACAGCCACAATATTACATATTATATTATAGAAAAAATATATTTTCCTAGAAAATCAAAGTATAAACCATATTTTTGACCCAACAATCTCCCCCTTGGTTTATAGCTTTCTTTTCTAATTGACCCAACAAGCTCCCCCCTAAAAAGTAGCTGGCTTTTTCTTGTTACTCTTCATTGGGAGCTTGGCTTCAGCATTAATCTTCAAATTTCTTCGCAGCATCAAGATGAACATATGAATCTTCAATAAATGACTTCATCTTGAACAGTTGGGATTTTCTTCAAGATTTTACTCTGAACACACATTGGGTGAGGAGGCATGATGAAAAGATTCTTGAAAGATAGCACTTTCACCCTGAGAATCTTCAGGGAGAACATCAAAGAGAAATAATCTTCTGGATCACTTCAGCAGGTACAAGATAGCCGCAGACTGATTGAGGAGGCTTCAATGCAATCCGTCGCATAATCTTCAAGAACAACTTCACCTTGCTTCTGAGGTTGAAAGATTGAATGATGGAAGAACAGACTTCATTTCTTGCTCCTTCGAATGAGAATTCTTCGATGCTCACGGATGAAGCCTTGGCTCAGAAGATCTTCAATACAGTCTCCATGAGTCTCATCTACGTCTGAAATCACGTAATTCACCTATTCAATTCGCATCCAGAAGGTCTGAGAACATCACGCAAAATCTCAGAACAGATCCGAAAATTCTTCACATCGTTAAGCACAAACCCCATGTGATCTCTTCCATTATTCCTTTCCCGCCAAGGGCACATACTCTCAAACAAATGTCTGAATGTTGTACAGTTGAGAGATGTCCCCTATCAAGTGACAGGAACAGCCACTACCAACAAACTGAAGTCTGATGATATGCCTCCATAGCTGCTCCGACACAGAGCGGGATCAGTTGGTCTTTGGAACCCAGTCCATTTTGAAACTGGGTCGACCTTTGTCATCCTTGCACGGTACTCTCTCCCATGACATATCCTTCGGTACCCATCTGTAGTTGGGTTTAACCCATTTCTTTTTCGAGCGGATGGGTTCCTCGACACTTGATTTTGTAGTTGACGGCTGTTGAGATGACGTTGATTTTGGCTTTAAGAGAGCATCTCTTGGATTTGGCTTCTTGGCCGAAATTCCCTTCTTGACCTTGGGATTTAGATTCTTGGCCTTGTGGGTTGAACTCTTGCAGGATTGATTTTTGGCCTTCGTGGCATTCCAGTCGCTATTGTCTGAATGTGGCCTTTAAGGGTTTCTTTTGGGGTATCCCCTCTTGGTGTTTTCTACCAGCCATGTTCATAGTAAGGAACGTATGCGCGATTTGGAAAATTTTTGGCAATGTGTCCAGGTGTTCCATAGTGAAAACATGTATTTTTCTTCACTGTGGAGTTGTTTCTTCCTGCCCCTGGTGGTGTGTCCTTACCTTGTTTCTGGTTGTTCCTACAAGCACAATTGCAACAAGTCAACCATTTCACTTGATTTGGTGGCCTGTACTTCTCAGCAGCTGATTGATCAGAAGCAACTGACTTCGAAGCAATAGATTCAGAGTTCAAGGAATCATTGGTTTGTTCAATAGTTTTCTCCTTGTTCTCATCATCTACTACTTTACCTGCACAAGGAGTAGAATCATTAATATCTTCAACTTGAATACCTCTTCACACAAATCCAGCTAGTTTTCCATATCGAAGATGTGCCTCCCTGTCAATTTCGTCCTGTGTTATAGGGATGGATGTGTAGTTATGATTGAAAGGTGGAGGAACACTATCATACCCTAGACCCTTGTTTTGATTTTCTTTGAATTTTAATTGGGTTTCATATAAGGACTCGACTGTCTTACTTGACGCAGTGTAATTTTTGAAACTAACATCTGTTTTTCCACACTTTATTTTCAAAGCGTCAAGTTCTTCAGTTACATCAGCAAGTTTGCGTTTAATGTGATCGTAATTTTCACACTTGTTGCTGTACTCTTCCTGAAGCTTCCTAAAGTCTTTGGCTTTTGCTTCTAGTTGTGCTTTTAACGGTTTCTGACCTTTCCTTAGAGTATAGCCTTCGTATTTGAGGTCCTCATTTTCTCTTTTTAATAAATCGATTTGATCTTGGAGAAATTTAATACTAGTTTCACAAGATGGAGTACATGAAACTTTATTTACCGGAATTGATGTGGAACTCATTTTCCTCTCTTTTTTTTAATGGATGAAAATGGAATTTAAAAATAAAAAGAAATTGATTTTGGGGTTAAAAGTGTCAAATTGGGGAAATTATATGCGAAAAGGATGAGTTATATTCTAAATTTCGCATTTAGGAAACAAGAAGCCTCCTAGACGAGTTGGTAAGGCGGTGGTTGTGTAGGGGGAAGACTCGGGTTCGAATCCTGGCACTTCAATTTCCGTTTCTATTTTTTAATAGAAGGCTGCTGTGCGAGGATTAGAGCTGCGAAGCGAGGACGAAGCCGCGAAGCCGAGACCGATGCTGCTGAGCCGTGAACCAGATGCGAGACCGAGGCGAAGGAGCTGGACTGTACACGAGATTAAGCCGCACACACCGAGCCGGCCGCACACCGAACCGAGCCACACACTCTGAGCCGTATACCGAGGCCTCACACGGAGCCGCACACCGAAACCCTAACCGCACACCGAGGTGGACACTACTGAGCGGCAGTCAATGAGCCGTTTACTCCGAGCCGCACACCAAGGCTGCTGAGCCGCACACCTTCAACCAGCAGCACTCCTTCAACCGGGCCGCACACCTTCAACAGATTCACGTAAAAAACGACATTTTTCACCCTTTTTTGCTCTAAAACTCGATGAAAAACTCGTTTCTATGACAAATACAAAGAAGTAACCCCCCCTTATTTTTGCAAGATCTATCCAAAAGCGCTATTCTCTTTCCAAAATCAGATCAAGTAAGCTCCAGATCTGACAATATTGATTGATACAACCAAGCTCTGATACCAATTATAAGTCCCCAAAATTGCTTGTGTATCAATCAGATCCAATTGATGGTACGGAATCCCAATCAATTGGATGATGTCAGATCAAATAGAAGAGAAGGAGAACAAAAATTAAGATGAATCTAATATATATTGAATTAAATTGAGTGATGCTCCATATACATACATTCTCTCACACACACACACACTAATCTCTATAACTTTCTCTCTCTTCACTTGTAGCCTTCTCTCTACTTTCTTTTTCCCAACCGTACACTCACATGCACTCCTCTATTTATATGGACCTCCAGCCATACACATGTGTACAACTGCACACCCTGTGTATGGCCGTACACACAAACCGCAAACACATACAACATTACATAAAAATATATTTTCCTAGAAAAGCAAAGTATAAACCATATTTTTGACCCAACATCATTGCTAGTATGGTCCGAATAAATCAAATACGAAATGGGCCTACATGTCCATCGTATACCCAATAGCCTTAAATAATACACGTAATTAGCAGGACTTTGTAATCCTCTTCTTCTCATTTGCTAGGCTTACCTTCAATATAGTAAACAAATATAGGTCGTTAATCAATGGTAATGAAATTCAAATTGGATTGAGCGAGTAATAACAGGTGACACCTTTATGGGTCGTATGTAGTCTGTAGTTGTAATCAAAGTCTCCTGGAGGTATATAGAGAGTTTGTGTATAGAGCTATTCGGGGGTGACTCCCCCACACCTCAGTTGTTCGCTACAGTTAGACTAGGCTAGTCTAGGGTGACAAAATCTTATGATGAATTATGGTGTTCGTTAGAATGCCAAGACAGACAAACTAGTCATTATCATGCATGGTTATAACGACTCACATAAATAAATCCAATTCCTATTCGAGTAATCAAGGAAAAGCATAATCATTTGTGGTGATGGTATAATAATTCGAAACAATTATATTATATTAGGTTATCGGAAAACATTGGGTTTTTCGAGGAAATCAACACCATTCACTCGTACTTTTCAATAAACTATCATGCAAAACTTCTCATGTATACATGCTTAGAAATCACTTACGTACAAAACTATGGATCTTCACACATTGGTATAAACAATTGTCTTTTTTAGAAAATATCGGATTTTATGGGTTTTATAAACTATACAAACATTTTTAAAACAACCATGCTTATGAACTCACCGACATTTCATATGTTGACGTTTTTCAAAATAACATGTATTCTCAGGAAACAGGTAAACTAAGGAGTAATACCAAGTATGTTAGCGTGTTATGCTTTTGAAAACTATCAAACTATTTGTGTTATGGATATGTAATGTTTAAACAATGTACTTGATGTAAACAATGTCAGTTGAAATGTACTGATGCATGGTGATGTTTATGTTACGATTCATGTATATTCATTGTGATGATATTCAATTTAAGTCACGCGAGCCCTCGGACGTTTCTGCCATCTGGTTCGGGGGTGTGACAGGTTGGTATCAGAGCACTATTTATAGTGAACTAGCATATCTAACCACACATTTATATGCAACTGTAAACAAAAGAGGGACTAAAACAACTTTGAACAAAACAAATAAAACACAACGATAAAACACCTCTACTTGTACGATATAGGAAAACGAATATAATACCAAATTAAATAAGATGATGCTGACATCTCGGTCAAGTCGGGACTGTACATAGTTGTATTAAGGGGGTGAATGTAGCCTGATCAACTACATTTCCACTGAAGAACAACTATATCATGCCCTGAGGAAATCGTGATGGTCGGTAAACTTAAAACATACCCCTTGCTTATCAAGAAGAGAACATCAACTCAAATTATACAATAATTAAAACATCTTAGGAGTAATAATAGTTTATTCATATACCTCCTCTCAGTCACTACGGAAAGGGAGCACCAGGGAATCCCACGAGAGAAAATCACTCTCCGAAAGCTGAGATTGCTGCTCTGGTGCAAGCTGAACAGGAAAGAGATGAAGTCATTGGATAAATGACTGAGATGGCCCAGTTGTTGGCACAACACTTCGATATATGACCTCGCTGCCGTCGTAGGACACTCCTTAGAGTGTCAGGACCAGCCTTACCTTACTAGTACTATCGTCTATGTTATGTATCTTCGACTCTATGATTAAGTGATTACACTACTCATAGAGTCGTTACGCTGCCGAACTCGCACCACTTATGTATGCTCCTTCGAGCAAATTTTCATGTATCAAAGTACATATATTATTAGTGGAAAAAAATATATGTGTTCTATTATGATGTTGTTATCTATTATGTGTTATGTTTCCATGATTGTATGTTAATACATGAAACTACTTAAGTACATGCACTACACCTAGCTTATAGGACCACAAACTCACAAAAATCATAGGCACTCAATATCTTTCTGTTCCATGACAGAAAGATGCCTCAACGACCAAATCGTGGAAACCCTAGACCAATCCCACCCGAAGTCGACTCAGCTACATTCCAAGCAGTTGTATCTGCTGCGGTCACCGCATCCATGGCACAAATCCACCAAGGGAACAATACGAGAGGTAATGGACAAGGGGCTGGAAGTTCGAACAACGGGATAAATCAAGGACCTACCAAGACATGCTCTTACAAAGATTTCACCAACGCCAAGCCACAAACCTTTAATGGCACGGGTGGAATGATAACCCTAAAAAGATGGATCGAGAAGGTGGAATCTGTATTTGAGATATGCGAATGCTGCGAGGAGATGAAAGTGAAGTTTTCCACATGTACGTTCGTTGACCAAGCTCTCACCTGGTGGAATGGACATGTAGAAGCCATGACTCTCCCTTTAGCCAACTCTATGATGTGGGCGGAGTAGAAAGAAATGCTGATGGCCGAGTACTGCCTGCGAGGCGAAATTTAGAAGATGGAGCAAGAGTTGTGGAACCTTACTGTCCGAAACTCCGACATTGATGCATGCATATCGAGGTTTAGCGAACTGTCACTGTTGTGCCCTGACATGATTACTTCAGATGGAAAGAAAATTGAATGATTCATCTGGGGATTAACCTCCCCAATCCAAGGGAATGTGATAGCTGCAAATCTCGAAACCTTCGATAGTGCCAAGAGGCTGTCTAAGAAATTGTACGACCACATAAACAAGAAGGGTGAGAAGCCAGGGGAAGCTAAAGGTAAGAAGGAGAGTGACAACAAGAAAGGAAAGAATAACAAGAGAAAGGGACGACAAGGCTCGAAGTCGTCAAAGAAGCAACAGACAGTGTCAGTCAATGATGCAACCACCCAAGTTCCCTCCACACTGTTGGGTTATGAGCATTCTAACACTCCTAAGTGTATATGCAACCCTAAATACCTTGGATCTATGTTTTCTCTATTATACATGCAAATATGAAGTTTCCAAGGTATTACCCTATCTAGCATACAATACTTGATACTTGGGTAATCAAATGGATAAAATACATACCTTTGTTTGATGTAACTTGTCTTCATGAAGCTTGAGTGCCTAGTGCCCCAAGTGTAACATCCTGATTTCCTAGGTATATTATTTTATTTAATTATTTTGGAGTTTGTGGAGGAACTCGGCGAGTTGGAGGTAAGACTCGCCGAGTAGGGTCGCGGATGTTCATCCGGGTTCACGTCCGGACTCGGCGAGTCCATTAGTGGACTCGGCGAGTCCACGCTGTTTAATAAAACCCTAATCCCTCGGGTTTGGAGCCTATTTTAGGGAACTTATAGCCTCCCATTGCGGCTACCAGTCCCCTGAGAGAACCCTAAGTGAGCCAAATCGTTCTGAGGGAGCAGAAGTCACTTTTTGATCCTTGAACCCTTGGTTAAGCAAGAAGAAGGTGACAAGAGAAAATAAGAGGTGTGATTCAAGCAATTCCAGAGTTCAGAGACTTCATTTTGAGGTAATAGTTGGAACCTCCTTCAGTTTTGCTGTTGAACATTAGGTTAGGGTTTTCTAACCCCTTTGGAGAGCGATTATGTGGAGCAAATGGTCCCTCTTCGAGTTTGTGCCTTGGATCTGGACTCAAAAAGGTCCAGAGACCTTGACCCTTGGAGCTTTATGGACCAGTTTGGGGTTATTGGCCTTACGTTGCCATTTTTGGGACTAAATCTCCTTTTGATGCCTTGTTGTGGTTATACAAACATCATGTTTCGAACTTTACGTGACATTCATGCTTGGGGAGGCCAGATCTATGGTTTGGGGAAACAGATCTGACCTCAGGAGGTCAGAAGATTTTGTGCATGGCATGAACTCACCGAGTTGTTCTTGGGACTCGGCGAGTAGGGTTAGGGTTTCACGTAAATCACTCAGTGAGTAGACTTGCTGAGTTGGGGGATGACTCAGTGAGTCAGGAGGGGGTTAGAGGATTGGAGTTCAACACGGTACTCGCCGAGTCGTTCTAGAGACTCGGCGAGTTGAGTCTGGGTGGCCCCACGATTCATGTCTGGTTTGACTCGTCGAGCATAGGGAAGGACTCGGCGTGTCAAGTGGGACAAGAGTTAGAGGACATGTGTGAACTCGGCGAGTCACCAGGGTGCACTCGGCAAGTAGGGTCAAAGTGTGACCGTTGACTTTTGTTGACTTTTAGGGATTGGTCATCAATGGAGTCCTTGTGACAACAAGGGGGGGGGGGGGGGTAAAATATTATTTTACCCTTCTGAGGGTGCCAATGGCAGGTTGAGTCTAGTCTCGAGAGTTATATTTATAAGAGTATTTATTTATGTGAATAGGCGGAGGCTAGGCAATATCTTTCCATCGAGTCAGAGATTTACCGAGACGCCTGAGGTGAGTCTTCTCACTATACTTTAACTAGTGTGGTAACAGAGTTATGTGACAGAGTAATATAGTGTTATATGCCAGTGTATTTACATGTTATTTATTTGTTGTGATTTATTGTGATATGTGATATGCATGATCCAGAGTTACAGAGTTGGGACTTTCGGGTCCCTAGAGTTACGGCTAGAGGGCCCATAGAGAGTTGGGGCTGGAGGGCCCCACTGAGACACATTGACCAGAGGGTCGACAGAGTTTCAGCCTCGAGTGGCTATTATGTGTTAGAGTGGTATTTTGGGGAACTCACTAAGCTTATGCTTACAGTGTTACGTGTTATGTGTTTCAGGTACCAGTGATGACCGTGGGAAGGCGCCGGCTTGATTCATAAACACACATGGGATTTTATGTATTTTGATCTTGGGAGATATTTTGTGAAACAAAGACATGATACCATGACATTTATGAATGAATGAGTTTGTAAAAATCTGTTTGAAAATGCAAAAAATTGTTTTAATTTTTACGGTGTTACAAGTTGGTATCAGAGCCTTGGTTTGAGGGATTCGGGTGCACCTTCGGGCGTATCTGAACTCAAACTGAGGATTTGAGGAAATTTTGATCATAAAATAAGTTTTCAAAAGAATAACTTATGAGACAAACAGAGCAGAGCAGTGTGTACGAGCAGCCAGCGCCCGAACGGTGATTTCCCAAAATACCATTACGATAAGTGTTATAAGATATGATGTGATATGTTATATGATGAGCTATGCTATGCATGCTAGAGTAGACTAGGTATTCTTATTAGGACTAGAGTGGCCTAATATGTGATGCCTGAGTCTAGGAGTCTTGCTGCTAGGGATACTTCAGAGTGTTTAGGTAGCAGCGAGGAGATTATAAGAGGTCTACTAGCGAGTATCATATGATTAGAGAGAGTAGAGTACTTGGGATTTGGGACTCTGGGAGGAGGACTTGAGATGGATGTTGATGCGGTGTGAACGGTAGTATTGGGCACGTACTACTGAAGACACCAGGTCAGTGCACAGCTCGAGTAACAATCCTTAGAGTTCCAAGGGACAAGTAGGGTGGAGTATTCGAATGAGAGCATACTCGAGCAAGTCCCTGATATTTATTATTGTGTTGTATTTCAAAGAGAGGGAGATCACGGTTGGGACATGCCACATACCAGGGGGTAGCGGTACGAGTGATGAGGAGATCCGTAGGATCATCCAGGAGGAGGTGGCTGTGGCCATCAGGGCAGAGATACCAGAGATGTTTGAGTCTATCAAGACCACGTTGATAGCGACATTTGATGAGAAGTACGCTGCTCTTTTTGAGGCTGCTGTTACTGTGGCCACTGCAGCTATAGCTGCGACTAGGTCGCAGGGTGGTGATGTGTTGCTGTTCCGAGAGTTCAGCAACACTAAACCACCGAAGTTTGACGGGACCCAGGATCCGATTGCGGCGATGAGGTGGATTTTAGACATAGAGGGGTGTTTCTTTACTTGCTCATCTCCAGAGCATTTGAGAGTTCGGTTCGCGCTGAACCAGCTTCGCTTGGGAGCGAAGGATTGGTGGAAGTTTTTGACGGCACAATACTCGCCTGCTGAGGTTGTTGCAGTGACTTTGGAGAGGTTCACTGCTATGTTCCGAGATGAGTACGTTCACTAGGTGGAGAGGGAGCATTTGGCCCAAGAGTTTCTGACCCGCAAGCAGGGTACTAAGTCTGTTACAGTGGTTACGAGGATGTTTCATGAGCGGGCGATGTTCTGCCTAGAGCACGTGTCCTCCAAGCAGGCGTGTATGTGCCGATATCTAAGTATTTTGAGGAGGGATATACGAGAGTTCTTTGCAAACTCGACGTACCGGACATTTGCCGAGCTTCAGGCAAATGCTCGAAAGAGGGAGATAGAGCTGGAGACCCAGGCTATCGAAGAGGCTGAGTCTCAGGGGAGGGGTCGGCGACCGGTGCAGTCTCAGCCAGTAGCCAAGCAGGCCAAGCCCGCTGATTCGAGATCAGGGAACCAGAGGGGCCGCACTTGTGGTAAGTGCGGCAAGAGCCATGATGGGGTGTGCAGAGCAGGGTCTTGCTAAAATTGTGGCAAGGAGGGGCATGTGGCCAAGGATTGCCCCAAGGGGTTTGTAGTATGTTTTCACTGCAACCAGACCGGACACCAGAAGCCAGTGTGTCCACAGCTGGAGGGATCAGCACAGGGAGAATCTCAGGGATCTGCCCCTGCTGCTATCAGACCTACTGAGAGCCGGCCAATGAAGGCCGAGGCACCGAAGGCATGAGGGAGAGCCTTTCAGTTGACTGCGGAGGAGGTCCGCGCAGCGTCCGATGTCATGGCTGGTATGTATTCTTTCGTGTATTTATTTTGATGTTGATGTATTGTGCTTATATTTTGTTATGCGTAGGTACTTTTCTTGTGAGTTCTGTACCTGCCTTGGTGTTATTTGACTCGGGTGTGAGTCGGTCTTTTGTATCTTTGGCTTTTAGTCAGCACATCAGTGTTAGTTGTGAGGCGTTGAGTCGACCTTTGAGAGTTTCCATAGCTGATGAGAGGGCGGTATATGCCACAGAGGTGATCCGAGGGTGTGTACTCGAGATTTTCGGTGTTGAATTCCCAATTGATTTAGCTCCTATTGCGATGGGGGATGTCTGTGTCATCGTGGGCATGGACTGGTTGAGTAGATTTGGAGCAGTTATCGACTGCGAGCGACAGCTGGTGACCATACGAGACCCTAGTGGGGGAGTTCTTTCGGTGTACGGCGAGGGTACATGTTCTGGGTCAGCATTTTGTTCGGCCGCTAGAGCGAGACAGTGTATACAGCAGGGCTGTAGGGGCTTTGTAGCGTATGTGATGGATACAAGGATGGATACAGAGAGACCGAGGTCAGTTGATGAGGTTCTGATAGTGCGTGAGTTCCCGGTTGTATTTCCGGAGGAGTTGCCGGGTGTGCCTCCCGTGAGGAAGGTGGAGTTCAGTATCGATTTGGTTCCGGGGGCCGCGCCTATCGCCAAGGTGCCATATCGCCTTGCGCCTCCAGAGATGCAGGAGTTATCTTCGCAACTTCAGGAGTTGCTGGGGAAGGGGTTTATTCGGCCGAGTAGCTCGCCGTGGGGAGCGCCTATCCTTTTTGTCAAGAAGAAGGATGGTTCACACCGGATGTGCATTGATTACCGGGAGTTGAACAAGCTGACGGTCAAGAACCGTTACCCGTTGCCGAGGATCGACGAGTTGTTCGAGCAGTTGCAGGAAGCATCTTGGTTCTCCAAGATCGATTTGAGGTCTGGGTATCATCAGGTAAGGGTGCGAGATGAGGACATCCAGAAGACATCGTTCAGGACTCGTTATGGGCATTACAAGTTTGTGGTGATGCCCTTCGGTCTCACCAATGCCCCGATAGTGTTCGTGGATCTCATGAACAGAGTGTGCAGGCCGATGTTGGATCGCTCGGTGATCGTATTCATCGACGACATTTTGGTGTATTCGACATCTAGAGAGTAGCATGAGGAGCATTTGAGGGAGATCCTCGGAGTTCTGAGATCGGAGAGGCTTTATGCCAAATGCTCCAAGTGTGATTTCTGGTTGCGAGAGGTCCAGTTCCTAGGGCACCTCGTTAACCAGAAAGGGATATTGGTCGACCCGGCCAAAGTTGAGGCGGTGAGGAGTTGGGAGGTGCCGAGGTCACCCTATGAGATTAGGAGTTTCTTAAGGTTGGCAGGTTATTATCGAAGATTTATCAGGGATTTCTCCAAGATCGTAGTGCCACTCACCAGGTTGACCCGGAAGGGTGTCGCTTTTTCATGGGGCCCAGAGCAGCAGGCCTCCTTCAAGACACTTCGCCAGAGGCTATGTGAAGCCCCGGTGTTAGCCCTCCCAGAGGGAATGGAGGACTTTGTGGTGTATTGTGACGCGTCGATTTTGGGGTTGGGGTGGTGCTGATGCAGAGAGGGCATGTGATAGTATACGCATCGAGGCAGCTGAAGCCTCATGAGACAAAGTATCCCACCCATGATCTAGAGTTGGGGGCAGTGGTGTTCGCCCTCAAGATCTTGCGTCACTACCTGTACGGGGTTCGGTGTATGATATACACGGACCACAAGAGTTTGAAGTATTTGATAGATCATCCCAACCTAAATATGCGACAGAGGATGTGGTTGGACGTGGTCAAGGATTATGATTGTGAGATCCTATACCACCCGGGCAAGGCTAATGCTGTAGCCGATGCGCTGAGTCGTAGGGCAGAGAGCGCCCCATTGCGAGATGTATGTTTGAGATTGACCGTGATGGCTCTGGTGTTGGACACCATTCGTGGGGCCCAGGCTGAGGCCGTGAGAACATAAAACCATAAGAGAGAGCGAGTTGTCGGGTTGGTATCGAAGTTCGTTACCGATAGCCGGGGGCTTATGACACTTCAGGGTCGTATCTGGGTACCGTTTGTGGGGGGGACGCGTACCATTTTGATGGAAGAGGCTCATCGGTCGAAGTTCTCGATCCATCCTGGGGCCACTAAGACGTATTTAGATTTGAAGGAGTATTGGTGGCCCTGTATGAAGAGGGATGTCGCGTGGTTTGTTAAGAGGTGCTTAACCTGTCGAAGGGTTAAGGCCGAGCACCAGAGATCGCATGGTAAGTTGAAGCCTTTGGAGGTTCCCGAGTGGAAGTGGGAACAGATTACCATGGATTTTATCACCAAATTGCCAAGGACTGCTAGGGGAGTCGATGCCATTTGGGTGATTGTGGACAGGTTGACAAAGAGCGCTCACTTCCTTGCTATCAGTGAGAGCTCTTCCGCAGAGAAGTTGGTAGAGATGTATGAGAGGGAAGTGGTATCGTAGCATGGAGTGCCAATCTCGATTGTCTCAGACTGAGAGGTGCGTTTCACATCCAGATTCTGGAAGAAATTTCATGAGGAGTTGGGTACTAGGTTGTATTTTAGTACCGCATACCACCCCCAGACTGACGGACAGAGCGAGTGGACGATTCAGATGCTCGAGGATATGCTCCGGGCATGTGTGTTGGACTTCGGTGGGAGTTGGGACACGTATTTTCCCTTGGCAGAGTTTTCCTACAACAACAACCATCATTCGAGCATTGGTATGCCACCCTTTGAGCTGTTGTATGGGAGAAGGTGTCGGACCCCCATTTGCTGGGGAGAGGTCGGGCAGCGTGTGATGGGTAGTACCGACATCATGCTTCAGACGACTGAGCAGATTCAACAGGTCAGGCAGAGGTTATTGGCCGCTCAGATTCGTCAGATGAGTTATGCGGACAGGCGCCGACCCGAGATCGAGTTCCAGGTCAGCGACTTTGTACTCCTGAAGGTCTCTCCTTGGAAAGAAGTGATCTGATTCAGGAAGGGGGGCAAGTTGGGGCCCTGATATATCGGTCCTTTCGTGTGATTGCGAGGGTAGGTAGGGTAGCCTACCGGCTCGAGCTACCTGCAGAGCTAGACCAGATCCATGACTCTTTCCAGGTGTCGCAGCTGCGAAAGTGTATAGCCGATGAGTCTGCAGTAGTGCAATTAGAGGATACTCAGGTGGATATGGTCCTGAACTATGTTGAGAGACCGGTGGCTATTCGGGATCGAAAGAGGGCGAAGTCTGATTCTAGAGGGGGAGAATTGTAACATCCTGATTTCCCAGGTATATTATTTTATTTAATTATTTTGGAGTTTGTGGAGGAACTCGGCGAGTTGGAGCCAAGACTCGCCGAGTAGAGTCGCGGATGTTCATTCGGGTTCACGTCCGGACTCGGCGAGTCCACGCCGTTTAAAGAAACCCTAATCCCCCGGGTTTGGAGCCTATTTAAGGGCACTTATAGCCTCCCATTGCGGCTACCAGTCCCTTGAGAGAACCCTAAGTGAGCCAAATCGTTATGAGGGAGAAGAAGTCACTTTTTGATCCTTGAACCCTTGGTTTAGCAAGAAAAAGGTGACAAGATCAAAGGGGAGGTGCGATTCAAGCAGTTCCAGAGTTCAGAGACTTCATTTTGAGGTAATAGTTCGAACCTCCTTCAGTTTTGGTGTTGAACATTAGATTTAGGGTTTTCTAACCCCTTTGGAGAGCGATTATGTGGAGCAAATGGTACCTCTTCGAGTTTGTGCCTTCGATCTGGACTCAAAGAGGTCCAGAGACCTTGACCCTTGCAGCTTTATGGAACAGTTTGGGGTTATTGGACTTAGGTTGCCATTTTTGGGACTAAATCTCCTTTTGATCCCTTGTTGTGGTTATACAAGCATCAAGTTACGAACTTTACGTGACATTCATGCTTGGGGAGGCCAGATCTATGGTTTGGGGAAACAGATCTAACCTCAGGAGGTCAGAAGAGTTTGTGCATGGCATGAACTCGCCGAGTTGTTTTTGGGACTCGGCGAGTAGGGTTAGGGTTTCACGTAAATTACTAAGTGAGTAGACTTGCCGAGTTGGGGGATGACTCAGTGAGTCAGGAGGGGGTTAGAGAACTGGAGTTCAAGGCGGTACTCGCCGAGTTGTTCTTGAGACTCGGCGAGTTGAGTCGGGGTGGCCCCGCGATTCATGTATGGTATGACTCGTCGAGCATAGGGAGGGACTCGGCATGTTAAGTGGGACAAGAGTTAGAGGTCATGTGTGAACTCGCCGAGTCACCAGGGTGCACTCGGCGAGTAGGGTCAAAGTGTGACCGTTGACTTTTGTTGACTTTTAGGGATTGGTCATCAATGGAGTCCTGGTGACAACAAGGGGGGGGGGTAAATAGTCTTTTACCCTTCCGAGGATGCCAATGGCAGGTTGAGTCTAGTCTGGAGAGTTATATTTATAAGAGTAATTATTTATGTGAATAGGCGGAGGCTAGGCAATATCTTTCCTACGTGTCAGATATTTACCGAGACGCCTGAGGTGAGTCTTCTCACTATACTTTACCTAGTGTGGTAATAGAGTTATTGTTGGGTTTTGAGCATTATAACACTCCTAAGTGTACATGCAACCCGAAATACCTTGGATCTATGTTTCCTCTATTATACATACAAATATGAACATCCAAGGTATTATCCTAATATAGCATATAAAATAATGAATATAACAAGATAGAATACATACCTCTTTCTTGTAGAAAGTCTTCATGAAGCTTGAGTGCCAAGTGGCCCAAGTGTGACACCTCAAATGGTTCACACAACACCAAATACACTTGGAATAACTTGAGAGAATTCTACACTTCATGAAAATTGGCTAGCCCTCTCTAGATGATACTAGTGGCCGATTTTGTCAAGTAGAAGATCTTTATATAGTGTTACAATTAGGGTAAACCCTAATTTGATGACTTTCCATTTCCTTGGATCCACGGGTTGAAATACACCATGGAGCATCCATGGACCATCCTATGGGTTTTAGCCCAACTTGATTATCCATGGAGCATTAGCCCACTATACAAGTATGGATGATTTACACAATCAACCCATATATTTAATTAGTCTTCTTTTGATCACTTAATTAATCCTAGATTATTTCTTCATCAATACTAATTAAATAATCTTATTATTCTTATTATTCATATACTAGAACTTATAATATATTAATAACCATAGGTGTCTTATTTCTATCATTATAATCTATCCAAGTGCATGATGCCATGCAACCCAAATGGACCATGTCAGGTCCGGTCAAGTCTTACCAATTATAGTTATGAACATAGACATTAATCCAATAGTCTTCCACTTGGATAAGTCTAAAACTAATATTGCATATGACTTCAGGAACCGACTGGCAATCGTTGCTCTCAAAAGCTTCTGTCAAACTCTGACCTTGTAGATGAACTCTAACCTTTGTTAGTGACTTGTCCATTAGATAAGGGATCATATATTCCTCCATTTTAGATATCATATGGACTGAGACGTGGATTATAATAATTCTCTCTGTCCATTTGTTGTTTCCCGATTTTCGATTTATGACGACTGACTAATTGAGCAAATCAAATCAGTCCTGGCCCGGGCGAGCACTTCCATTTGTCATCATCAAATCATCAAGGGGCCCACATATATCGCTTTTATCCCGAAGGTAAAAGGAATGGATAAACTTCGACTCATGTGGCTTGTTCTACTACTTGTTGAATCATACACAAAGACACGTTTTATAGCACCGAGTTACCAAATGCGTTTTCGTGCAATCAATGTACTATGAACTCATAGTAACAAGTCATATCTCTTGGTTTGAAGAATTTAAGATATTATCGTCTCATGATCACTCGTGATAAAATCCATGAAGTGATTCCAATGAGCGCGGGTTGAATCCAATACTCAGAACTTATGAGCACTCATGAGTGTTGTAGCCCTTTGTCTAACACCTTAGACCTCTACAAGCCAACCCATGACAGTCTTAATTCATATCTACTTCCAACATATGACCGACTATGGATGGTTTGAATAACTTAGTCATTCCGGAAGAATAACCTAGTTTATTCTGGAAGTCAAAACATGCAAAATGAAACACAATAATAATTGAATCCAATATGGTATGAAAACCTACGAACATAAATAAAACACCTTTTATTTATCAGCATATGATTACACATTATTCATTGTATACTATTTCAACTATCAACTTTATTCTTGAATTTAAAACAATAGTTGTCCCATGCTCCAAGCATGTACACTATGTTTTCTAAACACTAGTCATGCCATACACCAAGTATGCATACAATGTTTGTCTATGATCTTTACTTTGTGAACTAGATCCATTGAACATAACTTCAATGATTCTCTTTTCACACTCCCAAATCCTTACTGCAAATACAAGAATTCCAAATTCATGTCATTTATTGAAATTTGTTACATTCTAAACTTATATGCATTGATCCTCTTGTAATGATTAATCACAAAGTCAGAAAGACTTGACAACAATCATTACAGAGTATTCCAAAGAAGATCAGCTCCTTGGAAACATCCTTCTTGCATTAACTTTCCTAATCTTACAAAGATTGAATAATTTCTAACTTTCAAACATTTCCATATTCCATTTTGACTATCACTTATGAACAGTAGTTGCCTCTTTACAGATTATGTCAATATGGTCCTTCCAAAATTATTGTTGGGTTTTGAGCATTCTAACACTCCTAAGTGTACATGCAACCCTAAATACCTTGGATCTATGTTTTAACTATTATACATGCAAATATGAACATCCAAGGTATTATCCAAATCTAGCATAGAAAATAATGAATATAACAAGATAGAGTACATACCTCTTTCATGTGTAAAGTCTTCATGAAGCTTGAGTGCCAAGTGCCCCAAGTGTGACACCTCAAATGGTTCACACAACACCAAATACACTTGGAATAACTTGAGAGAATTCTACACTTCATGAAAATTGGCTAGCCCTCTCTAGATGATACTAGTGGCCGATTTTGTCAAGTAGAAGATCTTTATATAGTGTTACAATTAGGGTAAACCCTAATTTGATGACTTTCCATTTCCTTGGATCCACGGGTTGAAATACACCATGGAGCATCCATGGACCATCCTATGGGTTTTAGCCCAACTTGATTATCCATGGAGCATTAGCCCACTATACAAGTATGGATGATTTACACAATCAACCCATATATTTAATTAGTCTTCTTTTGATCACTTAATTAATCCTAGATTATTTCTTCATCAATACTAATTAAATAATCTTATTATTCTTATTATTCATATACTAGAACTTATAATATATTAATAACCATAGGTGTCTTATTTCTATCATTATAATCTATCCAAGTGCATGATGCCATGCAACCCAAATGGACCATGTCAGGTCCGGTCAAGTCTTACCAATTATAGTTATGAACATAGACATTAATCCAATAGTCTTCCACTTGGATAAGTCTAAAACTAATATTGCATATGACTTCAGGAACCGACTGGCAATCGTTGCTCTCAAAAGCTTCTGTCAAACTCTGACCTTGTAGATGAACTCTGACCTTTGTCAGTGACTTGTCCATTAGATAAGGGATCATATATTCCTCCATTTTAGATATCATATGGACTGAGACATGGATTATAATAATTCTCTCTGTCCATTTGTTGTTTCCCGATTTTCGATTTATGATGACTGACTAACTGAACAAATCAAATCAGTCCTGGCCCGGCCGAGCACTTCCATTTGTCATCATCAAATCATCAAGGGGCCCACATATATCGCTTTTATCCCGAAGGTAAAAGGAATGGATAAACTTCGACTCATGTGGCTTGTTCTACTACTTGTTGAATCATACACAAAGACACGTTTTATAGCACCGAGTTACCAAATGCGTTTTCGTGCAATCAATGTACTATGAACTCATAGTAACAAGTCATATCTCTTGGTTTGAAGAATTTAAGATATTATCGTCTCATGATCACTCGTGATAAAATCCATGAAGTGATTCCAATGAGCGCGGGTTGAATCCAATACTCAGAACTTATGAGCACTCATGAGTGTTGTAGCCCTTTTTCTAACACCTTAGACCTCTACAAGCCAACCCATGACAGTCTTAATTCATATCTACTTCCAACATATGACCGACTATGGATGGTTTGAATAACTTAGTCATTCCGGAAGAATAACCTAGTTTATTCTGGAAGTCAAAACATGCAAAATGAAACACAATAATAATTGAATCCAATATGGTATGAAAACCTACAAACATAAATAAAACACCTTTTATTTATCAGCATATGATTACACATTATTCATTGTATACTATTTCAGCTATCAACTTTATTCTTGAATTTAAAACAATAGTTGTCCCATGCTCCAAGCATGTACACTATGTTTTCTAAACACTAGGCATGCCATACACCAAGTATGCATACTATGTTTGTCTATGTCTTTACTTTGTGAACTAGATCCATTGAACATAACTTTAATGATTCTCTTTTCACACTCCCAAATCCTTACTGCAAATACAAGAATTCCAAATTCATGTCATTTATTGAAATTTGTTACATTCTAAACTTATATGCATTGATCCTCTTGTAATGATTAATCACAAAGTCAGAAAGACTTGACAACAATCATTACAAAGTATTCCAAAGGAGATCAGCTCCTTGGATACATCCTTCTTGCATTAAGTTTCCTAATCTTACACAGATTGAATAATTTCTAACTTTCAAACATTTCCATATTTCATTTTGACTATCACTTATGAACAGTAGTTGCCTCCTTACAGATTTTGTCAATATGGTCCTTCCAAAATTATTATTGGGTTTTGACCATTCTAACACTCCTAAGTGTACATGCAACCCTAAATACCTTGGATCTATGTTTTAACTATTATACATGCAAATATGAACATCCAAGGTATTATCCAAATCTAGCATAGAAAATAATGAATATAACAAGATAGAGTACATACCTCTTTCATGTGTAAAGTCTTCATGAAGCTTGAGTGCCAAGTGCCCCAAGTGTGACACGTCAAATGGTTCACACAACACCAAATACACTTGGAATAACTTGAGATAAATCCACAACTCATGAAATTGGCTAGCCCTTATTTTACACACTCTAGTGGCCGATTTTGGTCAAGAATAAGATCTTTATATAGTGTTACAATTAGGGTAAACCCTAATTGTCATGACTTTCCATTTCCTTGGATCCATAGGTTCAAATACACCATGGAGCATCCATGGACCATCCTATGGGTTTTAGCCCAACTTGATTATCCATTGAGCATTAGCCCACTATACAAGTATGAATGATTTACACAATCAACCCATATATTTAATTAGTCTTCTTTTGATAATTTAATTAATCCTAGATTAATTCTTGATCAATACTAATGAAATAATCTTATTATTCTTTTTATTAATATACTAGAACTTATAATATATTAATAGCCATAAGAGTCTTGTTTCTTTCATTATAGTCTATCCATGTGCATGATGCCATGCAACCCAAATGGACCATGCCGGGTCGGGTCAAGTCTTACCAATTATAGTTATGGACTTAGACATTAATCCAATAGTCTCCCACTTGGATAAGTCTAAAACTATTATTGCGTCTGACTTCAAGAACCAACTGGCAATCGTAGCTCTCAAAAGCTTCTGTCGTACTCTGACCTTGTAGATGAACTCTGACCTTTGTCAGTGACTTGTCCATTAGATAAGAGATCATATATTCCTCCATTCTAGATATCATATGGACTGAGACATGGATTATAATCATTCTCTTTGTCCATCTGTTGTTTCCCGATTTCCGATTTATGACGACTGACTAATTGAACAAATCAAATCAGTCCTGGCCCGGCCGAGCACTTCCATTTGTCATCATCAAATCATCGAGGGGCCCACAAATATCGCTTTTATCCCGAAGGTAAAAGGAATGGATAAACTTCGACTCATGTGGCTTGTTCTACTACTTGTTGAATCATACACAAAGACACGTTTTATGGCACCGAGTTACCAAATGCGTTTTCGTGCAATCAATGTACAACCAACTCATAGTAACAACTCATATCTCTAGGTTTGAAGAATATAAGATATTATCGTCTCATGATCACTCGCGATAAAATCCATGAAGTGATTCCAATGAGCGCGGGTTGAATCCAATAGTCAGAACTTATGAGCACTCATGAGTGTTGTAGCCCTTTGTCCAACACCTTAGACCTCTACAAGTCAACCCATGACAGTCTTAATTCATATCTACTTCCAACATATGACCGACTGTGGATGGTTTGAATAACTTAGTCATTCTGGAAGAATAACCTAGTTTATTCGGGAAGTCAAAACATGCAAAATGAAACACAAGAATAATTGAATCCAATATGGTATAAAAACCTATGAACATAAATAAAACACCTTTTATTTATCACCATATGATTACACATTATTCATTGTATACTGTTTCATCTATCAACTTTATTCTAGAATTTAAAACAATAGTTGTCCCATGCTCCAAGCATGTACACTATGTTTTCTATACACTAGTCATGCCATACACCAAGTATGCATACTATGTTTGTCTATGATCTTTACTTTGTGAACTAGATCCATTGAACATAACTTCAATGATTCTCTTTTCACAGTCCCAAATCCTTACTGTAAATGCAAGAATTCCAAATTCATGCCATTTACTGAAATCTGTTAGATTCTAAACTTATATGCATTGATCCTCTTGTAATGATTATGCATAAAGTCAGAAAGACTTGACAAAAACCATTACAGAGCATTCCAAAGGAGATCAACTCCTTGGAAACATCCTTCTTGCATTAAGTTTCCTTAATCTTACACGGATTGAAAATTCTAACTTTGAAACATTTCCAGATTCCATCTTGACTATCACTTCTGAACAAGAGTTTCCTCCTTACAGACTATGTCAATATGGTCCTTCCAAAATTATCACTATACTTCCAACTGTCCTTGAGCAACCAATCTTTGGTAAACCTTAGATTGTCCTCGACAATTGTTGTGACAACCCCAAATCTAATTTCGTTACAAACCCCATTTTCACTAACGGAACGTGTCACTATACGTTATTTTATGCAATATTTGGAATCGTCAATATCCGAATATCTAAATTTATGCATGGCTTAATATTATCATAAGAAAAATATAACTCGTATGTGTTAACCCCGTTTAACCTAATAGAGTTGTATTACCTTTTCAACCACTTCACCCGGGTAAAAAGTTTTAACCCAGGTAACTTTAAACATCGGGTAGCCGTGTATCGGGTGCGATTCCTGAGACATATTCAATGGGTGTGCACAACATTTGAACACTCATTTACTACACACCCACTTTCTCTCTCTAGACTCGAAAACGACCCCGATTTCCACTAATTTACGACTTCCAAACGTAAGTACTCATCCTCTATCTTATTCTAGACATGCTTCATAGAATTTGAGGGCCAAAAATCAAAGAAATCAAGGACCATAAAGGAGTTTACGGCCTAAGAAGCTCCTTAGGCCGTAAACCCCCAAATTCATGCCCAAGGCCAAGTTTTTCCTTCTCTTAAGTTAGTATACTAATTAAGGCATATATCTAGAAGGGTTTGGACACTAAAACACAAGGAATTGATGCTTAAAAAGGAGTTTACAGCCCAAGCTTGTGCTTAGGCCGTAAACACCTCAAACACCCCATAAATCTATGTTTTAAGCCCCAAAAACACTTCTAGGATGTTTGGTAATTTAGGCATGACAACAAGGAAGGCTTAAGTGCATTAAACATAATCATTTGAACACAAAAAGAGGAGTTTACGGCCAAGGCTAAGCTTGGGCCGTAAACACCCAAATTTTTGTGTCAAACAAGTCCCTAAACTACCCTAATGCATGAAAGGAATTTATCTAAGGCCTATGGAAGTGTGTTGTACAATTAAACTTCACATTTGGGAACAAAATGGATAGTTTACGGCCAAGGATGTTCTTGGGCCGTAAACTCCCCAAAAATGTATGCCAAATTGTTCCAAACTCACTATAGGGCCTTCTAGGATCTTTCTAAGACATATGGGACAATGTTGTACAAGTAAAACCTTCATCTTGAAGGATTTATAGGAGTTTACGGCCCAAGAACAAGTCTTGGCCGTAAACTCCCCAAAAATGTCACAAATTATGATGTTAATCCTTCTCTTTTGGTCCAAAACACCCACCACTAAATTAAGGAAGTGATATAAGGCCTTAAACATACACTTTGGGACACCACTTGAGTTTGCGGCCAAGCCTAGGGGGCTTACGGCCGTAAACTCCCAATGGGTGGCTTTTAGGCCATAAACTCTAAGAGAGTGAACTCATGGGCCCTCCCGTAAATCATCCATGGCCTTGTACCACTCCCGGGAACCCTTTCTAGGCCTTAAAACCCCGAAAACGACACTAGAATGTCCAATTACTATAATGAAAAGCATAAGATGATTAACTTCTTGTAAAATACATATTTCATATGACATTAGGGTCCTAAAAGGTGCTCAAGTGGTTATTTTGTACCAAACGCTCAATCGACACTATTACCCGATTTACCCGATTCACCCGATTTCCGCAATTTCAGGTGAGTTCATACCCCTTTAATGAACCTTTCAAGTGTTTTACATGTTTTAGGGGGGAGATACAAGTTGCTTGTAAATTTTTATGTAAAGTTTTACAAAACGATTTCCGAGTTACAAGGATTAATCACATGTGATTCACTACTCTTAACTCAAATCACATGTGATTTGTCCCTATGCCCTAAGAAAACGGATTTTACCCTTTACAAACTATTTTTAAACAGTGAATCAGAATTTAAATGTTCTTTTGGGAAAAATACTTTTATTTAATCAAATTGCTTACAAAAGATAACCACTCTGATATATTTATATAAATAAGACTTGGAGGACTTAGGACCGATATCTCGCCTTATTTCCTGTTCTTGTTTGATTGTGGGCTTAGGGTAGTAGTTATCCGTCCGACTGTCATTGATTTCTTACTTATATAAAATCTGTATATCAGTATGGGATACGAATATTAATGCTTTTACTTAATGCTAAAGTCACTAACGTGCTAAGAAACATCCCCACTAAGATAACCATAATAGGTATGGTTAGGGTCGCTACCGCTACTACTCGCTAAATTTATGACTATCTACACTATAATACTCACTATTACTAGACGATACACTAGTAAGAGAATACACTATGATCAATACTAAAAGATTACTACACTATAACCATAGAGAAAACACTAAACAAACAATAATACACTAACCCGCTACGAGATACTCTATTCGCTATTCACTACGCCCGGAGTGTTCCAACAGGAGACGACTCTTCATGTATAGATCTATACGGGGCAGACGCTATTACATCCCGACTGTTAATCTCAGTCCGCGCCGTACAGGCCCAGGGATGCCACTACTTCACTATACTCTGCATGATCGGGAAGGTCATGGGATCCTCTATTATCCTCACTATTGGTAATTTACAAGGAATACCCTGCAACTACTCTAAAATACTACACTAAATGCTAAACTGCATCCCGAAGTAAGTAAGTATCTATCACTAAAGGAAGCTTGCACCTCTATCACTGATTTCCCGGCTCAACCTATTCCATCACACTTGTTATTTGGAGATTGCCAATGTAATTATAAACTAAACTGTTTTCAAAGGAATAAAGAATACATACTTTTCACAGATTGCCACTTACAATGTTTTTCCTGGAAAATATGGGATTTTCTAAGTTTCTACTACTTATGAACGTAATGATACATTTTTAACACTAATGCCTTGTATACAAAAACTCACACTAAACTCTTATGAACTCACCAGCTTTATGCTGATAATCGCTTTCAAAATAACTTGTATCTTCAGGTCAAAGATAAACAGGTACAGACGCAGCGTTTTTGGAGAAGGTGGAGCACACAAGACCCATCTCTTATTTTTGATTTACTATTGGGTGATTGTTAAATATTACAAAACACGCTTGTAATTAAACTCACTATGTAATACTATGGTTGTATGTTTCTTGTTTCTACTATTATGCAATTGTGATGATACTGTTCGCTACGTCATCCACCCCGAAACGTATTCCGCCGTTATCGGTTTTGGGATGTGACAGATTGGTATCAGAGCATTGTTTATAGGGAATCAAGTATATCAACCTATAAAAGATATACGAACTATAAACACTTCGGGACTAAAACACTCTGACCAAGAATATATACTGTTAAGTATCTAAAAGATCTAACTAAGTATATATATATACACACATCACTATGAAACACAGGAATCAATACCGTCCTAGAACAAAACAAAAGTATTAAGACTGTTGGGCAGCACAATTGGGTTTAGAGACATATAGTCACATTCAGGATGATGTAGCCTGATCAACTACGTTTTCCTGGGAGTGACTAGCATGTGCCTAAGTTTGGTTGTGATGTTGCAACAAGTCTAAGACTTACCAACAATACCACAATAACGCTACCATAAGAATACTATAGGAGTATTCTGTATCTCTAGATTATACGTATGTGCAACAAAAACGGTCATTACTAGTAGGACAATAATTGCTAAGTGGATACATCACGATTACATGTGATTAGGGCGCTATAGACTCAGAATCTGCAGCCTTTGCTTCATTCCCTGTTCTTGTTTGATTGGGGGTTTGAAGTTAGGGTGGTTTATTCGAAGGACTATCTTGCTTCGATTACATGTAATCGGTATGCACTATGCAAGTATTGGGTCAACTGATAATGATTCTCCCTATAAGTATCTTAGAATAGTACGTCTATTAATCTTCTTTTCCCCTTTCTCGCGTAGATAGCATGGCTGGCTTCCACCTACCCGGCGATCCGTACTTTTCGAACCAGGGCAATGGAGGATGGCTCGAAGAGGAGTCAGACGACGATCACCCTATTCCTTTGGATGATGAACATGCTGAAGGCTTCTCGGATAGCTCGAGCTCCGAGCCAGAAGTCAACAACCAACCTCCTGAAGCCCCGAACCCTAACCCTCGACCGACATTTCAGGGCCCCACTCCTATGTGGGCAATGTCCTTGCATCGATGGAGCGAGGAGCAGGGTCAGCCCTTGCCTTACAATGGAGACCGAAGCTTCTACAACATAAGCGAAGGAGGATCGGCGGATCGGGTTCTGCCCATCATGATCCGAAGGATTGCCAGGAATGTTGAGCAAGGTCAAGCAGCTATTGGGCGAGTTGTGGAAGTGGATGCCAACTCAAACCTCAACACGGTTCGCATCCGCCAACTCGAAGAAGCCATGGACAGGACAAGGAGGACCAACGAGGCTCTGCAGCATCAGCTGGCAGCATCCCGAGCTGAAGTTAGGGAACTCCGAGCACGCCAAAGGACTCAGGATCGACACCTTCAAGAAGTTATGCGTCAACTGGAGGATCTGAGGATTCGCCCGACAAGCAGCCGTCGCCAGTAGAAGACATCTAGTTACCTCACTCTCTTGTTTAAAAGACTAGCCTTTTATCTCTATGTTCCGTAGGTCTCTTGTCTGTAAACATTCCTAGTTTAAAAGTACTCTATTTGAACCTCCAAACTGCCAACATTTTCTCTATGGTATGATGTAAGACCTACTGCTAGGTCAATTTTCATGAACTTCTGTTGCATCATTAATACCAGTGTATTGGCAGATGATTTCTCTATTGCTATAGCTCTTACCCTGATCTTGGATTATGTTGATTTAATCCATGAGACACTCTATTCATATTCGCAATAGGCTCTTACTATTGCTATCATTTCTATGATCTTCCAGTGAAGGATGCCTCCACGAAAGCGTCCCAGCAGAGGAAGACCTGAAACTCAAACCCCTCCTCCACCACCTCCTCCTCCGCAGTTCGATCCGGTGTTGTTCCAAGCGGCTGTGACTGCGGCTGTGACTGCGGCTGTAACAGCAGCCATGGCCCAAATGAACTCGGGTGATGCGAGCGGTGGAAATTCTAGATTTGGTGAAGTTCACCAGCGAGTGCAGGGATGCACTTATAAAGACTTCATGAATTGTAAACCCGCTTTCTTCGATGGTACCGGAGGAATTCTGGCGTTGTCCCAATGGTTCGAAAGGACCGAAGCTGTATTCGAGATGTGCTCTTGTCCCGAGGAGAGCAAAATCAAGTTCGCTACTGCTACCCTCACTAACAGGGCTTTGTCATGGTGGAACGGCCATGTCAACGCACTCTCGTTGGTCACAGCCAATGCCATGGGCTGGGACACTCTAAAAGATCTCATGAGAGGAGAGTATTGCCCTAGGGGCAAAGTCCAGAAGCTTGAGGAAGAACTCTGGAACCTCAAGATGAAGGGGACCGACATAACGGCTTATACGGCCAGGTTTTGCGACTTGGCGGCTATGTGTCCCAACATGATCCCCTCTGAAAGCAAGAAGATTGAACGTTACATCTGGGGTTTAGTGCCCCCGTATCGAGGAAATGTTCTGGCCTCACGCCCTACCACTTTCGACAGCGCCAAGGAATTGGCCCAGAGTCTGATCAACCACGAAATCTCCTCCACTCCAGCAACAACAACCACAACAACCACTGCACCATCTGGATCATCTGACAGAAAAAGGAAACGATGGGATAAGAAGAAAGGCAAGAAGACTCAAACCGCCTCCAAAGACCAGCAAATTGTGGCGGTCCATGCTGCCACCATCCCAGCCGCACCAGCTGCTCCAGCCCCACCAAAAGCTTACAGTGGGAATTTGCCTAAGTGTCCCAAGTGCCCTTTCACCACAACGGTCCATGCCGTGAATTGCAGTGTTCCAACTGCCGACGGAAGGGCCATACTGTCCGATTTTGCAAGGCCCCTCCCAAACCTATTACACAGGTTCCTGGTACGGGAGTGACCCCGACGTGTTATGGTTGCGGCGAAGCGGGTCATTTTAAGAAGAAATGTCCGAAGACTGCAAATGCTGGGGGAACTGGTAGGTTACTTGCTATCGGTCACAATGAAGCGGTAGCCGATCCCACAGTGGTCACGGGTACGTTTCTTCTCAACAACTCCTATGCCTGTGTCTTATTCGATAGTGGTGCAGAAAGAAGCTTCATAAATCAAAACTTTAAACACCTACTCAAACAAACCCCTCAACCACTAAAAGAAACATTCATTGTAGAAATGGCTAATGGGAAGAGAGAAAGCTCTAACGAAATCTATATAGGTTGTACTCTCACGTTAGATGATCACCCCCTTTTTAATCGATCTTATACCAGTCTCCATCAAAAATTTCGATGTCATTGTTGGTATGGATTGGCTAAGCCTTCACTACGCCGACATCCTATGCTCCGAGAAAGCCATTCGCCTGAACTTTCCGAATCGAGAGACCCTAGTGATATACGGAGATAAGCCAAGTACAAACCTTCGTATCATCTCTAGTATTCAGGCTCATAAATACTTGCGCAAGGAGTATCGCGCCTTTCTTGCTCACGTCGTCGACACTAACCAGAAATCGAAAGATCCAAAGGACATTCCTGTAGTATGCGATTTTCCTGATGTCTTTTCGGAGGATCTCCCAGGCCTACCTCCTAAACGACAGGTTGAATTCAGAATCGACCTAATCCCAGGAGCTACCCCCATAGCTAAGTCGCCCTACCGACTAGCGCCCGCCGAGATGCAAGAACTATCCGGACAACTCAACGAACTGCTTAGCAAGGGCTTCATAAGACCGAGCTTCTCACCTTGGGGAGCTCCGGTCTTGTTCGTGAAGAAAAAGGATGGGTCGTTTCGGATGTGCATCGATTATAGGGAACTCAATAAACTCACGATAAAAAATCGCTATCCTCTCCCTCGTATCGACGACCTATTCGATCAACTCCGAGGAGCCAGTTACTTCTCCAAGATTGATCTTAGATCGGGGTACCATCAGTTGCGGGTGCTCGAGGAAGATGTTCCAAAGACAGCTTTTCGAACCCGCTACGGGCATTTCGAGTTCGTAGTGATGCCCTTTGGACTGACTAATGCCCCTGCAGTATTCATGGACTTGATGAATTGGGTATGTCGTCCATATCTAGATCAGTTCGTCATCGTCTTTATTGACGACATACTTGTCTACTCTCGCAGCGAGGAAGAGCACAGAAGCCATTTACGATTAGTCCTGGAAACCCTGCGATCCGAGAAGTTGTATGCGAAGTTCTCTAAGTGCGAGTTTTGGATCCAGAGAGTAGAATTCTTAGGGCACGTGGTCAGTGAAGACGGAATCCACGTGGACCCCTCAAAAATCAAAGCTATTGAGAACTGGTCAGCACCAAAGACGCCTACGGAAATTCCTCAATTTCTAGGCCTCGCTGGCTACTACCGTCGGTTCATCCAAAATTTCTCTCGGATTGCGAAACCTCTCACCATGCTAACACAGAAGGGTGTATCATTCGACTGGGAAGAGAAACAGGAGAAGGCATTTCAGACCCTGAAGCGAGCCCTATGCACCGCACCAGTATTATCCCTTCCCGAGGGGACAGAGGATTTCGTCGTATACTGTGATGCATCCAATCAGGGGCTTGGTTGTGTCTTGATGCAACGAGGCAAGGTTATCGCCTATGCCTCGAGACAGCTAAAGAACCATGAAGTGAACTACACCACTCACGACCTCGAGTTAGGAGCGGTCGTCTTTGCACTAAAAATCTGGAGACACTACTTGTATGGGACGAAGAGCGTGGTGTACACTGATCATAAAAGCCTCCAACATATACTGAACCAGAAGGAACTCAACATGAGACAGCGTCGATGGGTCGAATTACTTAACGATTATGACTGCGAAATTCGATATCATCCGGGGAAAGCCAACGTAGTAGCGGACGCCCTGAGCAGGAAAGAATATTCCGGACGAAGAACCAAGTCGCTATCAATGACTATACATTCACATCTATCCACGCAGATCAAGGAGGCTCAGCTGGAAGCCTTAAAGCCTGGAAATGTGGCGGGAGAATCCCTGCGCGGAATGGATAAAAATCTGGAGGTTAAGGGTGACGGAGCCTATTACTTTATGGACCGAATCTGGACTCCACGCCATGGAGGTTTTAGGGATTTGGTTATGAGAGAAGCACACAACACTCGTTACTCTGTCCACCCGGGTTCGGATAAGATGTATCTGGATCTCAAAAAGCTCTATTGGTGGCCAAACATGAAAGCAGAGATCGCTATCTTTGTAGGTAAGTGCCTTACTTGCGCGAAGGTCAAAGTAGAATGTCAAAAGCCATCAGGACTCCTCCAACAACCGGAAATACCAGAATGGAAGTGGGAGCGAATCACAATGGATTTCATCACCAAGCTGCCCAAGACAGCAGGTGGATTAGATACCATTTGGGTCATCGTTGACAGGTTGACCAAGTCCGCCCACTTCCTACCCATCAAAGAGACGGATAAGATGGAAAAAGCTCACTAGGACTTATATAAAAGAAATAGTGCGATTGCATGGCGTCCCTATATCTATTATATTAGACAGAGATAGTAGATTCACCTCTAGATTTTGGCAATCGTTACAACAGGCACTAGGGACGAGGCTGGATATGAGTACAGCCTACCATCCGCAGACTGACGGACAAAGTGAGAGGACGATCCAAACATTAGAAGACATGCTGCGAGCTTGTGTGATCGACTTCGGGAAATCGTGGGATACACACTTACCTCTTGTGGAGTTTTCCTACAACAATAGTTATCACACGAGCATCAAGGCAGCTCCATTCGAAGCTCTCTACGGCCGAAAGTGCAGATCCCTTTTGTGCTGGGCCAAGGTGGGAGACACTCAGTTAGCTAAAGGACGAGTTCCTGATAGCGCCCTCACTGGTCCAGAGATCATTCGAGAGACGACCGAGAAGATTGTACAGATACGTGATTACTAAAAGCCGCTAGGGATCGACAGAAAAGCTACGCCGACAAACGAAGGAAACCTTTGGAATTCCAAGTCGGAGACCGGGTCCTTCTGAAGGTCTCGCCCTGGAAGGGCACGATACGCTTTGGGAAGCGTGGAAAGTTGAACCCAAGGTACATAGGGCCTTTTGAGATTATTGCTAGAATCGGCCCCGTAGCTTACAAACTAAACTTACCCCGCGAGCTAAGTAACATACATCCCACCTTTCACGTCTCAAACTTGAAGAAATGTCTGTCGGACGAGACTCTCGTGATCCCCATCGACGAGATCGAGATCAATGAGAGCCTCAACTTCGTGGAAGAACCTGCTGAGGTTTTGGATCGTGAAGTAAAACGGACGAAACAAAGCCGCATCCCAATCGTGAAGGTTCGGTGGAACGCCAAGCGAGGACCGGAATTCACTTTGGAGCGCGAGGATCAAATGAAACTCAAATACCCTCATCTCTTCGCTTAGTAGTATTCTAACATCGTATCTGTTTGTATTCTAAATTTCGGGACGAAATTTCCCTAACGGGGGGATGATGTGACAACCCCAAATCTAATTCCGTTACAAACCCCATTTTCACTAATGGAACGTGTCACTATACGTTATTTTATGCAATATTTGGAATCGTCAATATCCGAATATCTAAATTTATGCATGGCTTAATATTGTTTAACCTAATAGAGTTGTATTACCTTTTCAACCACTTCACCCGAGTAAAAAGTTTTAACCCAGGTAACTTTAAACATTGGGTAGCCGTGTATCGGGTGCGATTCCCGAGACATATGCAATGGGTGTGCACAAAATTTGAACACTCATTTACTACACACCCACTTTCTCTCTCTACTTTCTCTCTCTAGACTCGAAAACGACCCCGATTTCCACTAATTTCCGACTTCCAAATGTAAGTACTCATCCTCTATCTTATTCTAGACATGCTTCATAGAATTTGAGGGCCAAAAATCAAAGAAATCAAGGACCATAAAGGAGTTTACGGCCTAAGAAGCTCCTTAGGCCGTAAACCCCCAAATTCATGCTCAAGGCCAAGTTTTTCCTTCTCTTAAGTTAGTATACTAATTAAGGCATATATCTAGAAGGGTTTGGACACTAAAACACAAGGAATTGATGCTTAAAAAGGAGTTTACGGCCCAAGCTTGTGCTTAGGCCGTAAACACCTCAAACACCCCATAAATCTATGTTTTAAGCCCCAAAAACACTTCTAGGATGTTTGGTAATTTAGGCATGACAACAAGGAAGGCTTAAGTGCATTAAACATAATCATTTGAACACAAAAAGAGGAGTTTACGGCCAAGGCTAAGCTTGGGCCGTAAACACCCAAATTTTTGTGTCAAACAAGTCCCTAAACTACCCTAATGCATGAAAGGAATTTATCTAAGGCCTATGGAAGTGTGTTGTACAATTAAACTTCACATTTGGGAACAAAATGGATAGTTTACGGCCAAGGATGTTCTTGGGCCGTAAATTCCCAAAAATGTATGCCAAATTGTTCCAAACTCACTATAGGGCCTTCTAGGATCTTTCTAAGACATATGGGACAATGTTGTACAAGTAAAACCTTCATCTTGAAGGATTTATAGGAGTTTACGGCCCAAGAACAAGTCTTGGCCGTAAACTCCCCAAAAATGTCACAAATTATGATGTTAATCCTTCTCTTTTGGTCCAAAACACCCACCACTAAATTAAGGAAGTGATATAAGGCCTTAAACATACACTTTGGGACACCACTTGAGTTTACGGCCAAGCCTAGGGGGCTTACGGCCGTAAACTCCCAATGGGTGGCTTTTAGGCCATAAACTCTAAGAGAGTGAACTCATGGGCCCTCCCGTAAATCATCCATGGCCTTGTACCACTCCCGGGAACCCTTTCTAGGCCTTAAAACCCCGAAAACGACACTAGAATGTCCAATTACTATAATGAAAAGCATAAGATGATTAACTTCTTGTAAAATACATATTTCATATGACATTAGGGTCCTAAAAGGCGCTCAAGTGGTTATTTTGTACCAAACGCTCAATCGACACTATTACCCGATTTACCCGATTCACCCGATTTCCGCAATTTCAGGTGAGTTCATACCCCTTCAATTTACCCGATTCACCCGATTTCCGCAATTTTAGGGGGGAGATACAAGTTTCTTGTAAATTTTTATGTAAAGTTTTACAAAACGATTTCCGAGTTACAAGGATTAATCAAATGTGATTCACTACTCTTAACTCAAATCACATGTGATTTGTCCCTATGCCCTAAGAAAACGGATTTTACCCTTTACAAACTATTTTTAAACAGTGAATCAGAATTTAAATGTTCTTTTGGGAAAAATACTTTTATTTAATCAAATTGCTTACAAAAGGTAACCACTCTGATATATTTATATAAATAAGACTTGGAGGACTTAGGACCGATATCTCGCCTTATTTCCTGTTCTTGTTTGATTGTGGGCTTAGGGTAGTAGTTATCCGTCCGACTGTCGTTGATTTCTTACTTATATAAAATCTGTATATCAGTATGGGATACGAATATTACTGCTTTCACTTAATGCTAAAGTCACTAACGTGCTAAGAAACAGCCCCACTAAGATAACCATAATAGGTATGGTTAGGGTCGCTACCGCTACTACTCGCTAAATTTATGACTATCTACACTATAATACTCACTATTACTAGACGATACACTAGTAAGAGAATACACTATGATCAATACTAAAAGATTACTACACTATAACCATAGAGAAAACACTAAACAAACAATAATACACTAACCCGCTACGAGATACTCTATTCGCTATTCACTACGCCCAGAGTGTTCCAGCAGGAGAAGACTCTTCATGTATAGATCTATACGGGGCAGACGCTATTACATCCCGACTGTTAATCTCAGTCCGCGTCATACAGGCCCAGGGATGCCACTACTTCACTATACTCTGCATGACCGGGAAGGTCATGGGATCCTCTATTATCCTCACTATTGGTAATTTACAAGGAATACCCTGCAACTACTCTAAAATACTACACTAAATGCTAAACTGCATCCCGAAGTAAGTAAGTATCTATCACTAAAGGAAGCTTGCACCTCTATCAGTGATTTCCCGGCTCAACCTATTCCATCACACTTGTTATTTGGAGATTGCCAATGTAATTATAAACTAAACTGTTTTCAAAGGAATAAAGAATACATACTTTTCACAGATTGCCACTTACAATGTTTTTCCTGGAAAATATGGGATTTTCTAAGTTTCTACTACTTATGAACGTAATGATACATTTTTAACACTAATGCCTTGTATACAAAAACTCACACTAAACTCTTATGAACTCACCAGCTTTATGCTGATAATCGCTTTCAAAATAACTTGTATCTTCAGGTCAAAGATAAACAGGTACAGACGCAGCGTTTTTGGAGAAGGTGGAGCACACAAGACCCATCTCTTATTTTTGATTTACTATTGGGTGATTGTTAAATATTACAAAACACGCTTGTAATTAAACTCACTATGTAATACTATGGTTGTATGTTTCTTGTTTCTACTATTATGCAATTGTGATGATACTGTTCGCTACGTCATCCACCCCGAAACGTATTCCGCCGTTATCGGTTTTGGGATGTGACAATTGTTTAATCCTTTTAGTCATACACACAGCAGCCAGTTCATGAGGTGAGTTTCCTTCCAGTAGGAACGAGTCTAAGGCCACAATGCCTGTAACAGCCCGGATTTCCAGGTATCTTTTATGCTTTTAATTTTGATGTTTTGTGAGGGGACTCGGCGAGTTGGAGCTCAGACTCGCCGAGTAGGATCGCGATTCTGGACGCGGGTTCGCGCCTGGACTCGGCGAGTCCGTGCTGTTTAATGAAACCCTAATTTCTCGGGTTTGGGACCTATTTAAAGGGCCTTATGGCCATCATTTGTGCTCACCAGTCCCTTGAGTGAAACCCTAGCGAGTGTGAGCATTTGGAGCAAAGTAGGAAGCCATTATTGACCTTGGAGGTGTCATCTTGCAAGGGAAAGGAAGAATCAGCTAAGGGAAAACAAGAGAAGCCACTTCCTGAGGGTTTGGGGTCCAGAACATCACATTTGAGGTACTACCTTCGAGCTATTCTCTGCTATGTTGATGTTTATGTTGATTTAGGGCTTATTGAGCCCTTTTGTGGCTAGATCTAGTGCTTCCTTGGTCCTTTAAGCGATTTAGATTATAGATCTGGACCCTTGGAGGTCCAGAGTGTCCCTTTGCCAAGCTTTTTGTGAATCCATGGGGTTTTGGATTGGAATCCTTATGCCTAAAGGTCAAAACACCATTTATGAGCCATGGGGTGTGTTATGAACACCAAGATAAGGACTTTACGTGATGAATCAGCTTAGGAAGGCCAGATCTATGAATTGTTGGAGCGGATCTGACCTCAGAAGCAAGTTTGAGTTGTTGCATGGCATAGACTCGCCGAGTCCGACGAACAGACTCGACGAGTAGCTTGAAGATTGCCCTTAGATAGCTCAGTGAGTGGTCCAGCCGAGTTATGGGGTGACTCAGTGAGTCAGGGAGAGTTAGAGAGGGTTGACAGGTGTATTGAGTCGAACTGGAACTCACCGAGTTGTTCTTGAGACTCGGCGAGTTGAGTCGGGGTGGCCCTGCGATTCTTACCAGGTGGAACTCGTCGAGTCAGGGGAGTACTCGACGTGTCAAAAAGGGAATCCTAGAGATTTGGTGAAAACGTCTAGACTCGCCGAGTCGCCCTAGTGCACTCGCCGAGTCCGGTCAAAGTTGACCGTTGACCGTTGACCGTTGACCAGAGTTGACCTGTGTTGACTTCTTAGGGATAGTCAACCTTAGTGATAAAAGTGTTAATTAGAGACATATGATGTTATAGGAGGATTAGAGCTCGGAGGATCGAACACGAGGGATTTCCAGGATTCGTGAGATACCGAGATATGCGAGGTGAGTCTTTTCACTATACTTTACCTTGAGTACGTAACCAAAGTTATGTGATCAGAGTATTTGTATGCTATGTGTAGTGATGTGTTGTACTGCATTATTTCTATGTGATTTATGTTGTGCATGTTTATAGAGTTGGAACCGGAAGGTTCCCAGAGTTAGAACCTGAGGGTTCACAGAGTTGGGTGCACGGACCCATAGAGTTATAGCCTCGAGTGGCTAATATGTGTTATGTGTGTGGTATTTTGGGGAACTCACTAAGCTTCATGCTTACAATGTTAGTGTTGTTGTTTCAGGTACTAGCGATGACCGTGGGAAGACGCCGGCTTGATTAGTACACACGCATGGGATTCTTTGATATATATGTGATCTTGGGATTTTGTATGATGTGAATTGGGATTTTAAACTTAATGTTTTATGAAATTAAATGAGAAATGTCTTTATATTTGTGAAAAAATATTTTGAAAATTCATGGTGTTACAATGCCGGCCCGTTCAGTTAGCCGTAGTTTCTGGGCCTCGGTCCAATGTAGTACTTAGTATGTTTGACGCCTCTGTGGCTCAGACAGGATTTATGTGCTTATGCTAATTGATATGTGATGCTATGCTCAATCAGTCAGCTTCGGACTTCGGTTCGATGTAGGGGACAAGGTCCCAGCCAGTCAGCTTCGGACTTCAGTCGAATGTAGGAGACAAGGTCCCAGTCATTCAGCTTCGGACTTCGGTCCGATGTAGGGGACAAGGTCCCAGACAGTCAGCTTCGGACTTCGATCCGATGTAGGGGACAATGTCCCAGTCAGTTAGCTTCGGACTTTGGTCCGATGTAGGGGACAAGGTCCCAGTCAGTCAGCTTCGGACTTCGGTTCGATGGAGGGGGCAAGGCCCCAGTATGTGCTTTATATGTTATCGCATGGTATGTGGTAGTTTGGGGGAGCTCACGAAGCTTCGTGCTTACAGTTTCAGTTTTGGTTTCAGGTACTTCCGCAAGCAAATGGAAGAGCTCGGGATGATGGCATCGCACACACCACAACTTTAGTTTTGTCCTGGGAGTTGATTCAGTTTTTGATATGTTTGGATACAGTTGTGATACATCTTTCTCACAGTATTTTATTATGGATTTTGAACACGCATCATATGGTTTTTATTATGTGATACTCAGTTACATTGTTTTGTTATAATAAAAATAAAAATTTTTGGGTAGTATTTTTGGGTCGTTTCAAGTTGGTATCAGAGCCTTGGTTTCAGGGATTCGGATATACTTTCGGGTGTATCTGAACTCAAACTAAGGAAAAGATAAAAAGATTTTCAAAAAGGAAAATGTTTTCAAATGGAATTTTGAAAAGCACTTAGAAAGAAAAGAATTTTTAAAAACAAGATAAGGGTGTGGTGCATGCGATCAGCTGAGCTCAAGTAAGTACTCCCAAATTACCCATACAAGTTTTATTATTATGATTAATTTTTCCAGTTCCAGTAGAACAGCATGCGAGTATAGGACTAAGGATCTAGGAGGATGCCTTATGTGCCTACTATATGTGTTTGATCAGCTTTATGAGAATTGTATGCTAGTATCGAGTAGACAGCAGTAGGATAGCCTGTTTAGGTTATGCCTGGTAGTGCAAGCTTAGCATTGTATGCTAGTTCAGTTTCTCATTATGAGAGTAGATTTGCTTGAGTAGTTTCCGGTGTCCGAATGCTGCTTGCTTCGTGCTTTGTAGAACTCTTGGGGGATGAGAGTTAGCCGTTAGATGAATACGCCACGTCACATGTGATCAGGGTTGAATAATCTCAGAGTATTGGAGTTGGCCCTATTGGGCAGCTCTTGTTTGAGTCTAACCGTTGCAGGGACGAGCCTTTCACTCGAAGGATTATCCGAGCCTCATCACATGTGATGGTATTCAGGTGATGGCTAATTAGCATTACAAGGAGGTCTTCAGCAGCTGAGGACTGGTTTGAGTGGAGTCAGAGATTTACCTAGGGCAAGCCTAGGATGAGAGTAGTAGAGATCAGCAGTAGTAGAAGTGACTTGGTGGAGTCAAGGTAGTTCTTGAGGAAAGTACGGATAGATGTGGAAGGTAGTATGGGCCTGTACTACTGAAAGCAGAGGATCCGTACTCGAATCAAGGAAGGCCGAGACAAGACCAGGAAGCTAGTAGTAGTATCAATGATCCCTTGAGATATTTCATTTTTCTGATGTCGTTATGATGTGTTTCAGAATGGTGGTTTTACGTTCGAGACCAGCAGCCGGCAGTGGAGGTGCCGGGGAGGGATCAGGATCAGGCTCGGGGGACGAGCGCATGGATGAGCAGACCAGAGAGTTTCTTTCTTCAGAGATTACTCGTATCATTTTAGAGCAGACTCCTGTGATCTTCAGTTCGATCAAGGAGGGTATCCTAGAGCTGATGGATGAGAGGTTGGGCACCTTCCGTGCCGAGGTGGCGCCCATGATGGGGTCGCGCATACTTACGTTCAGGGAGTTCAGGGCATGTGGAGCTCCAGACTATCATGGGGCGCGGGACCCCATAGCGAGTACTAGATGGTTGGCGGATGTGGCCAACGCGTTCCGCACGAGCAGGTGTCCTGAGGGGGACAAGGTTAGATTGGCGTCCTGTCTCCTGAAGGACAGGGCACGGGATTGGTGGGAGTAGATCGGACATACCATTGGAGATGATGCAACATTGGATGCCATGACCTGGGCTGATTTCTCTACTAGGTTCAGGGCGGAGTTTGCACCGGTTATTTAGGTGCAATAGTTAGCCAGAGAGTTTCAGGACCTCACCCATACTACAGAGACCGTGGCGGAGATCACCGCCAAGTTCAGGGAGAGGGCTCTTCTTGTTCCCCAGTATGCGGCCGATGAGGAGATGAAGAAGGCCCGTTATCATGAGATGTTGTGGAGCGATATCCGCCAGTTTGTGAGCCGGTCCAGCTGTAAAACGTTGGATGACATGATTGCTAGAGCTCGAGAGAGGGACATTGATCTAGAGATGGAGAAGAAGAGGAAACCGAAGGCGGTTTCGGGTTCAAGAGGTTCGGGCAAAAAGCCCAAGGTTTCAAATCACAGATCCAGGATTCAACCGAGCCACGGTCGATGTGGCAGGTGTGGGAAGATGCACGATGGGGTGTGCAAGGCAGGGAGTTTCGGCTACTTCAAGTGCGGTCGAACTGGGCATATAAGCAGGGATTGTACGACTCCTGTTTCTGTCGTTGCAACATCAGATCTGATTTGCTTTCAGTGCAATCAGAGGGAACATAAAAAGTCCCAGTGTCCGAGTTTAGCTGCAGTAAGGAAGGTGGCTGCGCCTACCCCTGCTACTTTGAGGATTACAGATGGCCGGCAGGGCCGAGCCGAGGCGCCAGTGGCGAAGAGTAGGGCGTTTCAGATGACAAGATAGGAGGCGTGAGCGACTCCTGACGTGGTGACGGGTATGTATCTTCCCTTCATCTCTGTATTCTTATTATTGTTTGATTATTGCATATGATTATATGTTGACAAAATTGCAAAAATGGTCCCTATGGTATGCAAATTTTTGCGGTTTTAGTCCAAACCCCAAGTTTTTTGGATTTATGGTCCTTTTAGAGTGGTTTGTATGTGGAATTGGTCCCTGGACTTAACTGCCGTTAAAAAGGATTTGTTAACCCCCTCATATGCCTCACACGTGGGGGTAAATCCGTCATTTCATATGTAAGGGACCATTTTTGCATAACCATTTTCGGGCTTAATTCCTTTTAAATATCCTCGCTGCCTGCTATCTTCTTCCCTAACGTCCCCAACGTCTCTTTTTTCTACTATTTTTCTTCTTGAGCTCTGTTACAACAATGGTTCTATGTTTTTGTGGAATCACATCGTCAGCGAACTCATTTTTTTGAAATCTCATTTGCTTGTTCATCTGCGGCATAAGCATCAATCTGCTATGCCATTTTTTAGGTCGATATGGTGGATCTGTGGTTTATTGCTATGAGCTTGATATTCACGGAAGCTTATATCATTTTTCTTCTACCTAGTTTTAGCACATTGAGGGATCTAATCTCCTTAGATGTTCATCATTTGAAACGTTATGCTCTGCTTCACAACATTTACAGGTCAACAAGGGCGTGCAGTGTCTTGACCACACATAACCTATTTGTTTCCTTAGACCTCTGTAAATCTCCTTGGTTTGAATGGAGAATGTTTGTTTGTTACTAAGTATTGAAATCCATGGCTTCTACTCGAATGAATCTGAAGTTGTTTGAGACAAGGCATGGAATATGCATTTGCTATCTCTTCAATTTTTATCATCCTCAACATTTCGTTTCTACTCATTTGGAGATTTGAGAAATGCTAACACATGTATCAGAATCTTCTCAGTTGAAGGCATATTTGAATCATGCTTATCTTGTTATGTTATGACTCACATGTTTCACATGATTGTCTTGGAAGCCTGAATATGCAGAAAGCCGACAACTCAACTAGACTTGGCTTCTCTTTGAAAGTAGTTCGTTTATGCTTTAGATCCTCAGTGATTAGTGTCTTGTTCCAAACGCTTCATCTTTGATTTAAAATGCCATTTCTTTTAGTGTGGATTATCCATAAGAGTTTAGGAGTCTTGTCAGCTTTTGCATTTCTTGGCCCCAAATACTTAATATATAATCCATTTTGCATTAATTTCTTTGTTGGCTCATCTAATCATGTATTTCTATGATGCTTTACAGGTTGTGGATCGAGTACCTTGGGTTTTCAAAGCTTTATAGACATCGCTATTTTCAAAGGCAAACAATGAGGGGCCACATCTAATGGTGGGAGTTGCAATCCCTCAAAACATTCCATTACCACACTTTTGATGTTACAACATTTTGATGGAGGTAATTGTTTATGGACTTGCAGATTCATCTGTGTACCTGCACTGGGGGTTCAACCTCTACTAACACATCAAGCAAAAGGCGTAATGGAACACTATCCTGCAAAAATTGTGGTGGAAGATCATCAATTAATGGAAAAAGCTCTTCAAGTTGTCTTCTTAGCACAGTTTTGGAACTTACTAGCTTAATCAATTAAGACTTTACTTGGACAAAAGTTTCAAAGGGTTGTAGGATTTCATCAAGAGACCTCAAAGTTCAAACACAATTAACTTAACTAAGTATTCAAAAGTTCTAAAAATGCATGTTTCTGAATCAGAAAATGTAATGTTTCGATGTTCACTATAATCATACTCTTTTTGCAGAAACTTATTAGTTGTAAGTTGCAACCTAAACACTCTTTTACTAAAATTGAAGTTGAGAGTCTTTGTTCTTGGGTGTCACTCCAGTGAGAAGGCAGAACACACTCCAATCAAGAAAAGGAGGTTCTTATTCCGAGCATCATCTCCACCACAGAATCCATCACTGGACAGTCCCAAAGCTTATAATAATGAGCTAAAATCAACCTGAATGCAGCTTGTCTACCTGAATCAGTTACTGGAACATTAGCGAACTTTGGGGAAGAAGTGAAGATATTTAAAAGGAATTAAGCTAAAAAACGGTTATGCAAAAATGATCCCTTACATATGAAATGACGGATTTACCCTCACGTGCGAGGCACATGAGGGGGTTAACGGATCCTTTTTAACGGCAGTTAAGTCTAGGGACCAATTCTACATACAAACCACTCCAAAAGGACCATGAATCCAAAAAACTCGGGGTATGGACTAAAACCCCAAAAATGTGCATACCACAAGGACCATTTTTGCAATTTTGTCTTATATGTTTTATATAGGGTCGTTCTCTGTGAACGGCATTTCTGCTATGGTATTATTCGATTCGGGGGCTACCCGATCATTTGTATCGCTTGCGCTTAGCAAGAGATTTAGTAGGGCTCCAGGGGAGCTGGATTGCCCACTGGAGGTTGAGATAGCAGATGACAGGACCGTGAGGGTCGCCAGAGTGCATAGAGGGTGTTCTCTTCAATTGTTCGACGAGCAGTTTTTGGTGGACCTGGTTCCTATTCCCCTGCGAGGGAATAAGGTTATAGTGGGCATGGATTGGCTGAGCCCCAATGGGGCGGTGATTGATTGTGAGCAGCAGTTAGTGAGGGTTCGCACTCCCAGTGGGGGAGAGTTAGTGATTCAGGGCGAGAGGCCACAACGCGGACCAACCTTTTGTTCCGCCACGAGAGCGAGACGTTATTTCCAGCAGGGTTGCGCGGGTTATGTAGCTTATGTCTTGGATGCCCGGGAGAAGGGCAAGATGGCAGTTGATGATGTTCCGATAGTGCGAGACTTCCCGGATGTATTTCCCGAGGATTTACCGGGAATACCTCCTGAGAGACAGGTTGAGTTTAGGATCGACCTGATTCCTGGTGCGGTTCCGATAGCCAAGGCATCGTATCGTCTAGCTCCCCCTGAGATGCAGGAGTTGTCTACGCAGCTGCAGGAGCTGCTAGACAAGGGTTTCATTCGGCCGAGTAGTTCGCCTTGGGGAGCGTCGATCCTGTTTGTGAGGAAGAAGGATGGGTCGCATCGTATGTGTATAGATTACCGGGAGTTGAATAAGGTAACGGTGAAGAACCGTTACCCACTTCCGAGGATAGATGATTTCTTTGACCAGCTTCAGGGAGCGTCTTGGTTCTCCAAGATCGATCTATGCTCCGGGTATCATCAGATGCTGGTTAGAGATGAGGATGTGCAGAAGACTGCTTTCAGGACCAGGTATGGTCATTATGAGTTTGTGGCGATGCCATTTGGGCTCACCAATGCTCCAGCCGCGTTCATGGATCTCATGAATCGTGTTTGTAGGCCGATGCTGGATCGGTCAATGATAGTATTCATAGATGATATCTTGGTGTATTCCAAGACGCAGGAGCAGCACGAGGAGCACCTGAGGGAGGTGCTGGAAGTTTTGAGGAGGGAGAGACTTTTCGCAAAGTTCTCCAACTGTGAGTTCTGGTTGCGCGAGGTGCAGTTCCTTGGTCACCTCGTCAACCAGAAGGGTATTTTGGTAGATCCGGCCAAGATAGAGGCCGTGATGCAGTGGGAGGTCCCGAAGTCTCCATCCGAGATTCGGAGCTTCCTAGGGTTGGCAGCGTATTACCGGAGATTCATTCAGGATTTCTCCAAGATAGCAGTGCTGCTCACCCGACTGACCAAGAAGTCGGTGGTATTTCGTTGGGGGCCTGAGCAGCAGGTAGCGTTTGAGATCCTCAGGCAGAGATAGTGCGAGGCTCTGATCCTTACCTTGCCAGAGGGAGTAGAGGACTTCGTAGTCTACTGTGATGCCTCGATCACTGGTATGGGAGCAGTGTTGATGCAGCGAGGCCATGTGATAGCTTACGCCTCGAGACAGTTGAAGCCTCACGAGGATAATTATCCTACCCATGATTTAGAGCTAGGGGCGGTTGTGTTTGCCCTAAAGATTTGGAGACATTATCTTTATGGGGTCCGTTGTATTATCTACACGGATTACAAGAGTTTGAGGTACCTTATGGATCAGCCGAGTCTGAACATGAGGCAGAGGAGATGGTTGGATGTGTTGAAGGATTATGATTGTGAGATCCTTTACCATCCAGGGAAGGCCACCGTGGTGGCCGACGCCCTAAGCCGCAAAGTGTCGGCAGCCCCTATCAGGGATTTGTGTTTGAGGATGACATTGATTACTCCATTGTTGGAGCGGATCAAGGAGGCTCAGGTTGAGGGCCTCAAGGAGGAGAGGCAAAAGTGTGAGAGGATAGTGGGCCGGGTAGCTTCATTTGATTATGACAGTCGGGGTTTGCTGACGCTTCATGGGAGGGTGTGGGTACCGTACTGGGGTGGAGTACGGCAGGTGTTGATGGACGAGGCTCATAAGTCTCGATTTTCTATCCACCCAGGGGCGACGAAGATGTATAGAGATCTTCGACACGATTATTGGTGGCCCTGTATGAAGCGGGATGTCGCTTGGTATGTTAAGAGATGCCTGACCTGCAGGAAGGTCAAGGCGGAGCACCAGAGGCCTCACGGCAAGATGCAGCCGTTAGACATTCCCATGTGGAAATGGGAGGACATCACCATGGATTTTATCACCAAGCTTCCCAGGACCGCATGAGGAGTAGATTCGATATGGGTAGTAGTGGATCGGTTGACGAAGAGTGCTCATTTTACCCCGATCCAGGAGAGTATATCGGCAGAAAAGTTAGCCGATATCTATGTGCGTGAGATCGTGGCACGTCATGGAGTGCCGATATCGGTGGTGTCAGATCGAGATGTCCGTTTTACCTCCAGATTCTAGAAGCGGTTTCACGATGAGATGGGTACTCGTCTTCATTTCAGCACCGCTTTCCACCCTCAGACGGACGGACAGAGTGAGGACGATTCAGACTCTCGAGGACATGCTCCGGGCATATGTTTTAGAGTTCGGTGGCAGTTGGGATACGTATCTTCCGTTAGCGGAATTTTCGTATAACAACAGTTATCATGCGAGCATTGATCTACCTCCCTTTTAGATGCTTTATAGGAGGAAGTGTAGGACCCCGATTTGTTGGGGCGAGGTTGGTCAGCGTGTTGTCGGGAGCACGGAGGTGGTGCTCAAGACGACCGAGTTGATTCAGCAGGTCCGTAGTAGACTGCAGACTGCGTAGAGTCGGTAGAAGAGATACGCCGACAGGAGGCGTTCAGACTTGGAGTTCCGGGTGGGCGATATGGTCCTTCTGAAGGTCTCACCCTGGAAGGGTGTCATCAGGTTTCGGAAGAGGGGAAAGCTGGGTCCCAGGTTCATTGGTCCTTTCAGGGTTTTGGCCCGGGTGGGTCGGGTTGCTTATCGGTTGGATCTTCCGGTAGAGCTTAGCCAGATCCACAACACTTTCCATGTGTCTCAGTTGAGCAAGTGTTTGGTGGATGAGTTAGCAGTTGTTCCCCTAGAGGATATCCGGGTTGATAGCAGCCTGAATTATATTGAGAGGCCGGTCGCGATTTTGGAACGGAAGACAAAGACCTTGAGGAACAAGGAAATTCAGTTAGTGAAGGTGCAGTGGCAACACCGGAAGGGGTCTGAGTGGACGTGGGAGGCTGAGGAGGAAATGAGAGAGCACTACCCGGAGTTATTTGCAGATTTAGCCGTAGCAGACTTCGAGGACGAAGTCTGAGACAAGTGGGGGAGAATTGTAACACCCCATTCCTGGTACGTTGCTTCCGTAGCATTTATTTTGAGGTTTTTGTGAGGGACTCGACGAGTCTATGGCCCAACTCGTCGAGTAGGGACGGGATTTCGAGCACGTGTTAGTCGGCGACACGGCGAGTCCATATTCGGGACTCGGCGAGTCTGCCTGCCAGGTAGAAACCCTAAATCCCCGGGTTTGCACCCTATTTAAACAATCTTATGAGCCCCCAAACTCGTCCCCTTCACCCTCAGAGCATCATTTAGCAAACCCTCATTGTTTCCTTGGTTATTTGTGCATTTCTTGTGTGAATCTTGAAGTTTTGAAGAGAAGAAGGAGGCTAGGTTCAAAGGAAAAGAAGAAGATCCAAGGTCTTGCTTCCATTTCTAAGTTCATTGAGGTATTTCTCGGAATCCTCCTGTTTTATGCTTAAAACCTCCATTAGATCATTTCTAGGGCTAGTTTGATGTATTTTCAAACCTTATAGTTGTATGGATGCCTTAATAGGTCGAGATATCCCTAGATCTGTTCATTTAGGTGTTGTAGAGCCCGGATCTATTGCCTTTTTGAAGTTGCTTTGCATAAGAACCCTAGATCTAGCCTTTATCATGCTTTTTGAGCCTTATAATCTTCATTGCTGCTTTTGGACACGTAAAGATAGAATCTTTACGTGTTAATCGGACTAAGGAAGCTCAAATCTATAAAATGTATGCAGTGGTTTTGATCAGAATCGAGTTTTTAGGATCTGCATGCATGTGACTCGGCGAGTCGTTCTTCGGACTCGGCGAGTCCGATCGCGAGTCCCCGATCTTCACCCTTTGAGTAATTCCGAGTGGAGGCCAGTGAGTTGTAGGATGGACTTAGTGAGTCGAAGGGTAGACTCAGTTATGGTGGGACTCGACGAGTTGTTCATACAACTCGGCGAGTCCAAGACAATCTTCTTAGATCGAAGAACAACTCGCCGAGTTGTTCATATGACTCGGCGAGTCGGATGCAGATTGTCTGAGTTTTTGAATCGAGAGGGTACTCGTCGAGTCGATGCCATGCTCGACGAGTAGCCATGAGTAGGGTTGAGAAGTGAGGCTAGGGACCCGGCGAGTTGGCGGCCCAACTCGGCGAGTCAGGTCAACTATAGGTTGACTTTGACCGGGAGAGTTGACTCTGACCAGGGGTAAAAGAGTCATTTGACCCAATGCAGTGATTAGCATCTGATTGAGTGTGTTATGGAATTGTAGCCGGGGAGATACCAGAGCAGCAACAGTTAGTTTCCAGAGCCATACACACAGCAGCCAGTTCACGAGGTGAGTTTCCTTCCAGTAGGAACGGGTCTAAGGCCACAATGCCGGCCCTATCAGTTAGCCGTAGTTTCTGGGCCTCGGTCCAATGCAGTAGTTAGTATGTTTGACGCCTCCGTGCCTCAGACAGGATTTATGTGCTTTATGCTAATTGATATGTGATGCTATGCTCAATCAGTCAGCTTCGGACTTCGGTTCGATGTAGGGGACAAGGTCCCAGCCAGTCAGCTTCGGACTTCGGTCTGATGTAGGGGACAAGGTCCCAGTCAGTCAGCTTCGGACTTCGGTCAGATGTAGGGGACAAGGTCCCAGACAGTCAGCTTCGGACTTCGATCCGATGTAGGGGACAAGGTCCCAGTCAGTCAGCTTCGGACTTCGGTCCGATGTAGGGGACAAGGTCCCAGTCAGTCAGCTTCAGACTTCGGTTCGATGGAGGGGCAAGGCCCCAATATGTTCTTTATATGTTATTGCATGGTATGTGGTAGTTTGGGGGAGCTCACTAAGCTTCGTGCTTACAGTTTCAGTTTTAGTTTCAGGTACTTCCGCAAGCAAAGGGAATAGCTCGGGATGATGGCATCGCACACACCACAACTTTAGTTTTGTCTTGGGAGTTCATTCAGTTTTTGATATGTTTGGATACAGTTGTGATACATCTTTCTCACAGTATTTTATTATGGATTTTGAACACGCAGCATATGGTTTTTATTATGTGATACTCAGTTACATGGTTTTGTTATAATAAAAATCGAAATTTTTGGGTAGTATTTTTGGGTCGTTTCAATCATTGTCAATGTCCATAAAGTTTTAGGAAGTTAATATTATCAAATAAATAAGATGATTAATGGTCTTGTCATAGTCTGTTTCGTAGGTGATCCAAAAGAACTCACTATGTGACTTAGAAAGTAGTTGAACCACCAACTTTCTCAAGACTTTGACACCCAACTCTCCCGGCTTGTCAATATGTGACTACATCTCGAAGATGTGAACACACCGAGACCTTGCCTTGCCAATAGGGCTTGAGTGACCTTGAACTTGTGGGTTAGGGAGAATAATTGGAGGAGGTGAAAGAAGTATGATTTCCATGGGACATCATCTTCATTTAGGAAAGCTTGTTTCAAGAGATTTGGGAAGATCATAAATGTCTAAACCATACATCTTTTGGGAGATATTCAAGATAGTTGATCTTAAGTCCTTAATATGACACCCAATATGAAATATTAAGGCTAGGACCCAACAAACTATTTTATAACTTAGAAGAGGTATGCCCTAATCCAAGCTATAAAATATTTGAAGGTAGGTGAATGACGATTCACCAATTTCCACCAAGATAAATGAAATGTATTATTAGGTTTTAATTGGTTTTTGAAACTCCTAGATCCTTGAGATACATTGAACTATTCAATGGCATGTTTCAATTTCGAGTGTGCCCTTCAGATTTTGTGACTGGGATGCCGAGGATGACAAAACAAGGTGTGAAGTAACCATGCAAATTACTTGGTACCCTTAAGTGTTTACCCCTCAATCGATGTGCCGGTTAACCACACACGCTCCATCGATACTATGATAAACATTAAGTTACCCTTTGCCTACCTTGTTAAATACGAGTTAGTGTGCCGGTTAACCACACACGCTCCACTAACCGACTTAAACAAAGTGCAAAGTGTAATTTCATGGATTAGCACCTTATTCACATTTTCCTAAGTAACTAAGATTGGGTATTATTAAGAGTTTAGTTACTTAGTATTTATCATTAATACTTTTAATGAAGGTAGAATTATAGTCCTGTCAAACCCGCTCGGCTAACGACCCTCCACCAGTCAAGCAAGCGGTGGGTGAGAGTAGACACCCATTAAGTTGCCATTTTATAGGCAACAACCTTATACCCACCTTATAGACCGGCTTCGTGAATGAGGCGTACTAGAGGTAAGACTGACTTTACTCTTATATATATATATATATATATATATATATATATATATATATATATATATATATTATCTTATAATATTATAAAGTATAAGGGTTGAATTTTAACTCTTTAAAATTCTAAGGGCTTACTTGGAATTAAACTATTCATAAGTGAAAACTTTTCAAATTCCAAAACTTGAGGGCAAGTTTTGAAACTATTTAAAACTAATTAATTCCATAACTTATGTGTTTAAAGTAGTTTTAATCCAAAAGCTCTTCAAGTTCCATAACATGAGGACAAGTTATGGAAGACTTTAAACTAATAAAAGAATTAACTTTTCTTTATTTTATAACTTATGGAATTAATTAAGGTTACACCTTTTTTTAGTTTATTATTTAATGAAGAGACTCTTGGTCCTCCATAACTTGAGGACAAGTTATGAAGTCATAAACCCATTTAATTAGAACTAGACTTTTCATTTTTGTAACCTTTGCCAACTATTATGAGTTTTATGATACTTAAATGTGACTTTTCAAATAACTTGATGACAAGTTACAAAAACACATTTTAGAATCAACTCTTAGATTAATTTTGATTGAAAACAACTATTTCACTCAACTTTTCTATTAATCTAAGCAACTCATAAGAACAAGATAATTCAAAACAAACTTTTTCATGTAATTAGTCTAAACCTTAAACTAATACAAAACATGAATCTATTGACAATTATCTTTGAAATTGGATTAACATGAACATTACCACATCAAAAACAAGTTTATAAGTCAAAAAACATCTTAGGCTAATGTTCCTAGTCCAATTCCAGCCAAAAAAGTCGAATTTATGCTGTCTGGGGGTCCAACTCGTCGAGTGCACGAACCAACTCGGCGAGTTGGATGCTTTTTGCCTTGGACTCGGCGAGTCTGCTGGGCAGACAGCATCAAAACTCGATTTTCCAGCTTCTTTTGCAAGTATAACAAGAAAACAAGCCTAGGCTCTGATACGATTGTTAGGTTTTGAGCATTATAATACTCCTAAGTGTACATGCAACCCTAAATACCTTGGATCTATGTTTTCTCTATTATACACACAAATATGAACATCCAAGGTATTATCGTAATCTAGCATATAAAATAATGAATATAACAAGATAGAATGCATACCTCTTTCATGTAGAATGTCTTAATGAAGCTTGAGTGCCAAGTGCCCCAAGTGTGACACCTCAAATGGTTCACACAACACCAAATACACTTGGAATAACTTGAGAGAATTCTACACTTCATGAAAATTGGCTAGCCCTCTCTAGATGATACTAGTGGCCAATTTTGTAAAGAGTAAGATCTCTTTATAGTGTTACAATTAGGGTAAACCCTAATTGTCATGACTTTCCATTTCCTTGGATCCATGGGTTCAAATACACCATGGAGCATCCATGGACCATCCTATGGGTTTTAGCCCAACCTGATTATCCATGGAGCATTAGCCCACTATACAAGTATGGATGATTTACACAATCAACCCATATATTTAATTAGTCTTCTTTTGATCACTTAATTAATCCTAGATTAATTCTTGATCAATACTAATTAAATAATCTTATTATTCTTATTATTAATATACTAGAACTTATAATATATTAATAACCATAGGTGTCTTATTTCTCTCATTATAGTCTATCCAAGTGCATGATGCCATACAACCAAAATGGACCATGCCGGGTCGGGTCAAGTCTTACAAATTATAGTTATGGACTTAGACATTAATCCAACAGTTATGTGACAAACTACTATAGAGTTATATGCCAGTGTATTTGCATGTTATTTATTTGTTGTGATTTTTATTGTGATATGTGATATGCATGATTCAAAGTTACAAAGTTGGGACTTTCGGGTCCCTACAGTTAGGGCCAGAGGGCCCACAGAGAGTTGGGGCTGGAGGCCCCCACTGAGACACGTTGACCCGAGGGTCAACAGAGTTTCAGCCTCGAGTGGCTATTATGTGTTAGAGTGGTATTTTGGGGAACTCACTAAGCTTATGCTTACAATGTTACGTGTTATGTGTTTCAGGTACAAGTGATGACCGTGGGAAGGCGCCGACTTGATTCGTACACACACATGGGATTTTAAGTATTTTGATCTTGGGAGATATTTTGTGAAACAAAGACATGATACTTTGTAAAAATGTGTTTGAAAATGCGAAAGATTGTTTTAATTTTTACGGTGTTACACCAAGTGTGACACCTCAAATGGTTCACACAACACCAAATGCACATGGAATGACTTGATAGAAAAAGAAACACTTCTTGAAATCGTCTAGCCCTCATATTCACACTCTAGTGCATGATTTCTTGAGCCATGGGATTCTTTTATATGGTGGCTATTAGGGTTACACCATGTAACTCATAACTTTACCCATTCCTTCTACTCCATGGATTTTAACCTCCATGGAGTATCCATGGGTTACCCCATGGACTTAGTCCAACATAAGGATTCTTGGATCACAAGCCCACATATATAAGAATAAATGGTTTACACAATCAACCCATATATTTAATTAGTCTCCTTTTGATCACTTAATTAATTCTCGATCAATATTAATTAAAGAACCTTATTAATATATTAGAACTTATAATATATTAACCAACCTTAAGTGTTATTTATTTCATTATAGTCTATCCAAATGCATGATTCCATGCAACCCAAATGGACCATGCCGGGTCGGGTCAAGTCTTACCAATTATAGTTATGGACTTAGACATTGATCCAACAGTCTCCCACTTGGATAAGTCTAAAACTATTATTGGGTATGACTTCAAGAACCGACTGTCAATCGTAGCTCTCAAAAGCTTTTGTCGAACTCTCACCTTGCTGATGATCTCTGACCTTTGTCAATCACTTGTCCATTAGATAAGGGATCATATATTCCTCCATTCTACATATCATATGGACTGAGACATGGATTAAAATCATTCTCTCTATCCATTTGTTATTTCCTGATTTCTAATTCATGATGACTGCTTGATTGAACAGATCAAATCAATCCTGGCTTGGCCAAGCACTCACATGTATCATCATTAAATCATCGAGGGGCCCACATATATCACTTTATCCTGAAGGTAAAAGGAATGGATAAACTTCGACCCATATGGCTTGTTCTACTACTTGTTGAATCATACACAAAGGCACGTTTTATAACATCGAGTTAATGTGTTTTCGTGCAATCAATGTATAACCAAATCATAGTAACAACTCATATATGTAGGTTTGAAGAATATAAGATATTATCATCTCATGATCACTCGTGATAAAATCCATGAAGTGATTCCAATGAGCGCGGGTTGAATCCAATACTCAGAACTTCGGAGCACTCATGAGTGTTGTAGCACCACCTTGTCCAACATCTTATACCTCTACAAGCCCAACCCATGACAGTTTTGATTCATATCTACTTCCAACATATGACCGACTGTGGATGGTTTGAATAACTTAGTCATTTCGGAAGAACAACCTAGTTTATTCTGAAAGTCAAAACATGCAAAATGAAACACAAGAATGATTGAATCTAATATGGTATCAAAACCTATGAACATAAATAAAACACCTTTTATTTATCACCATATGATTACACATTATTCATTGCGTACTATTTCGGCTAACAAGTTTATTCTTGAATTAAAACAACAGTTGTCCCATGCTCTGAGCATGTACACAATGTTTTTCTAAACAATAGCTTTGCCATACAACAAGTATGCACTCTATTTTTGTCTATGATCCTTACTTTGTGAAATAAACCAATTGACCAAACTTTCAATGATTCTAATTTCACACTCCCGAATTCTTATGGAAAATGCAGGAATTCCAAATTCGTGCCATTTACTGAAATTTGTTAGATTCTAAACTTATATGCACTGATTCTCTTGTAATGATTATGAACAAAGTTACAAATACTTGACAACAAACATTGCAGAGCATTCCAAAGGATATCAACTTCTTGGAAACATCCTTCTTGCATTAAGTTTCCTAATCATACACGGATTTATTGAACAACTTCCACCAATGGGGTGATTTCCACATTCCCTTTTTGACTATCACTTCTGAACAAGAGTTGCCTCTTTTCAGAATATGTCAATATGGTCCTTCCTACAATAAACAATATACTTCTAACTGTCGCTGAGCAACCAAGTCTTTAGCTATAATATTTTCATTTCTATTTGCCAAGTTCTCATAATTCAGATTATGAAAAGCGATGCCGTAATTATACTCGAATTTTGGAACGCAAATAATGAACCCATATATAGAATTTTCTTATGTTGAGCCATTCCAACATGAAATTGATATATATTCTTGACTAAATTTGATTAAAATCTCAATTTATGCTTTTGGAATTGAAATGAAGTATAATTTCCTCTCCCTTAATTGTAGCAAAACAACTTTTTCAACCCCTACAACCACGCGAATTGAAACTTTTGTTTTCTATAATTAACATTGCTAACTTCCAATACTTATCATAATTATCATACTCCCACTAACATGATGATTATTAGCATAACACTTATGCTGCCACTAGCTTTGACATGTACTCAGAAATCAACTGGACTTCTAGAAATCAATACTTTATTAACTTTCTTACCAAAGTTCAGATTTCTGATACTAGATTGCTTTGAAAAAACTATATCAATATCATACACCTTATCTTAGATAGCTCATAGGTGTGTCTAAACAATTTTAACAACTATGAAAAGGGATGTTGAAATCATAGTCTCGATTGTTTAGACCTTTGCTACTTCTCATAAGTCCAGGTTAGTGTGCCGGTTAACCACTAACGACTTTGAGAATGCAAATATCACAATTGCTATCTAGTTAAAATCTACTTAGTGAAAGGGTTTCCTCACCATCATTTTCATAAATCGGAGAGAAACCTTGTGGCACTTAGATTTAATGGTGTATGTGTTCTTATCCATGTGAATTGTCAAAACCATAGTCACAAGACAAGGATCATAACAAATCCAAACTCATATGGATTGAACTCAATCTTAATTTCTTGCCATCTGGCAGCTCAAGGGCCTACCATTGCTTCCATGTTGTTATGTAACCAATTAAGAACTCTAAGAACTCGTATGCAAAGCCAACTTCAACTGGAATGAGCACAGAATATGTCAACACAATAGGTTATAAACCTCAAGTCGTGTGCTAGTGATAAACTTATAGGTTTTTATTCTTGATTATCCTTTCAGGGTCTTTAAGACTCCCACTGTCCTCTTGACATATAAGACTTTCTTGTCAGATATTGAAAAGAAAGTGTGGATTCTAATCAAGACAAACACTTCACACAATTAGCCTTAGTTGGTCTTTGTTTTATCCAAAACGTCACAACTTACCAATTTCAAATGTACAAGAGTAGAAAACTTTTACTCTTACATTTGACTAGTGTTAAGAAACCTTCCTTTAAGATATGTCACTCAACTTACAGTCTTGGAGTATGACTCTAAGACTTGTTTTGGAACGATGTATGACTCATCTTCTTGATTTAACCACTCTAACAATTCATAGCTCCTCTTCTTATCTATCAGAATGCACTTAGAGGATGAATTGTGATAAGGTCTCTTAATCATTAACATGATCACATGACATGATACTAAAGTACTCTCCCATCTTTTCAGATTTGAGACGCTTTTATCCTTCTGCCTAATTTGATTCTTCTTATTCGCTCTGCCGTACATTGGAACGTTTTCCAATGTCTCAGAATTACAGTTAAGCATCTAGCTATAACCATATTTACTGAGCTTTAGTAAGTTTTGACGAATAATCTTATCGATCGTTTGTGGTGGACTTGACCTGAGCACAAGAATGTGTACTCGATCCCTTAGTCCTTCACTTGACTCATATATACATGTGAAAAAGAAACTAGTCTTAATTTTCCAACGATGAAAAATTCTCATTCACCATACTATCCAACTTGCATGATTGCAAGTTTCGGTCTAATTGAAACTTATAAGCAACAAATGGGATAGGGAGAATAATTGGAGGAGGTGGAGGAAGTGAAGTTCATATTTCCGCTCTTGCTATTAATGGAATCATATAAGCAACAATTTTTTTCTTTTCACAAATGCCAATGTAAGGATATTTTAAAATAAATGAAATATTTTTTTTCCTTTTATTTTAAAAACTTTGCGGAACAACTATCCTTACAGTGCAAAAGCACATGAAAAACTTTGTTGTTATCTATTCCTAACCAATATATCATAACTCCTAAGCAACAGCTAAAAATTCTGATCATAGAACCATGCGATCAAGATCCATCTTCGCGATCAGAATCAGCATATACTTCCTTTAAGTTTCTTCACTTTTCTTTGATTCTAAAAACATCAACATATGACCCAGTCACATCATGTATCAAGAATCTCATAACAGAAAATTAGCAGTGTTAGATAGTGGACTTTACCTGAAATAGAGTCAAACTTATTGACTTTAACATCCTTAGGTAAAATTTGACAGCTTCGCAACTAATGCCCCTTCCTTTGGCAATATAAACATATGGACCCTTTGGTAATGGTACTGGTACTATCACAGACTTAGCTTTTCTCTTTACCATTTGGTCAACCGAGTTGACTATGGTCGATCCCTTTCTATTGAGAAGAGAATGCTTTTTCTGGATTTCCATTGTCTTCATTTTCGATGTCGATAAAGTTTTAGGAAGTTGATCTTAGCAAATAGATAAGATCGTTAAGGGTCTTGTCATAGTCTGTTTCATAGGAGTCCCATAGGAACTCACTATGTGACTTAGAAAGTGATTGAACCACCAACTTTCTCCAGACTTTGACACCTAACTCTCCCGGCTTGTCAGTATGTGACTTCATCTCGAAGATGTGAGCACACCTAGACCTTGCCTTGCCAATAGGGGTTGAGTGACCTTGAACTTGTGGGATAGGGAGAATAATTGGAAGAGGTGGAGGAAGTGAAGTTCCAAGAGATTTGGGAGGATCATAGATGTCTGAACTATACATATTTTGGGAGATATTCAAGATAGTTGATTAAAAGTCCTTAATATAACACCCAATATGAGATATTGAGGCTAGGACCCTACAAACTATTTTATAACTCGGAAGAGGGATGCCGTAATCGAAGCTATAAAATATTTGAAGGTAGGTAAATGACGATTCACCAATTTGCACCAAGATAAACAAAAAGTATTATTAGGTTTTAATTGTTTTTTGAAACTCCTAGATTCTTTTGAGATTCATTGAACTGTTCAATGGCATGTTTCAATCTCGAGTGTGCCCTTCAGGTTTTGTGACTAGGATGTCGAGGATCACAAAACAAGTTGTGAAGTAACCATGTAAATATACATGGTACCCTTAATTATTTACCCCTTAATCGATGTGCTGGTTAACCACACACGCTCCACCGATACTATGATAAATATTAAGTTACCCTTTACCTACGTTGTTAAGTCTAGGTTAGTGTGCCGGTTAACCACACACGCTCCACTAACGACTTAAGCAAAGTGTGAAGTGTAATTTCATGGGTTAGCACCAAATTCACATTTTCCTAAGTAACTAAGATTGGATATTAAGAAGAGTTTAGTTACTTAGTGTTTATCATTAATACTTTTAATGAAAAGAGAATTCTAGTCCTTGTCCTACCCGTTCGGCTAACGACCCTCCACCGGTCAAAGAAGCGGTGGGTGAGACTGGACACTCTTTAAACTGCCATTTTATAAGCACACTAGTGCACGATTTCTTGAGGCATGGGATTCTTTTATATGGTTGCTATTAGGGTTACACCATGTAACTCATAACTTTACCCATTCCTTATGCTCCATGGATTTTAACCTCCATGGAGTATCCATGGTTCACCCCATGGACTTAGTCCAACATTAGGATTCTTGGATCACAAGCACACATATATAAGAATGAATGATTTACACAATCAACCCATATATTTAATTAGTCTCCTTTTGATCACTTAGTTCATTCCAAATTAATTCTTGATCAATACTAATTAAATAACCTTATTAATATATTAAAACTTATAATATATTAACCAACCTTAAGTGTTATTTCTCTCATTATATTCTATCCAAATGCATGATGCCGTGCAACCCAAATGGACCATGTCGGGTCGGGTCAAGTCTTACCAATTATAGTTATGGACTGAGACGTTAATCCAACACAGACCACATGCTCCAGTCTCAGCTACTCCGAGTGCCCCTAGGCAGTATTCCGGAAATCTCCCAAAGTGCAATAAGTGTAGTCTCCATCATAATGGCGAATGAAGGGAGATGCATTGTACCAGTTGCAATGAAAAGGGTCAGACGGCAAAATATTGCAGGACCTATCCTCCCGAGAACCAGCAGCAAGGAAACAAAAAGAACAACAACAGAAACCGCAACAACAGCAACAACAACAACAACAACAACAACAACATCACCAACAGCGGCAACAATACAGGACCAAGCCACACCTGATATGGATGTTGAAAGACTGGGCATTTCCGTCGAAACTGCCCCAACAACAACAACCCTGGGAATGGAGGAACAGGAAGAGTGTTGAGCATGGGTTAGGGGAAGCGGTTCAGGATCCCGCTGTTGTCACCAGTACGTTTCTCCTAGACCACACTTATGCATGCATTCTATTTAATACCGGGGCAGAACGAAGGTTTGTGAGTAATAGGTTCAAACACTTGTTAAAACGACAACACCAGAAGCTCAATAAAACCTTTACGGTGGAAATGGCTAATGGGAAAACAGAATCCACTAGGGAAGTCTACATCGGATGTACCCTATGCTTGAACCAACACGTCTTTCAAATAAATTTAATGCCTGTTTCCATTAGGGGTTTTGATGTGATTATCGGCTTGTACTGGTTAAGCCCCTACCATGCTGAAATTATGTGTCACGAGAAGGCCGTTCGCCTTCACCTCCCAAATCGTGAAATGCTAATTATATACGGAGACAAACCTAGCATGAACCTTCGCCTTATCTTGTGCATCAAGGCACATAAGTATCTACGAAAGAAGGAGTTGACGTTTTGCCTCATATTGTGGATACGTTCAAAGAGGATGTCAATATTCGGGACATCCCAGTGGCTTGCGAGTTTTCGGATGTCTTTCCTGAAGATCTTCCGTCAAAAAGACATGTCGAGTTCCGAATTGATCTTGTACCAGGAGTTACACCCATCACCAAATCGCCGTACATATTGGCTCTTACGGAGATGCAAGAGCTGTACATCCAACTCAGCGAACTTTTGGAAAAAGGATTCATCTGACCCAACTTCTCACCTTGGGGAGCTCCGTTTCTCTTTGTTAAGAAGAAAGACAGTTCCTTTAGGATGCGTATCGACTACAGGGAACTAAATAAGCAAACTATCAAAAATCGCTATCCACTTCTACGAATCGTCGATCTATATGACCAACTCCAAGGAGCAAGTTACTTTTCTAAAATAGATCTGCGATCCGGATACCACCAACTCAAAGTCCGGGAGGAGGATATCCCCAAAACCGCTTTCCTAACTCGTTATGGACATTATGAATTTTTCGTAATGCCCTTCAGTCTAACGAATGCCCCCGCCGCATTCATGGACCTAATGAATCGAATATGCCGATCATTCCTCGACAACTTTGTCATCATTTTTATCGACGACATTCTTGTCTATTCTCAAAGAAAAGAGGAGCATATCCAACATCTCCGACAAATCCTGGAAACCCTGCGAACCGAAAAACTATATGCAATACTCTCTAAGTGTGAGTTCTAGCTCCGTAGTGTGAACATTTTAGGTCACGTTTTCAGCCAAGAAGGGATACATGTGGATCCTTCTAAGGTCAAAGCCATCGAAGGATGGGCAATCCCAACGACACCCAAAAAAATTCGTCAATTTTTAGGTCTCGCAGGCTATTACATGAGGTTCATTCAGAACTTCTCCAAAACAGCCAAGCCACTTACTTTGCTTATGCAAAAGGGAGTACCCTTGGAATGGACAGATAAGCAAGAAATTGCATTCTGAACTTTGAAGCGAGCACTCTATAGTGCACTGGTACTATCACTACTAGAGGGAACAGAGGACTTCGTAGTCTACTACGATGCATCAGATCAAGGTTTAGGTTGTGTGCTATGCGTCCCGACAACTAAAGACACATGAAGTGAATTATACCACCCATGCTCTTGAATTGGGAGCTGTGGTCTTTTCCTTGAAGATTTGGAGGCATTACCTTTACGGTACAAAGTGCACCATTTTCACTGACCACAAGAGTCTCCAACACATTTTAAATCAAAAGGAGTTGAACATGACGCAACGAAGATGGGTTGAGCTGCTAAACGACTATGAGCGCGTAATCAAGTACCACCAAGGTAAGGCTAACGTGGTAGCTGATGCCTTGAGTAGGAAAGAATACTCGAAACGTCATGTGACAACTCTCCCCATAACCATTAAATCCCACCTGACCTCGCAAATCAGAGCAGCCAGTTCGATGCCATGAAGGCAGAAAACAAAATAAGTGAAGTGTTACGTGGAATGTAAAAGAATTTTGAAGTGAAGGAGGACGGAAAATACTATTTCATGAACCATATTTGGATCCCTAAACTTGGGGGATTCAGAGAAGTAGTCATGAATGAAGCCCACAAGACACGATACTCCATCCATCCAGGTTCTGATAAAATGTACTTGGATATCAAGCAACATTATTGGTGGCCCAACATGACGGAAGAGATTGCCACCTATGTTAGCAAATGCCTTACTTTCGCTAAAGTAAAGGTGGAAAATCAGAAGCCCTCGGGATTATTACAACAACCAGTAATTCCCGAGTGGAAATGGGAAAGGATTACTATGGACTTTGTAACCAAATTACCCAAGTCAACAAATGGATTGGATACCATATGGGTAATAGTCGACAGATTGACGATATCCACCTATTCCCTTCCAGAAAAAGAGTCATATAAGATGGAATGATTGACAAGGACCTATATCAAGGAAATTGTGAGACTCCACGGAGTGCCACTATCTATCATATCAAATAGAGATAGTAGGTTTACTTCATGCTTTTAGCAATCGCTTCAGAAAGCTATGCGAACACAACTTGACATGAACACTGCCTACCACCGACAAACGGATGGTCAAAGCGAACGAACAATTCAAATGCTTGAAGATATGCTTCACGCATGTGTGATACGCACTTGCCCTTGATCGAATTCTCTTACAACAATAGTTATCACTCAAGGATCAAAGTTGCCCCATTCGAGACATTGTATGGGCGTAAATGTAGATCATCGTTGTGTTGGGCGAAGATAGGTGACACTTAGCTAGCAAGAAGACAAACACAAGGCAATGCATTAGCGGGACCAAAAATCATACGGGAAGCGTCCGAGAATGTTGGGTTGACGATTCGTTCAAGGGTTGCGTTTTTGGGCTCGGCTATTTGTCTATTTATTTTGTACTCCAGTTTGGGCCTGTCCAACCGTGAGCCCGTTAGGTTTATTATATATGTATATGCTTGCATGCATATTAGGTTAACGATTTTGGAAAACGATAGAGAAGAAGAAAGCATTACGATAGTATTACAGTTTCTTTATTTATCGTTCTTGTAAACCTACTAATCCTCTACAGTTGATGTTCTTAATCGAGCTCTTCTGAGGGTTTTGTTTTAATCATTCGACACGTTTGATTCAGTCTTGACTTGTTCTTATTTTCGTGTTCTTGTTGTTTTATATTTACTTACCTGTTTAAGATCTAATCGATCTTCAAAGATTAAAGTTTTAATCTCAACAATTGGTATCAGAGCAGGAGGCTGTGTAATCGATACACATCTTTTTTGTGAAAAGGTTTCAATTAGGGTTTTTCCGCAATTACTGATATTTATTGAGCCGTCATCTCATTATTGACGTATCTTGATATTTATTGTTTTGCCCTAATCTGCTTTATTACAAGTCTGATCTTTGAACAGGTTTTTCGATCATAATGGACGAGTCGCAATCAAATCCCATCAATATTTCCAACAACATCGGTTCAACCACGAAGATTCCAATCCTATATACCCATGACTATGAAGTCTGGGCGCATCACTTCGAAGACTACGTGATAGGATCCGAGGATAATGGAAATGATAGACCACAAGGACATGCTTAAAAATCTTTTGGATGAAAATGATAGACTTAAATTGAGAACCGAAAACATACAAAAATTTGACTCTTTAAACGCCAACTTGAGCTCAGAAAACAAAATTGATGTTGAAAATGCATCTGAGCTTAATGAGGATGACAACATGAGTGAAATTTCTGTAGAGGACACGGTAGACTGCTCAGAATTTGTAAAAAGCGAACCTGAAAACCACAAGAATCTAATTTCTGAAAATTCAGTGGAGTTCGCTCGATTGTCCCAACAAAAGTCCCCGATCTTAGCAGAGAAAGCAGTTGTATATCAAAAGGTCAGGACCACTCCAAATCAAGTGTACAAAGTCACTGGAGTAACCGAACATCAGACCGTTGAACTCACAACTATTGTAAACGAAGACAATGTTGATGGCTGTGATGAGTACTTCTGGTCAGCTCCAATAGATAATGCAAACGAAACGGTAGGCTTATCAGAAAGAACCTCATGGATGAGTAAAGGTAGTTACATACCAGAACCCTTGAATAAGCCAGATAATTTCGATGAGCCAAGTACTAGTGGTACAAAAGACGTTCCTCAGGAGAATGGAAGTTCGGCAAAAGAAGATATTCCTTCTAGTTCCTCAGTTCAAAGTGAATCTCCTACAGTTCAAAGTGAACAAGCCAAGGAGAAACTGAAAATGAAAGCCAATATTCATCATCAACCGAAGCAGATGAGGAATAAGAAACGTGAAAGGAACCAGAGATACAGGAAGAATCTCTCTGAAAGGAAACAATTCTGGCATTCCCAGAATGCATATTTCTCTCATCAAGACAAGAATCTGAAGTTTGAGAACAATCCTGTCAAAAAGCATGAGAGCCACAACAACCGAAAGCCAAGGTTCGGTTCAGAAGAAAATACCAACCGAACGCAAAGGCTCGGTTCTGAGAATGACTCCAACCGAAAGCCAAGGTTCGATTCACAGAACGATTCCAACCGAAAGCAAAGGTTCGTTTCTGAAGTCAAAAGAGATCAAAACTCTAAGGTCAGTCCCACCAATGATCGAAAGCAAAAGGGTCACTTAGAGTCTCCGGCCAAGAAGTCATCTCAACCTTATTCCATTCCTTCTCATTCATCTAATTCTTCCAATTCATCTCCACCCTGCTCTAAAGCTCATTCTGTTCGTTCTCAAAAATCTCATTCGTCAGCTGAACAAAAAGGCAAACAGAAGGTTAATGCATCCAAACCATAGTCTAAATCAAACGCACCTAATCCTAATAAAATCAAAGTTTTTACCATTAAAAAGAAAGATGAAACAACACTTATAAAACGAACATATCTAGTTGACATCTCTCTTACTATTCCTGTTCCTATGAAAAGCTCACGTGGGCCCAAGAAACTTTGGGTTCCTAAATCTGCTTAATTTTTGCAGGTTATAAGTGACGAGCAGTTTGACGAAGAATGGTACATCGATAGTGGCTACTCGCATCACATGACAGGAAGGAAAGAAGAGCTCAGGGAATACAGGTCTCTCTCAAATGGTGGCAACGTCAAGTTTGGAAACAATTCTTTCGACACCATAAAGGGATACGGAATGATAACTAATGGTGATTTCACTATAAGGAAGGTGGCTTATGTGGAAGGACTCCAACACAACCTCATCAGTGTATCTCAGCTTGTTGGAGGTACAGGTCTCCAAGTCTCATTCGATGATGAAGGTTCTGAAATTATTGAGAAGAAGACAAAGAAAGTAATACTCAAATCGGAGCGTAAGGGTGAAATGTTTCCTCTAAACCTTAAACCCATCAAAGGAAACCCAGCTATATGCTTGTTATCAAAAGCTCAATCTGACGAAAGCTGGTTGTGGCACCGAAGACTCTCTCATCTCAACTTTAAAGATATCAACAGACTTGTCACTGGAGGTCATGTTAGGGGCCTTCCATTGCTCAAGTTCGACAGAGATCATTTGTGTGCTGCATGCGAAATGGGGAAGCAGAGTCGTCAAAGTCATCCATCTGTAATTAACACAAAAGTTGTTGAACCACTCGAATTACTTCATATTGATTTGTGTGGTCCTTCATCTATCGAAAGCATCGGTGGTAGCAAGTATATTCTTGTTATTGTTGATCACTTTTCACGATTTACATGGGTGTTCTTTCTAAAGCTCAAATATGAAGCGACTCATAAGCTGAAAGTGTTCATCAAGCAGATTGAAGTACAGCTCAAGAAGGTCGTTCGCAACATCAGGAGCGACAATGGTCTGGAATTCAAGAACAGGGAATTTGAAGAATTTCTAGCAGAAAAGGGAATAAGTCACAACTTCTCAGCTCCCTACACACCTCAACAGAACGGAATTGTCGAAAGACGAAACCGATCTTTGTGTGAAGCTGCCCGAACTATGCTAAGTTTCGCTTCCTTACCTCTTTATTTTTGGGCTGATGCAATTTTTGCTGCTTGTTTTACACAAAACAGGTCTTATCTCAACAAACGATTCACGCTCACACCATACGAGATTCTAAACAACAGAAAGCCCAATGTGAAATTTTTCCATGTGTTCGGCTCATGGTGTTTCATCTTTAACTCTAAAGAACACCGCAACAATTTCGATGTCAAAGCCGACGAGGGAATCTTTCTGGGCTACTCTCTCACATCCAAAGCATACAGAGTCCTGAACAAGCGTTCGAGAAAAATTGAAGAGACCTATTACGTGACTTTTGACGATAGCTATGTCAAAAAGCTACAGGCCAAAGAAGACATACTTGGGGAAATTTTTCCTCAAACTGGCCAAGTCACAGTCTCGATCGCTAATCTATACGAGAAATTTCTGGAGCTCTTTGACGAACCAGAGAAAGCTTCTCTCTCAGAAGCAGGTGCAGCAGACAACAAGGTTGACCACATGAAGCAAATTGTCGAAGAAGCTGCAAGGAGAATGAATGAAGGAGGATCGACTTCTGATGGACCTCCATCCAACGATGCTTCAGTCGAGGGGGAGCCAAGCTCTACAACTGCGACCGAAAGTGCTTCTCCAACCGAAAGTGCTTCTCCAACCGAAGGTGCATCAACGCCTGAAAGTCCAGCACCACAAGAAACCTCTGAACCTCCAGTTTCTCATAGCTCATCAATCGAGGGGGAGCAAGCTGATATGACGCTCGACTACGAAAGCCAATCCGAGCCAGAAGAAATGATCAATGCTGAACTAGACCCAACCTTTGATCCAAATTATCCTCCTCTTACCAAATGGACAAGAGATCATCCTATCTCTCAAGTGGTTGGTGATGTCTCCGAAAAGGTTCTGACCCGATCACAACTGAAGGCAAAACAGACATCCTTATTTTCAAAGTTTGAGTTTTGTATGTTTAACTCATTCGTATCAAAAGTTGAACCAAAGACAGTTAACACTGCTCTCGATCACTCTGATTGGGTTCAAGCAATGCAAGACGAACTGAACGAATTCGAAAGGAACAAAGTCTGGCGCCTCATTCCAACTCCTCCAGATGCCTCGGTTGTTGGTCTCAAATGGGTCTTTAGGAATAAAATGGACAAGGAAGGGAATGTAATAAGGAACAAAGCTCGTCTGGTAGTAAAGGGATATTGTCAGGAGGAAGGGATTGATTATGAAGACACTTTCGCTCCTGTAGCTAGGCTGGAATCTGTAAGAATATTTCTTGCTTATGCTGCCCACAAAAACTTTGAAGTTTTCCAAATGGACGTCAAGTGTGCATTTCTTAATGGAGAACTCGAAGAAACCGTGTATGTGGAGCAACCTCCTGGGTTCGTGAACGAAAAGTATCCAAATCATTGCTATATTCTGGATAAAGCCGTGTATGGCCTCAAACAAGCTCCGAGAGCATGGTATGAAACGCTAACTAAATTCTTAAAGATGTCTAAATTCAAACAAGGTTCGGTTGACCCAACCTTCTTTCGCAAAAAGGAAGGTAACCACCTTATGATAGTTCAAAATTATGTCGATGACATCATCTTTGGGTCAACGAATCCCAGCCTAACAGCTGAATTCAGAAAGCTGATGGAGACTAAATTTGAAATGAGCTCAATGGGTCCTATTAACTTTTTCCTTGGTTTAAATATTAGACAGGGACCCGAAGGCATCTTTTTCAATCAGGAAGCTTACACGAAGACTCTCCTAGCAAAGTTTGGTATGATGGGAGACTCCAAAGTCAAAGTCCCAATGGCATTCGGCACCAAGCTAACTCCATCCCTAGACAAACCGGCTGTTGATATCACGCTCTATCGTCAAATGATAGGCTCACTAATGTATCTTACTGCTAGTAGGCCTGACATCATGTTTTCTGTGTGTTATTGTGCTCGATTTCAGGCAAACCCACGCGAACCTCACATGCTTGCAGTGAAGAACATTTTACGCTATCTCAAGCGAACCACCTCCTTAGGTCTATGGTATCCTTCCAACTCAGGCTTCTTCGTTCAAGCCTATTCAGATGCTGACCTTGGAGGATGTGGACTCGACAGAAAAAGCACCACTGGTGGCTGTCAATTCCTTGACGGGAAGTTGGTCAGCTGGCAATCCAAGAAACAAACGTGCATGTCGTTGTCTACTGTCGAAGCGGAATACATAGCCGCTGCATCCTGCACCTCTCAAGTGATTTGGATCCAGAGTCAACTTCGAGACTATGGACTCAATATGAAGAAGATCCCACTATATTGTGACTCAGAAAGTGCAATTAGGATCTGTCATAACCCAGTGCAACACTCTAAAACCAAACGCATAGCACTGAGGTATCACTTCATCAAAGATCACATGGAAGATGGAAACGTCGAAGTTCACTTCGTAAGAACCACTGATGAACTGGCTGACGTCTTTACCAAAGCTCTTCCTGAAGCATCATTCAACAGAATACTGCAAGGGCTAGGTATGATGGAATCAGAGTCAGTACCTCACACTACCTCTCAACCTCAAACGTAAGAAGCGAAATTGACCGAACGCTCAGGTTCGGTTAAATAATCTGACTCGCTCATCACCACAAAGGTAGTTTTCTTGATTGTATATTTCTTGTACAAAGTTGTTTATCTTATTGTTAAAAGTATTTTCTGATTGAATGTCTAAATTCCTTGGTTTCTTAAAATTTTCCAAAACCAAAACCTACCGAAGGTTCGGGTTCGGTTTCTTAAAATTTTCCAAAACCGAAACCTACCGAAGGTTCGGGTTTGGTTTCTTAAAATTTTCCAAAACCGAAACCTACCGAAGGTTCGGGTTCGGTTTCTTAAAATTTTCCAAAACCGAAACCTACCAAAGGTTCGGGTTCGGTTTTTCAAAATTTTCTGGAACCGAAACCAACCGAACGCTCGGGTTCGGTTTTTCAAAATTTTCTGGAACCGAAACCAATTGAACGCTCGGGTTCGGTTTTTCAAAATTTTCTGGAGCCGAAACCAACCGAACGCTCGGGTTCGGTTTTTCAAAATTTTGTGGAACCGAAACCAACCGAACGCTCGGGTTCGGTTTTTCAAAATTTTCTGGAACCGAAACCAACCGAACGCTCGGGTTCGATTTTTCAAAATTTTTCCCAACCGAACGTTCGGGTTCGGTTTTTCAAATTTTTTCCAAAGTTTTTTGTTACTCTTTCTTAGTCTTATTTTTTTCTTACATATTTTTTTTATTATTTTTCATTTTTTTAATATATCTAAAAAACTCCAAAAATATTTTTTCTCTTTTATTTTTTTTGTGTGTTCGTTCGTTTATGGGTGTATAATTGTTGGATTACTTAAGTGTCCCTAGAAGCATGCTGCTGTATGTGTCCCAAGCCTCATAAGATTTTGAATAATAGCCTTCATGACCTGGTATAAACAAACCTTGTCTTCCCAATAAGGCTACCACATTTATTCTAATCGTGAGCTACCTCACTCTCTTCTCACATGAGTTAAGAGTTTTCTGCTTGGTCCTTCTTTTCGCAGCAGAGGTACTTTAATTTCTTACACCATCTCCATTACATTTCTCCATTACATTCGTTTCATCAACGTAACCCTTGAGACTCTCATAAATTCCCACTGAGGTTTATGGTTACACAACATCTGTGTTTATGATCTTAGTTTCGTGTCACTACGAGCTGAGTGAAACCCAAAATTCAACACCAAATCTGAATTGACGGTGATCAATTAATTTGCTCAAGTTTTCACCAAAGAATTGACGGATGTACCTTCATGAAATCTCAAATTTTATTTTGTGTGATTCCTATGAAATTGTTAAACACCATAACATTTCTTCCCTTGGGATCCAGTTTTTATTTTTTTGAGATTTTATATTTTCCAAGCCAATTTAATATTAATTCCCACCTACTTGTTCAACAGACTACACCGGTCTCACAAGTACTTTATTCACTTTCTTTCTTATTTCAAGATTAGAATTGTTGAATCAAAGCGAAAGCCACCCTTAAGTAGCCTAATTAAAAGAAGCCTTTCAACATTTATTAATAAGTGTTTGATCGTTATTCAACGGGAATCCACATTAACACTTTAAGGTCTCTCTTGACCTTGAAGGAAGAGATTCGTGCCCGGGATCATTTGTTTCGTGTCATTATTGACATCACAGTCATTCCTAAAAAGAGTTGCTTTATTTCTTTTCTTTTTACACTCTTACCACGAAAATCTTTGATTTTCCAAAAATTCGTTACTAATTAATTTCAGGCTGATTTATTGCATTGGTGATTAATTATTAAGACGTGGTCAACAATCATCCACGTGGGCCATTTATTCAAAAGATGCGATTCAAAAAGATAAGACGAATGGTTGCTGACTCAGGCGGGAAATAAAAGGATTGAATTTCAACCGGTGGTAAAAAGGGGCGTGTGTGAATTTGAAACGTCCACTCTTTTACTGACAAAGTGGACGCATGTGCGAATTTCAAGCGACTCCTCTCTGGCATTTAAAGGCGCGTGAGGATTTGAAACGGTTTGTTCTGAAACGGCGCTTGTTGGGCGGCGTGATCCTAGGAATCTGACACTCTCTCTCCTACGTGATCATCGCATGCCTTAACTGTCACGCATAGAAGATTTGAACAGATTTTTCTCTCTCCTTACAATCACTATAAAAGGCAGTCTCCACTCCCATTTACCTCTTTACTTCGTCCGAAATTTCAAGAGAACAAAAACTCCCAAAAGCTTTCCTGTTCATCATCTTCTTCAATCTTCAACAATGGCAGAATCATCCTCAGTCCATGCTACCTCACACATCCTTCCTATTCGTCCACAACAACGCTTGGTGATCGATCTAAACCCTCTGGCGTATGACTCTCACATGTCGCCGATCATCGAGTTCCTGATGTAACAACGCAAATTTCCAAACAAAATTTTCATTTTTAAAAATAAAGTATTTCCATTCAAAACAAGGCGTAAATAATTTAAGTGTCATGTCAAATACAAATTGTCTGAATCCCAAGATCATAAAAACATTCTTCAGTGTGTACAGATCACGCCGGCGCTTTCCCACGGTCCTCCCTAGTACCTGAAACACATACATAACAACTGTAAGCATAAATGCTTAGTGAGTTCCCCAATATACAACTTACACACATATGCCTTTCCAGGCCCTGACCTTCCGGTCCATGTGTCTCAGGGGACTTCCGTCCCTGCTGGGTAAACCTTCCGGCCCTACCCACGACGACCTTCCGGTCCATCACACAATATATTGCCTTCCGGCCCATAACATATTGCCTTCCGGCCCATAATATAATCGCCTTCCGGCCCATGACATACATAGCACATATAACAAATAACTTACCACATATAGCATACATATCACATATCATATCCGACCTTCCGGTCACACAGTCAAACCCTTCCGGGAACAGTATAGTGAGAAGACTCACCTCGTGGATACTGAAAGCTAGCAAATCCTGAAATCACTCGTGCTCGATCCGCCGAGCTACAACCTCCCTATAACATCATATATCTCTTATTAACACTTTTATCTTCTAAGTTTAACTGCCCCTAAGAAGCCACACATAGGTCAACTTTGGTCAACGGTCAACGGTCAACTTGACCGGACTCGGCGAGTGCCATGGCGACTCGGCGAGTCTAGACGTCCTCCAATTCTCTAAGATTCCCCTTCTACTCGTCGAGTATCCTCCTTGACCCGACGAGTTACTCCTGGAAGAATCGCGGGGCCACGCCGACTCAACTCGCCGATTCTGAAGAACAACTCGACGAGTTCCAGTTAATCTTCAAGCTACTCGCCGAGTCTGTTCATCGGACTCGGCGAGTCCATGCCATGCAGCCGCTCAAACTGCTTTCTAAGGTCAGAACTGCTACGACCATTCATAGGTCTGGCCTTCCTAGACTGATCCATCATGTAAGGTCCTCATTTCGGTGCTCATGATACACCCCAAGACTTATAATTTACATATTGACCTAAGGCATAAGGATTCCAATCCAAAACCTTCATCAATTCCCGAAATGCACAGGCATGGGACATTCTGGACCTCCAAAGGTCCCAATACAGGGTTACAATCGTTTGGGGGACTAGGGTAACATTCAATCTAGTCACAAAAGGGTTCCATAAACCCTAATTCCATAAACACATCAACATAGCAGAGTATACTCGAATTCTTACCTGGATGATGTACTCTCTGTGTCCCCAATCCTCAGAACGTGATTCCCTTGCTGTTCCTTTAGCCAAGCCCTTCTCTTCCTTGCACAACAACTCCTTCAAAATCACCAATGGCCTTTAACCTTGCTCCAGATGCACACAATCGATTTAGGGTTCCTCTCAGAAGGCTAAAATGAACAATGACGGCCAATAAGTCCCTTTTATACGTCCCAAACCTGAACGGTTAGGGTTTTCGCTAAACAGCGCAGACTCGCCGAGTCCATATCTGGACTCGTCGAGTCCAGTCGCGAACCCGCGACCAGGTCTGCGACCCTACTCAGCGAGTCTAGGCTCCAACTCGTCGAGTCCCCTCTTAAAACACCCCAAAACATAATTTTAACAATACCTGAGATTCCAGGCTGTTACACCTGAAGTACTCCCAAATCGCTCTAGCTCTCTCCAGGATTGAGTCTGTGCCAATGGTGGTTCTCTCGCAGGTGTATGCGACTGCCTATTACGACAAAGCAGTCGAGCGGGTGTTCTTCGAGGTTGCTGATCACAAGACCTCTATTTCTCGACAGCGATTTCGTACTTTGCTTGGTTTGGCTGCTGACCCATCGAGAATTAATCCGGAGACGATTCCGATTGGGCATCTTTACAACATGTTCTATAACATGGGGTACACTGAGGCGCTCGTCTCCGTCGCAAAGTTCAAGAAATCCTGCTTGCCGCCGCAGTGGAACGGCAAGTTCACAATCCTCTTCAAGGGCTTGTCTGAATGGAGCTTAGGATCCGATGGTGCTAGTCGACTGTTCTTGTCGATTATGTACGCAGTTTACAACGGAGTCAACCTAGACTTTGGGTTGGTCCTCTGGCAACAGCTCATCCAGAGCCTTTCTTCTTCATCACGACATTCTGAGGTGTCGATTGCCCGGTTCTAGATTCTTATCACCAAGTGGGCGATGGATAACTTGGATATACCCACTGCTGCTGGTGCAGTGATGTCTTCGGTCGGTACTTTTCATACCACGAAGATCATCGTCTCGGATGCATCCAGGTTTTCTTTCATTGGCTCTATTCCGGAGAAAATGTATGGCGACGTCCCATTCGACAGCAGGATCATCCGGACGATTAAAGAGTTCAAGGCATCTGGTCCTAGGGAACTTACACCGGAAATGCTAAAGTCCATCCATGATGCTGACAAACCGGTTCCTAGGGGCAAAAAGGCGGATAAAGGGAAGCAAGCGACCAAAGCTCCTAAAGGTCCTTCTCCCAGGAAGAGGAAACAAACAAAAGCTGCACAGTCCCCACAGCCGAAGAGGAGGAAGACTCAACCGAAGCACAAGCTTGTCATCCCTTCCTCCTCAAGTGACTCAGAAGGCGAGAGTTCGGACTCGGACGGCTCTCAAAGAGTCGAAACCCCTCCAAGAGGCAACATCCCACCCCGATCTCCTACCCCAGATATGGAAATCCATAACTCACCCATTCCTTCACCCACTCAAACAATCCTTACTTCCATTCCCACCATAAACCCCACTACCACTATTCCTCCAACCTCTTTCCCTATACCACCACCCATTTTCACAACTGCAACCGAAACACCACCTATAACCGAAACCCCACCCGTAACAAAACCACCTCAAACCGAAACCCAGCATACAACCGAACCTACCCACACTCAACCACCACCCGAAACTACCCCACCCCACACTCAACCTGAACCTACAAAACCCACAACACCCCCAGCTTCACCACCCCCACCATCTCCAGATCATGCCTCTGATGGAGATAACCCGTTCCTTGGCAGTGACAACATGAACTTCGATTCGGTCTACTTTATTCCGTTTCAGGTTCAAAGCAATGAAGAGGATGATGCTCCAGTGACAAAGAAACATTTTAAGGAGCTCAACGAGAAGGTTGATTTACTTCTTGCCTCATCTTCCAACCACCAGTCCTCTCTCTCTGAAGCCGCTCTTCAGAAGATTGTTGATGCCTTCTCCAGGGCTCAGCATGATTCTGTAGCTTCAGCCACTGCCACCATAGATGCCTCTACCAAAGCCTGTGAGGCAGCGACCGCAAAAGTCGATAAACTATTCTCAGACGCCTCTTCCCTGTTGAAGTCCTTACAGGAGAGTGCGGATTCTACCAAGACAACTTTGGAACCGATTGTTCAGCAATTGGAAAAGTTCTTCTCAACGGAGTTGACATCGTTCTCTACCCTTCGCCAATCCATAAGCGACGACAACTCGGCCCTTCGTGCCTCCATTGATGAGCGCCTCGCTAAGCTTCAGGAGGATCTCGCAGCTGAAAACTCATTGATGGACGTTCTGGCAAGCAAAACCACCGCCCTAAAGGTCAAGAGCACTCAGCTATCAAACTCATAGCAACATCTTGAAGCTCTTCGATCCGAAAGGGAGGTCATAAAGACATGTGTTTCGGATGTACACGATGCCCTATCCAACATCCTAGAAGCACACGATCCAATTCTAAACCATTCGGTGAGGCGAACCCTTGCTGAAAAACTTTCTCCTGCCATGGACCTTCTCAGCAAAATCGAAGGCTTACCTAGTTTCGTGTCCAACCGAAACAAGGGGGAGAAGAGAAGAAGACCGGATCGAAACCACCTCCTTCCTCCAAAGCTACTCACACAACCGAACCACCTCCAACTGGTCAAGCATCGGGTTCGGGTGTGAAGGATAAAGGGAAGAATATAGCTGAGGAAGAAGATGAAGATGAAGACAAAGAAACTATTGCGGACATGTTGAAACGAAAGAACAGTCGCAATGTTGATGATGATGTCAATCGTGTGACGCGAGAGGCTGAAGAAGTCGAACGCAAGAAGAAGGAAGCCCACGATCTCCTTGAGAGCAGGAAGACTCTCTTCCCTGCCTGGACTCGGGAGCAAATGATTAAGGAGGCCATAGATACTCCCAGCATCCTATGGCTCGAGCCGGTGATCTCATTCGATTGCTATAATTTTGTCGATTCACAGTTCGACATGCCGCTGACTCGAAAGGCGCTTATCTTCCATGCCTTCTCAAATATTTATGAAGTCCCTCATCCGAACCCTGAGGTTGATAGGGAACTCATCGATTTCTATCTGAAGGCTGCTCGTCCTCAGTATCTAACATGGAGCGCCCAGAAGATAGTGAACGTTCGGGTATTGAAGCCTTATACCGAAGGGAGATTCATCAATGTTCGGTTCAAGGTGATTCGAGGATCTGCAAAATCTGAACATCTTAAATCCCTTGCAGATCTACCGAACCTAAATCCTCATGATTGGATTGTTTTGCATAACATCCTCTTGACGAATGAAGCTGAATATGGTCCGATTATAGACCATCTCAAGAGGATGATTGTCTGTTACATCATGGAGGTAGCCCTAATGGATCAGGAGGTAGCCACTGTCTTCAAGAAGAAACCGAAGATAGCTCCTGTGGGATCGGCCAGTGATCTCAATCAGATGAAAATGGGCAAGATCGACCCGAGACGCAATTCGGTCATGTTCACTAGAGCAGAAGGACAGAAATGTCTCTTTGCTTTAGCTGACAAACATCTTTACACCACTACTTGTCTAGATCACGTGTTGTCGATCGTTCGAAGGTGTAAAGAGAATGCAGCGGATGATGTTAAGTACTTCAATGACATGATCTAATGGTACATCAGGTTTAGACAGACGATACTGGCTCTTATCTCGCGTCTGTTTAATACCGTGAAGAAGAAAGTTCCTGCTACCGCTGCTAGCCCAAGTAACAAGTGAAGGTCTCGCTCCAATTGACGCAAAGGGGGAGATTGTTGGGTTGACGATTCGTTCAAGGGTTGCGTCTTTGGGCTCCGCTATTTGTCTATTTATTTTGTACTCCGGTTTGGGCCTGTCCAACCATGAGCCCGTTAGGTTTATTATATAAGTATATGCTTGCATGCATATTAGGTTAACGATTTTGGAAAACGATCTAGAGAAGATGAAAGCATTACGATAGTATTACAGTTTCTTTCTTTATCGTTCTTGTAAACCTACTAATCCTCTACAGTTTTAATCATTCGACACGTTTGATTCATTCTTGACTTGTTCTTATTTTCGTGTTCTTGCTGTTTTATATTTACTTACCTGTTTAAGATCTAATCGATCTTCAAAGATTAAAGTTTTAATCTCAACAGAGAAGATAATTCATATCAGATCCCGACTGCAAGCATCATGAGACAGGCAAAAAAGCTAAGCTGATAAACGGTGAAAGCCCTTGGAATTTAAAGTTGGGGATTGGGTGTTGTAAAAGGTGTCTCCCTGTAAAGAGGTGACTCGTTTTGGGAAACGGGGAAAACTAAATCCACGATACATTGGACCCTTCAAGATTTTTGCCCGAATCGGTCCAGTGGCTTATAGACTGCAGCTACCTGCCGAGCACAGCAGTGTACACCCCGTGTTCCATGTTTCGAATTCGAAATAGTGTTTATTCGAAGAAACCCTCGTCATTCCATTAGAAGAAATCGAAATCAACGAGAATATCCAGTTCATCGAGGAACCAGTGGAAATCATAGACAGGGAAGTGAAGCGTACAAAACAAAGTCGCATTCTGATTGTAAAGGTTCGATGGAACGCTAGGCGTGGACCGAAATTTACATGGGAACACGAAGACCAGATTAAACAAAGGTACCCCCACCAATTCTCACATTCTCAAATCTAGCTTAAGAAGAATTTCGGAACGAAATTCCCTCTAACGGAGGATGATGTCACAACTAGAAATTTTATGCTATGTAACAACAACAATGATAACAATGTGAACCAAAAACTGTGAAAGCATGTATGATGCTTATTTAATAAAAACCAAAGTTTCATCACATACTCTATACGAACACTTCAAATAGCCAAATAAAGATTTGGAAACATTATAAATCCCGGTTTAAGTCCATTTTGAACTAGGATTTTCTTATTGGGTCTCATGGACGAATAAGCTTCCAATTTGCCTATTTTGGGCTTAGGACTCTTAAATGGACCCTAATTGGAGCCATTTGCATGGAACTTAACATTTTGGGCCTTATAAGCCTAGAATGGACTAGTTTATTTCTAATGTGCCTTATTGGGCCATAACAAATCTAATTAGCCCTATTGGGCCATAAAACTCATACTTTGATTTATTTTAAGCTGTGAACCATCTCCAAAGACCAATTGGGCCGAAAATCATCAAAATCGCCCCATGATATGGACTTAAGCACAAAAGGCCCAAATTCTTTTTTTCTTCCCTCTTTCTCGACCCAAGTACAAAATAAAGGAGAAATGTAGAATTAGGAGGGCAAGACACCTCATAATTACCCATTGGAAACCCATGCATAAATCTCATATTTCCATGCATATCACCTCACTCTCTCTCTCTCTTCTCCCCTCTCTTTTCTTCTTCGTCCGAGAGCACAAGAGGAAAATCACACACACCTCAAAAATTCTCTCCAAACACTCTCAAAGAACACTCTTGTTCTCCATCAAAATTTTCTAGATTCAGTGCATTTCTAGGAGGTTTTCCACAAAAATCATCAATCTAGGTAAGTTAATGCTTAAATCCATGGTTTAGCTTCTTGAAATTGTTATAAATCTCCTTCTAACTCATGAAAGTTCATGATCATGCTTCTTAGAACCTATCAAACCCAAAGTCTTCTCAAGAAGCTTTCTAGGGCTGAAAATAACATCAAACTTCTTCCATTTTTTCTTCAAATCGAAAACAACAAGAAAAGGTGAGTTCATACCCGTCTATTTTAGGTATTCCTATGTTTTATGGGGGAGAATACAAATAAAATGTGTAGATCTATGTGTATTTGTATGTTATGTGTGATTTCTTGTGTTTATGTGGTAAATATGTGTTAAAAAATGAAAGATATTTCGAGATCAATAGTTGATGAGGGAAAAATATGTGATCTAGGATGTATTACACATAACTAGTTAAGAAGACCTACCATATAAGGGTTAAAATAAACAAGTTACAACATAAGAGTCATTATTGGGTTTTTTTGTCAAATAAGCAAAAGTTTGGGAAACGATTGTCATTCACGGTTTTCTTAAGGACTAAAAGAGTCAAAACAGTAAAAAGAATTGTTTTTACAAATATCATTCTCTTTTAAGGGCTAGAAATGTAATTTGTAGCTTAATGGGCCAAATTTTGGGCTTTTCGGCCCATTGAGCCAAAATTTGCAAAAAATACAATTTTCAAGGGATTAAAATGGCAAACTTCTCAAAACAGGGGAAAAAGGGTAAACAAAACTAATTCAGTGGTTAAAATGATTTATTTTCCAAAGTAGGATCAAAAATGTAAACTTGTTGGATTTTGGGCCAAAATTGTAAAAAAACTGCGAAAAGTATGGGCTTAAACCGAAAAACTATTTAATTGAAGGGCTGAAACTGCCAAGGAGTAAATTTTGAACTAAAAGCATCACTTAAACAAGTCTATGGATCAAAAATGTCAAGAAAGTGATTTAAGGGCCTAAAGTGTTTTTTTTTTATAAGGGACTAAAACTGTCATTTTTATTAAAGAAGGGCTGAAAAGGTCAAACCAATATTTTGAACCATTTATTTTATTATTAAGATATTTGAGTCAAAAGTAGCAAACTACAACTCATGAAAATGGAAAGATGAATATATGTATAATTCCAGAAATCATTATAAACAACCGAACGGCCTCGTGTCGATCCAATAACAATCGTTCAATCAAACTTTTCAACAATTATACAATACCTAAAACTAGTAAACATTCAAATCCTTGGGCTTGAAAGTCTCAAATCATTCTTATTGGGCCTTCGTGACCCAGTAACATTACTTTTGAGCCCAACGATAAAAATCAGTGTTATTGGCCCTCTTGTGACCCAATTACATGTTGAAGGGACCCTCAATGGCTTTCAAGTGCTATTGGGCCTTAGTGGCCTATTAGCATTGCTAGTAATGTCCGAATAAATCAAATTCGAAATGGGCCTACGTGTTCTTCGTATACCCAACAACCTTAAATAATACATGTAATTAGTAGGACTTTGTAATCCTCTTCTTCGCGTTTGTTAGGCGTACCTTCAATACAGTAAACAAATACAGGTCGTTAATTAATGGTAATCAAATTCAATTTGGATTCAGTGAGTAATAACGGGCGGCATCTTTGTGGGTCGTTTCTAGTTTGTAGTTATAATCAAAGTCTCCTGGAGGGAGAGTGGGAGTTTGTGTATAGATCTATATGGGGGTGACTCCCCTACACCTCAGTTGTACGCTACAGTTAGAATCGGCCAGTCTAGGGTGACAAAGTCTTCAGATCAGTTATGGCGTTCGTTAGAATGCCAAGACAGACGAACTAGTCATTATCATGCATGGTTATAACGACTCACATAAATAACTCCAAATACTATCCTAGTAATCATGGAAAAGCATAATCATTTGTGGTGATGGTATAACAATTCGAAACAATTATATTATATTAGGTTATCAGAAAACATCGGGTTTTTCGAGGAAATCAACACCATTCACTCGTACTTTTCAATAAACTATCATGCAAAACTTCTCATTTATACACGCTTAGAAATGACTTACGTACAAAACTATGGATCTTCACACATTGGTATAAACAATTGTTTTTTTTCAAAAAATATCAAATTTTATGGGTTTTATAAACTATACAAACATTTTCAAAACAACCATGCTTATGAACTTACCAACATTTCATATGTTGACGTTTTTCAAAATAACTTGTATCTTCAGGAAACACCTAAGCTGAGGAGTAATACGAAGTATGTTAGGGTGTTATGCTTTTGAAAACTATCAAACTATTTGTGTTATGGATATGTAATGTTTAAATAATGTACTTGACGTAAACAACGTCAGTTGTAATGTATTGATGCACAGTGATGTTTATGTTACGATTCATGTATATTCATGGTGATGATATTCAATTTAAGTCATGCGAGCCCACGGACATTTCCGCCGTCTGGTTTGGGGGTGTGATCGGTTAGCTTGTTAAGTTCCCTGTAGTCGATGAACATACAAAACGATCTATATTTCTTCTTGACGAAGAAGATCGGTGCTCCTACGGTGAGAAGCTTGGTCTTACAAAGCCCTTGCTGATGTAACGACCCGTTTCTGGTATGTTGCTTCCATGGCATTTAAATAGAAGTTTTCAAGAGGGACTCGGCGAGTCTATAGCCCGACTCGCCGAGTAGGGACGGGATTTTGTGCACGTGTTAATCGATGACTCGGCGAGTCCATATTCGGGACTCGGCGAGTCTGCCTGCCAGGAAGAAACCCTAAATCCCTTATTTGCTCCCTATTTAAGCCATGCTATGTGCCCCAAACTCGCCTCCTTCACCCTCAGAGAGCTGTGAGAAAAACCTAATCCATTCCTTATTGTTTTAAGTGCTTTTGTGTATGGATTTTGAAGGCTTGAAGAAGAAGAAGAAGAAGAAGAAGAAGAAGAAGAAAGGAGCAAAGAGAAGAGGAGTAGAGCAAAGATCCAAGGGCAAAATCAGAGTTCATTGAGGTATTTCCTCGGATTCCTTCTATTTGATGCTTTGAACCTCCATTAGAACACTTCTAGGGCTAGTTTGATGTATTTTCCAAACCCTATAGTTGTATGAATGCCTTAATAGGTTGAGATATCCTTAGATATGTTCATTTAGGAGTTGTAGAACCCGGATCTATTGCCTTTTTGAAGATACTTTGCATGAGAAACCTAGATCTAGCCTTTATTATGCTTTTTGAGCCATTTTATCTTCATGGATGTATATGGGCACGTAAAGATAGAATCTTTACGTGCTAATCGAGTTAAGGGAGCCCAGATCTATAAGTTTTATACAATGGATTCAAGCAGAATCGAGTTTAGAGTTGCTTGATGCAAGCAACTCGGCGAGTCGGAAGAACGACTCGGCGAGTTGAGTCGCGAGTCCCCGATTTTCCCTTTTTGAGTGATGCCGAGTGGGGACCAGTGAGTAGTAGAGTGGACTCAGCAAGTTGGAGGTCAGACTCAGTAATGGAGGGACTCGGCGAGTTGTGCATACAACTCGGCGAGTCCAAGGCAATCTTCTTAGCTCGAAGAACAACTCATCGAGTTGTTCATACGACTCGGCGAGTCGGATGCAGATTGCCTGAGTTTTAGATTCGAAAGGGAACTCGTCGAGCTAATGCCATACTCGACGAGTAGCAGCGAGTAGGGTTGAGAAGTGAGAATACGGACTCGGCGAGTTGGCGGCCCAACTCGACGAGTCAGGTCAACTGTAGGTTGACTTTGACCAGGAGAGTCGACTTCGACCAGGGGTAAAAGAGTCATTTTACCCCAATGCAGTGATTAGTGTTTGATTGAGTGTGTTTATGGAATTGTAGCCGGGGAGATACCGGAGCAGCAACAGACAGCTTCCAGAGCCATACACACAGCAGCCAGTTCACGAGGTGAGTTTCCTTCCAGTAGGAACGGGTCTAAGGCCACAATGCCGGCCCGTTCAGTTAGCAGTAGTTTTTGGACATCGGTCCAATGCAGTAGTTAGTATGTTTGACGCCTCTGTGGCTCAGAGAGGATATATGTGTTTATGCTAAGTTGATATGTTATGCTATGCTGTGTTCAGTTAGTCCGGACTTCGGTCCGATGTAGGGGACGGGGTCCCAGTCAGCTTCGGACTTCGGTCCGATGTAAGGGACGGGCTCCCAGTAAGTTTCGGACTTCGGTCCAATGTAGGGGACGGGGTCCCAGCCAGTCAGTTTCGGACTTCGGTCCGATGTAGGGGACAGGGTCCCAGCCAGTTAGTCCGGACTTCGGTCCGATGCAAGGGACGGGGTCCTAGATAGTTAGTTCGGACTTCGGTCCGATGCAGGGGACGGGGTCCCAGTCAGTGGGCAAGGCCCAGTATGTGTTGTATATGTATTGTATGGTATGTGGTAGTTTGGGGGAGCTCACTAAGCTTCGAGCTTACAGTTTCAGTTTTGGTTTCAGGTACTTCCGCAAGCAAAGGGAAGAGCTCGGGAAGATGGCATCGCACACACCACAACTTCAGTTTTTGTCCTGGGAGTTGATACAGTTTTCTCAGATATGTTTTGATATAGTTGTGACTCAGTTTTCACACAGTATTTTAGTATGGTTTGAGATACATAGTGTATGGTTTTATTATATGATACTCAGATTTATGATTTTTGGTTATATTAAAAATGAAATGTTCGGGTTGTATTTTTGGGTCGTTTCGAGTTGGTATCAGAGCCTTGGTTTGAGGGATTTGGATACACTTCCGGGTGTATCTGAACTAAAACTAAGGGGAAAATAAAAATATTTTTAAAAGGAAAATGTTTTCTAAAGAATTTTGAAAGCACTTAGAAAGAAAGGAATTTTTAAACAAGATAAGGGTGTGGTGCATGCGATCAGCTGAGCTCAAGTAAGTCCTCCCAAATTACCCATACAAGTTTATTAGTTCAATTTCAGTTTTAGTTCCAGTTTCAGTTTCAGTTTCAGTAGAACAGCATGCTAGTATAGGACTAAGGATCTAGGAGGATGCCTTATGTGTCTGCTATATGTTTAGACAGCAGTAGGATAGCCTGATTAAGTTATGCCTGATAGTATGAGTTTAGCATTGTATGCTAGTACAGTTTCCTCATTATGGGGATAGGATGGCTTGAGTAGTTTCTTGTGTCTGAATGCTGCTTGCTTTGTGCTTTGTGTGACTCCGAGTGATGGGAGTTAGCCATCAGGTGAATACGTCACGTCACATGTGATCAGGGTTGAATAATCTCAGACTGTTGGATTTGGCCCTATTGCGCAGCGCTTGTTTGAGTCCAACCATTGTAGGGACGAGCTTTTTACTCGAAGGATTATCTGAGCCTCATCACATGTGATGGTATTCAGGTGATGGCTAATTAGCATTATAAGGAGGCCTTCAGCAGCTGAGGACTGGTTGAGTGGAGTCAGAGATTTCCCTAGGGCAAGCGTAGGATGAGAGTAGCAGAGATCAGTAGTAGTATAAGTTGTTGGGTTTTGAGCAATCTAACACTTCCTAAGTGTGCATGCAACCCTAATAAACCTTGGATCTATGTTTGTCTAAATATATGCAAAATAATAATTTTCAAGGTTCATAACCTATCTAACATGGCATGGAGTACTTTTAAACATAAAAGAATTAGATGAGATTACATACCTTTTGATGAGTTTGATTCTTAAGGAGTTTGAGGGCCAAGCACCAATAGTGTGAATGCCTCAAATGGAATCACAAATTACCACAAACTCTTGGAAAACTTTGAGAGAGTGTACACACACTATAAAATCGGCCACACACAAAGTCACACACAACTAGTGCCACTAGCGGCTATTTCATGCAACATAAGCATGCTTATATAGTGTACATGATTAGGGTGAAACCCTAATAACCCATGACCTTTCCTTTTCCAAGGATCCATGGGTTAAATGCTCCATGGATCATCCATGGACTTCCATACAAGCCTAGCTCATTAACTAATGAGTATTAGCCCACACCATATAAAACAATAGCCCACAATCTAATTAGTCTTCCTTTTAATCTCTAAATTAATTCATAATTAATTTAAGACTAAGACTAATTAAATAACATGACTTCATATTAATATATTATAACTTATAATATATTAATAATCACATGTGTATAACTCTCATAAATTATCCATAAATAGTTTGGATGAAATGCAACCCAAATGGACCATGCCGGGTCAGGTCAAGTATATACCAAATAAGTTATGGACTTAGACACCTTATCCAACAGACTCCCACTTGGATAAGTCTAATAACTATATTTGCATATGTTACTTCAGGAACCAACCAGCAATCGTAGCTCTCGAAAACTCTGTTAAACTATGAAGCGCCATTTTAGATAAGTGATCCTATAATCCTCTGTTCTCATCATATCAGCCGGACAAATACATGGAACAACGTCGTACTTATTGTCCAGCAGTTTGTTTCCCGATTTCTGATTTGTTTGACAAAGAACCTAATCGAACACATCAATTTAGTTCTGACCGGCCGGTACATAGGTCACAACAAAATCATCGAGGGGCCCAGATATCGCTTCTATTTCTAGAAGGAACAGATAAACTTCGACTCATATGCTTGTTCTACTACTTGCTGAATTGTACACAAAGGCACGTTTTATAGCATCAAGTTACTGATACGTTTACGTGCAATCAATGCACAACCAACTCATAGGTAACAACTCATATCTCTAGGTTTGAAGATTTATATGATATTACCGTCTCACGATCACTCGAGATAAATTCCATGAAGTGATACAAGTGAGCGTGGGTTTATTCCAATACTCATAACTTATGAGCACTCATGAATGTTGTAGCAACCATTGCTATGACTAAACCCATTTAGCCATCTACAAACTCGATTCATGACAGTCTTGATTCATTCTTACTTCCAACATATGAACGACTATGGAGTGTTTAAATAACTTAGTCATTCGGAAAGAATAACCTAGCTATTTTGGAAGTCAAAACATGCAAAGTGAAACACAATAATAATTGAATCCAAAATGGTCTCAGAACCCTTTTGAATATAAATAGAACCACCTTTTATTTATCACCATATTGATTACACATTATTCATTGTATAATGTTTCAAACAATCAACTTAAAACTTGAATAAAAACAACAGTCGTCCCATGCTCCTAGCATGTACACTTTGTTTCTCTAAACAATAGTTTATGCCATACTCCAAGTATGCACACTATGTTTGTCTATGATCCTTACATTGTGATGTTAAATCAATTGAACATGATTCCAATGATACTCATTTCACAATCCCAAATCCTTATTGTAAATGTGAAAATCCCCGATTCCTATCATTTACCAAAAATTTTGTTAGATTTTAAACTTTTATGCAATGTTCCTCTTGTAATGATTATGCACAAAGTCACCAAAACCTTGTCACCAGTCATTACAGAGTATTCCAAAGAAGGTCAACTTCTATGGAACGGAAGTCTCATATTCAAAGTACATTGCTTTGAACATCCTTCTTGCATTAAGGTTTTCTAATCTTACATAGATTGAATAACTTCCACCTATGGAGACATTTCCATAGTCCCATTTTGACTATCACTTCCGAACAAGAGTTACTTCTTTTTTCAGAATATGTCAATATGGTCCTTTCTGACAACTTACATCATACTTCCAACTTTCCTTGAGCAACGAATCTTTGGCGAACCTCAGATTGTCCTCGACAATTGCTTAATCACTTTAGTCATATCCAGTTCTAGACTTTTCCCTTCTCAATGCCTTAAGCATTTGGAAAATTTAGAAAAGATGAATATTATAGCACATGCAATCGATCCTATATCTGAAGCATATGGGATACGATTCATGATGTTTGACATAAAGACATGATACTCGACAAGTCTTTTGCTACAATATTTTTTATTTACCATGTTTTCAAAATTTAACTATGAAGACGGATGCCGTAATCATAATCGAATTTTGAAAACGCAATATATATAGAATTTCTTCAAGTTGAACCATTCCAACATAAAATATATATATATATATATATATATATATATATATATATATATATATATATATATATATATATATATATATATATATATATATTCTTGACTAAAGATGATTAAAATCTCAATCTAAGCTTTAGAATTGAAACGAAGTATAATTTCCTCTCCCTTAATTATAGCAAAACAACTTTTCAACCCTTGCAACTTCACGAATTGAAACTTTGTTTTCTATAATTAACATTGCTAACTTGCAACACTAAACGTAATAATCATGCTCCCACTAACATGATGATTGTCAGCATAACACTTATGCTCCTACTAGCTCTGACATATTTCCAGAAATCTGCTGGACTTCTGAAATTTAGATTCGTACACCCTTTCTTACATTTTACTAGTGTTAATAAATCTTCCTTTATGTCACTCAAAGTTACAATCTTGGAGTACGACTCTAAGAATTGTTTTGGAACGAAGTATGACTCATCTTCTTGATTTTAACCAATCCAACAATTCATGACCTCTCTTCTTAGTCATAACAATGCACTAAGACGTCCTTAGAGTATGAATTTGTGATATAGTTTCATAATCATTAAGATGATCATGAAATACGATACTAAAGTACTCTCCCATCCTTTCAGATTTGAGAAACTCTTATCTTTCTGCCTAATTTGATTCTTCTCATTTGTTTTTTCATACATTGTAACCTTTCCAATGTTACAAAATTATACTTAACCTCATAAGTATAATCATATTTACTAATCTTTAGTAAATCATGACATATCAATCTTTGTGGTGGACCTTAACCAGCGCACACCCAGTGTACCTAATTCCTTAGTCCTTCAATTGACTCACATATACATGTGATCAAAGAATTGGTCTTAATTTTCAAAGATGAAAATTCTCATTCATCATACAATACAACTTGTATGATTCCAAGTTTCTGTCCAATTGAAACTTGGGTGATGAAAAACTTTCTTCATTTGGTAAATTCAGACACTACCACAAATGAAAGAATCAAATCCACTTTCCAATATTGCTATTACTGGAAACATATAAGCAACAATTTTCCACAGATGCCATTGTAAGGATATTTTTAAAATAAATAAAATTAAAACCCTTTTTTCTTTTATTTTAAAACTTTGCAGAAAAACTTATCCTTACAATCCACATAAAAGCCTTGTTGTTATCTATTCATAAGCAATATATTAAAGTAACAGCTCAAAATTCTGATTACCGAACCATGCGATCGAAACCCACCTTCGCAATCAGAATCAACATATACTTACTTTAAGCTTCCTATCTTTTCTTTGATTCTTAAAAACATCAACATGTGACCTATTCACATTATGTAATAAGAATCTCCAAATAGAAACTCAATAGAGTTAGTCAGTGGACTTTAACTGAAGTAGAGTCAAACTTTTTGACTTGATCAATCTTATGATCTTTCAGGTAAATATGGCAGCTTCGCAATCAGTGTCCCTCCCTTTGGCAACAAAACACATGGACCCTTTGGTAATGAGACTATCTCAGACTTAGCCTTTCTCTTTACCATTTGGTCAACCGAGCTGACTATGGTCGATCCCTTTCCATTGGGAAGAGAAATCTTTTCTAGATATCCAATGCTACCATTGCCAATGTCCATTTAAGGTTTGGGAAGTTGATCTTCTAATAAAATTTGTTTTACTAGTGTTCTGAATCATTGCTGAATCTGCAGCACTGAGCAAATAGATAAGATCATTAAGGCTCGTGTCATAGTCTGTCTCATAGTAGTTCCGAAGAGACTCACTATGTTACTAAGAAAGTGATTAAACATCCAACTTTCACGAGATTTTGACACCCAACTCTCCCGGCTTGTCAATATGTGACTTTATCTCCAAGATGTGAGCACACATAGACTATGCTTGCCAATAGGGATTGAGTGACTTTAAACTTTTCAAGAACTTGTGGGTGAGGGAGAATAATTGGAGGAGGTAGAGGAAGTGAAGCATGATGTTGAGGGACACCATCTTCAAGAGATTTGGGAAGATCATAGTTGTCTGAACCAGACATCTATAATGGGAGAAAATCAGGTTAGTTGATTCAAAGTCCTTAATATAACACCCAATATGAAATATTAAGGCAAGGACCCAACACAATATTTTATAATTTGGAAGAGGGATACCGTAATCCAAGCTATAAAATATTTGATGGTAGGCGAATGACGATTCACCAATATCCACCATGAAAAACGAAATAATTTATTAGGTTTTAATTGGATTTGAAATTCCTAGATCTTTTGAGATTCATTGAACTTTCAATGGCATGTTTCAATCTCGAGTGTGCCCTCTCAAATTTTGTGACTGGGATGTCGAGGATCACAAAACAAGGTGTGAATAACCATACCAATTCACTTGGTACCCTTAATATTATCACCTAATCAATGTGCCGATTAACCACACATGCTCCATTGATCTATGACAAACATTAAGTCACCCTTCGTGATCGTTATTAGTCGAAGTTAGTGTGTCGGTTAACCACACACGCTCCACCGACGACTTGGTAAGGTAGAAAGTGTGAATTCCATGGGCTAGCACCAAATTCACATTTTTCCTAAAGTAACTAAGATTGGGAATTAAATAAAAAAATATTTACTTACTTTATAATAATCATTATACTTTTAATGAGAATTTAAAGTCATTGTCCTACCCGTTCGGCTAACGACCCTCCACCGATCAAGCAAGCGGTGGGTGAGAGTGGACACCCATTAAGTTGCCATTTTATAGGCAACAACCTTATACCCACCTTATAGACCGGCTTCGTGAATGAGGCCTACTAACGGTAAAACGACTTGTTCTTATACATATATATAATAATTAACCATTAATCTTATAATAGCATAAGTGTAGAATTTTTACTTTTAAAACTTATAGGATATGGAATTAAAGTTTGTGTGAGACTTTACAAATTCAAAAACTTGAGGGCAAGTTTTGAACAATTCATAAACTTTTGGGTATTCATAACTTATGAGTTTTAATTAAGTGTTTTAAAGCTTTTAATGAAGAGTCTCTTGGAAATCCATAACTTGAGGACAAGTTATGGAGTCCATAAAACATTTATGGGAAAAACTCTTCAAGAAAATGTAACCTATAACTTCTTAAAAAAAACATTTAAAAGAAAACCTCTTGGAATTCCATAACATGAGGACAAATTAAGAATTCCATTAAAACACATTAAGATCAAGAATTAACTAACAAACAATTTGCAAATAATTCCTATGATCTAACAAAACACATATGAACATGATCATCCACATCAACAATTTCAAGAATCATATGAACACATATAAAATTGAAATTTTGATTATAACTTTGAAATTGGTCCACCATCATCATTACCACATCAAAAATAGGTTTTATGAGTCCAAAACAGTTTAAGGTAATGATTCTAGACCAATTCCAGCACCAAAACTCGAAGATATGCTGTCTGGGGTTCCAACTAGTCGAGTGCATGAACCAACTCGCCGAGTTGGATGAGTTTTGCCTTGGACTCGTCGAGTCCCTTCATGGACTCGGCGAGTCAGCTGTGTAGACAGCATAAAATCTTCGATTTTCAGCAATTTGCATCAGGTATTCAAACAACAAGCCTAGGCTCTGATACCACTGTTGGGTTTTGAGCAATCTAACACTTCCTAAGTGTGCATGCAACCCTAATAAACCTTGGATCTATGTTTGCCTAAATACATGACAAATAATAATTTTCCAAGGTTCATAACCTATCTAACATGGCATGGAGTACTTTTAAACATAAAAGAATTAGATGAGATTACATACCTTTTGATGAGTTTGATTCTTAAGGAGTTTGAGGGCCAAGCACCAATAGTGTGAATGCCTCAAATGGAATCATAAATCACCACAAACTCTTGGAAAACTTTGAGAGAGTGTACACACACTATAAAATCAGCCACACACAAAGTCACACACAACTAGTGCCACTAGTGGCTATTTCATGCAACATAAGCATGCTTATATAGTGTACATGATTAGGGTGAAACCCTAATAACCCATGACCTTTCCTTTTCCAAGGATCCATGGGTTAAAAGCTCCATGGATCATCCATGGACTTCCATACAAGCCTAGCTCATTAACTAATGAGTATTAGCCCACACCATATAAAACAATAGCCCACAATCTAATTAGTCTTCCTTTTAATCTCTAAATTAATTCATAATTAATTTAAGACTAAGACTAATTAAATAACATGACTTCATATTAATATATTATAACTTATAATATATTAATAATCATATGTGTATAACTCTCATAAAATTATCCATAAATAGTTTGGATGAAATGCAACCCAAATGGACCATGCCGGGTCGGGTCAAGTATATACCAAATAAGTTATGGACTTAGACACCTTATCCAACAAAAGTGACTTGGTGGAGTCAAGGAAGTTCTTGAGGAAAGTACGAATAGATGTGGAAGGTAGTATGGGCCCGTACTACTGAAAGCAGAGGATCCGTACTCGAATCAACGAAGGCCGAGACAAGACCAGGAAGCTAGTAGTAGTATCAATGATCCCTCAAGATTTTTCAGTTTTCTGATGTTGCTATGATGTGTTTCAGAATGGTGGTATTGCGTTCGAGGCCAGCAGCCGGCAGTGGAGGTGCTGGGGAGGGATCAGAATCAGGCTCGGGAGACGAGCGCATGGATGAGCAGACCCGAGAGTTTCTTTCTTCAGAGATTACTCGTATCATTGTACAGCAGACTCCTGTGATCTTCGATTCGATCAAGGAGGGTATCCTAGAGCTGATGGATGAGAGGTTGGGCACTTTCCGTGCCGAGGTGGCAGCCATGATGGGGTCGCGCACACTTACGTTCAGGGAGTTCAGGGCATGTGGAGCTGCAGACTATCACGGGGCGTGGGACCCCATAGCGAGTACTAGATGGTTGGCGGATGTGTCCAACGCTTTCCGCACGAGCAGGTGTCCCGAGGGGGACAAGGTTAGATTGGCATCCTGTCTTCTGAAGGACAGGGCACGAGATTGGTGGGAAGAGGTCGGACATACCATTGGAGATGATGCAGCATTGGATGCCATGACCTGGGCTGATTTATCTACCAGGTTCAGGGCGGAGTTTGCACCGGTTATTGAGGTGCAACAGTTGGCTAGAGAGTTTCAGGACCTCACCCAAACTATAGAGACCATGGCGGAGATCACCGCCAAGTTCAGGGAGAGGGCTCTTCTTCTTCCTCAGTATGCGGCCGATGAGGAGATGAAGAAGGCCCGTTATCATGAGATGTTGCGGAGCGATATCCGCCAGTTTGTGAGTCGGTCCAGCTGTAAAACGCTGGATGACATGATTGCTAGGGCTCGGGAGAGGGAGATTGATCTCGAGATGGAGAAGAAGAGGAAACTGGAGGCGGTTTCGGGTACAGGTAGTTCAGGCAAAAAGCCCAAGGTTTCAGATCACATGTCCAGGATTCAGCCGAGCCACGGTCGTTGTGGCAAGTGTGGGAGGATGCACGATGGGGTGTGCAAGGTAGGGAGTTCTGGCTGCTTCAAGTGCGGTCAGACTGGGCATTTGAGCAGGGATTGTATGACCCCTGCTACTGTCATTGCAGTATCAGATCTGATTTGATTTCAGTGCAACCAGAGGGGACATAAAAAGTCCCAGTGTCCGAGTTTAGCTGCAGCAGGGAAGGTGGCTGCACCTGCCCCTGCTACTTTGAGGATTACAGATGGTCAGCAGGGCCGAGCCGAGGCGCCAGTAGCGAAGAGTAGGGCGTTTCAGATGACAGCAGAGGAGGCGCGAGCGACTCCTGATGTGGTGACTGGTATGTAACTTCCCTTCATCTTTATTTTTACTGATTGATTGTTGCTTATGATTATATATTTTGTATAGGGTCGTTCTCTGTGAACAACATTTCTGCTATGGTATTATTCGATTCGGGGGCTACCCGATCATTCGTATCACTTGCGCTTAGCAAGAGATTTAGTAGAGCTCCAGGGGAGCTGGATTGTCCACTGGAGGTTGAGATAGCAGATGACAGGACCGTGAGGGTCACCAGAGTATATAGAGGGTTTTCGCTTCTGTTGTTTGCCGAGCAGTTTCCGGTGGACCTGGTTCCTATTCCCCTGCGAGGGAATAAGGTTATAGTAGGCATGGATTGGCTGAGCCCCAATGGGGAGGTGATTGATTGTGAGCAGCAGTTAGTGAGGGTTCGCACTCCCAGTGGGGGAGAGTTAGTGATTCAGGGCGAGAGGCCACAGCGCGAACCGACCTTTTGTTCCGCCGCAAGAGCGAGACGTTATTTCCAGTAGGGATGCGCCGGATATATAGCTTATATTGTAGATGCCCGGGAGAAGGGTAAAGTGGCAATAGATGATGTTCCGGTAGTGCGAGACTACCCGGATGTATTTCCCAAGGATTTACCGGGAATACCTCCTAAGAGGCAGGTTGAGTTTAGGATCGACCTGATTCTTGGTGCGTCTCCGATAGCCAAGGCACCGTATCGCCTAGCTCCCCCTGAGATGCAGGAGTTGTCTACGCAGCTGCAGGAGCTGCTAGACAAGGGTTTCATTCGGCCGAGTAGTTTGCCTTGGGGAGCGCCGATCCTGTTTGTGAGGAAGAAGGATGGGTCGCATTGTATGTGTATAGATTACCGGGAGTTTAATAAGGTAACGGTGAAGAACCGTTACCCACTTCCGAGGATAGATTATTTCTTTGACCAGCTTCAGGGAGCGTCTTGGTTCTCCAGATCGATCTATGCTCCGGGTATCATCAGATGCTGGTTAGAGATGAGGATGTGCAGAAAACTGCTTTCAGGACCAGGTATGGTCATTATGAGTTTGTGGTGATGCCATTTGGGCTCACCAATGCTCCAACCGCGTTCATGGATCTCATGAATCATGTTTGCAGGCCGATGTTGGATCGGTCAGTGATAGTATTCATAGATGATATCTTGGTGTATTCCAAGACGCAGGAGCAGCACGAGGAGCACCTGAGGGAGGTGCTGGAAGTTTTGAGGAGGGAGAGACTTTTCGCAAAGTTCTCCAACTGTGAGTTCTGGTTGCGCGAGGTGCAGTTCCTTGGTCACCTTGTCAACCAGAAGGGTATTTTGGTAGATCCGGCCAAGATAGAGGCCGTGATGCAGTGGGAGGTCCTGAAGTCTCCATCCGAGATTCAGAGCTTCCTAGGCTTGGCAGGGTATTACCGGAGATTCATTCAGGATTTCTCCAAGATAGCAGTGCCGCTCACCCGACTGACCAAGAAGTCGGTGGTATTTCGTTGGGGGACTGAGCAGCAGGCAGCGTTTTAGATCCTCAGGCAGAGATAGTGCGAGGCTCTGATCCTTACCTTGCCAGAGGGAGTAGAGGACTTCGTAGTCTACTATGATGCCTCGATCACAGGTATGGGAGCAGTGTTGATGCAGCGAGGCCATGTGATAGCTTACGCCTCGAGACAATTGAAGCCTCACGAGGCTAATTATCCTACCCATGATTTAGAGCTGGGGGCGGTTGTGTTTGCCCTGAAGATTTGGAGACATTATCTTTATGGGGTCCGTTGTACTATCTACACGGATCACAAGAGTTTGAGGTACCTTATGGATCAGCCGAGTCTGAACATGAGGCAGAGGAGATCCTTTACCACCCAGGGAAGGCCAACGTGGTGGCCGACGCCCTAAGCCGCAAAGTGTCGGCAGCCCCTATCATGGATTTGTGTTTGAGGATGACAGCGATCACTCCATTGTTGGAGCGGATCAAGGAGGCTCAGGTTGAGGGCTTCAAGGAGGAGAGGCAAAAGTGTGAGATGATAGTGGGTCGAGTAGCTTCATTTGATTATGACAGTTGGGGATTGCTGACGCTTCATGGGAGGGTGTGGGTATTGTACTTGGGTGGAGTACGGAAGGTGTTGATGGACAAGGCTCATAAGTCTCGATTTTCTATCCACCTAGGGGCGACGAAGATGTATAGAGATCTTCGACCCGATTATTGGTGGCCCTTCATGAAGCGGGACGTCGCTTGGTATGTTGAGAGATGCTTGACCTACAGGAAGGTCAAGGCGGAGCACCAGAGGCCTCACGGCAAGATGCAGCCATTAGACATTCCCGTATGGAAATGGGAGGACATCACCATGGATTTTATCACCAAGCTTCCCACGACCGCACGAGGAGTAGATTCGATGTGGGTAGTAGTGGATCGGTTGACGAAGAGTGCTCATTTTATCCCGATCCAGGAGAGTATATCGGCAGAAAAGTTAGCCGATATCTATGTGCGTGAGATCGTGGCACGTCATGGAGTGCCGGTATCGGTGGTGTCAGATCGAGATGTCCGTCTTACATCCAGATTCTGGAAGCGGTTCCACGACGAGATGGGTACTCGTCTCCATTTCAGCACCGCTTTCCACCCTCAGACGGACGGGCAGAGCGAGAGGACGATTCAGACTCTCGAGGACATGCTCAGGGCATGTGTTCTGGATTTCGGTGGCAGTTGGGATACGTATCTTCCGTTAGCGGAATTTTCGTATAACAACAGTTATCATGCGAGCATTGATCGACCTCCCTTTGAGATGCTTTATGGGAGGAAGTGTAGGACCCCGATTTGTTGGGGCGAGGTCGGTCAGCGAGTCATTGGGAGCACAGAGGTGGTGCTCAAGACGACTGAGTTGATCCAGCAGGTCCGTAGTAGACTGCAGACTGCGCATAGTCGGCATAAGAGTTACGCCGACAGGAGACGTTCAGACTTGGAGTTCCGGGTGGGTGATATGGTCCTTCTGAAGGTCTCACCTTGGAAGGGTGTCATCAGGTTCCGGAAGAGGGGCTAGTTGGGTCCCAGGTTTATTGGTCCTTTCAGGGTTTTGGCCCGGGTGGGTCGGGTTGCTTATCGGTTGGATCTTCCTGTAGAGCTTAGCCAGATCCACAACACTTTCCATGTGTCTCAGTTGAGGAAATGTTTGGTGGATGAGTCAGTAGTTGTTCCCCTAGATGATATTCAGGTTGATAGCAGCCTGAATTATATTGAGAGGCCGGTCGCGATTTCGGACCGGAAGACAAAGACCTTGATGAACAAGGAGATTCAGTTAATGAAGGTGTAGTGGCAGCACCGGAAGGGGTCTGAGTGGACGTGGGAGGCTGAGGAGGAGATGAGAGAGCACTACCTGGAGTTATTTGCAGATTCAGCCGTAGCAGACTTCGAGGACGAAGTCTGAGACAAGTGGGGGAGAATTGTAATGACCCGTTTCTGGTATGTTGCTTCCATGGCATTTAATGAGAAGTTTTCAAGAGGGACTCGGCGAGTCTATAGCCTGACTCGCCGGGTAGGGACGGGATTTTGTGCACATGTTAATTGGCGACTCGGCGAGTCCATATTCGGGACTCGGCGAGTCTGCCTGCTAGAAAGAAACCCTAAATCCCCGGTTTGCTCCCTATTTAAGCCATGCTATGTGCCCCAAACTAGCCTCCTTCACCCTCAGAGAGCTGTGAGAAAACCCTAATCCATCCCTTATAGTTTTAAGTGCTTTTGTGTGTGGATTTTGAAGGCTTGAAGAAGAATAAGAAGAAAGCAGCAAAGAGAAGAGGAGTAGAGCAAAGATCCCAGGGCAAAATCAGAGTTCATTGAGGTATTTCCTTGGATTCCTTCTGTTTTATGCTTTAAACCTCCATTAGAACACTTCTAGGGCTAGTTTGATGTTTTTTCCAAACCCTATAGTTGTATGAATGCCTTAATAGGTCGAGATATCCTTAGATCTGTTCATTTAGAAGTTGTAGAACCCGGATCTATTGCCTTTTTGAAGATACTTTGCATGAGAACCCTAGATCTAGCCTTTATTATGCTTTTTGAGCCATTTTATCTTCATGGATGCATATGGGCACATAAAGATAGAATCTTTACGTGCTAATCGAGTTAAGGGAGCCCAGATCTATAAGTTTTATACAATGGATTCAAGAAGAATCGAGTTTAGAGTTGCTGCATGCAAGCAACTCGGCAAGTCGGAAGAACGAATCGGCGAGTCGAGTCGCGAGTCCCCGATTTTCCTTTTTTGAGTGATACCGAGTGGGGACCAGTGAATGGTAGAGTGGACTCAGCGAGTTGGAGGCCAGACTCAGTAATGGAGGGACTTGGTGAGTTGTTCATACAACTCAGCGAGTCCAAGGCAATCTTCTTAGCTCGAAGAACAACTCGTCGAGTCGTTCATACGACTCGGCGAGTCGGATGCAGATTGCCTGAGTTTTAGATTCGAAAGGGAACTCGTCGAGCTGATGCCATACTCGACGAGTAGCAGCGAGTAGGGTTGATAAGTGAGAAGAGGGAATCGGCGAGTTGGCGGCCCAACTCGGCGAGTCAGGTCAACTATAGGTTGACTTTGACCGGGAGAGTCGACTTTGACCAGGGGTAAAAGAGTAGTTTTACCCCAATGCAGTGATCAGTGTTTGATTGTGTGTGTTTATGGAATTGTAGCCAGGGAGATACCGGAGCAACAACAGACAGCTTCCAGAGCCATACACACAGCAGCCAGTTCACGAGGTGAGTTTCCTTCCAGTAGGAACGGGTCTAAGGCCACAATGCCGGCCAGTTCAGTTTGTAGTAGTTTTTGGACTTCGGTCCAATGCAGTAGTTAGTATGTTTGACGCCTCCGTGGCTCAGACAGGATTTATGCGTTTATGCTAAGTTGATATGTTATGCTATGCTGTGTTCAGTTAGTCCGGACTTCGGTCCGATGCAGGGGACGGGATCCCAGTCAGCTTCGGACTTCGGTCCGATGTAAGGGACGGGGTCCCAGTCAGTTTCGGACTTCGGTCCGATGTAGGGGACGGGGTCCCAGCCAGTCAGTTTCGGACTTCGGTCCGATGTAGAGGATGCGGTCCCAGCGAGTTAGTCCGGACTTCGGTCCGATGCAGGGGACGGGGTCCCAGATAGTTAGTTCGGACTTCGGTCTGATGCAGGGGACGGGGTCCTAGTTAGTGGGCAAGGCCCAGTATGTGCTTTATATGTATTGTATGGTATGTGGTAGTTTGGGGGAGCTCACTAAGCTTCGTGCTTACAATTTCAGTTTTGGTTTCAGGTACTTCTGCAAGCAAAGGGAAGAGCTCGGGATGATGGCATCGCACACACCACAGCTTCAGTTTTTGTCCTGGGAGTTGATATAATTTTCTTAGATATGTTTTGATATAGTTGTGACTCAGTTTTCTCACAGTATTTTAGTATGGTTTGAGATACATAGTGTATGGTTTTATTATATGATACTAAGATTTATGATTTTTGGTTATATTAAAAATGAAATTTTCGGGTCGTATTTTTGGGTCGTTTCAGCTGAGTAGTTCATTAAGTTGACCGGATTGTTCTTGCATCTCTACCGGTGCTAGATGATAGGGCGATTTGGCTACTGGGGTTGCCCTTGGAACTAAGTCGATTCTGAACTCGACTTGACGTTGTGGAGGTAATCGAGTGAGTTCTTCTTCAGGAAAATCGCGTACTACTGGATGTTCTTAATGTCCTTCATCTCTTGGCTCACATCGACAACCTGAGCAAGGAATGCACGACATTCCTCTCGCAGATACTTCTGGGCTTGAATACTCGAGATGATACTAAGGTTCGTGTTAGGTTTGTCGCCATAGACTACTAGAGTTTCGCTAGACGGCAGATTAAGGCGAACAACCTTTTCATAACACATGATGTCGGCACGATGTAGACTCAACCAATCCATGCCGATAATGACGTCAAAACTTTTAATTGAGACCGGCATGAGGTCGATTGAAAATGAACGGCTATCTAGAGTTAGAGTACATCCTATTTATATGCTGCTAGTGCTCTCAGTCTTAACGTTAGCCATTGCTTAATTAATTGAGCAAACTTTTGGCTCACGAAACTCCTCTCCGCTCCACTGTCAAACAGAATGAATGCATAAGAGTTATCAAGGAGAAAAGTACCAATGACCATTGTGGGGTCAGTAACTGCTTCCTCGTGGCCAGTAGCCAAAACTCTTCCTACTCCACCGGCATTCCCTGTCTTCAGGCAGTTCCTTTTATAGTGGCCCATTTCGCCACAACCGTAGCAAGCTGGGCTCACACCAGTGTTGGGGACTTGGTTGATTGGCCTCACTAGAGTTTTGCAAAAATGGGCGGTGTGCCCCTTCCTGTTCCAATTAGAGCACTACATTTCCCGTAGGCTCCAATATGGTGGATGTTGTAGTTGTTGCACTTCGGCAAACTCCTCGTGTACTCCTTTACTGGAGCAGCAGTGGTAGGTGCTATCGCAACATGAACCTGCACGACCTGCTTCTTTTTGCCAGCATTCTGTGCAACGTTCTTTTTCTTCTTTTCATCCCAGAACTTCCGCTTGTTATCAGCGGTTATGGAGGGTTCTGAGATGGCTAGGGTTGTTGTTGTTGACGGGGTACGGACCCCATGGTCAATGAGCCATTGTGCCAACTGCTTGGCACTATCGAATGTAGTGGGGTTTGAATCCATGACATCTCCCTGGAATGGAGGCACCAACCCCCAGATGTACCTCCCTATTTTCTTTCCCTCCGTGTGCACCAGGTTGGGGCATACGGCCACCAGCTAGCTGAATCTGGTGGTATAGGGAACTGTGTCGGAGCCCTTCATGGTTCGGCTCCATAGTTCTTGTTCTAGTTTCTGGATTTCGCCCCTTGGGCACTATTCTTCAATCATGAGCTCTCTCAGAGCTTCCCAGCTCATAGAATTTGCCACTATTAGAGTTAGTGACTTGACATGGTTATTCCACTATGTCAGTGCTTTTGCCTCGAAGGTGCACGTAGCAAATTTGACTTTGCTCCCTTCTGGGCATGAGCAGATCTCAAAGATCGACTCTATCTTCTCGAACCATTGCGAGAGGCCAATGACTCCGCCAGTCTCTTTAAAGGAAAATGGCTTGCAATTGGTGAAGTCGTTGTGGGAGCACTCTCTCGAGCGCACGGGGACCTCACCTTGAGTAGAATGAACAGGTGTTCCACCTCTACTGGCACTGGTTGAGTGATATTGAGCCATGGCTGTTGCCACAGCCGCAGCTACTGCAACATTTAGAGTTGTCGTATCAATTTGTGGAAGAGGTGGTAGTATTGGAGTTACCTGAGGATCGCGTCTCATTGATTGGCACGGAGGCATCTTTTAAATAAAATTTTACAAAGACGAAGATACTGGTAAGAATCTAATAGAGAGAAATGATGAGAGTGACTCATGGACTAACTCTCCATAGATCAACAACACAATTGAATAGTATGATTGAATGTAGATCTAGTACTAAAAAGATGGTAGCATTTGGATATTAATTTCCATGAGATTAGATATCTATCAATAATACTGGTATTACAAATGTAACTAGTTCTTGAAAAATGACCTAGAAGTAGGTCTTACATCAAACCAAGATGGGAAAATTTTGACAGAACTACTACCTAATCAAGACTTAACAGATCCAAAGTCTTCACAAAGATAGGAAATTAAGCTAGAGTTTTTACATAAACTAAGTTATATCCAAAAGAGAAAGTTGAGTAGGTTGTTGACTTCTGGCTCGGAGTCAGAACCATCAGAAAAGCCTTCAGCATGGTGATCATCCAAAGGGATTGGATGATCATACTCTGGCTCTTCTTTAAGCCATCCAACATTGCCTTCGTTTGGGAAGTATGGGTCGCCGTGGGGGTGGAATCCAACCATGATATCTACGCGAGAAATGAGGGTAAGGAATTTATGTTACAATTCTAAAATGAAGTGATAAACGAATAAAAAGATTCCATAACGGTAACATACTGCTACTCCTAATAAGTTTTTTCTTTGAATGAATAGTGTCTAAAACACTCCTATAGTATTTTAATTTATGTTTTGTTCTCATGTTCTTTTGTATATGAAGATATATAATTTGGTAAGTTTTAGGTCTGTTGCAACACCCTAATCGTGTCACACCCCCAAACCTGAATGGCGGAAACGTTCGGGGGCGGATGACTTCATGTGGTAACGTAACAAATGAATACATAGTAAAGAAAGCAATACAACCATCATATATATATATAATTGAAAGTTTACATTTGTCAAAAGTTACATGTTCAAAATCCAATTACAATATGATGTCAAAATACGAGATTAAACTGGCGCCGCAGCATCCCTTCATCAAAAGTGAAATGAATACCTGAAATTACTTATTTCCTGGGACATACAAGTAATTTTGAAAGAGTAGATCAGCATTTAAGCTGGTGAATTTCATAAGTATTTAAGTGACAATGTTTGAATGAAATGAAATGTTTTATCTTTGTTTGTTTGTGTTTAGAAAATCCAATATTTTCTACTAGTATAAAAGTAGCCTTCACTCAAGACCAATGTTTGTTTCCAAAATGTATGTAAATGTAAAATAACCAATGAGTTTGAAAACCTTGTAAATCAATGCATTTTTAATACCCCTTGTGAATTTTATAACCATACTATTGACTCTAAATGCCTATACACAACGTTCTTCAGGGGTTGGAATGTTATGACGTTTGTCACCCCAAACGGTGGACTGCAGCTAACAGTCAGGGCGCGGGTTGTCAAGCCCGTATAGATCTATACACAAACACCATGCTCCCCCTCCAAGGGATTCTGGTATATAATACAGGACTTGAAATGTGTACTCGAACGTACATGAAGTTAGTGTCTCACAAATCCGTGGTATAAAAACAGATCTACTTGTTAAAATGTTACGTTTGTTCTTGAATACGAAAGTAAACTTCTTGAAATATGTGTTTCTAGTACATAAGAGTTAGAAATCTGTTCGTAAAACTATACCTATTATAGTTTCCAAAAAGCGTGTCTTGTTTGTTTAGAAATATTGAGAAAAGGAATCACTTATTTATGAAAGTATAGATTTTTGGTGTAGAGTCTAGGATAGACAAGAAAAATCTAAGAACAGTTTAGTTTATACATGCATTACAACAACATTATATTTTAAAAGGGTAAAACGTTTATAAATCGCATGTGATTTGAATATATAACAGTATATAAAAGAGTTTCTTTATGTAACACACGATAATACTCGTGTGTTTTACTTGTAATTCCCCCCCTTGGAAGCATATAAAAGTATTTAGAATAATTAAAAAGGTTGATTAAGGGGTATGAAACTCACTTGAATGTTTTGGAGATAGCGAGATGGAAAACCGGGCAGAGTTTCGTCTCGGGAAACGGATTTTCCTCGGGATTCTCGGGAATCTCGGGAGTAAAATCGACCTTCGGGACTTGAGCCAAAAAGACCAGAGCTTCGGGTTTGAACGGACACGGAAAACGAGGCAAAGTTGAGAGAGAGAGAAGAGAAATGAACCCTTTCTTTGGAAACCCTCGCATCCTATTTATAGTAAGGCTGGTCTGCCTCGGTACGCGGGGCGTACGCTCGTACGCAGCGCGTACGTGTACGTCATGCATGACCGAAGCCTCGACTGCCTCGGTTCGGATGGGACGGGTTGCTGGGTACGCGGGTCGGATGGGACGCCGGGTCGGATGGGACGTCGGGTCGGACGGGTCGGGGCTTCGGACGGGTCGGATGGGTCGGTTTCTTCGGATAGCGCGACATGGACGATCAGAGGCCAATCCTCTCGATTACGCGGGGCGTACAGGGGTACGCAGCGCGTACCTCGGAGGAGGATGCTGACTCCCCTTCGGATAATATCCGAATTTTGAATTAAATAAATAATTTATTTATTTAATAAACTTCAAAAATTCATATCTTCTTCATACGAACTCCGTTTTCGATGGTCTTTATATCCTCGCGTAGGTGAGACTACGCTCTACAACTTTCGTTTAGACTCCGTCGGCAAATTCCGAAATTATTTTTTTTTATTATTTATTAAAAACCCATCGTGTTTAAGGAATTTCTTTGAAAATTCATAACTTCTTTATCTGATGTCGGTTTTTGCCAGACTCTTTACCGCTAGAATACCATTGTCGAGACCTTCGATTCTCGTTTAGGTCATTCCGGCCAAAAGTCGCTCGATCTCCGATTCGAGTTTTTAGCTGTCTGTTGCTAAGCCGAACTTGGAAAAATCATAACTTCGCTATATGAAGTCGGATTTGGGCGTTCTTTTCACGTACGATCATGGTTCAAAGACATTTAATCATAGAAGGAATTTAAGTAGAACTTATTTATACATTTTATTATGAAAGTAACTTTTTATTATTCAGAAGTGGTTACAATACTTGACCCATTTTGGTCGTTACAAAGAGTTGAAATATCGGGTTGTCACAAATCGCTCCCTGACACACGTTCACCGTATCTCAAGTAAATATAGTTGATCAGGCTATATTTATCTAGATACGATTACATAACTGCCAAGGTTTGACTGTTGTTTCCAACAATTAAATACTTTTGTTATGTTCTAGTATGACACTGTTCTATAGTAAGTATGTAGGTATGTAATTATGTATACTTTTAGTTCAGTTTTTAGTACTTAAAAGTATAAACTCTTGGTCAGAGTATTTTAGTCCCTATGTGTTATAGTTTGTATATCTTTTATGGGTTTATATACTCGATTCACAATAAACAATGCTCTGATACCAATCTGTCACGCCCCTTAACCGGAACGGCGGAAACCTTCGGGGGTGGAGGACGTCGTGTACAGTATCATAACAATGCAAAATAGTAAACAAGCAACAACATCATCCATTGCATTAATGGTATAAATTAATACAAGTGTATTCTTTCATAGTAAAAAGACATCAAAACAAGTAATCAAAATAAAAGACGAGTCTTGAGCATGCTCCACTACTAGAAAAAAGGCCTTTTACGACGCGCAAAACACGACGCTCTTTGATTTATGTTACGCATTAGAGAGCGACATTAAAAAAGTGTCATCTCTTCGAAAATTTTAAGGATTTAGGTCGCGCATTACTGAGTGCCCTTAAATTAGTGTCTTATGTAAAAATACTAAAAACACGGAGGGCACCTATAATAAAACGGGCGTCCTCTACAAATGTCGCTTTATAATTTTAATAAACGCGCGTTTCTGGGACTCCTTGATAGGTAAGGGGGGAAACTAAATCCCCTAAAATTTTGAACACCCGCTTCCTCTTCCTCTCTACTCTCTACACCCGCCAAAATCGACTTCATTCTCTCCCTTCTTTCTCTCTGCAAACCCCTTCCTCTCCGATCGACTTTCACTTCCTTCTATGTGCAAACCCTAATCAAACATAACACATTTGAAATAGTAATATCTTCTTTCACAAAATAGAAGATTGATCGAAGAATGATTTTCTTTTGATGAATCGGACATCACCAACAACAATAGCTTCCATCACAATTTGTGTTTGCTTTCAGACTCCACCGTTACAACATCGCACCACAACACCAGCCCTGAGCCACCACCACACTGCCTTCGCAACAGCCCAGAACCACCACTATACCACCACTGTTGCCTATTTCATCTGCGTAGTATGCCTATTTCAAAGGTAATTCTTCCTTTTTCAACCATAGTTACCTGTTTCATGTCCTACTGGTCCTTCTTTTTGGACGATTTTTTGTGCCTTTTTACCCTCTCTCATATATTTTTATGGAATTGTTAATATTTTATGATATAAGTACCTGATTTTTTTATGCACACTAGGTGTTTGACTAAATGTTTGAACCAAAAGGGGATTGTCCAAAGATTAATGAACAAGGTTCAAAGCAACCTGCCACAGTGACAACCTCACAGGTAAATAAAAATTTATGTGTTCCTATTAGATTCAATTTACTATTATTATACATACACATGAGTAGTAATCATCCAATTGTGTTTTGATAATGATAAAAAAATTAATTTAGTGTTTAGGAGTTGGAATTTAATTTATGTAATAGGAATTGAATCTCATTTACTTACAATTTCTAAACTGATTTGATTCCCTTTACTATCTCCATATGAGAATCCAACAATACGGTCACAACTGTGATCTGTTACTGTAGAGTTGCTAACTAAAACCTGTGTCCAAACTCTAGAAGGTCACACACATAATGTTTCTGCTGTATGTTTCCATCCCGAGCTTCCAATAATAATGACAGGTTCAGAAGATGGTACTCTCCGTATATGGCATTCAACCACTTACAGGTGAGCTCTTGTTTTTTTACCTTTAAGGGTGTGTTTGTTTTGTAGATTCTAAAAGAACCGGAATGCTAGATTTCATTCCATGGTGTGTTTGGTTTCCAAATGGATGGAATTCAATTTTTGTTGGATTCCTTCATATTCCATGTTTGATGGATGGAAGGAATTCCATTTCTTTCTTCATTTCCTATCAAAAGACCAAAATACCCTCGTTATACATATGTTAAAAATGTAAACTTTTTTACTTTATGCCACTCTTTTTTTTTTATTCAGACTTGAGAACACCTTGAACTATGGACTTGAAAGGGTTTGGGCTGTTGGATACATGAAAGCTTCACGTCGGTAAGTTTGTATAGCACTTTTTGTTTTTTGTTTTGTGGGTCTTGAATCTTGATGCTTCTTCATTCATCTGGATTTATTTTAATTACTGTTTTTACAGGATTGTTATTGGGTATGATGAAGGAACCATAATGGTGAAAATTGGATGTGAAGAGCCTGTAGCTAGCATGGACAATAGTGGAAAAATTATATGGGCTAAACATAATGAAATTCAAACTATTAACATCAAGAGTGTGGGAGCTGATCATGAGGTTTGGACTTTAAAGCCCATATACATGTTATGTTATGTTAACAATGAAATGGGAAAAAATCTATATTTTATTCAGGTTTCTGATGGAGAGAGGCTGCCTTTAGCAGTTAAAGAACTGGGAACATGTGATCTTTATCCACAAGTGAGTTATGCTTGTTCCTACCTTCCTTTAAACTGAAAATAGTCAACCATATGGACTTTGACTTTTCTATTTTTCCACAGAGCTTGAAGCACAACCCAAATAGGAGGTATGTTGTTGTCTGTGGTGATGGTGAATACATCATATACACAGCTTTGGCATGAAGTACTGGTTGGTAAAAAATTCGTGGGGTGCTAAAAAGTATCACCCAAAAAACGATGGGCCAAAGGTAATATCTGTTGTTATATTGACTATTTTGCCCTTATTGTTTTTTATGGATCTGATTTATTTTTTTTTACAATTACAGGTTTCGTTTTTTAGTGATGATGAAGAGACTACCAACACACCAAAAGCATATGCTATTTTTATTCCAAGGAAGAATCCAAGAGCTCTGGTTATTCGCCCTCTTAAACAATGGCCTGGCAAATCATCTGCTGAAAAATTAAAAAACGCATCTTCTCCAGCACAAACAAGCGGTAAACTAATTTTCTGCTGCTACCTTAAAAATAAAAATAATCATTTTTTATCTCATTTTTTTATTTGAATTCAGGTGATTACACTGGGTTTGCTTCTTCCCCTCCTTTAAATGGTCGCTCTACGGAAAACGGTAACAGTAAGATCATTTCCTTTACTACAATTTGAATATTTGGAACTCAATTCCATACTAATATCAAAATCTTTGATTACAGGAAACCATTCTGAAAACGGAACCCTAAAGGAACAAACACCAATCAAAACCCCCCAAAAACAAAACGGAGGATGTGATGGTGGCGAGATGGAAGATGGCTTTGAGTTTATCGTTAAAAACAAAGGCATCAACACCGAGGTGGCTTACCCATATCAGGCAACAGATGGAACCTGCAACACCAAGGAAGAAGCTGTCTATGCTGCCACCATTACTGGGTATGAAAAAGTGCCAGCCAACAGTGAATCCGCATTGTTACAGGCAGTCGCTAATCAACCCGTATCAGTTGCCATTGATGACAGTGGCATGGGTTTCCAGTTCTATTCAGGTGGCGTGTTTACTGGGGATTTTGGAACTGATCTTGACCATGGTGTTACAAGCTTGTTGAATCAAATGGAGTTATATGTGGTTGTGTATATACTTGCAATCTTAGGCTTGGATAGTCTACAAGGAATCATGCTGGATCAAGGCAGCTATATTGATACCTGTTGTACTTTTTGCAGGAAGGTAATTAAATTTTATTATTATTATTATTACTATTAATTACAAGTGTAACATGTTTTAAGTAAATTTTCATTCCTTCTACAGCCCTATTACAAATGATACGTGGCTCTGCAGTTCTTTAAGTTGTCACCGGAAGAATCATCAAAGGATCCATTATATCTTTTGAGGGACATGTCCATTAACGATAACAAAAACTAAAATCAAGTAAAAATGTTTGCTAAAATGCTTGTAATTTTATTATATATTTGGCTTATATAGGGATGCCATGGGATACAAAAGGGGACATTTTGTTTTAATTGAAAAAATAATCATTTCTGCACTAGGCTACTTGATGCTGGGAACTTTTATTTATGTGCTTATCGTTGATGGATCTACATTCAATGCCAATGTATTATCAAGGTACCATTTAAAATTTCCCTTTTATTTAATTTATGTAAAAAAGTGTAATAGTAAATGCTCATACATAGTTGTAAATGCTCACAGGTGCATGATAGCAACAACAACCGATTTCTATTTTTGTATTGTCATTGTAGTAGTAAGTCTTTGTTTATTATATACTTTCCAACTATAGTGAAAAGGAGATTTTTCGACTTTTGTTATAACAATAATGTTTGATTGCTTCTTTTGATCAGGTGTGGATTGCATATAAGGAATCAAGGTGGATAAGTGCTTTCTTTTGGATACTTTCACTTCTATCTTTTTGGAGGGTAAGCATATATAGAAACTAGCTCACTTTCCTTTTTTCACTCTCTTAAGTATATAACTATATATGGGATGCTGTTTGGATTTACAACTGAAGGAATCATGGTATATTTCCAGGACCCTGAAATCATTTACATTGTCTTATTTTCTCAAAATATTAATTGTTTATGTTGCTTCCAAATACAAGGTATGAAAAGCTGCAACGGTGGGATGATGCCCTTAAAGCATACACTGCAAAATATGCTCAAGCAACAAGTCAACGTCTTATCTTGGATGCTACACTAGGTATTATTCAAATATACCATGCCATGGTGTTATAGTATTTATATTATTATCATTTCAAGATAATTAATTAAAATATTTGTTCATTCTTATGACGAATGAGGAGTCAATGACAGATGGGTATATATTATATAATCAAAACACTATAATTATAAATACTTTTTTTACTATAAATAAATTATTTGAGTTAAAATGGCATGAATGATTTCAGGTAAATGGGGATGGTAATTCTGAAAATGGCTCCCATATATGTGAACAATATCCATTTTCAGTAAATGAGAAGGTTGTTATTTTTATTTATTTCACTTTTGTTTTCTATGTGAAGATATACTGACAAAAAATACATTACATGACATGATATGTTGGTTGAGTAGCTTTACGTGTTCTAATGGGTGGTGTTATATGGAATTGTGATGATATACTCTCTAGTTTATATGATCAAAGATTGTCATTGTGAATATCATTGTTGATAGCTTTACATATAATATTTACCATTTGTATGCGGGTATTCTTGTCATTGTGTTTGTCATTGTTGATATTAGGTAATTCATATTGTAGTGTATTTATTCCAAATCCCAAATTCTTTGGATGGAGAAAAGGGTAATTTCGTCTTTTACAACTAACATTCCAAGTTTGATTCTTCTAATAATTGTATTAACATATTAATTTTTTGACTTTTATTTGATCAGGTCACAAGAATTATCGGAGCAGGGGTTCAATATTAGTCTTAAAGAAGTATGAAAGGCAAGATTCAACTCTACTTAGTTGGAATTTGATGTTTATCATCTTTGTGTATATCTTTTTAGTTTGTATAGCATTACATTGCATAAAGTGTCCTTTAATAGCAATTTAGTATTATGTTATATAGTTAGGGGAAACCTCTTAATAACAATGTACAATTAGATCCCCTTAATATAAATGTATTACAATTTTTTGACATGATGTTTTTGGTATATATTTGTTTACATATGGAACGATTATTTGTAGGACATTAAATTTATACAATGGATTCTATTTTTGTATATGATATTTTATTATCTATTATCTATTATTAAACATTAAATACAAATTTAATTTGAAAATAAGAAAATCTATAAATAATATTTTTTTAAACATTTAAAATTATGATACGCAAAAATGTGTGTCATCTTCATTTATGACATGGCCTTTCTTGACAGGGGCTTCCTTGATACGCATTGCGTCTCATAAACACGCGCGTCATAAGGTTACGACACACAAATGCGTGTCGTCTTCCTTTATGACAGGGCCTTCCTTGATACGCATTGTGTGTCATAACCGCGCGTCGTAAATGCACGCCATAAATGCGTGTCGTAAATGCGCGTCATCTCTCTTTATGATAGGGCCTTCCTTGACACGCATTTGCGCGTCGTCTGAGCGTTTTACGATGCGCAATGAGCGTCGTAAAAGGCCTTTTTTCTAGTAGTGCTCCGTCTTCTCAAAAACCTGGTCGACTGTACCTGTCTACTGGTGACCTGAGAATACAAGATATTTTGAAAGAGTTTATCAATATTAAAGTTGGTGAGTTCATACGAATTTAGTGTCACTGCTTGTATAAGTTTGATGAGAACGTTTGTAAATGTTCAATGTAAATGTTAGTAGTAAATGTTTGTAATACATGTTTGTAACTCCTATAAAATCCTATATTTTCTACTAAACGTAGCCGTCTACCAAGGCATCAAATGTTATGTATGTTTGTTTCTTTTAAGAGTGTGTATTTTCCCATGTGTGACTATCATTAACCAAAAAATATAGTCTTACATTACCGTTTATGTGAGAAGATCATAAAGTGAATGCAATGGGGAAATAATAAAGTACTATAGTGCTGTATTATAGTAACTACTGTTGTACCAACTACCTTAAACCAATTGTTATTTAAGGTATAATGTGATATGATTGCACCATACTATCAACTAATAACACAACGAGGAAAGACAAAGGAAGAAATGATATTTGGCACCCATAGACTTGCAAGTCCCACTTTAGCGAACAACAAGGTGTAGGATAGTCAATCCAGTATAGATCTATACACAAATTCACGTTCTCCCTCTAGGAGACTCTGGATACAAAACAAGCCATGACAGGTGATGCCATGCCCAGAAACTGTGGCTCACATTTATGTTATAGTATTCTTGTATATGTATTATATGTACTAGTGTAATGTATGTTCTCTCTATCTAGTATATAGTATGTTTTCTTTGTTTCTCATATAATATGTTCGTTATGTTTCTCATATAGTATGCTCATTCTGTTACTCATATAGTATATTCGTTCTCTTTCTCATATAGTATATCCTCTTAGTTTCTCAGAATAATAATTTTGTATTGACTCATAAATGAACCGACTCTTGTATGTTTCTTTGTACTAGAAATAATGAGTAATGTCTTCCTAAACTATACCTATTATAGTTTACTAGTAACTTTTGTAGTTTGAAGAAATGAAGGTATGCTTTTACAACCCAAAGGTATTGAACTTATTGATAGTACTTTTATATCTACATATGTATACATATTATATAACTAATATTTAGATGACATTCGGACAAATAACTTATACCCTAAGGCCACATCCAAACGAGGAAAAGGAAATAAAGCGAGTTATCAGTCCTAAGTCCTTTAAACATTACTTATATAACTATACATATACAAACATGCATTTGACAATATATATGTTTAAAGAAGTTTTGTAAAACCTTTGAAGAGTTTAATAATAAATAATGATTACTTGGCATATAAGAACAAGTTTGATAAGGAGTTTAGCACGAAAAAGAGTTTGATAGACATTTTGAAGTAGTTTGTTTGTAAAACAGCTAAAAGTATAGCAAATCCATTTGTTTGATAGTTATTAATCACATGTGATTGATATAATAACTAAAATGCTTCAACTTGTATCCCCCCACCCCATAAAAGCATTTAAAATCATTTAAATGATAGATTAAGGGGTATGAACTCACCTGTAGTGAGTGATACGGAAGTATGTTCGGAAAAAGGATGTAGAGTGTCATGTGAAACCTTGAGCACACAAAGATCCTAATAAACATATATTGACATGTATGTGTATTTGATTAGTGTATAAACAACTAATAATAAGGGATAACAACCTAATAGACTAGGAAACTCTTACACTGAAGGGATACAATCACATATGATTGCATAACTAGGGTATATGGCCATCCTATTGAGTTTACGGTCCAAAGAGGTATAATCAATGGAGTTCACGGTCTAATGACCTTACGTTCATGGAGTTTACGGTTCTTGGGTTCACGGTCTAATGACCTTACGATCATGGAGTTTGCGGTCTAAGGAGATTCAACTGCAAGCTCACCAAATCTTTCAGAAATGATTGTTTTCAAGGGCTTCATTCAAAGACATCGGATTCTAAGGACCATGCTTAGCCTTAGGAAGGGTAAAGGCTATAAGAAAACCCTTTATAAGGGTTTACGGTCTATGAAGATGCACTAGACCGTAAACACCTTTTGTTGTTGAATTTCTTGATGTTTTCTAGGTGTTTAACAAGTGATTCAAGTAGATAACAAGCTAAGGGTAGTGTACATACTCATTAGATGCTTGTAAGGGTGATTAGGATCCAAGAACACTAGTGTGTGTTCTTGGTGTTCTTGGTGAAATAAAGAACAATTGAAGATCTATCAAACTGAATAGATTTAATGGAAGAAATCATGTATAATTACTAGATATAGAAGGATATCCACCAAGCAAGGGAAGAAATACTTACAGTCTTGAAGATCTAAGAGAAAAGTCGGATGATACTTGAGAGAGTTTTCGAGATTTTTGGCTTGTAAACGAAAGAAATGATCAAAATGATCATGAATTATGGATATAGAGGGAGTTTACAGTCACCATGACCTTAAGCTCTAACTTTCCTTACCGTAAACTCCTTTTGAGGAGGTTTACGGTTTGCTAGATGATTTGGAACTTTAATTGAAAAATCCAAACACTGATTCCTGTGATGCACTAGTCTCAAAATACTCAGAATAGACCCTAAATAGTGCTAAAAGATAGCAACAAGAGTCTAACTTTGATAGATTTGAAAGTTTATACAAGCTAGAAATTTCGGGTTGTCACATACTTCGTATACCAAATAGACCACTTCGGATATGATCCTACCGGGTTGTTCTTTACATGATAGATTGTAGCATCCCGAGTTCAGGAGTGCAAGTTAAGAGTTCAAAATGTAAATGTGAAAGGGCAACTCGGCGAGTCCATGGGTGGACTCGGCGAGTAGGGTCGCGAATCTGGTCGCGTGTTAAGTGGCCAACTCGGCGAGTCGGCGGTGAGACTCGGCGAGTTGGTGCTGAGTGGAGAAAACCCTGATTTTGGAGGATGAGCCCTATTTAAAGGACATTATACCCTCTCCCCAGCCTCTTTACCGTCTCTTGAAGTCTAGAAAATCCCTAAGGCGCGTTTGTGAGTGGTTTAAGATCTTTTGAACCATAGAGAAGAGATTTTGGAAAGCTAAGAGGCTTGGAGCAAGGGCTTTGCAAGGATTTGGATTTCTCTTCTGTTGGAGCTTTCCTTTGGGGTATTATTTTGTTGCTTAGGCTATTATTCTTCATTTTGGAGTTTTTGGAAAAGATAGCATGTGGTGTTTTGAGTTTGGAGTTTAGATCTGAGGTTGCTACCTCAGATCTGGAATGGAGAAGGTCTAGAGTGCATTAAAGTCCATGTTCTTGAGTGATTGGTGAAACCATCTTGTCCCAAACCCTAACCCTAGAGTATATTATTCTTAGATCTCTTTGGATTCACATAAACTTTGCCACTTTACGTGATGGATGGGTTGTTGAAGGCTAGATCTGTGGTTTGGATCTTTTGCATGGCCTGGAAAGCTTCTGTTTGGTTTAAGATCTAGAGGTACTCGGCAAGTCACAAAGGTGTACTCGGCAAGTTGCTTGAATATGGCAAGGAACTCGGCGAGTTGGTTGAAGATAGCCTTGGACTCGGTGAGTCTATTCTTGGACTCGGTGAGTCTATTCTTGGACTCGGCGAGTCTGGTCGTAAGGTCATAACCTTCTATTTGAGCCGTGAATCAGTGAGTCAAGGGAGGACTCAGTGAGTTGAGTGCGAGGGGACTCAGACTTATCGGACTCGACGAGTTGAGTTGCGGATTGGGGAAGTTCTGAGCATGGGGACTCGGCGAGTCATCGGGTTGACTCGACAAGTATAGTCAGTCAGGAGATTGACTTTGACCGAGGGTTTACCAGTTGACTTCCACGGGCATTTTGGTAATTGTTGGCTTTTGTTTTGAGTTCAGTGTTGGTGTCGGCTAGTGGTGGAGATCGTGTCGGTGGTCGGAGCATCTTGGTCTTATTTTTTTCAGTCGGTAGTTGCGAGGTGAGTTATCCTCACTATATCGACACGGTCTACGGCACCAAGGCTAGCCCTTTATTGGATTGTGATCCGGGTATCGTTGTTATGTTATTTTCTTGTTATGTTGCATCCTGGTAGTTAGGATGGTTTATGCTAGTGACCGGTTAGGTCGGTATCTTGGTTAGGATGATGTTATGCTATGTGATCTCCTAGATCGGTTTGATTGGATGTGAATTGTTATATGATTGAATGTTTATGTGCACATGGTTGTTGGACTGGAGTTGGGTTGAGGCGGGTCCTGCTTTGTGTTATAGGCCAACATACCTAGGGCGGACCGGTTATCCCGAAGGCCCAACGAGCGGTCTAGAATGGATGTAGGCCCCAAAAGGGCGGACCAAACGTGCCGAGGCTCGGAGAGTGGACCAGGTCGACTGAAGGCCCAGTGCGGGCGGACCATTCATATTGTAGACTCAGAGAGTGGACCAGGTGGATTGAAGGCCCGGTGCGGGTAGACCAATCACACTATAGACTTGATGTATATGGTTAGACTCGGAGGGTGGACCAGGTGGACTGAAGGCCGGTACGGCGGACCACTCACACAGTAGACCCGAAGTGCATGGCTGTTTTGTGTTCTGTTATGATATGGCATGTTGTGCGTGTATGGTATATGTGGTTGGTATTTTAGGGGTATCTCACTAAGCTTTCGGGCTTACAGTTGTGGTTTAATGTTTGTCAGGTTCTTTAGGAGACCGTGGCAAGGCAAAGGCGTGATCGTACCGCTCCTCATGATTATGTTTTATGATGTAGTTCTGGGAAGACTCTGATAATAACTGTATTGAAAACCTTTTTGTAATAACTTAATGAAACGGGGTTGTTTTTGAAAAGTTTAAATTGGTTGAAATTTTTAGAGCGTTACAAGTTGGTATCAGAGCCTTGGTTTGAGTGAATTGGAGGAACATTCGTGTGAATCTAGTCTCAAATGAAGGAGAGTTTTCAAAAGAGAATATAAAATGGTTTCCAAAATATGTAAAGGAGGACGCGGAGGTACGATCAGCCGGAGCCAGTAAGTAACCCCAAAATACCATACATGATATTTGTTTTTGAGGTATGATAGAACAGCATGATAGTACTAGGCTAGGGATCTTCAGCATTTCATGTTAATATTGCCTGATTTATGATGCCTGCTAGCCTAGGGTCTTTTCCGTGTGAGATTTCCAGTGTTCCTCTAAGAGTGAGGGTTGAGTGCTTGTTATGTATGTTCTTCACTAGGGTGTTGTGGTGATAATTGATATAAATATGCGTAGGTGTGTAAGGTAGTATGGGCCCGTACTACTGAAAGCACAGGACCCATACGCGTATAAAAGAAGCCACAACCTCTAGGGTTGGGTTAGGGGTTGGTTCCCGGGTTTGTGGGAAGTATCTGAGATCTTGCGGTGTTTTTCAGTATGGTGGTTACGAGGCATGTAGGGATCGGATCCGAGTCAGGATCGGGAGCAGGAGAGGGCGGTCAGCGTGGGTCAGTACCGCCCAAGGTTATTGGTCAGATGAGTACAGGCGAGGTGGATGCTACGATTCGTGAGATCCTACATGATGAGGTTGTTGCATTGTTTCGAACCGAGTTGCCGGAACTGTTTGGGTCGATCAAGACCGCCATTGTTGAGTATTTTAATGAGCGCTATGCGGCTCTCATAGAGACGGCTATCGCGGCGGCTACAGTGGCTGTAGCAGCGGCAGGGGGAGGAGCCGGTAGAAGTTTTCAGTATCGGGACTTCGATAATACGAAGACCCCTACCTTCGATGGAGTTCAGGACCCGATTGTTGCTATTAGATGGTTGTCGGACGTGGAGGGGTGTTTCTTCACGTGTTCATGTCCTGCTGATCAGAGAGTGAGGTGTGTTCTAAAGCTGTTGAGGCTCGGGGTGAAGGATTGGTTGAGATTGACCATGGGGTGGTATTCGGATGCACAGAGGGCTATGGTTTCTTGGGATCAGTTCCAGGATATGTTTAGCACTCGTTATGTTCCGAGGGTTGAGAGAGAGAGGTTGGCTCAGGAGTTCCTAGAGCTGAAGCAGGATTCGGAGTCGGTGACGGAGATCACCAGGATGTTCACTGAGAGGGCGATGTTTTGCCCTGAGTTCGCTTCGGAGCAGGCTCAGATGTCCCAATATTTGAGAATGCTCAAGAGGGATATCAGGCAGTTTGTGTCTATGCAGAGGTGCGAGACCTTCTTGGAGTTGCAGGAGGCCGCCAGGCGGCGTGAGTTGGAGATTGAGTTGCACTTGCGAGAGCAGAGGCAGGCTCCGGTGCAGTCGCAGTCGGCGCCGAAACGGTCCAAGACCGTTGATTCTAGTTTGGGAGGTCAGAGCAGCCACACTTGTGGGAAGTGTGGGAAGGTTCACACCGGAGTGTGTAGGTCCGGTGGTGCATGCCGCAAGTGCGGAAAGGAGGGGCACTATGCGAGGGATTGTTGGCAGACAGCCCCGGTTCGAGATTTGAGGATTTGTTATCATTGCCATCAGGTTAGACACTTGAGGGTCAATCGTCCACAGCTTGCTGCAGGACCGGTGCAGGCTCCAGCACCGGCCACTTTGAGGATTACGGGTGGAGGTCAGGGTGGAGCAGAGCCTCCAAGGGCTCAGGGTCGTGGTTTTCAGCTTACAGCAGAGGAGGTCAGGGCAGTGTCGGATGTAGCTGCAGGTATGGTTCTTTCTTGATGTCTTGTTATTTGTTGATTATTGTGGAGTATTTTTTATTTGCTAGTCTCTCTGTGTGATTTTTGGTATTGTTTTCGTTGTTCCTTGAGGGTTGTGGTATGGTTATGGTATTGGTGCTGGAAATTTCGTTGGTTATCATTCATAAGGATTATTAGTGGGAATCTGGCTTTTGGTCTGAATGTCGGGTAGCATCTGCAGTCTGAGGAGTGGTTAGCTGAAGATCGGGTTTCTTTCGAGCCCTGGATGATCAGTGTTGTTATGTAAATTTGTGAAGATTGATCGTTCTGGTGGTAATCAATTCGCATGTAAGGGTTTGTGTTGTGTAGGGTTGTCGAGGGAGGTCGGTGATGGTGATCGTTGGTTGATAGTCAGTGCTTTAAGTGGGGGAGAATTGGATAATTCTCCGGAAGATCGATAAGCATGAGAGGTTGTTTAGCTGTTGGGATTCAACAGTGGTTCTGTCAGCCGAGTGTAGGCTGGTATGAGCAAGTGTCAGAAAGGCGGGGCGGGATGCAGACCAAGGGTGATTGATTGTGGAAGGCCTGGGATCAGGTCGGGTTTGAATATGTAGGGTGGAGATAGAGTTTGGAACCCCTAGAGGGCTAGAGCAGTATGCATGGGAGATTTTTCTAGAGGGATAATGCGGGATGATGAATGCTAGTTGAGCGGTCCAGATAGACTGAAGGCCGGTGGGCGTACCAGTCAGGCCGAAGGGTCGGAGAACGGTCCAGACAGGCTGAAGGCCCTGGAGGGCGGTCCAGACCTGTTGAAGGTTCTGAGAGTGGTCCAGATTGGCTGAAGGCCTGGTAAGGCGGTCAAGTCATGCTGAAGACTCTGCATGTGTTGATAGATCTATATGAGGATATGGAATGAGTATGTCGCGATGTGATAGCATCAGAAGGTCTGGCCCCGGATATTGATCATGATTAGTGGAGGTAGCGCATGGACTCTACAGTCCCTGCGAGCAGATTCAGAGTATGTGTGGTGCATGGGATAACAGTTATGCTATAATGAAAGGGTGTAATATTAGGTGAGCACCGTGGCACTTGTGGTTGTGTCAAGACAACCAAGTGGTTTTCCTTGGTAAGGAAAGGGAAAAGAATGTAGCTCTGAGAGGGAGTGTAAGTTCACGGAAGTGAAAGCAGTAGTGCAGAGTTATGTTTGGGGTGTTCCATTTATGGTCATTATGCAGCGTGTTTGCGGCAGTGGTATGGAATCACATCCGGATTTGAGGTCTGTTGAGGTAACGGAAGGAATTCCGAGGGTGTAGAGCCAAGAGGGTCGGAAGGGATGCAGGGATGGAGTCTTGGATTCCCAGCTTGATTTTGATCAAGGAATTGTGTATATAGTAGTAATTGATCTTGGGGGATGTTTGGAGGTGTCGTTAGTGTGTCGGGTCTTCCTAACCCGAGGATGCTAGAGCCAGTTCATCATGTGTATGTGATTGTGGAGGAGAACTCCTGGGAGTTGCTCTGAAGCTGAAGGATGTGTCATCCTATCAGCATGGAGTGGATAAAGTTGGGCTCAGATTGGGATTCTGGTGGTTCAGGGTTATTTCTAGCTCGTATGAGTCAAGTGAATGTTGTGATTTAGAATGAGTGAAGTATCATGGAGTGGTACTTGGCTGTTAAGTGTGGTTATCTGAGGATGAGGCCGGTGGCCGGCTTGAGGCGGTGGTCAGAACGCCGTAGGGGAAGAGTTGGATTTCGGTGGTTGTGTTTTGAGGAATCTGTTCTGGTTAATGCCAGGAGGTGCATTGCGAGAGTAATTCTGGAGTTGTGTTGTCGCAGGCTTCGAGGACGAAGCCTAAATTAAGTGGGGGAGAATTGTAACATCCCGAGTTCAGGAGTGCAAGTTCAGGGTTCAAAGTGTAAATGTGAAAGGGCAACTCGGCGAGTCCATGGATAAGGCATCCTTGTGGCATTGTCATCTTGGACATGTCAACAAGAAGCGCATAGCCCAACTCCAAAAGGATGGAGTGTTGGAGTCATTCGACCTTAGGGAAGATGACATATGCGAGTCTTGTTTACTTGGAAAGATGACTAAGTCACCCTTCACGAGTACGTGTGAAAGGGGTGAGGGTCTATTGAACCTAATACATACCGATGTATGTGGACCGTTTAGATCAACCACAAAGGATGGGAACCGCTTCTACGTGACTTTTACCGATGATTATAGTAGATATGGGTATATCTATTTAATCAAGCAAAAGTCAGAAACCTTTGAAAAGTTCAAAGAGTTCAAGAATGAAGTGGAGAATCAATTGGGTAGGAAAATCAAGATGCTTCGATCCGATCGAGGAGGAGAGTACCTAAGTCTTGAATTCCACGATTATCTCAAGGAGTGTGGAATAGTTTCGCAATTGACGCCTCCTAGGACACCGCAGTTGAATGGTGTGGCAGAAAGGTGTAATCGAGGCTTATTGGATATGGTTGGCTCTATGATGAGTCATGCTTCACTACCTAACTCTTTTTAGGGGTATGTCTTAGAGATTGCCGCCCATATCCTTAACCGAGTCCCTACTAAGAAGGTTGCCAAAACACCTCAGTCCCTACTAAGAAGGTTGCCAAAACACCTCACGAGACGTGGACAGGGAAAGCTCCCTCGTTGGCACATATCAAGGTTTGGGGTTGTGAGGTTTTCGTAAGACGAGATACTCCTTTGGATATCTCCTCTATATATATATTATTAACTTATAATATTATAAAGTATAAGGGTTGAATTTTAAATTTTAAAATTCTAAGGGCTAACTTGGATTTAAAGTATTCACAAGGGAAAACTTTTTAAAATTCCAAAACTCGAGGGCAAGTTTTGAAGCTATTCAAAACTAATTAATTCCATAACTGTTGTATTTAAAGTAGTTTTAATTAAAGACTCTTCTCGTTCCATAACTTGAGGACAAGTTATGGAAGACTTTAAACTAATAAAAGAATGTAACTTTTCTTTATTTTGTAACTTATGGAATTAATTAAGGTTACACATTTTATTACCTAATGAAGTGACCTTTGAACCTCCATAACTTGAGGACAAGACTCTTCATTTTTTGTAACCATTGCCAACTTTTGTGAGTTTTATGAAACTTAAATGTGACTTTTCATATAACTTGAGGACAAGTTACAAAAACACATTTTAGAATCAACTATTAGATTAAAATGGTTTGAAAACACATAATCAATTAACTTTTCTATTAATCTAATCAACTCATAAGAACAAGATAATTCAAATCAAACTTTTTCATGTAATTCGTCTAAACCTAAAACTAATACAAAACATGAATCTATTGACAATTATCTTTGAAATTGGATTAGCATGAACATTACCACATCAAAAACAAGTTTATAAGTTCAAAAACAGCTTAGGGTAATGTTCCTAGTCCATTTCTAGCCAAAACAATCGAATATATGTAGTCTGTGGGTCCAACTCGTCGAGTGCACGAACCAACTCGGTGAGTTGGATGCATTTTGTTTTGGACTCGTCGAGTCCATCAGTGGACTCGGCGAGTCTGCTGAGCAGACAACATAAAAACTCGATTTTTCAGCCAATTTTGCAAGTATAACAAGAAAACAAGCCTAGTCTCCGATACCACTGTTGGGTTATGAGCATTCTAACACTCCTATGTGTACCTGCAACCCTAAATACTTTGTATCTATGTTTTCTCTATTATACATGCAAATATGAACTTCCAAGGTATTACACTATCTAGCATACAATACTTGATACTTGGGTAATCAAATGGATAGAATACATACCTTTGTTTGATGTAGCTTGTCTTCATGAAGCTTGAGTGCCTAGTGCCCCAAGTGTGACACAAAATGGTTCTCACAACACCAAATGCACATGGACTGACTTGAGAGAAAAAGAAACACTTCTTGAAATCGTCTAGCCCTCATATTCACACACTAGTACACGATTTCTTGAGGCATGGGATTCTTTTATATGGTGGCTATTAGGGTTACACCATGTAACTCATAACTTTACCCATTCCTTATGCTCCATGGATTTTAACCTCCATGGAGTATCCATGGTTCACCCCATGGACTTAGTCCAACATAAGGATTCTTGGATCACAAGCACACATATATAAGAATGAATGATTTACACAATCAACCCATATATTTAATTAGTCTCCTTTTGATCACTTAATTCATTCCAAATTAATTCTTGATCAATACTAATTAAATAACCTTATTAATATATTAAAACTTATAATATATTAACCAACCTTAAGTGTTATTTCTCTCATTATATTCTATCCAAATGCATGATGCCATGCAACCCAAATGGACCATGCCAGGTCGGGTCAAGTCTTACCAATTATAGTTATGGACTTAGACGTTAATCCAACACACACCACATGCTCCAGTCTCAGCTACTCCGAGTGCCCCTAGGCAGTATTCCGGAAATCTCCCAAAGTGCAAAAAGTGCAGTCTCCATCATAATGGAGAATGAAGGGAGATGCATTGTACCAGTTGCAATCGAAAGGGTCACACGGCAAAATATTGCAGGACCTATCCTCCCGAGAACCAGCAGCAAGGAAACAACAACAACAACAACAGAAACCGCAACAACAACAACAACAACAACAACAACAACAACAACATCACCAACAGCGGCAACAATGCAGGACCAAGCCACACCTGCTATGGATGCTGAAAGACTGGGCATTTCCGTCGAAACTGCCCCAACAACAACAACCCTGGGAATGGAGGAACAGGAAGAGTGTTGACCATGGGTTAGGGGAAGCGGTTCAGGATCCCGCTGTTGTCACCAGTACGTTTCTCCTAGACCACACTTATGCATGCATTCTATTTAATACCGGGGCAGAACGAAGGTTTGTGAATAATAGGTTCAAACACTTGTTAAAATGACAACCCAAAAAGCTCAATAAAACCTTTACGGTGGAAATGGCTAATAGGAAAACATAATCCACTAGGGAAATCTACATCGGATGTACCCTAACCTTGAACCAACACGTCTTTCAAATAAATTTAATGCCTGTTTCCATTAGGAGTTTTGATGTGATTATCGGCTTGTACTGGTTAAGCCCCCACCATGCTGAAATTATGTGTCACGAGAAGGCCGTTCGCCTTCACCTCCCAAATCGCGAAACCCTAATTATATACGGAGACAAACCTAGCATGAACCTTCGCCTTATCTTGTGCATCAAGACACATAAGTATCTACGAAAGAAGGAGTTGACGTTTCTGGCTCATATTGTGGATACGTTCAAAGAGGATGTCAATATTCAGGACATCCCAGTGGCTTGCGAGTTTTCATATGTCTTTCCTGAAGATCTTCCATCAAAAAGACAAGTCGAGTTCCGAATCGATCTTGTACCAGGAGTTACACCCATCACCAAATCGCCATACAAATTGGCTCTTGCGGAGATGCAAGAGCTGTCCATCCAACTCAGCAAACTTTTGGACAAAGGATTCATCCGACCCAACTTCTCACCTTGGGGAGCTCCGGTTCTGTTTGTTAAGAAGAAAGACAGTTCCTTTAGGATGCGTATCGACTACAGGGAACTAAATAAGCACACTATCAAAAATTTCTATTCACTTCTACGAATCGACGATCTATATGACCATCTCCAAGGAGCAAGTTACTTTTCTAAGATAGATCTGCGATCTGGATACCACCAACTCAAAGTCCGGGAGGAGGATATCCCCAAAACCACTTTCCTAACTCATTATGGACATTATGAATTTTTCGTAATGCCCTTCAGTCTAACGAATGCCCCGCCGCATTCATGGACCTAATGAATCGAATATGCCGACCATTCCCTGACAACTTTGTCATCATTTTTATCGACGACATTCTTGTCTATTCTCAAAGCAAAGTGGAACATATCTGAAAGAACATAATTTGTAGTTTAAGCTAGGCATCATTTTGTAAAGTTAATTATGTCATTTTGCAGTGTTTTGTTGATAGTCATGTAATGTGTGTTGCCACACATGTGTTTGGCTGCACACTCTTGTGCTGGTAGGAGGAGTACTATAAATAGCAATTGAGGTGTGTCAGTCTGTACTTTTTGACTAGAAGTCTGTGACGTATGTGTGTGTTTTTCCCAAGGTGTACCTGACATTTATATGATATAAATGTGTGCATGCTTGATTCAATTCCTTCTTCTTCTCAATATAAACTTAATAGCAATTAACTTCATTGATTAATAAATTGGATCCTTAATTTAGGGGACTTACAATTGGTATCAGAGCCAATTTGGTATCAATTGAAGTTGTTTTTTAGGGTTTGCTGCCAATTGTTGAAGGTTTGCTGCTGACTTTCAGAGTGTTCGGTTGAAAGGTGTGTGCGGTTAAAGTGTGTGCGGTTAAGGTGTGTGCGGTTAAAGTGTGTGCGGTTAAGGTGTGTGCGGTTGAAAGGAGTGTGCTGTTAAGGTGTGTGCGGTTAAGGTGTGTGCGGTTATGGTGTGTGCGGTTGAAAGGAGTGTGCGGTTGAACGAGTGTGCGGTTGAAGGAGTGTGCGGTTGAAGTAATTGCAAGTTTTAGTGTGCAGTTTAAAATTACTAAAAATGGAATCTCAAAACATGATTGTTCATCAAGATTTGGATGCAATAATGGGTACAACTACTCATATTCCTAGATTGTTATCAGCTGAAGGATTTCCTGAATGGAAATATCGAATTGAAAAATACATCAAAATGAAAGATTTCAAAATTTGGAGAAGCATTTTGAGAGGACCAATTCGGATTACTTCTACTTTAGAATATGGAACGGTAATTGACAAACAAGTTGAAAACTACACTGATGATGATTTTGAACGAGTTGAAGAACAAGAAAAGGCTCTTGCCACACTGACTATGGCATTGTCTCCAGAAATAGCACAAGGATTTCGTGAGTATACATCAGCAAAAGCATTATGGGAAGCACTAATAGAAGTTTATGAGGGAAATGAAGACATGAAACAAAGTCGACAAGACATGCTCCGACAAAAATTCAACATGTTTAACTACGTATTGGGAGAAACATTGGAAAATCAATTGCAAAGATTTATCACACTAACCACTGAAATGAGCTCCACAGGAGTGATGCTTACTAGATCTGAAATCAACAAGAAGTTACTAAATTCTCTTCCAAAGTCATGGGACATGAATGTCTCGGTAATTAAAAAGACAAAAGATCTGAATCGTTTAAGTCTGTCTGATACAATGGCAATCATCAAAGCTTGTGATCTTGATGATAAACAAAGAGAAATCAATCATGTCAATTCTTACTCTACTGCCAATCTTGGACTTCAAATTAACAACACCGCGTTTTCAAGTTTCACTACTCTTCAAAACACTCAAATCCAGGTTCCTCAAGTTCAACCTCATACAGTTCGTCAAAGCATACCATACATCATACCTAACATGCAACAAACTCAAATCCCTCAAACCATATCTCAAGCTGGTTCTAGTGTTAGTCCTTCCACAGATGTTTTGATTTAATCTCATGGAATTGATTCCCAAAGCTCATTTGCAAAAGAAAAGGAGGATAATATGGCTTTAGCTACTGGGTTGGTGAACTGCTACAATGCCTTTGTTGCTGGAGAACTCTCTCCACAACTTTCATTCACGGATCTTGATCAAATTCATCCTGAAGACGTGGAAGAGATGGATATTACTTGGCAAATGGCAATGGCAGTATTCAGGGCTAAACAATTCTCAAAAAAGACTGGAAAGAACAATTGGGGTGTAAATTCAGACAAAAAGATGGGTTTTAGCAAAGGAAAGTTGTGTTGTTATAATTTTCATGAACCAGGACACTTTGCAAGGGAATGTCCAAAACCAAATCAGCGAGAAAGCTCTTAAAGAACCATGGTGCCAGTAACGTACGTTCACAGCAACAACAGAGGATCATCTTCAAACAATCAGTCCGCAAACATGGCAATGGTAGCTCAATCGTTCAACTGGGAAGATCAATTTCAGGCCTTAAACATTTCAAAACCTGAAAAGGCAAATCTTGTTCAAGTCAAGGATGCGAATAAAGAAATGGAAGCTGATCCAAAGGAGGATATGATGAATTTGCAGTCTGCATCCATGGTTCAGACCACTCCTGAACCATTCAAATCTGAGGTTTGTGAATTCGGTTGTTCTCAATCCTGTATTAAAGTTGTTAAGTTTTCGAGAGATCAAATTGAAATAATCAAGAGAGAGAACGAGGACTTGAAATATGAGGGATATACTCTTAGAAAAAATCAAAAGCCCTTAAAAACTCAATTAGAAAATAAAACAAAAGATTTTAAAAAATTGCAAGAGGATTACAGCAACAAATGCGAGAACTATGATCATCTCAAAAGAAAACTTGCAGCTGTAACCATGGAACTTCACACATTGAAAAATTGTTTTGAAAAAGCTGAATTTAATTTCAAGAAATACGATGTGTCAAGTGAAAAGATTGCAAAATTAATCGAAGGTCAATCACACTGGAGAGATATCACTCATGGTAATCAAATAAAAGTTGGATTAGGTTATGAGAGTGTCCCTCCTCCATTCAATCACAACTATACTGCTATTTCTCTGTCTCAAGAAGAGATTGACAAAGAACCTTGCTTGGTGTATGGAAAGTCAGCTTCTGAGCAGGAAATACAGTCTAGTTATGAGACCTTGCGTACTAATGTTTTTGCTTCAAGTGCAGATATATCAATAGTCCAGGGGAAGCATGCTGCTGAAACTTTTGAGTCAAATAATGTTGTGATTAAGTCTGGTGTCAGTCATGAGTCTATGTCAAAATCAAACATAAATGTTTTTGTGTCGGGTGGTATTTTATTTCAGTCTGAAAATGATTCTAATAGTGGTGTTTCTGATCAAACTGCTAAATCTGATTTACATGTCTCTGCATCTAACACATCTGTTACTAAATTTTATGATGGATCTTGCAAGTGTAATTCTGTTAGAAATGGAAAAGCTAAGAACAACACTGACAACAGCAGTGCCAAAGTTTCTGATAACAAACAAATTTGTTTTAACTGTGGCATTGCTGGACACATTGCAAGAAACTGCATGAACTGGATGTTTGTATCTCATACAACAAAAAGAGGGGAGAATGAATTTTGGGGACGATCCTTGACTAGGAAAATTCCCAAAACTCATTCTAGAAATGGAGATTTGAATACAACTTTAAACAAAAAATTCAAAAGATTTCAAAAGAATAAACAGGTTTTTTGCAAAAACAACAGAAGTTTGCCAAAGTCAACTCAGGCCAAGCCTAAGTCGAATTTGTCAAAGAGCAGGACAGGATCTTCTAACTCTTCAAGTAAGAGATCCACCAGTTCAAAGCAAACTCACAAATTTTTGAAACCTAACTTTCAATGGATTCCAAAATCTTTTTTAGATCAATCTCCATTACTCTCCAATTCAAAAGCAAAGAAAGAATCAAATGAAAAACTTGTAAAAGGAAAAGGTCAACCCAGGACTGTGATGACCTGGGTTCCCAAAACTAAATAATTCCATTCATCGTGTAGGGACAGTTGCGGAGGAATGTCGCCAGACCTTGTTATGTCGACATCGGCTGCTCCCGACACATGACTGGAGACATATCCCAATTGCACGACATTCAAACTTTTAATGGGGGATATGTTTCTTTTATGGGCGGAGAGGGTGGAAAAATTACTTAAAGAGGAAGTGTGTCCAATGGAGTGTTGAATTTTGAGAATGTTGACTTTGCTCCAGAACTGAAGCACAGCTTGCTGAGTGTATCCCAAATATGCGACAAGGGCTACTCTACTCATTTCACAGATAAGGAATGTCTGATCTTAAAACCTGGAATTATTATCCCTGACGATTGGATTCTTGTAAGATCTAAACGGGATGGAAATGCCTACATTATAGACATGAATAACAATTTCCCTGATGATGTCACGTGTCTCTTCTCCAAAGCTTCTGAACAAAATGTGATGTTGTGGCATCGTCGTCTCGGTCATGCGAATGCAAAGAACCTGAATCGGCTTGCGAAGAACGACTTGGTTCGTGGGCTACCAATCAAAGATTTCATTACTTTTGAGAAATGTGTTTCGTGTGCCCAGGGAAAACATCATCGAAAACCACACTTTCCAAAGCAGATAAACTCCATAAGTCATGTGCTCGAATTATTGCATATGGATCTATTTGGTCCGGTTAATGTTTTGAGCATCAATCGCAACTCTTTCTACCTCGTTGTGATAGATGATTACTCTCGCTTTACTTGGGTTTTCTTTCTGTCTAACAAATCAGCAATTCCTAACCTTATCAAAAGATTCATTGTGATGATCGAAATCAGACTAACAATCAAGTGAAAGCGCTGCGTACTGATAATGGAACAGAGTTCAAGAATGCTGTTCTTGATCATTTTTGCGCTGAGAAAGGGATTGTGCATGAATTCAGTTCTGTTCGAACACCTCAACAAAACGGGGTTGGCGAACATCGAAATCAAACTCTAAAAGATGCCGCAAGGACGATGCTCTGTGATTCCAAGCTTCCTGTATTCTTCTAGGCAGAGGCAATTAACACTGCGTGTTATGTTCAAAATCGTGTGCTAATCAACAAAGCCAAAATGAAGACGTCGTATGAGATTCTATTTGGACACAAGCCATATGTCAGTTATCTCAGAGTTTTTGGCTGCCCTTGCACCCTTCTCCACTTGGAATCTAATCCCTAATTCAATACCAAAGCCGATGACTGTTATTTTGTTGGATATGCTACTCGAACTGCGTACAGGGTTTACAATAAGAAGACTAAACATATTGTAGAATCATTTGATGTTCGTTGGCTTGAGGAAAATGAGACAGATGCTAGAGTGGGTCCTGACTGGTTGTTTGACTACACATCTCTTTTCAAATCATTCAATTTGTCTTCAGATAATCAAGAAGGATCTACTTCCAATTCGAAGATTTCTAGTGAAGACGAAGAAGATGAAGTTGTTTATCGACCTCCATTAATTTCCTCTAATCTTCCTTCGGTAACCCCTACTCAATTTGAATCTTCTGAATCTCCTCAACAACCTACTCCTGATGCCATTGCTACTCCTTTAACTCCGATGGAAAAAGAGTTCATGAATCACGAGACTTCTGCTGTAACTTCAACTTTGATGGAACTTCTTTTTCCAGAAAATATTGCAGAAGAGTTTGTAGCGGATTCTTCTAACGAACCTTGTTCATCCTCTACAGACCATTCAACAAATGATGGAGCTGTTAACATTCATAATCTTCCTATTTCGGTCAATGATATTAGTTATCAGATCCCTTCACGCATTCAGCGAGACCATCCAATTGAGAACGTCATTGGCCAGTTGGGCGACGGGGTTCAAACGAGAAGTAAAAGTGGGGATGTAAATACATGTCTTTACTCTTGCTTCATATCTCAAATTGAACCTAAATCCGTTGAAATGGCTCTGAATGAGCCTAGCTGGGTTGAAGCCATGCATGACGAATTAAATCAATTTGAGAAACTCGGAGTTTGGAAATTGGTGGAACTACCAAAAGGAAAGAAATCTCTTGATACTCGTTGGGTCTTTCGAAATAAACAAGACGATTCATGTGTCATTGTACGCAACAAGGCAAGATTGGTGGTTCGAGGGTTTCGACAGGTTGAGGGTCTTGACTAAACAGAAGTTTATGCTCCGGTTGCTTGTTTGGAAGCCATTCGTATCTTCCTTGCTTATGCTTCCTACATGAACTTTACTGTATACTAAATGGACGTCAAGACGGCTTTCTTGTATGGCAAAGTCAAGGAGGAGATTTATGTTGACCAACCACCGGGTTTTGTTAATTCATCTCTTCCAAACCATGTTTACAAGTTAGACAAAGCTTTATATGGGTTGCATCAAGCTCCCCGAGCTTGGTATGCTACTCTTACTCAGCATTTGCTCAATCACGGATATTCCCGAGGCACCATTGATCAAACCTTATTTCTCAAGCATGTTGGTCCAGATCAAATTCTTGTTCAAATTTATGTGGATGATATCATTTTTGGGTCGACAAGCCAGCAACTTTGCAAGGAGTTTGAAGCGGTGATGAAGAAGCGTTTTGAGATGAGTTCTCTTGGGGAAATGACCACGTTTTTGGGGTTTCAGGTCCAACAATCTTCAACCGGAATCCTTATTCATCAGGAAAAATATGTGGCAGATGTACTGGAGAAGTTTGGGTTTCAAGATGCAAAACCTGCTCTTACGCCCATGGCGGAACGGCCTCTTCTGACTCCTGATCTTGAGGGTGAATCCGTAGATCAAACTCATTATCGATCAATGATCAGATCACTCATGTATCTTACTGCTAGTCGCCCAGACGTCATGTTTGCGGTCTGTCAATGTGCTCGCTACCAGGCTAATCCTAAACTCTCTCATTTAATTGCTGTGAAAAGGATTTTTTGGTATCTCAAAGGGTGCCCAAAACTGGGTCTTTGGTATCCGAAAAATCCCGAATTTGATCTCTATGCTTTTGCAGACAGCAATTATGGCGGGTGTGAGCTTGATAGAAAATCGACTTCAGGAGGATGCCAATTTCTGGGAGATAGATTGGTGTCATGGCAGTGCAAGAAGCACACACAGTCTCAACCTCAACAGCAGAAGCAGAATATGTTGCTGCATCTGCTTGTTGTTCTCAAGTCATCTGGATCCAACATCAATTGTTGGACTACGGTTTGAATTTTCAAGAAACCCCTATTTTTTGTGACAATGAGGTTGCGATTCAAATTGCCAAAAACCCGGTCTTGCACTCAAAAACCAAGCACATCGACATTAAAATTCATTTTATTCGAGAATGTTATGAACGTTTGCTTATTCGGCTAGAACAGGTCCGCTCTGATAATAATGTAGCAGATCTGTTCACCAAGCCTTTTAACAAAGCTCGATTCGATGTGCTGGTCAATTTTCTAAAAATGATTCGTTTTGAGGATTAATTTTTAAATAAAGTTGTGCATTTCATTTCTTTTATGCACAAATTTAGGGGGAGAAAAACCAAAAACATTAAAAAAAAAAAAAAAAAAAAAGAGAGAAAATCCAAAAACATTAAAAATTTAGAAAAACCAAAAACATTAAAAAAAAAAAGAGAGAGAAAATCCAAAAACATTAAAAAAAAAAAAAGGGGGGGGGGGGGGGGGGAATCCAAAATATTAGAAAATAAATTTATGCTGGTTATAGATTGTATTTGAGGGACATAATTTGGGAAGTGATATGATAATGTGATAACATGCAACCTGAGTCTGTGTAACGTACCCGAAGTTGAAGGGTCTATGCTCTGGTTTGATGTGTCGGTAGGCACGAAAGATTCTAAATGGACATGACTAGGCAGAATTGAACTCAGGAAAATCAAATGACTTGACAAATATTGACCTAGATAGCTCCGTTTAGCCTGACAATACGACACTCGGATAGGTTGAGCAGGGAGATATATATGGGAATCTACTCGTCACATTAATTAAACCCGTACTTGGAACCGTCGTTTAAGTTTTCCTCGATGTGCGGATTCTGTCCTTAATTCCAGTTGGATGGGGCGACTGGTAAATTCCGATAAATTAGGTCTGTAGAATATCATTTTCTTTCTTTCCCTCTGTTAGTCATATGTTGTCTCCTTTGCGCGATCTCTAATCCGACCTGGTACACAACATATGCAAGTCTATTTCTCTGCAAGCTAGATATATATATATATATATATATATATATATATATATATATATATATATATATATATATATATAAATGTGTGAAATGTGTGAAAAACTTCTTATCTGTTAGCCATATGTTGTCTCCTTTGCGCGACTTCTAATCCGACCTGGTACACAGCATATGCAACCTTCTTATTCTCAACCCCTCTGAAGAATTATGTATCTCTTCTCTCTCTGAATGGTTGTCTACTCACCCGATGTAAGGAGTACTCTGGAAGTTCTTGATGGCTGGGGCATATCAGGAAGCGGGAAACACGTTCTAGTACACTTATAAATTGAACATATATAGATTGTCTATAGATCTCGCTGCTCAATTTAGGTGGACAACAATATCCCTGGTCGTCGTCAGCTAATGGTCCTTAAGATATAGTATCTAGAAACTTAGGATCAGATATAATATCTAGGAATTTGGGTTCACATTGTCTTGTCACTTATAGTATGTCCTATTTTTGTCACAAATTTTCGTGCTTAAGTGGACAACAATAGCGACAATCGACCAGACAAAGATGTGAATATGAAAGGTACCGACAAGCAGATAACGGTCGTCTAAAAACTTTGATCCCTAATCCTCAACAGATTAAAGGAATTTATAAAGGTTTAAATTGATTCTTGTCGATTAATAAATTTTTAAAATTTTATTTTATTTTATTTTTATTTTTATTTTTTTTTTTACTTTTAATTTTATTTTATTTTTTATTAGAACTTTGAAATTAAAAATATTAATTCTCAAAACAATTCCTTTTAAGAAGATTCTGTGCAAAAAGGGGTTTTGGAATAAATGTTTAAAAGACAAGGGGGAGAATGTGTAAATTCTGTGAATATATATAGCGTGTGTGCGGTGAGGCTTTTTCACCGTCATTTACTATTGCCTCAACCGCACACACATATTTTCTCTCTCAAATTTTCTTCAAGTTTCAGTAAAAACAAGATCGTACTCGGTAATTATTATGAATGCGGCTGAATTTTTCAAAACATTGTCTATTGTTTGCTGTTTGATTTTAAAAAGGGATGTTTATGCGGCCACACACATGCGTGTGCGGCTGACCGTGTGCGGCCGCACACATGAGTGTGCGGCTGACTGTGTGCTGCCACACAAGCATGTGCGGCTGACAGTGTGCGGTTACATGATTTTATGAATGTGCAGCTGAACATTTTCTTGTTGCCCTAATTTTTATGTGTTTACTTTCAGATTAAAATGGGAGACCAGGAATTTGCTAAAGCTCACAATTCTGCAATTTTTCTTGAAGACCCTCCTGCAGCCCACAAAGACATGAAATTCATTATGGATGGATTGAAGAAATCATGTTTAGTTCATGCCTTAACAACAAGTCCTACTATCTACCAGAGTTTGATCAAAGAATTTTGGAGAAATGCTGTCGTAAAGAAAAATGGTCAGGGTGACAAATTTGTTGAAGCAACAATTGAAGAAAAGAAAATTCAAGTAATGGAGAGCATCATAAGAGAATCCCTTCAAATATCAGACAAACCTGAGTATACCATGGAGATCGATATTCATCAGACTCAGGATGTCTTGGAGCATATGGGTTATGAGGGAACATTTCTGCCTACAATCAAGAAGTTGCTTCCTCCGTGTTGGAAGTATTTGGTTCATGTGTTCATGAGCTGTATTTCCGGCAGGAGATCTGGAGCTAATGAGATTTCTCTTGCTAACACTGGTGCCATTGCAGCATTGGCTGTAGGTTTTGAGTTTAACTTCTCAAAATTCATTCTGAATGAAATGATTCTGAATCTTGAAGGGAACAAAAGAGATAAATTCTGGATGTATCCAAGATTTTTGCAAATCATCCTCAACTTGAATCACGCCGAGCTGCAGAGAGGAAATGATGTCTTAGATTTTAAATCCATTGGTCCAAGTGCTTTTGGGCTAATGAAGCAGAAGAGAGGTGGGAAATTTGTTTTTGAAGGAAAATTCCCATTGATAAAATTTGGAATCTTTAAAGAAGATGATAGAGATGAATGGGAAGAACAATCAATGCCAGTGGAAAATGAAGATATCCATCACTCTCCCTTCGAGCCTGAAGTAGAGGAGATTCATCATTCTCCCAGAGCATGTGTAGCTGATGAACATGATTATCAGAAAACAAATGATTCAAGGTCTTCTCGAGGTGATGATGATGATCATATTTATGATGGCGTACAGTTTTTGAATGAATTTGACTTTACTGGAATCAACGATGACGTTCCAACTAACATAAAGTTTGGTCTCAATGATGAAGAATTTGATCCTTTTCTCGGTATCACCAGCAGCCATGCAAATAAAGTCAATGAAGTTGTTTCTCTAGCAACCAATACTAGAGCTGAAGAAGATTCTCTCAAAATTCTACTCTCCACCTAAAAGCCTTTGGAGGTCACAACAAGCCAAGGGGATGTGACATCAGAGATTCCTCCCTTTGTGTCACTTGTCTCAACAATCATTTCCGACTTTTCTGAACCTCAGACTTCTCAAACTTCCTTAAGAACAAGCCAATCTCTTGAAAGTCTGGAGATTCCCGCTGTAAAAAGTGCTCCTCAAGTCACCTCAATAATCACTGCAACCTTTGCTCAGTCTCCTCCAAAACAGTCTAATGAAGGTCCAAGCACAATGTTTGAGACTGGTGGATCTTCTTATGTTCCAGAATATGCTCCAACTCGACCTTCTCTAGATGAAGCTTCTATCAGACTAGTAAGACATTTGGCTGAATCAAGTCCAACCTCTTCACGCGGGAAAGGAATATCATTTAACGAGGGTCGGACAGATGATGACAAATTCTCTTCATCTGATCTTCGAGAGGAAGTTGGAGTTCTTCGACAACAGCTCATTGAAAAATCAATTCAGATGGATCAACTTTCTGCATATGTCTTTGAGCTCAGGGAAAAGGATGAAGAAAAGACCAAACAAATCAAAGATTTACAAACAAGTCTTGGATCCGTTCTAGCCAGTTATCTTAATCTCAAGAACATATTGTATGATGCGTTTGGTGAAAAAGTTAAAGCCCTCTTCCAACAGCCTCATGGAATAGATGATCCTCCTTCAGCTCAATCACCTCATGCAACTGATGATCTTCATGTTGACCCACCTGCTCCAAGAACAACTACCATTGTAGACAGATTGGAAAAAGAACCAGAAGGAAGCAGAGCTAGAATCACTATTAAACAGGGCAAAAGAGTTGTGACTGCAAACCAACGCGAGGGACTTCTGTTTATGAAAAATACAAATAAAAATCGCAAATCAAAAGAACCTGCCCTGACTGTAACAGATTTGAGAAAGAGAAAGTTTGGTGATAAATATGGTGACAGATCTAGTATCCGTATGTGGGCTTTCAATCCAGAAATGAATTTGTGGGTGGTGAAGCGACAATTCAGGAATCTATGAATGTTACAAAAGCACCCATGATTTCAATTCTTGGACTAAGACTGATCTAGCAGAATTATCTAGAGTTCCCTTTCACAATCCCTCGCAAGATCCAAGTGCATCAAAATTTAAGAGGTTCCTTGACAGGCAGGTCAAAGAAAATTTTCCCAGCATGAAGACTGCCAAAGCCATTTATCGCAAGGATAAGGATGTTATCGACCCAGAAACAGGTGAACCTCTGAAGATTATCTTATGGCTTGCTACAAAGAAGCAAAAAGAAATTCCAATCCCTCAGCATTTCCAGGAGGGATATCTTGACAATATGGGATTTTGGGCTTATGATGACGAAACTGCAACTGCTGCCATCAAATTCAAGGATCAAGAATGTGTTTTGAGGCTGATCAATGCAAAAGATCTTCTTCGTTTTCGAGAAAGGGACATACGGACTCTGGCTCGTCACCAGATAATCTGCAGAAACGAAGTAATGGAAGCTACCGCTAAAGAATACACTGCAATGGTTGCTACAATCATAAATGGAAGGTTGTGGATGGATTCAATGGGGAGATCAGATCTGAGGCTGTTTGAGAAGCCTGCTGAGGAGCCAAAGGAATGATGACAAGACTATGCTAGTCTCAAACCAAGGGGGAGACTGAAAGAACATAATTTGTGGTTTGAGCTAGGCATCATTTTGTATAGTTAATTATGTCATTTTGCAGTGTTTTGTTGATAGTCATGTAATGTGTGCTGCCACAGATGTGTGTGTGCGGCCGCACACATGTGTTTGGCTGCACACTCTTGTGCTGGTAGGAGGAGTACTATAAATAGCAACTGAGGTGTGTCAGTCTGTACTTTTTGGCTAGAAGTCTGTGATGTATGTGTGTGTTTTTCCCAAGGTGTACCTAACATTTATATGATATAAATGTGTGCATGCTTGATTCAATTCCTTCTTCTTCTCAATATAAACTTAATAGCAATTAACTTCATTGATTACTAAATTGGATCCTTAATTTAGGGGACTTACAATATCCAACATCTCCGGCAAATCCTGGAAACCCTGCGAACCGAAAAACTATATGCAAAACTCTCTAAGTGTGAGTTCTAGCTCTGTAGTGTGAACATTTTAGGTCATGTTTTTAGCCAAGAAGGGATACATGTGGATCCTTCTAAGGTCAAAGCCATCGAAGGATGGGCAATCCCAACGACACCCAAAAAAATTTGTCAAATTTTAGGTCTCGCAGGCTATTACGTGAGGTTCATTCAGAGCTTCTCCAAAACAGCCAAGCCACTTACTTTGCTTATGCAAAAGGGTGTACCCTTGGAATGGACAGATAAGCAAGAACTTGCATTCTGAACTTTGAAGCGAGCACTCTATAGTGCACCGGTACTATCACTACCAGAGGGAACAGAGGACTTCGTAGTCTAATGCGATGCGTCGAATCAAGGTTTAGGATGTGTGCTGTGCGTCCCGACAACTAAAGACACATGAAGTGAATTATACCACCCATGATCTTGAATTGGGAGCCGTGGTCTTTTCCTTGAAGATTTAGAGGCATTACCTTTACGGTACAAAGTGCACCATTTTCACTGACCACAAGAGTCTCCAACACATTTTAAATCAAAAGGAGTTGAACATGACGCAACGAAGATGGGTTGAGCCGCTAAACGACTACGAGTGCGAAATCAAGTACCACCAAGGTAAGGCTAACGTGGTAGCTGATGCCTTGAGTAGGAAAGAATACTTGAAACGTCATGTGAAAACTCTCCCCATAACCATTGAATCCCACCTGACCTCGCAAATCAGAGCATCCCAGTTCGATTCCATGAAGGCAGAAAACAAAATAAGTGAAGCGTTACGTGGAACGTAAAAGAATTTCGAAGTGAAGGAAGACGGAAAATACTATTTCATGAACCATATTTGGATCCCTAAACTTGGGGGATTCAGAGAAGTAGTCATGAATTAAGCCCACAAGACACAATACTCCATCCATCCAGGTTCTGATAAAATGTACTTGGATATCAAGCAACATTATTGGTGGCCCAACATGAAGACAGAGATTGCCACCTATGTTAGCAAATGCCTTACTTTCGCTAAAGTAAAGGTGGAAAATCAGAAGCCCTCGGGATTATTACAAAAACCAGTAATTCCCGAGTGGAAATGGGAAAGGATTACTATGGACTTTGTGACCAAATTACCCAAGTCAACAGATGGATTGGATACCATATGGGTAATAGTCGACAGATTGACGAAATCCACCTATTCCCTTCCAGAAAAAGAGTCATATAAGATGGAACGATTGACAAGGACCTATATCAAGGAAATTGTGAGACTCCACGGAGTGCCACTATCTATCATCTCGAATAGAGATAGTAGGTTTACTTCATGCTTTTAGCAATCGCTTCTGAAAGCTATGCGAACACAACTTGACATGAACACTGCCTACCACCGACAAACGGATGGTCAAAGCGAACGAACAATTCGAATGCTTGAAGATATGCTTCACGCATGTGTGATACCCACTTGCCCTTGATCGAATTCTCTTACAACAACAGTTATCACTCAAGCATCAAAGTTGCCCCATTCGAGACATTGTATGGGCGTAAATGTAGATCGTCGTTGTGTCCGGCGAAGATAGGTGACACATAGCTAGCAAGAAGACAGACACCAGGCAATGCATTAGCGGGACCAAAAATCATACGGGAAGCATCCGAGAAGATAATTCATATCAGATCCCGACTGCAAGCATCATGAGACAGGCAGAAAAGCTACGCTGATAAACGGCGAAAGCCCTTGGAACTTCAAGTCGGGGATCGGGTGTTGTATAAGGTCTCTCCCTGGAAAGAGGTGACTCGTTTTGGGAAACGGGGAAAACTAAACCCACGATACATTGGACCCTTCGAGATTCTTGCCCGAATCGGTCCAGTGGCTTATAGACTGCAGCTACCTGCCGAGCACAGCAGTGTACACCCCGTGTTCCATGTTTCGAATTCGAAAAAGTGTTTATTCGAAGAAACCCTCGTCATTCCATTAGAAGAAATCGAAATCAACGAGAATATCATGTTCATCGAGGAACCAGTGGAAATCATGGACAGGGAAGTGAAGCGTACAAAACAAAGTCGCATTCTAATTGTAAAGGTTCGATGGAACGCTAGGCGTGGACCGGAATTTACATGGGAACACGAAGACCAGATTAATCAAAGGTACCTTCACCAATTCTCGCATTCTCAAATCTAGCTTAAGAAGAATTTCGGAACGAAATTCCCTCTAACGGGGGATGGTGTCACAACTAGAAATTTTATGCTATGTAACAACAACAATGATAACAATGTGAACCAAAAACTGTGAAAGCATGTATGATGCTTATTTAATAAAAACCAAAGTTTCATCACATACTCTATACGAACACTTCAAATAGCCAAATAAAGATTTGGAAACATTATAAATCCCGGTTTAAGTCCATTTTGAACTAGGATTTTCTTATTGGGTCTCATGGACGAATAAGCTTCCAATTTGCCTATTTTGGGCTTAGGACTCTTAAATGGACCCTAATTGGAGCCATTTGCATGGAACTTAACATTTTGGGCCTTATAAGCCTAGAATGGACTAGTTTATTTCTAATGTGCCTTATTGGGCCATAACAAATCTAATTAGCCCTATTGGGCCATAAAACTCATACTTTGATTTATTTTAAGCTGTGAACCATCTCCAAAGACCAATTGGGCCGAAAATCATCAAAATGGCCCCATGATATGGACTTAAGCACAAAAGGCCCAAATTCTTTTTTCTTCCCTCTTTCTCGACCTAAGTACAAAATAAAGGAGAAATGTAGAATTATGAGGGCAAGACACCTCATAATTACCCATTGGAAACCCATGCATAAATCTCATATTTCCATGCATATCACCTCACTCTCTCTCTCTCTTCTCCCCTCACTTTTCTTCTTCGTTCGAGAGCACAAGAGGAAAATCACACACACCTCAAAAATTCTCTCCAAACACTCTCAAAGAACACTCTTGTTCTCCATCAAAAATTTCTAGATCCAGTGCATTTCTAGGAGGTTTTCCACAAAAATCATCAATCTAGGTAAGTTAATGCTTAAATCTATGGTTTAGCTTCTTGAAATTGTTATAAATCTCCTTCTAACTCATGAAAGTTCATGATCATGCTTCTTAGAACCTATCAAACCCAAAGTCTTCTCAAGAAGCTTTCTACGGCTGAAAATAACATCAAACTTCTTCCATTTTTTCTTCAAATCGAAAACAACAAGAAAAGGTGAGTTCATACCCCTCTATTTTAGGTATTCCTATGTTTTATGGGGGAGAATACAAATAAAATGTGTAGATCTATGTGTATTTGTATGTTATGTGTGATTTCTTGTGTTTATATGGTAAATATGTGTTAAAAAATGAAAGATATTTCGATATCAATAGTTGATGATGGAAAATATGTGATCTAGGATGTATTACACATAACTAGTTAAGAAGATCTACCATATAAGGGTTAAAATAAACAAGTTACAACATAAGAGTCATTATTGGGTTTTTTTGTCAAATAAGGAAAAGTTTGGGAAACGATTGTCATTCACGATTTTCTTAAGGACTAAAAGAGTCAAAACAGTAAAAAGAATTGTTTTTACAAATATCATTCTCTTTTAAGGGCTAGAAATGTAATTTGTAGCTTAATGGGCCAAATTTTGGGCTTTTCGGCCCATTGAGCCAAAATTTGCGAAAAATACAATTTTCAAGGGATTGAAATGTTAAACTTCTCAAAACAGGGGAAAAAGGGTAAACAAAAATAATTCAGTGGTTAAAATGATTTATTTTCCAAACCAGGATCAAAAATGTAAACTTGTTGGATTTTGGGCCAAAATTGTAAAAAAACTGCGAAAAGTATGGGCTTAAACCGAAAAACTCTTTAATTGAAGGGCTGAAACTGCCAAGGAGTAAATTTTGAACTAAAAACATCACTTAAACATGTCTATGGATCAAAAATGTCAAGAAAGTGATTTAAGGGCCTAAAGTGTCTTTTTTTTTATAAGGGACTAAAACTGTCATTTTTATTAAAGAAGGGCTGAAAAGGTCAAACCAATATTTTGAACCATTTATTTTATTATTAAGATATTTGAGTCAAAAGTACCAAACTACAACTCATGAAAATGGAAAGATGAATATATGTATAATTCCAGAAATCATTATAAACAACCGAACGGCCTCGTGCCGATCCAATAACAATCGTTTAATCAAACTTTTCAACAATTATACAATACCTAAAACAAGTAAACATTCAAATCCTTGGGCTTGAAAGTCTCAAATCATTCTTATTGGGCCTTCGTGACCCATTAACATTACTTTTGAGCCCAACGATAAAAATCAGTGTTATTGGCCCTCTTGTGACCCAATTACATGTTGAAGGGACCCTCAATGGCTTTCAAGTGCCATTGGGCCTTAGTGGCCTATTAGCATTGCTATTAATGTCCGAATAAATCAAATTCGAAATGGGCCTACGTGTTCTTCGTATACCCAACAACCTTAAATAATACATGTAATTAGCAGGACTTTGTAATCCTCTTCTTCGCGTTTGTTAGGCATACCTTCAATACAGTAAACAAATACAGGTCGTTAATTAATGGTAATTAAATTCAATTTGGATTCAGTGATTAATAAGGGGCACCACCTTTGTGGGTCGTTTGTAGTTTGTAGTTATAATCAAAGTCTCCTGGAGGGAGAGCGGGAGTTTGTGTATAGATCTATATGGGGGTGACTCCCCTACACCTCAGTTGTTCGCTACAGTTAGAATCGGCCAGTCTAGGGTGACAAAGTCTTCAGATCAATTCTGGCGTTCGTTAGAATTCCAAGACAGACAAACTAGTCATTATCATGCATGGTTATAACGACTCACATAAATAACTCCAAATACTATCCTAGTAATCATGGAAAAGCATAATCATTTGTGGTGATGGTATAACAATTCGAAACAATTATATTATATTAGGTTATCGGAAAACATTGGGTTTTTCGTGGAAATTAACACCATTCACTCATACTTTTCAATAAACTATCATGCAAAACTTCACATTTATACACGCTTAGAAATCACTTACGTACAAAACTATGGATCTTCACACATTGGTATAAACAATTTTTTTTTGTCAGAAAATATCAGATTTTATGGGTTTTATAAACTATACAAACATTTTTAAAACAACCATGCTTATGAACTTACCAACATTTCATATGTTGACGTTTTTCAAAATAACTTGTATCTTCAGGAAACACCTAAGTTGAGGAGTAATACGAAGTATGTTAGGGTGTTATGCTTTTGAAAACTATCAAACTATTTGTGTTATGGATATGTAATGTTTAAACAATGTACTTGACGTAAACAATGTCAGTTGTAATGTATTGATGCACAGTGATGTTTATGTTACGATTCATGTATATTCATGGTGATGATATTCAATTTAAGTCATGCGAGCCCACGGACGTTTCTGCCGTCTGGTTTGTGGGTGTGATCGGTTAGCTTGTTAAGTTCCCTGTAGTCGATGCACATACGAAACGATCTATATTTCTTCTTGACGAACAAGATCGGTGCTCCTAGGGTGAGAAGATCGGTCTTACAAAGCCCTTGCTGAGCAGTTCGTTAAGTTGACCGGATAGTTCTTGCATCTCTACAAGTGCTAGACGATAGGGCGATTTGGCTACTAGGGTTGCCCCTAGAACTAAGTCGATTCTGAACTCGACTTGACGTTGTGGAGGTAATCGAGTGAGTTCTTCTTTAGGAAAATCGTGTACTACTGGATGTTCTTAATGTCCTTCATCTCTTGGCTCACATCGACAACCTAAGCAAGGAATGCACGACATTCCTTTCGCAGATACTTCTGGGCTTGAATACTCGAGATGATACGAAGGTTCGTGTTGGGTTTGTTGCCATAGACTACTAGAGTTTTGCTAGATGGCAGATTAAGGCGAACAGCCTTTTCATAACACATGATGTCGGCACGATGTAGACTCAACCAATCCATGCCGATAATGACGTCGAAACTTTTAATTGAGACCGGCATGAGGTCAATTGAAAATGAACGGCTATTTAGAGTTAGAGTACATCCTATTTATATACTGCTAGTGCTCTCAGTCTTCACGTTAGCCATTTCTACAGTGAACGGTTCTGTAAGTGTTCGCGATTTTTGCTTAATTAATTGAGCAAACTTTTGGTTCACGAAACTCCTCTCCCCTCCACTGTCAAACAGAATGAATGCATAAGAGTTATCGAGGAGAAATCTACCAGTGACCACTGTGGGGTCAGTAACTGCTTCCTCGTGGCCAGTAGCTAAAACTCTTCCTACTCCACCGGCATTCCCTGTCTTCAGGCAGTTCCTTTTGTAGTGGCCCATTTCGCCACAACCGTAGCAAGCTGGGCCCACACCAGTGTCGGGTACTTGGTTGATTGGCCTCACTAGAGCTTTGCAAAAACGGGCGGTGTGCCCCTTCCTGGTACAATTAGAGCACTACATTTCCCGTAGGCTCCAATATGGTGGATGTTGCAGTTGTTGCACTTCGGCAAACTCCTCGTGTACTCCTTTACTGGAGCAGCAGCGGCAGGTGCTATCGCAACATGAACCTGTACGACCTGCTTCTTTTTGGAAGCTTTTTGTGCAACGTTCTTTTTTTTCTTTTCATCCCAGAACTTCCGCTTGTTATCAACGGTTATGGAGGGTTCTGAGATGGCTAGGGTTGTTGTTGTTGATGGGGGTACGGACCCTATGGTCAATGAGCCATTGTGCTAATTGCTTGGCACTATCGAATGTAGTGGGGTACCTCTCTATTTTCTTTCCCTCCGTGTGCACCAGGTTGGGGAATAGGGCCACCAGCTAGCTGAATCTGGTGGTATAGGGAATTGTGTCGGAGCCCTTCATGGTTAGGATCCGTAGTTCTTGTTCTAGTTTTTGGATTTCGCCCCTTGGGCACTATTCTTCAATCATGAGCTCTCTCAGAGCTTCCCAGCCCATAGAATTTGCCACTATTAGAGTTAGTGACTTGACATGGTTATTCCACTATGTCAGTGCTTTTGCCTCGAAGGTGCACGCAGCAAATTTGACTTTGCTCCCTTCTGGGCATGAGCAGATCTCAAAGATCGACTCTGTCTTCTCGAACCATTGTGAGAGGCCAATGACTCCGCCAGTGTCTTTAAAGGAAAATGTCTTGCAATTGGTGAAGTCGTTGTGGGAGCACTCTCTCGAGCGCACGGGGACCTCACCTTGAGTAGAATGAACAGGTGTTCCACCTCCACTGGCACTGGTTGAGTGATATTGAGCCATGGCTGTTGCCACAGCCGCAGCTACTGCAACATTTAGAGTTGTCGTGTCAATTTGTGGAAGAGGTGGTAGTATTGGAGTTACCTGAGGATCGCGTCTTGTTGATTGGCACGGAGGCATCTTTTAACTAAAATTTTACCAAGACGAAGATACTGGTAAGAATCTAATAGAGAGAAATGATGAGAGTGACTCACGGACTAACTCTCCATAGATCAACAACACAATTGAATAGTATGATTGAATGTAGATCTAATACTAAAAAGATGGTAGCATTTGGATATTAATTTCCATGAGATTAGATATCTATCAATAATACTGGTATTACAGATGTAACTAGTTCTGGAAAAATGACCTAGAAGTAGGTCTTACATCAAACCAAGATGGGAAAATTTTGACAGAACTACTACCTAATCAAGACTTAACAGATCCAAAGTCTTCACAAAGATAGGAAATTTAGCTCGAGTTTTTACATAAACTAAGTTATATCCAAAAGAGAAAGTTGAGTAGGTTGTTGACTTCTGGCTCGGAGTCAGAACCATCAGAAAAGCCTTCAGCATGGTGATCATCCAAAGGGATTGGATGATCATACTCTGGCTCTTCTTTAAGCCATCCAACATTGCCTTCGTTTGGGAAGTATGGGTCGCCGTGGGGGTGGAATCCAACCATGATATCTACGCGAGAAATGAGGGTAAGGAATTTATGTTACAATTCTAAAAATGAAGTGATAAACGAATAGAAAGATTCTATAAGGGAAACATACTGCTACTCCTAATAAGTTTTTTCTTTGAATGAATAGTGTCTAAAACACTCCTATAGTATTTTAATTTATGTTTTGTTCTCATGTTCTTCTGTATATGAAGATGTATAATTTTGTAAGTTTTAGGTCTGTTGCAACACCCTAATCGCTCCCTGACACACGTTCACCGTATCTCAAGTAAATATAGTTGATCAGGCTATATTTATCCAGATACGATTACATAACTGCCAAGGTTTGACTGTTGTGTCCAACAATTAAATACATTTGTTATGTTCTAGTATGACACTGTTCTATAGTAAGTATGTAGGTATGTAATTATGTATACTTTTAGTTAAGTATTTTAGTACTTAAAAGTATAAACTCTTGGTCAGAGTATTTTAGTCCCTATGTGTTATAGTTTGTATATCTTTTATGGGCTGATATACTCGATACACAATAAACAATGCTCTGATACCAATCTGTCATACCCCTTAACCGGAACGGAGGAAACATTCGGGGGTGGAGGACGTCATGTACAGTATCATAACACTGCAAAATAGTAAACAAGCAACAACATCATCCATTGCATTAATAGTTTATATTAATACAAGTGTATTCTTTCATAGTAAAAAGACATCAAAACAAGTAATCAAAATAAAAGACGAGTCTTGAGCATGCTCCGTCTTCTCAAAAACCTGGTCGACTGTACCTATCTACTGGTGACCTGAGAATACAAGATATTTTGAAAGAGTTTATCAACATTAAAGTTGGTGAGTTCATAAGAATTTAGTGTCACTGCTTGTATAAGTTTGATGAGAACGTTTGTAAATGTTCAATGTAAATGTTAGTAGTAAATGTTTGTAATACATGTTTGTAACTCCTATAAAATCCTATATTTTCTACTAAACGTAGCCGTCTACCAAGGCATCAAATGTTATGTATGTTTGTTTCTTGTAAGAGTGTGTATTTTCCCATGTGTGACTATCATTAACCAAAAAATATAGTCTTACATTACCGTTTATGTGAGAAGATCATAAAGTGAATGCAATGGGGAAACAATAAAGTACTGTAGTGTTGTATTATAGTAACTACTGTTGTACCAACTACCTTAAACCAATTGTTATTTAAGGTATAATGTGATATGATTGCACCAAACTATCAACTAATAACACAACGAGGAAAGACAATGGAAGAAATGTTATTTGGCACCCATAGACTTGCAAGTCCCACTTTAGCGAACAACAAGGTGTAGGATAATCTATCCAATATAGATCTATACACAAATTCACGTTCTCCCTCTAGGAGACTCTGGATACAAAACAAGCCATGACAGGTGATGCCATGCCCATAAACCGTGGCTCACATTTATGTTATAGTATTCTTGTATATGTATTATATGTACTAGTGTAATGTATGTTCTCTCTGTCTAGTATATAGTATGTTTTCTTTGTTTCTCATATAATATGTTTGTTATGTTTCTCATATAGTATGTTCATTCTGTTACTCATATAGTATATTCGTTCTCTTTCTCATATAGTATATCCTCTTAGTTTCTCAGAATAGTAATTTTGTATTGACTCATAAATGAACTGACTCTTGTATGTTTCTTTGTACTAGAAATAATGAGTAGTGTCTTCCTAAACTATACATATTATAGTTTACTAGTAACTTTTGTAGTTTGAAGAAATGAAGGTATGCTTTTGCAACCCAAAGGTACTAAACTTATTGATAGTACTTTTATATCTACATATGTATACATATTATATAACTAATATTTAGATGACATTCGGACAAATAACTTATACCCTAAGGCCACATCGAAACGAGGAAAAGGAAATAAAGCGAGTTATCAGTCCTAAGTCCTTTAAACATTACTTATATAACTATACATATATATACAGACATGCATTTGACAATATATATGTTTAAAGAGGTTTTGTAAAACCTTTGAAGAGTTTAATAATAAATAATGATGACTTGGCATATAAGAACAAGTTTGAAAAGGAGTTTAGCACGAAAAAGAGTTTGATAGACATTTTGAAGTAGTTTGTTTGATAAAACAGCTAAAAGTATAGCAAATCCATTTGTTTGATAGTTATTAATCACATGTGATTGATATAATAACTAAAATGCTTCAACTTGTATCCCCCCACCCCATAAAAGCATTTAAGATCATTTAAATGATAGATTAAGGGGTATGAACTCACCTGTAGTGAGTGATACGGAAGTATGTTTGGAAAAAGGATGTAGAGTGTCAGGTGAAACCTTGAGCACACAAAGATCCTAATAAACATATATTGACATGTATGTGTATTTGATTAGTGTATAAACAACTAATAATAAGGGATAACAACCTAATAGACTAGGAAACTCTTACACTGAAGGGATACAATCACATATGATTGCATAACTAGGGTATATGGCCATCCTATTGAGTTTACGGTCCAAAGAGGTATGATCAATGGAGTTCACGGTCTAATGACCTTACGTTCATGGAGTTTATGGTTCTTGGGTTCACGGTCTAATGACCTTACGATCATGAAGTTTTCGGTCTAAGGAGATTCAAATGCAAGCTCACCAAATCTTTCAAAAATGATTGTTTTCAAGGGCTTCATTCAAAGATATCAGATTCTAAGGACCATGCTTAGCCTTAGGAAGGGTAAAGGCTATAAGAAAACCCTTTATAAGGGTTTACGGTCTATGAAGATGCACTAGACCATAAACACCTTTTGTTCTTGAGTTTCTTGATGTTTTCTAGGTGTTTAACAAGTGATTCAAGTAGATAACAAGCTAAGGGTAGTGTACATACTCATTAGATGCTTGTAAGGGTGATTAGGATCCAAGAACACTAGTGTGTGTTCTTGGTGAAATGAAGAACAATTGAAGATCTATCAAAATGAATAGATTTAATGGAAGAAATCATGTATAATTACTAGATATAGAAGGATATCCACCAATCAAGGGAAGAAATACTTACAGTCTTGAAGATCTAAGAGAAAAGTCGGATGATACTTGAGAGATTTTTCGAGATTTTTGGCTTGTAAAGGAAAGAAATGATCAAAATGATCAAGAATTATGTATATAGAGGGAGTTTACAGTCACCATGACCTTAAGCTCTAACTTTCCTTACCGTAAACACCTTTTGAGGAGGTTTACGGTTTGCTAGATGGTTTGGAACTTTAATTGAAAAATCCAAACACTGATTCCTGTGATGCACTAGTCTCAGAATACTCAGAATAGACCCTAAATAGTGCTAAAAGATAGCAACAAGAGTCTAACTTTGATAGATTTGAAAGTTTATACAAGCTAGAAATTTCGGGTTGTCACATACTTCGTATACCAAATAGACCACTTCGGATATGATCCTACCTGGTTGTTCTTTACATGATAGATTGTAGCATCCCGAGTTCAGGAGTGCAAGTTAAGGGTTCAAAATGTAAATGTGAAAGGGCAACTCGGCGAGTCCATGGGTGGACTCGTCGAGCAGGGTCGCGAATCTGGTCGTGTGTTAAGTGGCCGACTCGGCGAGTCGGCGGCGAGACTCGGCGAGTTGGTGCTGAGTGGAGAAAACCCTAATTTTGGAGGATGAGCCCTATTTAAAGGACATTATACCCTCTCCCCAGCCTCTTTACCGTCTCTTGAAGTCCAGAAAATCCCTAAGGCGCGTTTGTGAGTGGTTTAAGAGCTTTTGAACCTTAGAGAAGAGATTTTGGAAGAGATTTTGGAAAGCTAAGAGGCTTGGATGAAGGGGCTTTGCAAGGATTTGGATTTCTCTTCTGTTGGAGCTTTCCTTTGAGGTATTATTTCGTTGCTTAGGCTATTATTCTTCATTTTGGAGTTTTTGGAAAAGATAGCATGTGGTGTTTTGAGTTTGGAGTTTAGATCTGAGGTTGCTACCTCAAATCTGGAATGGAGAAGGTCTAGAGTGCATTAAAGTCCATGTTCTTGAGTGATTGGTGAAACCATCTTGTCCCAAACCCTAACCCTAGAGTGTATTATTCTTAGATCTCTTTGGATTCACATAAACTTTGCCACTTTACGTGATGGATGGGTTGTAGAAGGGTAGATCTGTGGTTTGGATCTTTTGCATGGCCTGGAAAGCTTCTGTTTGGATTAAGATCTAGAGGTACTCGGCAAGTCACAAAGGTGTACTCGGCAAGTTGCTTGAAGATGGGAAGGAACTCGGCGAGTTGGAAGAACAACTCGGCGAGTTAGTTGAAGATAGCCTTGGACTCGGCGAGTCTGGTCGTAAGGTCATAACCTTCGTCTATTTGAGCCGTGAATCGGTGAGTCAAGGGAGGACTCGGTGAGTTGAGTGCGAGGGGACTCAGAGTTATCGGACTCGACGAGTCTCGGGGTGACTCGACGAGTTGAGTCGCATATTGGGGAAGTTCTGAGCATGGGGACTCGGCGAGTCATCGGGTTGACTCGACGAGTAGAGTCAGTCAAGAGATTGACTTTGACCAAGTTTTTACTAGTTGACTTCCACGGGCATTTTGGTAATTGTTGGCTTTTGTTTTGAGTTCAGTGTTGGTGTCGGCTAATGGTGGAGATCGTGTCAGTGGTCGGAGCATCTTGGTCTTATTTTTTTCAGTCGGCAGTTGCGAGGTGAGTTATCCTCACTATATCGACACGGTCTATGGCACCAAGGCTAGCCCTTTATTGGATTATGATCCGGGTATTGTTGTTATGTTATTTTCTTGTTATGTTGCATCCTGGTAGTTAGGATGGTTTATGCTAGTGACCGGTTAGGTTGGTATCCTGGTTAGGATGATGTTATGCTATGTGATCTCCTAGATCGGTTTGATTGGATGTGAATTGTTATATGATTGAATGTTTATGTGCACATGGTTGTTGGACTGGAGTTGGGTTGAGGTGGGTCCTGCTTTGTGTTGTAGGCCAATATACCTAGGGCGGACCAGTTATCCCGAAGGCCCAACGAGCGGTCCAGATAGGCTGTAGGCCCCAAGAGGGCGCACCAGACGTGCCGAGGCTCGGAGAGTGGACCAGGCCGACTGAAGGCCCAGTGCGGGCGGACCAGTCATATTGTAGACTCAGAGAGTGGACCAGGTGGATTGAAGGCCCGGTGCGGGTAGACCAATCACACTATAGACTTGATGTATATGGTTAGACTCGGAGGGTGGACCAGGTGGACTGAAGGCCGGTACGGCGGACCACTCACACAGTAGACCCGAAGTGCATGGTTGTTTTGTGTTCTGTTATGATATGGCATGTTGTGCGTGTATGGTATATGTGGTTGGTATTTTAGGGGTATCTCACTAAGCTTTCGGGCTTATAGTTGTGGTTTAATGTTTTTCAGGTTCTTCAGGAGACCGTGGCAAGGCAAAGGCGTGATCGTACCGCTCCTCATGATTATGTTTTATGATGTAGCTCTGGGAAGACTATGATAATAATTGTATTGAAAACCTTTTTGTAATAACTTAATGAAACGGGATTGTTTTTGAAAAGTTTAAATTGCTTGAAATTTTTAGAGCGTTACAAGTTGGTCTCAGACCCTTGGTTTGAGTGAATTGGAGGAACATTCGTGTGAATCCAGTCTCAAATGAAGGAGAGTTTGCAAAAGAGAATTTAAAATGGTTTTCAAAATAAGTAAAGGAGGACGCGGAGGTACGATCAGCCGGAGCCAGTAAGTAACCCCAAAATACCATACATGATATTTGTTTTTGACATATGATAGAACAGCATGCTAGTACTAGGCTAGGGATCCTCAGCATTTCATGTTAATATTGCCGGATTTATGATGCCTGCTAGCCTAGGGTCTCTTCCGTGTGAGATTTCCAGTGTTCCTCTAAGAGTGAGGGTTGAGTGCTTGTTATGTATGTTCTTCACTAGGGTGTTGTGGTGATAATTGATATAAATATGGGTAGGTGTGGAAGGTAGTATGGGCCCGTACTGTTGAAAGCACAGGACCCATACGCGTATAAAAGAAGCCACAACCTCTAGGGTTGGGTTGGGGGTTGGTTCCCGGGTTTGTGGGAAGTATCTGAGATCTTGTGGTGTTTTTCAGTATGGTGGTTACGAGGCATGCAGGGATCGAATCCGAGTCAGGATCGGGAGCAGGAGAGGGCGGTCAGGGTGGGTCAGTACCGCCCAAGGTTATTGGTCAGATGAGTACAGGCGAGTTGGATGCTACGATTCGTGAGATCCTGCATGATGAGGTTGTTGCATTGTTTCGAACCGAGTTGTCGGATCTGTTTGGGTCGATCAAGACTGCCATGGTTGAGTATTTTAATGAGCGCTATGCGGCTCTCATAGAGACGGTTATCGCGGCGGCTACAGCGGCTGTAGCAGCGGCAGGGGGAGGAGCCGGTCGAAGTTTTCAGTATCGGGACTTCGATAATACGAAGCCCCCTACCTTCGATGGAGCTCAGGACCCGATTTTTGCTATTAGATGGTTGTCGGACGTGGAGGGGTGTTTCTTCACGTGTTCATGTCCTGCTGATCAGAGAGTGAGGTGTGCTCTAAACCTGTTGAGGCTCGGGGCGAAGGATTGGTTGAGATTGACCACGGGGTCATATTCGGATGCGCAGAGGGCTGCGGTTTCTTGGGATCAGTTCCAAGAGATGTTTAGCACTCTTCCGAGGGTTGAGAGAGAGAGGTTGGATCAGGAGTTCCTAGAGCTGAAGCAGGATTCGGAGTCGGTGACGGAGATCACCAGGATGTTCACTGAGAGGGCGATGTTTTGCCTTGAGTTTGCTTCGGAGTAGGCTCAGATGTCCTGATATTTGAGCATGCTCAAGCGGGATATCAGGCAGTTTGTGTCTATGCAGAGGTGCGAGACCTTGTTGGAGTTGCAGGAGGCCGCCAGGCGGCGTGAGTTGGAGATTGAGTTGCACTTGCGAGAGCAGAGGCAGGCTCCGGTGCAGTCGCAGCCAGCGCCGAAACGGTCCAAGACCGTTGATTCTAGTTTGGGAGGTCTGAGCAGCCACACTTGTGGGAAGTGTGGGAAGGTTCACACCGGAGTTTGTAGGTTCGGTGGTGCATGCCGCAAGTGTGGAAAGGAGGAGCACTATGCGAGGAATTGTTGGCAGACAGCCCCGGTTCGAGATTTGAGGATTTGTTATCATTGCCATCAGGTTAGACACTTGAGGGTCAATCGTCCACAGCTTGCTGCAGGACCGGTGCAGGCTCCAGCACCGGCCACTTTGAGGATTACGGGTGGTGGTCAGGGTGGAGCGGAGCCCCCAAGGGCTCAGGGTCGTGCTTTTCAGCTTACAGCAGAGGAGGTCAGGGCAGTGTCGGATGTAGCTGCGGGTATGGTTCTTTCTTGATGTCTTGTTATTTGCTAATTATTGTGGAGTATTGTTTATTTGCTAGTCTCTCTTAATGATTTTTGGTATTGTTTTCATTGTTCCTTGAGGGTTGTGGTATGGTTATGGTATTGGTGCTGGAAATTTCGTTGGTTATCATTCATGAGGATTATTAGTGGGAATCTGGCTTTTGGTCTGAATGTCGAGTAGCATCTGCAGTCTGAGGAGTGGTTAGATGAAGATCGGGTTTCTTTCGAGCCCTGGATGATCAGTGTTGTTATGTAAATTTGTGAAGATTGATCGTTCTGGTGGTAATCAGTTTGCGTGTAAGGGTTTGTGTTGTGTAGGGTTGTCGAGGGAGGTCGGTGATGGCGATCGTTGGTTGATAGTCAGTGCTTTAAATGGGGGAGAATGAGAATTCTCCGGAAGATCGATAAGCATGAGAGGTTGTTTAGCTGTTGGGATTCAATAGTGGTTCTATCAGCCGAGTGTAGGCTGGTATGAGCAAGTGTCAGACAGGCGGGGCGGGATGCAGACCAAGGGTGATTGATTGTGGAAGGCCTGGGATCAGGTCGGGTTTGAATATGTAGGGTGGAGATAGAGTTTGGAACCCCTAGAGGGCTAGAGCAGTATGCATGGGAGATTTTTCTAGAGGGATAACGCGGGATGATGAATGCTAGTTGAGTGGTCCGGATAGACTGAAGGCCGGTGGGCGTACCAGTCAGGCCGAAGGGTCGGAGAACGGTCCAGACAGGCTGAAGGCCCTGGAGGGCGGTCCAGACCTGTTGAAGGTTCTGAGAGTGGTCCAGATTGGCTGAAGGCCTGGTAAGGCGGTCAAGTCATGCTGAAGACTCTGCATGTGTTGATAGATCTATATGAGGATATGGAATGAGTATGTCGCGATGTGATAGCATCAGAAGGTCTGGCCCCGGATATTGATCATGATTAGTGGAGGTAGCGCATGGACTCTACAGTCCCTGCGAGCAGATTCAGAGTATGTGTGGTGCATGGGATAACGGTTATGCTATAATGAAAGGGTGTAATATTAGGTGAGCACCGTGGCACTTGTGGTTGTGTCAAGACAACCAAGTGGTTTTCCTTGGTAAGGAAAGGGAAAAGAATGTAGCTCTGAGAGGGAGTGTAAGTTCACGGAAGTGAAAGCAGTAGTGCAGAGTTATGTTTGGGGTGTTCCATTTATGGTCATTATGCAGCGTGTTTGCGGCAGTGGTATGGAATCACATCCGGATTTGAGGTCTGTTGAGGTAACGGAAGGAATTCCGAGGGTGTAGAGCCAAGAGGGTCGGAAGGGATGCAGGGATGGAGTCTTGGATTCCCAGCTTGATTTTGATCAAGGAATTGTGTATATAGTAGTAATTGATCTTGGGGGATGTTTGGAGGTGTCGTTAGTGTGCCGGGTCTTCCTAACCCGAGGATGCTAGAGCCAGTTCATCATGTGTATGTGATTGTGGAGGAGAACTCCTGGGAGTTGCTCTGAAGCTGAAGGATGTGTCATCCTATCAGCATGGAGTGGATAAAGTTGGGCTCAGATTGGGATTCTGGTGGTTCAGGGTTATTTCTAGCTCGTATGAGTCAAGTGAATGTTGTGATTTAGAATGAGTGAAGTATCATGGAGTGGTACTTGGCTGTTAAGTGTGGTTATCTGAGGATGAGGCCGGTGGCCGGCTTGAGGCGGTGGTCAGAACGCCTCAGGGGAAGAGTTGGATTTCGGTGGTTGTGTTTTGAGGAATCTGTTCTGGTTAATGCCAGGAGGTGCATTGCGAGAGTAATTCTGGAGTTGTGTTGTCGCAGGCTTCGAGGACGAAGCCTAATTTACGTGGGGGAGAATTGTAACATCCCGAGTTCAGGAGTGCAAGTTCAGGGTTCAAAGTGTAAATGTGAAAGGGCAACTCGGCGAGTCCATGGATAAGGCATCCTTGTGGCATTGTCATCTTGGACATGTCAACAAGAAGCGCATAGCCCAACTCCAAAAGGATGGAGTGTTGGAGTCATTCGACCTTAGGGAAGATGACACATGCGAGTCTTGTTTACTTGGAAAGATGACTAAGTCACCCTTCACGAGTACGTGTGAAAGGGGTGAGGGTCTATTGAACCTAATACATACCGATGTATGTGGACCGTTTAGATCAACCACAAAGGATGGGAACCGCTTCTACGTGACTTTTACCGATGATTATAGTAGATATGGGTATATCTATTTAATCAAGCAAAAGTCAGAAACCTTTGAAAAGTTCAAAGAGTTCAAGAATGAAGTGGAGAATCAATTGGGTAGGAAAATCAAGATGCTTCGATCCGATCGAGGAGGAGAGTACCTAAGTCTTGAATTCCACGATTATCTCAAGGAGTGTGGAATAGTTTCGCAATTGACGCCTCCTAGGACACCGCAGTTGAATGGTGTGGCAGAAAGGCGTAATCGAAGCTTATTGGATATGGTTGGCTCTATGATGAGTCGTGCTTCACTACCTAACTCTTTTTAGGGGTATGTCTTAGAGATTGCCGCCCATATCCTTAACCGAGTCCCTACTAAGAAGGTTGCCAAAACACCTCACGAGACGTGGACAGGGAAAGCTCCCTCGTTGGCACATATCAAGGTTTGGGGTTGCGAGGCTTTCGTAAGACGAGATACTCACGACAAGCTCGAACCTCGAAGTGAGCGATGTATTTTCATCGGCTACCCGCAGACATCCTTTGGATATCTCTTCTATAGACTGAAGGACAATGTTGTCTTCGTTGCTAGGAGAGGAGTTTTCCGAGAGCGAGAACTCATAGGCCAAGGAGATAGTGGGAGGCAAATCGAGCTTAAAGAGATTCAAGAGTCGATAGATGAAGGAACCTCTACCGCTGGCTCTCAACCCGAGGACGAAACTCCGGTTGAACCGATTGACGAGTCCTTACCTCTTAGACGTTCCGATAGAGTTAGAGTTCATCCCCAGTTTTATGGTTTTCATATTACTACCGAAGGGGACACGTATATTAGTGATGGTTCACTAATAAATCTTGATGAACCTAATAGCTATAAGGAAGCCATGGCAGGCCCGGAGTCTGCGAAGTGGAAAGAGGCAATGGACAGCGAGATCCAATCCATGTATGACAACCAAGTTTGGAATTTGGTTGATTATGTGCCTGGACTTAAAACCGTTGGGTGCAAATGGATCTTCAAGAAGAAGACCGACGTGGATGGAAAAGTACACACATATAAAGTGTGATTGGTTGCGAAGGGCTTTACTCAAACTCCCGGAGTTGACTATCATGAGACCTTCTCACCAGTTGCGAAGATTAAATCTATTAGAGTGATGTTAGCTATTGCCACATTTCATGATTATGAGATTTGGCAAATCGATGTCAAGACCGCTTTCCTTAACAGACAGTTTGCTGAGGATGTTTACATGGCTCAGCCTGAGGGGTTTGTGCATCCGAAGCATCCAAATAGAGTGTGTAAGCTTGAGAAGTCCATTTATGGACTTAAGCAAGCGTCTCGCAGATGGAATCTTTGCTTCGATGAGAAAGTCAAAGAGTTTGGATTTGTACGAAGTGAAGACAAATCATGTGTATATGTCAAAGCTAGTGGGAGTATAGTAAGCTTCCTCGTTCTATATGTTGATGACATATTACGCATAGGAAACGACATCCCGACTCTGCAGGAGGCTAAGTCCTGGCTCGGGAAGTGCTTCGCTATGAAGGACCTCGGAGAGGCTTCCTACATTTTAGGAATAAGGATAGTAAGAGAAAGAAGTAAGAGACTAATTGGACTTAGTCAGAATACTTACTTGGATAAAGTACTAAAACGATTTAGTATGGAAAACTCGAAGAAGGGAGAATTACCGATACAAAGTAATGCCAAGTTAAGTAAGACTCAAAGTCCGAGTACCGAAGCTGAGATAGCAGAAATGAGTCGAGTACCATACGCTTCCGCAGTTGGCTCAATCATGTACGCTATGACTTGTACTCGCCCTGATGTAGCCTTCGCTTTGAGCATGGTTAGCAGATATCAAGGGAATCCTGGCAGAGCACATTGGATTGCGGTGAAGAATCTCCTTAAGTACCTTCGGAGGACGAAAGAATGGTTCTTAGTCCTCGGAGGGAGTGACGACTTGAAGGTGCGAGGGTATAGCGACGCCAGTTTTCAGACCGACAGGGACAATTACCGTTCGCAGTCGGGCTGGGTCTTTACCCTAAATGGAGGAGCAGTGACATCGAAAAGTTCCAAGCAGGAAACCGTAGCTGATTCAACGTGCGAATCAGAGTACATTCCAGCGAGCGAAGCTTCGAAGGAGGCAATATGGCTAAAGAACTTCATCGGTGATCTTGGAGTTGTACCTGCCATAAAGGAGCCCATGGAGATTTTCTGTGATAACGAAGGAGCGGTTGCCTTGACCAAGGAACCGAGGGATCATGCTAGCTCAAGACATATCGACAGAAAATATCACTTCATTAGACATCGTGTAGAAGAAGGACAACTCGTAGTGAAGAGGATATCATCAGAAAATAACCCAACAGATCCGCTTACGAAGGGACTGAGTAGGGTTAAGCACTTGCAGCATGCTAGGAGTATTGGGCTGAAAGATGATATTAGCATAGATTAGTTAGTATTAGAAACGTGTAATAGATAAATGTAATTAACATTTGATGATTAAATAAAGGAGTTTTATTTATGAGTAATGTTATTGTCTTATGTTAATTGTTTAACTATTGTTTTGCTTTGCATGTTTTGACTTCCAGAATAATTAAGTTTTTTAGGAATAATTGAATTGTTCAAATTGTCCACAATCGTTCATATGTTGGATGTAGATATGAATGAAGATTGTCATGAATTGGTGTGTAGATTGTCTAAATGGTGTTAGACATAGCAAAGGGTTGCTGCAACGTTCATGAGTGCTTATGAACTGGTTTTGAGCATTGGAACAAACCTGCGCTTGCTGGAATCCCCTTATGGAATATGATATAAAAAGGGTGATCGCAAGAAGATAATATCATATAGTCTTAAAAGCTAGATATATGGTTTGTTATTTGTTAATTGATTGTACATTGATAATGCGAAAACGCATCAGTAACTCGGTGTTATAAAACGCATTGTTGTGTATAGTTAGTTAATGAATAAGTAAATGCATATAAGTCGAAGTTTATCTGTAACTTTTATCTAAGAAGGTAAAAGCGATATCTCGGCCGCTCGATGATTTGATTTGACTTATGTGCTGGGCCCGGTCAGAACTGAATTGATGTGTTCGATTAAGTTCTATGTCGAATAAATCAGAGATCGAGAAACCTAAATGCTTGACTAACCGTTCCATAGGATTGTGAGCATGATATCTAACAGAGGACTATACGATCCCTTATCTAAAGGACAAGATTGATTAGATCAGAGTTTGACAGCGTCTTTGAGAGCTACAATTGCAAACCGAATTGTACTTGTGCATATAGTTACTAGACTTATCCAAGTGGGAGACTGTTGGAATAGTGTCTAAGGCTGCAACTATATTAGTCAAGTATTTGACCCGGTTGTGCATGGTCCTTTTGGGTTGCCTTCACCATAGCAACTTGATAGGATGATTTATTAAGAGAGAGTAAATATTATTAATATATTATGGGAATAATATAAAGAATAATATATTGTTATTTGATTAATATAAGTCATAGAATTAATTGGAATTAATTTGGTGACTTAAAGAGATTAATTAAATAAGAGGATATAAACTGTCAATTGTTTGATAGTTAAACTTTAGACTGTAAATCCATATAGATATACAATGGACGAATTCTAGAAGCTAGGATAGCTTCAAAATCGTCCAAGGGGATATCTATGGAAAGGATTTGGATAGCCTTAAGAGAAGATTATCCAATTAGGGTTTAGGTTGTAACCCTTAAGGAGTCTACAAGTATAAATAGACCCTATGGCTAAGGGAAATCGGCACTTCATCAAAAGCATAGAAACCCTGGCTGATTTCCTCCCCTCTCCTCTCTCCCAAATCATCCTCCTTGCTATTTGGTGTTTGTAAGCCATTAGAGGAGTGACAATTGTGACTCTAGAAGCTCCAAGACAACAAGAACAACAAGGAATTCAAAGGTATGATTCTAGATCTGTTTCAATATTGTTATTACACCTAAATAGTCATTAGAAGTCTTGGATTGAAAGCATGTTTAATTAGAAAGCCTATATCCAAGCATTAGGGTTTTGCATGCGCACATAGGAAAGTTCTTATGGCTAAAACCCATCAGTGGTATCAGAGCCTAGCTTGGTTTTCATTAAATTGTTGCTTAATTGTATGAAACTAAACTGCAAAATTCGTTTTTTGTGTTTCTGATTCATGGACTCGGCGAGTTCCAAAGTGGACTCGGCGAGTTGGCCTGACTCGGCGAGTCCCTTTGTGCACTCGGCGAGTCCAAGCGTCAGGAATGGCCAGATTCGGGATTTCTTCATGATTATCTTATGGAAACTTACCTTAATCATATTAGATCAACCCAAATCCGATTTTTTGATATATATGACTATTATCTTGATCTAATTAAAGATATTTATCAACTAATAAAATATTTAATTTCCTTATATGATAATTAATTAATTATTTTGATTATTTTGGTAATTATCTTGAAATAAATCTTGAATAAAATCAAATATATATAATTAGGATATTAATTGTTAATTGGAATTATTTGTTATTTGATCCTCCATGTTTTAAATGTTTAAAACTTGTCCTCAAGTTTTGAAATTTATATTTTGTGATTAAAAGTTTTAATTTAGACAATTTAAATTTCAATCCGTAGCTTTTAAAAGGTTTAAAATACAACCCTATACTAATATGATATTACTAGAATAATATATATATATATATATATATATATATATATATATATATATATAACTAAATGCTAGTCTTATCGTTCGTAGGCCTCATTTACGAAGCCGATCTATAAGGCGGGTATAAGGTTGCGGCCTATAAAATGGCGCTTAATGGGTGTACACTCACACCCACCGCTTGCTTGATTGGTGGAGGGTCGTTAGCCGAACGGGTAGGATAGGGCAACCTCATCCTCTCATTAAAAGTATGATAAGTAATACAAAGTAACTACACATATTTTAAAATTTCCCAATCTTAGTTACTTTAGGAAAAGTGAATTGATGCAATCCCATGAAATTACACTTTGCACCCTTGCTAAGAAGTTAGTAGAGCGTGTGTGGTTTACCGGCACACTAATTGGTTCTAAGCAAAGGTGGCAAAGGGTGATTCATTGTTTATCATAGTTCGATGGAGCGTGTGTGGTTTACCGGCACATCGAATAGGTGATCGTTACAATGAAGGCACCATGTGAATTTGCATGGTAATTCACACCCGCTTTGTGATCCTCGGTATCCCAGACACAAACTAGAGGGGCATATCGAGATTTAAACATGTCATTGAATAGTTTCAATGAATCTCATCCGAACCTAGGAATTCTCAATACATTTAGGACTAATAGTTAAATTTTTTTTTGAAATGGAGAATTCGTGAATCGTCATTCACTTACCTTCAATTTATTTACATGTTAGATTACGGCATCCCATTTCTAGTATGTAAATGTTATTGTTGGATCCTAGCCCTAATTTTTCTTATTGGGTGATAATTAGGGATTCTTATTCTAATCTATCTTTTTCCTTTCTATTTGTAGATGTCGAACGCTAACAACGCTGCTGCTAGTTCTTTCACATTGATGAGCCTTTGCCAAAAGGTCACCTTCGATGAAACGAACTTGAGCGAATGGATAAGACAAGAGCGTTATGAGATTTTCACTAACATGATTTCCGCTAAGATGGGTCATGGAGAATCTCTTACCGTGCACCTGCAAAAGATGCAAAGGTACGTCGACCGCCTTCGCAAGTTAAATGTTGACTTTGGGGAAGACTTGGCGATCGACATGGTGCTTCACTCTTTGCCTCCGATGTACAATCAATTTAGGATGACCTACCACATGAACAAAGAGGAGGTCACCGTAAGCAAACTCCAAGGTCTCTTGAGGGTCGCTGAGAGCAACTTCAAAGACAAGTCTGTTGCACCAACTCCCAATCCACCCGCTGCTCCTGTCTTGGCTATTGGTCAAGGAAAGGGAAAGAAGAGGAAGGCTTCGTCTAAGAACTATCGCAAGGTTAAAGCCCGAGATGGTGCCTCTTCTAGTGGGACCAAAGTTGATCCTGCTAAGCCCTGCCCTAACCCGAAGGAGGCAGAGTGCCACCACTGCCACAAGATAGGACATTGGAAGAGAAGCTGCCCAGAGTACCTGCAAGCCATCAAGGATGGAAAGATCAAGCCATCTTTCGCAGGTATATACACAATTAAATCTAACGATTCTAATCATGCTATTTCTTGGGTTCTTGATACCGGTTGTGGTTACCACATTTGTTCTAATGTGCAGGGACTAAGAAAAAGTAGGGATGTGGAGCAAGGAAGAATCAATCTAATCATGGGGAACAGAATATCGTCGCCTGTGACCAAGATTGGAGTGTATTCTTTAGTGCTTAGGAATAATTTGTGTTTAGATTTGAACAATTGTTGCAATTCGCCAGAAATGGCTAGAAACATCATTTCATTTCATGGTTTATATAGACAAGGTTTTAGATTTTCTTTTAATAATGAGAATGGTTCTATTTTGGCTTATCTAAAAGGTGTTTTTTACTTTGAAGCTATACCATGTAATGGAATTTATGAAACTGTTATGATTGTTGACAACTTAGGAAATGATGTTTTAAACATAGATTCTTCCACTAGTATGGATAAAGCATCCTTGTGGCATTGTCATCTTGGACATGTCAACAAGAAGCGCATAGCCCGACTCCAAAAGGATGGAGTGTTGGAGTCATTCGACCTTAGGGAAGATGACACATGCGAGTCTTGTTTTCTTGGAAAGATGACTAAGTCACCCTTCACGAGTACGTGTGAAAGGGGTGAGGGTCTATTGGACTTAATACATACCGATGTATGTGGACCGTTTAGATCAACCACAAAGGATGGGAACCGCTTCTACTCGACTTTTACCGATGATTATAGCAGATATGGCTATATCTATTTAATCAAGCAAAAGTCAGAAACTTTTGAAAAGCTCAAAGAGTTCAAGAATGAAGTGGAGAATCAATTGGGCAGGAAAATCAAGATGCTTCGATCCGATCGATGAGGAGAGTACCTAAGTCTTGAATTCCATGATTATCTCAAGGAGTGTGGAATAGTTTCGCAATTGATGCCTCCTAGGACACCGCAGTTGAATGGTGTGGCAGAAAGGCGTAATCGAACCTTATTGGATATGGTTCGCTCTATGATGAGTCGTGCTTCACTACCTATCTCTATTTGGGGATATGCCTTAGAGACTGCCGCCCATATCCTTAACCGAGTCCCTACTAAGAAGGTTGCCAAAACACCTCACGAGATGTGGACAGGGAAAGCTCCCTCGTTGGCACATATCAAGGTTTGGGGTTGCAAGGCTTTCGTAAGACGGGATACTCACGACCAGCTCGAACCACGAAGTGAGCGATGTATTTTCATCGGCTACCCGCAGACATCCTTTGGATATCTCTTCTATAGACCGAAGGACAATGTTGTCTTCGTTGCTAGGAGAGGAGTTTTACAAGAGCGAGAACTCATATGCCAAGGAGACAGTGGGAGGCAAATCGAGCTTGAAGAGATTCAAGAGTCGATAGATGAAGGAACCTTTACCGCTGGCTCTCAACCCGAGGAGGAAACTCCGGTTGAACCTATTGACGAGTCCTTACCTCTTAGACGTTCCGATAGAGTTAGAGTTCATACCCAATTTTATGGTTTTCATATTACTATCGAAGGGGACACGTATATTAGTGATGGTACACCAATAAATCTTGATGAACCTAATAGCTATAAGGAAGCCATGGCAGGCCCGGAGTCTGCGAAGTGGAAAGAGGCAATGGACAGCGAGATCCAATCCATGTATGACAACCAAGTTTGGAATTTGGTTGATTATGTGCCCGGACGTAAGACCGTTGGGTGCAAATGGATCTTCAAGAAGAAGACCGACGTGGATGGAAAAGTACACACATATAAAGCGCGATTGGTTGCGAAGGGCTTTACTCAAACTCCCGGAGTTGACTATGATGAGACCTTCTCACCAGTTGCGAAGATTAAATCTATTAGAGTGATGTTAGCTATTGCCGCATTTCATGATTATGAGATTTGGCAAATCGATGTCAAGACCGCTTTCCTTAACGGAAAGTTGGCTGAGGATGTTTACATGGCTTAGTCAGAGGGGTTTGTGGATCCAAAGCATCCAAATAGAGTGTGTAAGCTTGAGAAGTCCATTTATGGACTTAAGCAAGTGTCTCGCAGATGGAATCTTTGCTTCGATGAGAAAGTCAAAGAGTTTGGATTTGTACGAAGCGAAGATGAATCATGTGTATATGTCAAAGCCAGTGGGAGTATAGTAAGCTTCCTCGTTCTATATGTCGATGACATATTACTCATAGGAAACGACATCCTGACTCTGCAGGAGGTTAAGTCCTGGCTCGGGAAGTACTTCGCTATGAAGGACCTCGGAGAGGCTTCCTACATTTTGGGAATAAGGATAGTAAGAGAAAGAAGTAAGAGACAAATTGGACTTAGTCAGAATACTTACTTGGATAAAGTACTAAAACGATTTAGTATCGAAAACTCGAAGAAGGGAGAATTACCGATACAAAGTAATGCCAAGTTGAGTAAGACTCAAAGTCCGAGTACCGAAGTTGAGATAGCAGAAATGAGCCGAGTACCATACGCTTCCGCAGTTGGCTCAATCATGTACGCTATGACTTGTACTCGCCCTGATGTAGCCTTCGCTTTGAGCATGGTTAGCAGATATCAAGGGAATCCTGGCAGAGCACATTGGATTGCGGTGAACAATATCCTTAAGTACCTTCGGAGGACGAAAGAATGGTTCTTAGTCCTCGGAGGGAGTGATGACTTGAAGGTGCGAGGGTATAGTGACGCCAGTTTTCAGACTGACAGAGACAACTACCGTTCGCAGTCGGGCTGGGTCTTCACCCTAAATGGAGAAGCAGTGACATGGAAAAGTTCCAAGCAAGAAACCGTAGCTGATTCAACGTGCGAATCAGAGTACATTCCAGCGAGCGAAGCTTCGAAGGAGGCAATATGGCTAAAGAACTTCATCGGTGATCTTGGAGTTGTACCTGCCATAAAGGAGCCCATGGAGATTTTCTGTGATAACGAAGGAGCGGTTGCCTTGACCAAGGAACCGAGGGATCATGGTAGATCAAGACATATCGACAGAAAATATCACTTCATTAGACATCGTGTAGAAGAAGGACAACTCGTAGTGAAGAGGATATCATCAGAAGATAACCCAACAGATCCGCTTACGAAGGGACTGAGTAGGGTTAAGCACTTGCAGCATGCTAAGAGTATTGGGCTGAAGGATGATATTAGCATAGATTAGATAGTATTAGAAACGTGTAATAGATAAATGTAATTAACATTTGATGATTAATTAAAGGAGTTTTATTTATGAGTAATGTTACTGTCTTATTTTAATTGTTTAACTATTGTTTCGCTTTGCATGTTTTGACTTCCAGAATAATTAAGTTTATTAGGAATAATCGAATTGTTCAAATTTTCCACAATCGTTCATATGTTGGAAGTAGATATGAATGAAGATTGTCATGAATTGGTGTGTAGATTGTCTAAATGGTGTTAGACATAGCAAAGGGTTGCTGCAACATTCATGAGTGCTTATGAACTAGTTTTGAGCATTGGAACAAACCCGCGCTTGCTGGAATCCCCTTATGGAATATGATATAAAAAGGGTGATCGCAAGACGATATATCATATAGTCCTAAAACCTAGATATATGGTTTGTTATTTGTTAATTGATTGTACATTGATAATGCGAAAACGCATCAGTAACTCGGTGTTATAAAACGCATTGTTGTGTATAGTTAGTTAATGAATAAGTAAATGCATATAAGTCGAAGTTTATCTGTAACTTTTATCTAAGAAGGTAAAAGCGATATCTCGGCCGCTCGATGATTTGATTTGACTTATGTGTCGGGCCCGGTCAGAACTGAATTGATGTGTTCGATTAAGTTCTATGTCGAATAAATCAGAGATCGAGAAACCTAAATGCTTGACTAACTGTTCCATAGGATTGTTAGCATGATATCTAACAGAGGACTGTATGATCCCTTATCTAAGGGACAAGATTGATTAGATCAGAGTTTGACAGCGTCTTTGAGAGCTACGATTGCAAACCGAATTGTACTTGTGCATATAGTTACTAGACTTATCCAAGTGGGAGACTGTTGGAATAGTGTCTAAGGCTGCAACTATATTAGTCAAGTATTTGACCCGGTTGTGCATGGTCCTTTTGGGTTGCCTTCACCATAGCAACTTGATAGGATGATTTATTAAGAGAGAGTAAATATTATTAATATATTATGGGAATAATATAAAGAATAATATATTGTTATTTGATTAATATAAGTCATAGAATTAATTGGAATTAATTTGGTGACTTAAAGAGATTAATTAAATAAGAGGGTATAAACTGTCAATTGTTTGATAGTTAAACTTTAGACTGTAAATCTATATAGATATACAATGGACGGATTCTAGAAGCTAGGATAGCTTCAAAATCGTCCAAGGGGATATCTATGGAAAGGATTTGGATATCCTTAAGAGAAGATTATCCAATTAGGGTTTAGGTTGTAACCCTTAAGGAGTCTACATGTATAAATAGACCCTATGGCTAAGGGAAATCAACACTTCATCAAAAGCATAGAAACCCTGGCCGATTTCCTCCCCTCTCCTCACTCCCAAATCATCCTCCTTGCTATTTGGTGTTTGTAAGCCATTAGAGGAGTGACAATTGTGACTCTAGAAGCTCCAAGACAATAAGAACAACAAGGAATTCAAAGGTATGATTCTAGATCTGTTTCAATGTTGTTATTACACCTAAATAGTCATTAGAAGTCTTGGATTCAAAGCATGTTTAATTAGAAAGCCTAGATCCAAGCATTAGGTTTTTGCATGTGCACATAGGAAAGTTCTTATGGCTAAAACCCATCAGATTGTTCTGAGAGACTTTAGGATACCGAGAGTTGTTGTTATGAGGACCGAAGTTACGGTTGAATGGTGGTTTGTTGAATTGTTGATTCTTGCGGAAAGAGGAAGGTGGTATGCTGTTGAACTGTTGGCTAACTAGAGCAATAGCCTTCTGAAAATCTTCTTCATCATCATACTCAAAATCTGCTTCGTATGACTGTGGTGGGGTGTCATACGAGGAATAGTAGGATGACTGCGGTGGAGCTTGTGCTATGAGAGCAAACGGTCCTCCGAAGTCAGCACAGTCTTTGAGTACAGTGGATTCTTGTGCTTGAAGTTCTCCATAGAGTTTGTAGAGTGATAAAGAGTGAATCTATCTGTCACCTTGGACTATCATTTTGGCTGTAGTCCAATGTCTTCCTAGACCATTAAGGAACTGGAGATTGGTTTCATGGTTGCTGCGGATGGTACCAGCATTTGATAACTTTGTGACTATCAGGTTGAATCTTTTGAAGGAGTCTTCCAAACTTTCACCAGCATGAGCTTTGAAGTTGTTGAAATCATTGAGTGTAGTTGTGAGCTTCTTTTCTTGTGCTTGTTCTGAGCCTTCGTATAGGTTTTTTAGTACATCCCAGATCTCTTTTGCTGACTTGTAGTTTATGATAATATCAAAGTTGTCAGGAGCAACACCACACAAAATTTCATAAAAAGCAACAGCATCATTTTCCATTTTATCGAGATCATCTTTGGTAGGACGGCTCATATTAGGTTGACCTCCTCCTAGTCTGGTTGCAGCGCCGTCAGTTTGGAATGGTGTGAGGACTGGAACATGTGGTCCTTCTTCTATAGATCTCCATACATCTCTATCCAATCTCCTTAAGTACCTCTCCATTCTTTGTGACCAGTGATGATATTCATTTGCTACTAGTATTGGGGCTCGGTTAGAACCACTAATACTATTGGAGACATTCAGAGATAATGATTCTGCCATTTTTTTTTGAGAAATGAGCTTTAGTGGTATACAAGGCTTAATGAGAAAATCAGAGTTCCGATATCCAAAAAGCAACCAATTTGGCTCTGATACCAATTGTTGAGAGAAAAAATTGGAGACACACTTGAACAAACGTTAGAACAAGTAAGTTGCGGAATAGTTAATCTCTAAGGATCTAAATGCTCAACAATAATAAAGTTAGATAGTTACATAGTTAGTTGCGGAAAGTAAATAAAGATAAATGACAAAAGTTATATCAAGAATACACTTAAACTGATTCATAACGAGGAATGCAGTCACTCCAAGTTAGCAAGTGAGATCAAGTTTAGTGATTAAGTTTAGAAGACTTGCTCCGAAGAGAGGTTATGTTCCAGTAGCAGTTTGAGTGTGAAGAGTAATAAGATAGATAACTGATGAAGATAAGAAAGATGATTGAATGAGAAATCTTGTGTATTGAGAAGTTAAGAGTTTTCACACTCACATATATCACCGGTGCTTAATACATAAGAAAGAGTTTCTATTTATAGAGTTTAGAAAAGAACTACTCTATGAGCAGCCGTGCAAGGCATGCTGGACAATAGATTGAATTACATGGTAAAAGAAATAACTAAGACTCCGAATAGGAAAGACTTGAATACTCCGGATGCTGATATGGTTGCTGATGGGGAAAGGTTGTGGTTACAGTTGTAGAGATTGACTCCAGGTGTTGTATTGGCTGTAGGTACTGAACCGTTGTGGTAGTTAAGTTCATGAGGATCACTTTTATGTTTCAATAGGTGCTGACAAATTCTCAGCGGTTTTGATTTTTGACAGGGTCCTCAAGAATTCCCACATTACTAGTAATGTGTCTTAGGAATTCGACTCTTCAAATCTAAAACTCGCATTTAGAGAACTTTGCTTAAAGCTTCTCTGATCGTAATGTTTCCAGGGTTTGTTGTAGATGCTCTTTATGATTTCATTCTTACTACAAGAGTAGATAAGTAATTCATTTATAAGGACAATGAAGAACTGATCCAAGTAAGAAAGGTGTACCCTATTCATTTAGTTCATGAATACTACGGGCGTATTGGTCCTATCCGAGGGGTATCACTACGGGCTCGTTGTGTCCGTATCGAGTTTGGAGGATTGTCCATAGAACATCCTTCACTAACACTCGCAACTGGTGATATTTAGATCTTGGGTCCATTTCTGAAAGGTACATCGTTCCTTGCGGTTGGTCAACTGATTCATCTATGCGAGGCAGAGAGTAATGATTTCTAATGGAAGTCCAGTTGAGGTTTGCGCTATGAGGACTTCCCAGGGTATTACCCATACTAGTACTTCTCTCGCCTAAGCACTTTTAACTGCGGAGTTCTGATGGGATCCGGTGCATTAGTGTTGGTATGATCGCACCCACTGAAGTCTTTCTTCTTGAAGAATAAGACCAAAGCTCCCTAAGGTGAGAAGCTTGGTCTTTTTATTCTGAAAGGATAAGAAACATGAGGTACTCTATGCATGGGTACTTCGGTGTTCTGGAATGACGGCTTCACTAGAAAGCCATTTTTTGGAGAAGGAGATGTACGCACGAAACTGGTATTGTGTGGATCGAATTGACTCAAGATGTATGAAAATGTCGGACTTACTTAGAAGTAAAGGACATTATATTTGAACATAAAAGCGTTACAGATAGAACACAATGGTGCAACTTTTAACAGGGTTATAGTACTTTAGAGGAACTATAGGAATACTGCTGCGAACAAAGTATGCTACAAAAGACAAGTATACGCAGCACGAGGGTCCCTTAACCAACGAGATCTCGCAAAAGATAAGACTTGAGTTGCACTAGTTTTAAACATGTTTTGAAAAAAACATACAAAATACGGACGATTGGAAGTGAACCTATACTATAGTAGGGTCCTTCGTTGCCTCTTTCCATTCTGAGGTCAAACTCCTCCTGTCCCATCGTCGTTCTGCTCTGTTGGGCAGTCCCTCTTGAAGTGTCCCATTACGCCACATAGATGGCATATCCGAGAGATTTCAACATTGGTGGTTGAAGTAATGTGTTGGATCTGAATCTTGCAGCAGCGGGTAGTATGCCCGTCCTTGTTGTAGTTAAAGTCATGCGGTAGACGACATCTTCCTAGATGATGGAAGCTACACATATTGCACTTCGGTAAGTTTCCAGCATACTGTCTGGCTGGGTTAGGGGCAATTGGGATACCCGAAGGGATAGTAGTAGGATGTACAGATGTCGTGGCTGTGAAGGTCGTTACTGGTGGTTGTTTCTTGTTCGCCCCTCGACGCGATTTGTCCTTTGATTTAGCCCAAAACTTCTATTTGTTACTCTTGGTCTTGGAACTCGGGGTGTCGTGGTAGTTTGTTGCTCGTTGAGGTACTTGATTGATACCTGGATTGGAATTGTTGTTAATAATCCCGCTAACATTCACGTTGTTAGAATTAAGGTGGGTCAGAATAGATAACACGGCAGCCGAGACTACAACTTGAAAGGTAGCTGCATCAATCTGAAGAGTTGGTGTTTGATTGATGGGTTGATCGTTTTTCTTTGGCGACATGATTCTGCTTCACGGAAAGAAAATGAATTTGTGAGCGAGCATGGTTGAACCTAGATGTAGTTCGACCGTTTATGTAAAGAATAGAAGTATGTTCTCGTGGGTTCGACGTACATCCCTATGATGTAGTCCTAGCAAAGAGTGGAAGTACATTCGTACAATGGTCTCAAGACATTTGTCGTTCAAGCCGAGGTATCATTAGTTGGTGAATAACATGATCCGACCACTAAAAGAGACTTGGAAATGTCTCTAGAGTTAAATTAGTATAGTCCAATGACTTGACTAAAGCATGTTTCAGATAGACTCCAATGAAAGTATGATGAGTGTATTTGAACAAAGAGTGACACGGAAGTTAGCCGGCTGTCAATATCATCGATGTTTAAGATGTAATAAGTTCAGGAAAAATTGACCTTGTAGAAGGTCTTACATCATATCCCAAGTAGCAAGGTTTTGGCCGCATAAAGGCCTAGCTAAAAGTACCTACAGTACAAGGCAGTTTCATAGAAAATGTCACATAGGACATAGACAGAAATGCGGTTCTTTACAACAAGAAGGAAAGTAAAGTATCTCCTACTGGTGACGATCATCCCTCTGGTAAACTCTTAGCTCAGCCAGTTGACGTTCCATATCAAGCAGATGTCTTTCGTACACCCTCTGGCGTACTCGGAGTTCTATGATTTCGGCTCGTGATTCAACCAGTGCTTGAAGCAGGGTTTCATGATCTCATTCAGATCTTTCACGAGCATCTTCCAGACGAATGGTGCAAAGGGTATGCATTCTCGCATTGGCGACAACTTTTGTGATTTGATGTAGGGCTATCCTGCCTTGAATCTCATTTTGGGCCACTCTGTGGACCAGGATTGGCAAGATTCTGTCTGTTGAGCCCCCATTGCTCAGGTCATAAAAGCTTCGGTCTCCATTAAAAGGCATATTATTATTTTTAATAGACTGAGACCAGAAAATCAGTTAAAAATTCATAACTTCTTCATCCGACGTCCGTTTTCGTCTAGCTTTTTACCATTGTACTACCATTGACGAGACATTCGATTATCATTTAGGTTGTGTTGGCTAAAAATCACTCGATTTTTATTTCGAGTTTTTAATTGTCTACTGCTATTCCGAAACTTAGAAAAATCATAACTTCCTCATACCAAATCAGATTTGGACGTTCTTTTTATGAAAATTCTCGGTTTAACAAATACTACGACTTTCATTTAGATCACCAAGGCTAAAAAAGTTTGTCAAAAACTCACTTTTTACATCATTCAACGTCGTGCCGGTTTTGTCGCGGAACTTCGACAGGTCATAACATCTTCGTTATAACTCGGATTTCGGTATTCCTTATATCTTCGGAATCCGTATTTCAACCACTGCAACTTTCTTCATAGATATCAGTTTTATCTAAAATTTATTTTTGACGCTTATTTTTACCATTAATTCATTAAATTATAATAATTAAGCATAAAACACATAATAATCAAATAATACATCTTATTATTTCAAAACAAGTTACAAAGGTTGACCTAGACTATTAAATCATCATTAGTACCTAGCCTAGAAACACGGACGTTACAAGTACGTTGGGCATACTAGGTGCCATGTGTCAGCATTAGATCGCAAGCCTTGGGGAGGAAGGTGTGGTGCCAGATCGCGACACGTGTCGTCCTCTTGTTAATCCGAAAAATAATTATCTTCCAAAACCCATAAATTTTGCATATAAGCTCCGTTTTTATGTTATTTATATCCACACAACTTTCGTGTCGACTCCGTCGGCTAATTTTGACTTTATTTTTAAAGTTATATTTTAACAGTCCTAGAAAGTTAAAGTTCGTTAAAATTTCATAACTTTGTCATCCGGCGTCCATTTTCGACTGTCTTTATATCATTAAGCTCCTATTAACGAGATCTTCAATTTTTAATTAGACTGTCGGCTAATAATCGATCAATCTAAAATTAGATTTTCGAGCTATACACCACTATGCTGAATCTTAGAAAAATCATAATTTCCTCAAATGAAGTCAGATTTGGACGTTGTACATATACAAACTCTCGGTTTAACAACTTCTACGACTTTGTTAAGATTACTAAGGCTAAAAAGTAATTTATCAAAAATTTACTTTTTAGAATACATAGAGCTGTACCGGTTTAATTGCAAAACTTTGACGGGTTATAACTTCATAGTTATATGTCGAATTTCAGTGTTCTTTCTATGTACGTAATTCTTGTAAAATATACTATAAGTTTGGTTAAGATTATTTATACTAAATAATCTTCAATCAAAAAGTAATTTTTAACGTTTATTATCTTTAAATTGACTAGCTCGAATCTGCGGGTGTTACATCACTTTCACATATCTAAGTTTTATGCCTAAATAATCTATATTTTTACCAAATTTTGTTCAAACTAGTCAAATCACTTTGGATTTAAGTGATAAAAAGTTCTATCAACTAAATTACATTATTTTTGCAAATATTGAGTTTGATAATGTTAAAAATAAAAAAGTGGTATAATTTCTATAGAAACTTGGTCGGATATTGGAAATCAAAACTAAGTTTTAAAAGCTAGAAAACAAAATTAACAATAAAAAGTGAAGCACTGTTCGGATGAAGTGAATTAATATCAAATGTCAAATTTAATACTAAAACTTCGTCAAACAAAAAAAAAAAAACACAAACAAAAAATACATAGCGTTGATTTTAAATTGAATAAAATGCTTTTGAGGTTTCCTTGATTTTAACGAATAAGATCACCCTTTTTTCTACAATTGGATTTTCTTCTGCCAAATTGAATAATTAAAACTATGTAAAATAAGATAAACAAATTAACAATATCTAATATTGATTTAAACCATTTCTAGGTTTCAAAAATTATAACCAACAATAACCTCCTTTTTTTCTTTTTCGACTCCATACACGAACAAAAGTATCATTTTTGTGTATAAATTGATGAAGATCATACGAACAAATGATGATGGCATAGAGAAAGAAGATTAAGATAATATATATATATATATATATATATATATATATATATATATATATATATATATATATATATATATATATATATAATCTGTAATTTAATAACTTTATCCCTAAATAGTTGCAGTCTTATTAACTTTTAATTATAAATTTATTATAATTACCTTATAGATTGGTTCACATTTAGCAATACATTCACATAATATAGTGTTAATACATAACCTAATTCTTTGTCTCTTTTATATATATATATATATATATATATATATATATATATATATATATATATATATATATATATATATATATATAGACCTTAGGGATATAGTTCCATTTTGGTGTTAAAGAAAACGACGTGAAATAACATGTAAAGGCGAAGATTATTCTCCATCTTTGGTGACTCAATCTGAAGTGGGGATCCCTTGGAGATCCCAAATCTTGAATGATTCACCCACTTAAAATTATTATGATTTGTCTTTTTGTAGATCCATTAGAAACTTCTCTTTTACTGACCATTGACCATAAAGTAATCGCCATGGATTTGAATGTTTGTTGTGGCCTGTGGGTTTAAAATTGTTTATCATCATTCTTGGATGAATCATTTTATTCTTTTTAATTTCCTTCTTTGTTTACAAACATCCATAACCCTGGATAGCGTAACTTTTACAAATGAAATTTCTTTGTCATGTTTCTATTCTTTTTTTTTTTCCTATTAGATGATCTGTGTGAGTAAATGGTTGAAAATTATTTAAAATGTAATGATAAACTTTACAAAGCTGACTGACGGGTAATTAAAAAAAATAAAAAATATATTATAACTTTGTGGGGATATATTAATTTCCTTGGCTTTCTCTACTTGCACGGTTGTTTTTCTAAGATATTTTCGTATCTAGTAATTATGAATATAAAATTCGTTAAACTTTAATGGTAAAACCTCAAAATTATTAATTAATCATTTTAAATAAATAATTAATTAAAAGATATATTTTAGTTATATAAAATTATAATTGTTCATTAAAATAAATACACCACCTTATAATTTGTTAATTTTGTTTTAATTTTTATTTTAATGTCATTAATTTATGATAAATAAAGTTTGAAATTTAAAATTTGAAATGAAGAATCAATAAATTATCCAATATCATAATATTAATTAAGAGACCTACTAAGGTGACAAATGACAAAAAAAAATAACAATAAAATTAATAAAAAAAAACTACTTATTTATTAGAATGGGAAGATATTAACATTTGTTCGTCAAACACATATAACTAAAATAATCGTTCTTCTTCTTCTTGTAAATGATTGACTATGTATACTAACTTGAGAAAAAAAAAAAACTACAAAAATGGTCATACCATAATACATTCATCGTTTACTAGCCAGGGCATATTTATTAACTACTAAAAAAACTAATAACATAAGAATAACATTTTTTTAAAACTGTCAAAATTCATAAGAAAAAGAACCCAAACCCAACTAGGAGCTAGGGAAGGGAAAAGAACAAAACTACAATATCACAAACAAAGAAAAGAAGAAATACAACAATTACAAGCACCATTTTTATGTTGGATCTTAAATCAATTAAATTTGTAGTTTTGGTCGGAAAGTATTATTCTTTGTTGAAAATCTTGTTATTTTTAGCCTTCCATGTGCAGTGTGCAGCAGATACATACATACACAATAGTAATGACTATTTTATTTCGGGCAATGTCCCCAGCTTGCCGCAAAATTGATTATGTCACCCACACGAGAACCAGAGGCAAAGAAATGTTAGACCATTTAAAAATTGACCTAAAGACCAAGGGGTGAGTAAAACCGAAATCGAAAAACCAAAACCGAACCAAAACTGACAAAACTAAAACTAAAAAACCGAAACCGAACCCAAACCATTGATTTGGATTTTAATTTCTAAAAACCGAAAAATGGGTTATGGGTTCGGTTTTAGTACTTAAAACCGACCTATAGGAACCGTTGTTGAACCCGACTTAAAACACCCGACCTATATTATATTATTAAAATTTATATATATTTTAATAAAATAGAATATATATATATATATATATATATATATATATATATATATATATATATATATATATATATATATATATATATATCTTTACTATCTTATAAAAGAATATAATAATATTATTTTTTTAAGACGTTCAAATCATTAATGTAATAGTATAAGTAGTCATCAATAAAATAATATTAAATTTTAACTTGTATTTTGAATCCTTATATTTCTCAACAAATTCTATCTCGTTCACTGAATTTCGGATAATTCAAAATTTGAAACAATCACAAAATACATATTGATTCAAATATCTCTCCTGCAGATGACTCTTTCTTTACAGGTTTTTATTTTAATCCTTACTTGTAATTGATTTAATCATTTTTAACTTTTTGTATTTTTATCTTATAAATATATTGGATGAAAGCTTTATTATATCAGGTTTGTTCCTAAAAATGTTTTTACTATGTTTCTTTAATGTGTTGGCTTTGTAGGTTCAAAGAACTCAACCAAAAGGGTCAGTTAGAGTATTGTATTATCATCAGTTTGTATATTTTGGCATCTTACTTTTGCAATAAAGAATGGTTAAACACAAGATTTGACATGATTAAGGTAGTTTGTATATTTTTCATCTTGTTTAGTCAAAAAATGAAACCTTTTTCATCATTGATCCTTATAATATCAAGTTTCATCACATGGACTTCCTGATTACGATGATTATTATCCTTATTATAAGGTTCTATATAGATTTTGTTCAATTTTTTAAGGTTTCGAGAACCTAAATCAATATGAATCCTTGAATTACATACCATCGTTGAAAATTTTTTAATTTGTGACCAAACTTGGTTTAAAATCACAATGAACAAGTTGACACCTGAGTATTTTGGCATTCTCAAAGGCCTATTTATCGACTTTTGAATCACAACACCTGATATTCTAAATGTTTATTTTTATAAACTATTATTTATATATTTTAACATTTGACTTAGTAGGACATTAAATTAATAAAGGAATTAAGGAAAACGAAAAAAAAAAAAAAAAAAAAGAGGACGATAAACAATACAAGTGGTTTGGGTATGTATAAATGGAAGTAATAACCATTTATGGGGTGTTTGGCAAAAAAACTTATTGCTTATTAGTTTATTGGCTTATAAGTTAATAAGTGTAGAGTAATTTATGAAAAAATGACGTATTAGAGGTTCCCCACCGAAATAAGTTATTTTAATCCAAACACTTTTTTAACTTATAGTGATGTGGAACTTAATAAGTTGTTTTAAAAAAAGCTTAGCCAAACACCCCCTTAATATGGTATGGTAATGCTCTTGAAAAATAGATGTCATTTAATATTTATTTCTCGAAGTGAACGCAAAATGGTTTTATCTCTAAAGATATCAAATTATTCGCCACCCGCCGCTTTGCGCGGGTAGACGACTAGTGTATATATATATATATATATATATATATATATATATATATATATATATATATATATATATATATATATATATATATATATACCATTTCTTTGTTTTGGTCCCTTCGGAAAATAGAAAGCGGAAAAAAACCTAATCAAGGCATATCTCGTCTCGTTCTCTTCTTCACTCTTCACTCTTCAGCTTCAAGTCGCAAGCCCTAAACTCTTCAGCCTTCACTCACAATCTCGTTGTCTTCCTGCCTCGCAACTTCCGATTTCGCATTGCCGACTTGTCTTTAGTCGAGTCTAGCTCAATTTTTAGCCCTCAAAGGGAAAAGGCAAAGCCGCAATTTTCAATTTGGCAATAACCTGCTTGGTTGCAATTTCCAATTTTGCAATAATGAGTGCACTTTGGTGGCCAGTGGTGTAGCGATGGTTGGTGGTGAACGTTATTAGAAGACAAAAGCAGAACCCAAAAGGAACGGAGGATGAATGTTGCTGGGTCAAAAATATGGTTTATACTTTGTTTTTCTAAACATTTATTATTTTTAGTCTTGGGTTGAAAATATTATTTGGTGTAATTGTAGCTTGAACTGAAAACTTATGGGTTTTCGGTTTAGGCCTTGGGTTTTAGTCAATTAGTATTAATATAGATGTAAAGGTGAGGATGAGAGGTTGGCCATAGAATTAGATAAGAGAGGAGCATATTGTAGAGAGAGAAAGTCAGAGAAAAGAAGAGTGTGTGTGAGAATCTTGTGTTGGATCATAATTCTTATCATCAATACATTGAAGATTCATCTTCTTCTTCTTCTTCTCCTTCTTCCATATTTATTCTTGCATCATCCACTTGATTGAGATTCCGCACCATCAAGTGGATCTGATTGATTCATCATGTAAAATTTGGGACATACAGTTGGTATCAAAGTTTGGATTGTATCAATCTTTTGGCATGATCTGGAGCGTTTTTGCACTTTTTATTGAAGGATTTTGCGTTTTTGGATAATTTTTGAAGAAATATTAGGGGTTTGTTCTTTGTGTTTTTCATAAAAATGACTTTTTGATTGAGTTTCGGTGCTAAAAAGTCGAAAAATCGAGAGTTTCAGCCGCCATTTTCACACCGAAGAAGCTTTCACGGCCGGTTTCGAACATTCTCGGCTGCGCACCTTGCACGTGTTCAGTCAGCTACCTCATGTTTACGGTCGAGCTTGTCACACCCCAAAACCGAAATGGCGGAAACGTTCTGGGGTGGATGACGTCATGTCAAGTTTCACAACACATGCATTATAGTAATCAAAGTACAAGAAAACATTGCATTAATAGTAATAGTTTTACATGGTTACATTAATACATCAAAGTAATTCAAGTAATAGAATAAATACAGCGTGGTACTAAGCTATCTTCATCAACAGCTCCGAGATGTACCTGTATAATCTTTGACCTGAACATACAAGTTATTTAAAAAGTGAGTATCAGCATTTTTACAAATGCTGGTGAGTTCATAAGTATTTAGTGATATTTATTCAAATAACTTTATAAAGAAGTAGTTTAAGTGGTTACTGTGTATTAGAGTTCTTTCCAGAAAATCCTATATTTTCTTTAATAAAGCAGCCTTCTACCAAGACTGGTCAGTGTTGTGTGGTAAAAGTAGTTTTCCCTAAGTTGCTATCATTATCAAAATACCGAATTTGATTATTGAGGAAAGCAAACGAAGTCAGGGAATATCATATGCGTCAGCAGTGAGGACTGCTGACTAAGGCAAGGAATCATAGACTCCAGGGGAGTATCGAACGAACGACACGCCTGGTTCAGTCTAACAAGTAGAGACTCAGACCCCAGAAAGTACCAAATGAAAGGTACAGCTGGTAAGGTCTAAAACAGTGAAAGACAGACCCCAGACAGTATCAAATGAAAGATACATCTTGTAAGGTCAAAAACAGTGAAGGACAGACCCCAGACAGTATCAAATGAAAGATACGTCTTGTAAGGTCAAAACAGAGATAACAGACCCCAGACAGTATCAAATGAAAGATACGTCATGTAAGGTCAAAACAGAGATAACAAACCCCAGACAGTACCAAACGAAAGATACGTCTTGTAAGGTCAAAGCAGAGATAACAGACCCCAGACAGTATCAAATGAAAGATACGTCTTGTAAGGTCAAAAGAGAGATAACAGACCCCAGACAGTACCAAATGAAAGATACGTCTTATAAGGTCAAAGCAGAGATAACAGACCCCAGACAGTATCAAATGAAAGATACGTCTTGTAAGGTCAAAATAGTGTGACTCTGAAAATGAGCTACCAACATACAGTGTAGATTGCCGGTGAAATACCGTTACCTTAAAGCCATGAATTATAAGGTAACCCGAGATACTCGTAACCATACTGACTAGAGTTCCAGACGCCCTACAAGCGTCTATAATGTGACATTTGTCACCTGTTGGCTTGGTAGGCCGGGACTATAGCTAGCAGTCTGGGTGCGGGGTTGTCAATCTCGTATAGATCTATACACACAATGTCCGCTCTCCCTATAGGAGACTCTGGTTACCAACTAGACGACGGAGAAGGCCATGTCCAGAAGATGCATCCCAAATAGTGGGTAGAGACTTCCAAATAGTGGGTAGTGTGTAAGTGTTGAACTAGAGGTAGAGACTTCCCAATAGTGGGCTTCTAATGTAAGTATAGACTAGAGGTAGAGACTCTTAACTGAACTGACTAGAGAATTCCTATATGTCCATACTCATATACATAATATATAACCAATGAGTCAAACGACCTTCGGACAGCCATCCGATCCCACCAGACCACATCTCAACAAAGAAAAGGAAATAGGGCAGACGAGCCTTCCTAAGTCTTTCAATCATTACTTATATGTACCTATATAAGCACAGACATACATCTAACTACGACTGAGTGTGTATCAAGTAGAAGTGATCATTGTGGAGTAGAAGTGTCTAACAAGTGAAGTATAAGCGGTCGCAAGTGAAGTAGAAGTATCGAACAAGTATAAGTGTATCACGAAGTAGAGGCGACAATAAGTGAAGCAAGAGCGTATCAAGTATAAGTGAAGTAGAGTCGATATCAAGTATAAGCGAAGTAGAATCGTATCTCTAAGTAAAAATGTGAATAAGTATAAACGTCCATCAGGTACAAGTGACTTCAAGTATAAGTGAAAGCGTTACAGAGTAGGAGTATAAAATAAGTATAAGCGAAGTAGTCATATTTAACAAGTAAAGTATACGTCGAAAAAGGGAATCTTTGATGAAAAACCTTTATGTCCAGAGAAAATCACAAATTGTATTCTTTTGTAAAATATGTTTGAAAACCTTAGAAAATCTTTCATAAACCAGTTTAGAATGAATCTTGCTAATACAGTATAAGTAAGAGTTTTGAAACAATTGAAAACCTTTTTGAAAACAATTCTAGTGTCCTACTCGGTAAAACAGTGTACAGTGTGGTAAAATCTGGTGCATGCGGGTTATCAATCACATGTGATGGATATGATAACTGGCATGTTTAACTTGTATTCCCCCTATAAAACATGTTAAAACATTTAAAAGGTTCATTCAGGGGTATGAACTCACCTGGTGTAAGTAGGTCCGACGAAGGTGTCGTTTGGGCGTTCGGTGTCATGCAAGGACTCGAACACACTCAATGACCTATATAACATATGATAACATATGTTCACATACAATTAGTATATTTAATACTAATTAAACATGTATACGCACTCAAAGGAGCCGAAAACACTTTGGCTAAGTGTTTGGGTGTCCCGGGTAGCGTTTAAGGGTGTGTATGGCTAAGGAATGGAGTTTACTCTCCAAGATTAAACCCCCAAAGTTGAGTTTTCGGCCCAGGGACATCTCACCATGAGTTTATGGCCGTAAACTCATGGTGATGGGTTCTAGGGTGTTTAATGCTTCTAGCTTGCTCATGGAATTATTCTAAGTACTTTTCATAAAAGGCATGAGTGGGTTTGAGGCTTCTAAGGGCATTTTCTTGGAGTTTACGGCCTAGGGACCACTCCTAAGGGAGTTTACGGCCGTAGACTCTCATCCTTAGAGTTTTGTGAAGTTTAAAGCCCCTAATACCTTGCTAGCAATTTCTAATGAAGTATGATGCTATTTTGGTGGATTAAAACTATCATTTGGATGTGTTTTGGGGAGTTTACGGCCTAGGTACATGCTTGGGCCGTAAACTCCAAGTCACCCCATATTTCCTTGTGTTTAAATGGTCTAAACCCAAAATACTAAGTCCCTAAATTATGTATGAAGCCTAAGGGTGGTTTGGGAGTGTTTTGGAGGCATTTTGACATAGTTTAGAGGTGTTTACGGCCTAAGCATGTGCTTGGGCTGTAAACTCTCTTTTATGCCTCAAATCATTGTGTTTTAATGTTTAAACACTCCTAGGTAATCCCCTTAATTTATTTCCAAGCCTATAGGGACAAGTTCGGGTTATTTTGGCCTCATTTTGGGTGTTTACGGCCTAAGGAGGAGCTTAGGCCGTAAACTCCTTTTCCATTGCTTCTAAGTCCGATTTTTGGGCTATAAACACAAATCATAATGTTTAGAATAAGCTAGGGTAAGCGGACTTACAATTTGGAAGCGTTTGGTTGCGGATTCGGGGCGAAAACGAGTCTAGAGAGAGAGAGAGTATAGAGAGAGAGAGAGAGAGAGAGGGTGGAAAAGCTCCAAATGGAGTTTACCCCCTTTATATATGGGTAGAGTTGGAGCTTAGTGATTTTCTACCCGCTACTGCCGTTAAACGGGGCTTTTGGTCGCAGCCGATTTATTGGTCGTAATAATAAAACTTAACATTTTCCAAATAAATGGAAATGTGTGTTATGTGTTTTTATTTCCTTTTTTCACGACTTAACGGCATATTAATATTAACAAATGAAATGTTTATTAAATTGAAGAACTCAAATTAACAGAACTTTTATAAACTGGAATATTCCGTTAACAATAACGGGGAAGTGTAACGGAACAACTTGGGTTGTCACATCATCCCCCCGTTAGTGGGAATTTCGTCCCAAAATTCAGGTCTAGGCAAGGAAGTAGGTATGAATGGCCAAGTAATGGTAAGATGGTACTTCCTATATAGTTTTCCTTGTATTCCCAAGTGAACTCTAGTCTGTGTTTGTCATTCTGACAGACCTTCACGTACGGGATGCGAATTCCGCCTAGTATAGCTAGTGGGTTCCAACTGGTATATCTACGAGGTTAGAGTTCTCAATGAATTCTATCAAGATGAGTGAGGTACGAAGAGTGATGTTGGGAAATCACGTATCATGTCTAAGAAGTGGATCGATCGGGTGTGAATCTGTGGTATGTTCGAAAGTAGTAGCGGCCTGAAAAGGCTTGGGCCAAGTCTCCATGAGAATTCTCATATGGTCCTAAGCTCTCGGAAGGGTAGAGCTTTTCAGTACTTAGAACATAGTGTACTTCTATGGCAAGATCAATACTGGCGTGATCGCCATTCCGAAGTTCCTAACGTTCTCACTTGTACTGGATGTGTAGTCCTTCAGGTTAGTTCTTAGGAAGCTCGGGTTATCTTTGGTTTCGCGTTTCCCGTCAACTGGCTGATAGAGACTTTCTAGATCATCGAGTGGGTTGTGTGACTATGGTCATTGGTTAGCTATAGAGTTTCTATCCCAAACTCGTGCAAAATGGACCTGCACTAACGATGCTTGAGATACGGAAACCCTGAGGGTCGGGGAGATAAGGTTTCAATAGACGAGCGTTGGACTATATCGGGAGGTGGTTCTACTATCTCTGTGTGAGATGGTATTCGTGGAACACCTAATAGTCCAAGGAATCTCTAAGACTGTGTTTTATTCTAGCGTGGAAAGTGTATGTTCCGGCATAACCCTTCGACTAACACCAGGGCTGGCGTCAAGCCTATGATCTCTTCAGGATCCGGGTCATGAGATTTAACGCAACTACTTTCACACTTGACCGAGTATTCTTGGCTGTGAAGGTTATCCTGTGGTTCTCGGTATCCTAGTGTTCACTTCGGAGAATGTATTTTATCGTCTACCGGGAGACGACGAATTCCTCCATGCGAGAGGGTGGAGGATGATAGGCACTACTTGTCTATAACAGTGTGGGCAAAGTGCCTGAATACTAAGAGCATCTACTGCAACTACTCTTCCGAAGGTTCTGATTTTCCTCGGTCTAGGTCAATTCTAGTGAGTATAGGGTCTTATCACTCGGAACTTTACTGGCTCAAGCCGCAGTCATTCTCTTGACTCTGAATCCTATGTTATAGAATAGGGTGAACGTGTTTTGCGAAGAGGTCTGTGGTAGAGCTCATGCTTGGCTTAACCGCCAATACTTGATGTATGCCAGCAGTATACCTGGTTATATTGGTCATCCTCATGAGTTCTATTCTCTGGGTTCATGAATTTGATGTACGAGGTGCGAAGGTTCTCCCGGGGAATCTACGGAGTATGCTTCGGTTGGTGGTCATCTTCTTAGAGTATCTGTAGTGTCGTTCACTTTGGTGTCCATCTGACTACGAGGGGTCGGTCAACAGCGTACGGTACCCTCTCTGGGGTACTTCGGAAGGTTTGGGATAAGAGGGACGATTGACGGATCGCATTAGGTTTAATTATTTGTGTTAGGTTTAGGTTCAGGAGAACCTTTATGCGCCGACATGGCTACGGAGAAAGTTCTTTTTACACAACACTAAGGGTGTACACATGGTTGTATGAAGTCAAACCATGATCAATAGAATCATCGAAGTTGGCACACTCCGACATGATATAAAGTGAAGATCGATAGAGTCATGTGCCGAACAGGCACACAAGTTCTAGGCGTCTCAGGTTTCGTCCTATGTATCACTACCACGGATACTTGGAACGATAGAGTCGACACGGAACTATAGAGAGTTCTAAGTGTTTTCTGAGTAGAGTATCTTTTCATGAACGGATTCTCACGAGGCATTTTCTATAACCGCCTACATATACTAGTCATGTATAGTTAAGGTGGGGAGGACTGTTGACTGAGCGACTCCGCCCTAAATCCACAACCAAACGAGGAACAGGAAATGAGGCGGCCTTCACTCACTCTAGGTCTTTCCATCTTAACTATACATGGCCGTAACGTATATGTTTAACCATTATAGTTTTACCTGATGAATTTTTAAATTTTATAACAGTGCTGCGACTTTCACCTTACTGGGAAGAATTTACATTTGAATTAGTCTTTTATTGTTTTTAGTTTAGTTATCCGAGATCGAGAGACGTACCAAAATCTACTAGGTTTCTTGATGCTTCTCCCTAAACATTAGAGTTAGGCTCCTTCTGTGTCTTTGTTGTTTCCTTCAGTTGGGCAGTCCTTCTTGAAGTGTCCTATTTCACCACATAGGTGGCAAACTATACGGGTCGCCACATTGGTTGTTGATGTAATGAACTCAACCGGGGTTCTGTAGACGCGAGCAGTATGCCCTAACATGCGGCACCTAGCACAATAGAGCTCCCGGCAGGCACCATGATGATGGTAGCTGCACTTGCTGCAGTGGGGAAGGTCTCCTAGATACGGTCTTCTTGGAGTCGGGAGGGAAGGATTGACAGGGGTATAGACTGCCTCAGCTCGTTGCCCATCGGAAGGTCCTTGAGCCGAGGTACTTCCCACCTCTATCTTGAGTTTTCTCTTTAGTGGGTTTGAGTGAGGTTCTTGGGTGGCTGAGTATGGAAGTGTTGGTTGCTACTGTCCATTGCAAGGATTGGAAATCCCGACCGGGCCCTTGCTATCATTGGCGGTGTTAGCATTCAGGTGAGCCATGACAGTTGCTACGGCTGCTGAGACTGCAGCTTGGAACGTAGCTTCATCGAATAAGAGAGTAGGTTTCTTGCTTGTGGATTGGTTACGCTTCTTCGGTGGAATGGTTTTCCTACATGGAAAGGAATACAAGGTAATGAGAGACGATGGTTAACACTGGACATTTCCGTCCTGAACGTATTAGGCATAAATTTTCCCGTGCCTCGGGTACTGGTTGTCTGAGTGTCGACCTACATCCCTATGATGTAATCCTGGTAATCAAGGTAGGAGTATGAGTATTGGAAAAGGCTATAAGATGCGAGTCGTTCCTACTAAGTTACCTTTTATACTGGGAAAGGTTTCACTCTCCGGCCTGGAGAGATTTGAGAACGGTTCGGAACGAAACTGCGGAAAGAGAGGCTCATGAAAGCTCACGACTGAACACTCTCAATAAAGGTGCGGGGATCCGCCCTAATCGTGTAACTGGCAACGGGAAACGACGATTTACCTAACACATAGCGTGAGTAGTGTAACCACTAACTCACTAAATTGTATTATTTTATGGGTGTATTAGCGTGAGGAACACGAGGAAAAGACAATTCCCGGGTTCCATGTACTGGCTCCCTCGGTCTGCCTCGTGTCTTTGACTGGAATCAGTGTTGGTTTCCTTCGGGTAGTTTCCTAGGGTTCTCTTCTCGTATGGACATATTGAATTTCTACTCCTCCTTCCTTCTGATTCCAACTCTAGGTGTCATCACTTCATGATGGATGACTGGGAATCTCCGAAGTTTAGGCAAATTCCTCACCGATGTCCCTAAAGGAATATGGGCACTTGGTGCATTCAATAGTCTCAACCCAGTTCATTTATTTCTGAACAGGAAATCTTCTCAATGAACTTCTTCGGGGTCGACTTCAACTCTTCTGTCAAGCACCAAAGCGGGTAGGGTTGTCTACAGGGTTCGCGCGAGAATGGAAATGTCTAAAGAATCCTAAGAGATTATTAACATTTCACTGTATGATCCATATCGAGTCCTGCTACAATTACACAGGGTATACAAATCATATATAGCTTAGATCCGATAGGCCTTCGAATATGTGATACTACTCTAGATCCACATCCAAACAAGGAAAAGGAAATAGGGCGAAACCACACATTCTTAGCCTATGGGTTCCTTATTATATATAACCTTGGGAGCACACCCTCTGTAGTTGTAGGTATGTCAATAAGGGTCTTTTAGTTATTCACGCAAGGTTGTTTATGTGCTCTAAAATACCCCTATGGTATTTTAATTCTTGTTTGGTTCTTATCTTTGGATTATGGTTCTGGGTTTAGTGTGAATCTTTTAGCGTTCTAAAATACTCCTATAGTATTTTAACTTTATGTTTGGCTCTAACAATCCTAGTTGGTAAGTTTCAGACCTGTTGCACACCACTATCACTCCCGAGCACACGTTCATCGCATCTCGAATAAATGTAGTTGATCAGGTTACATTTATTCCAACTTACGATTACATAACTGCCCAGGTTTGACTGTACGGTTCAACATCCGAAGACTTTTATTATTGTTCTTCTTGTGATACTTTTGTTCGAGTGATTAGATTTTGGATGTTATTATACTTTGGTAAAATATGGTTATATTTTAAAGCATAATTCTTGGTCAGAGTGTTTTATCCCATTGCGTTTATAGGTTGTATATCTTTTATGAATTGATATACTTAGCTCACTATAAACAATGCTCTGATACCAATCTGTCACACCCCAAAACCGGAACGGCGGAAACGTTCTGGGGTGGATGACGTCATGTCAAGTATCACAACACATGCATTATAGTAATCAAAGTACAACAAAACATTGCATTAATAGTAATAGTTTTACATGGTTACATTAATACATCAAAGTAATACAAGTAATAGAATAAATACAGCGTGGTACTAAGCTATCTTCATCAACAGCTCCGAGATGTACCTGTCTAATCTTTGACCTGAGAATCCAAGTTATTTAAAAAGCGAGTATCAGCATTTTTACAAATGCTGGTGAGTTCATAAGGATTTAGTGACATTTATTCAAATAACTTTATAAAGCAGTAGTTTCAGTGTTTACTGTGTATTAGAGTTCTTTCCAGAAAATCCTATATTTTCTTTAATAAAGCAGCCTTCTACCAAGACTGGTCAGTGTTCTGTGGTAAAAGTAATTCTCCCTAAGTTGCTATCATTATCAAAATACTGAATTTGATTATTGAGGAAAGCAAATGACATTAGGGAATATCATATGCCTCAGCAGTGAGGACTGCTGACTAAGGCAAGGAATCATAGACTCCAGGGGAGTATCGAACGAACGACACGCTTGGTTCAGTCTAACAAGTAGAGACTCAGACCCCAGAAAGTACTAAATGAAAGGTACAGCTGGTAAGGTCTAAAACAGTGAAAGACAGACCCTAGACAGTATCAAATGAAAGATACGTCTTGTAAGGTTAAAAACAGTGAAGGACAGACCCCAGACAGTATCAAATGAAAGATACGTCTTGTAAGGTCAAAACAGAGATAACAGACCCCATACAGTATCAAATGAAAGATATGTCTTGTAAGGTCAAAACAGAGATAACAGACCCCAGACAGTACCAAACGACCTTCGGACGGCCATCCGATCCCACCAGACCACATCTCAACGAAGAAAAGGAAATAGGGCAGACGAGCCTTCCTAAGTCTTTCAATCGTTACTTATATGTACCTATATAAGCACAGACATACATCTAACTATGACTGAGTGTGTATCAAGTAGAAGTGATCTTTGTGAAGTAGAAGTGTCTAACAAGTGAAGTATAAGCGGTCGCAAGTGAAGTAGAAGTGTCGAACAAGTATAAGCGTATCACGAAGTAGAGGCGACATTAAGTGAAGCAAGAGCGTATCAAGTATAAGTGAAGTAGAGTTGATATCAAGTATAAGCGAAGTAGAATCATATCTCTAAGTAAAAATGTGAATAAGTATAAACGTCCATCAGGTACAAGTGACTTCAAGTATAAGTGAAAGCATTACAGAGTAGGAGTATAAAATAAGTATAAGCGAAGTAGTCGTATTTAACAAGTAAAGTATACGTCGAAAAAGAGAATCTTTGATGAAAAACCTTTATGTCCAGAGAAAATCACAAATTGTATTCTTTTGTAAAATATGTTTGAAAACCTTAGAAAATCTTTCATAAACCAGTTTTGAATGAATCTTGCTAATACACTCTAAGTAAGAGTTTTGAAACAATTGAAAACCTTTTTGAAAACCATTCTAGTGTCCTACTCGGTAAAACAGTGTACAGTGTGGTAAAATCTGGTGCATGCGGGTTATTCATCACATGTGATAGATATGATAACTGGCATGTTTAACTTGTATCCCCCCCCTATAAAACATGTTAAAACATTTAAAAGGTTCATTCATGGGTATGAACTCACCTGGTGTAAGTAGGTCCGACGAAGGTGCCGTTTGGTCGTTCAGTGTCACGCAAGGACTCGAACACACTCAATGACCTATATAACATATGATAACATATGTTCACATACAATTAGTATATTTAATACTAATTAAACATGTATACGCACTCAAAGGAGCCGAAAACACTTTGGCTAAGTATTTGGGTGTCCCGGGTAGCGTTTAAGGGTGTGTATGGCTAAGGAATGGAGTTTACTCTCCAAGATTAAACCCCCAAAGTTGATTTTTCGGCCCAGGGACATCTCACCATGAGTTTATGGCCGTAAACTCATGGTGATGGGTTCTAGGGTGTTTAATGCTTCTAGCTTGCTCATGGAATTATTCTAAGTACTTTTCATAAAAGGCATGAGTGGGTTTGAGGCTTCTAAGGGCATTTTCTTGGAGTTTACGGCCTAGGGACCACTCCTAAGGGAGTTTACGGCCGTAAACTCTCATCCTTAGAGTTTTGTGAAGTTTAAAGCCCCTAATACCTTGCTAGCAATTTCTAATGAAGTATGATGCTATTTTGGGGGATTAAAACTATCATTTGGATGTGTTTTGGGGAGTTTACGGCCTAGGTACATGCTTGGGTCGTAAACTCCAAGTCACCCCATATTTCCTTGTGTTTAAATGGTCTAAACCCAAAATACTAAGTCCCTAAATTATGTATGAAGCCTAAGGGTGGTTTGGGAGTGTTTTGGAGGCATTTGACATAGTTTAGAGGTGTTTACGGCCTAAGCATGTGCTTGGGCCGTAAACTCTCTTTTATGCCTCAAATCATTGTGTTTTAATGTTTAAACACTCCTAGGTAATCCCCTTAATTTATTTCCAAGCCTATAGGGACAAGTTTGGGTCATTTTGGCCTCATTTTGGGTGTTTAGAATAAGTTAGGGTAAGCGGACTTACAATTTGGAAGCATTTGGTTGCGGATTCGGGGCGAAAACGAGTCTAGAGAGAGAGTATATAGAGAGAGAGAAGGTGGAAAAGCTCCAAATGGAGTTTACCCCCTTTATATATGGGTGGAGTTGGAGCTTATTGATTTTCTACCCGCTATTGCCGTTAAACGGGGCTTTTGGTCGCACCCGATTTAGTGGTCGTAATAATAAAACTTAACATTTTCCAAATAAATGGAAATGTGTGTTATGTGTTTTTATTTCATTTTTCACGACTTAACGGCATATTAAATATAAACAAATGAAATGTTTATTAAATTGACGACCTGAAATTAACGGAACATTTATAAACTGGAATATTCCGTTAACAGTAACGGGGAAGTGTAACGGAACAACTTGGGTTGTCACAGAGCTATTCTTGGTTCAGCCACGTTCTTGGCTAGCTGGTGTCTAGCCCTCATGTCCAGTCCTCGCAAGTTCTTAGTAGCATAAAATATTCAAAAATCCGGGGGTGCAAGGTTTCGAACCCGGGTCTCCCATACTCTCAGCCCACCACCTTACAAACTCATCTAGCAAGCAACTTGTTATATGCGTTCGCGATTTAACTCAAATATTATACTCTCGATCCTAGTTTCGGATTTTTAACACTTTTCACCCAAAAATCAATTTTTTTTTAATTTTAAAATTTCATTTTCTACCCAAAACTTTGGTTCTTAATTTTTTACTATTACTTTTGACTTTTGACCTTAAAAAATTGACTTTGACTTTTAAGATTGACCTTTGACTTTAACCTTTGAATTTATCGTTTAACTTTCAGATTTTTAAATTTAGCTATTCGGTTTGACTTTTCAAGTTTGACTTTTTAAATTTGACTTTTAAGGTTGACTTTTAAGGTTCTAAGCCAAAGGGCAATTTTTTTTAAAACAATGAGTTCCTTAAACATCCCGATCAATGAAGTTTTATGTTCAAAATCTTGTGACTACAATTAAATTACTTCGTGAACAAAATAATTTACTAAAAAGGGAAAATAAGGACTTGAAATATGAAGGCTATACCCTAAAGAAAGGTCAAAAACCCCTAAAAGCACAACTAGAGGACAAAACAATGGACTTCCCAAAACTTCCAGAAGAATATAACAGTAAATGTGAAAATTACAACTATATTAAAAGGGAAATGGCAGAATTAACTGCCGAACTTGATGCATTGAAAGCTAAATATAAAGATGCAGATTTTACCTTTAAGAAATTTGATGTATCAAGTGAGGTAGGTGTGTCCATGATTGAAAAGCAATTAAAATTCAAAGATAACAAATCTAAGGGTCTAGGGTATAATAGTAGTACCACCTCCTTTTGATGACAACTATAACCCACCTCTTGAGACCAACGAGGAAGAAATACCTGCTCAGTATAGCTAAACCCTTGTACCTGCTTCAGTTAAGACTGAATAATCTGGGCAAACTGAGGGTATTAAGATAAAAGATACTAATGATTCTACTTCCTATGTAGGTAAAGTAGTGGAAGATAAGAATAAAGAAAACACTATTGAAAAAACTAATAACTCCTTGAACTCTGAATATGTTGCTTCTAACTCAGTTACTTCTAAACCTACTGCTGGGAAATACAGGCCACCATTTCAAGCTAAACAGAGTGCCTACTGCAAGTGTGCATGTGGGAATAATAAAAAAAAGAAGCAAGAGCACGCCACCAGGGGTAGGAAGAAACAATTCATACATGAAGAAAAAGACGTGTTTTGACTGTGGAACACCTGGCCACATTGGTAAAAACTGTCCTAATCGCGCATACATTCTCTACTACACACAAGGATGGAAGAATGCGCCATGAGGGAGATCCTCTAAAAGAAACCCTTCCAGGTCACAATCGTGCAATGGTGACTGGATGTGACAACCCGAAGTTTACTCCATCGCTGTAACCCGGTTCCGCCCATAAAGTTCGTCTTTTTCGAATCGTTTTTGTTAAAGTTTTAAATTAAGTCATTATTTTTTAGGATTTTATTATGACTTAATTGGTATCCAAACACGTTAATAACTCAAGAAAATATTCCAAATTATCAATTAGAAAAATTGTAGTCTCGACCATATCGGGTAACGGCAACTTAATCGGGTGCGACCAAAAGCCACGTCTAACGTCGGTATCGGGTAGAATTCCACCGTGTCCCGAACTTAGGACCTATTTAAAGCTCAAAAGACTTCATTTGAAGCTTTTACTCTCTCTCTCTAACCTCTCTCCTCAACCAAGTTTAAGGGTCAAAAATCATCAAATTTAAGCTCCAAATCACCAAGGTAACTACCCTAACTCCTAGTATAACATTTTAGGCCTTCAAATTCGAGTTCAAATCATCGAATAGGACCATATTCATGAGTTTACGGCCCTAGAACAGTCCTAGGCCGTGAACTACATAAAATGGGTTTTGGAGCCTAAAAACCCTTCCAATCGACCTTTGGAGCTTAGATATGGCTTAATGGACTGGACTTAGAATGCCTTAAACATAGATTTTGAAGATTAAACTGGAGTTTACTGCCCAAGAGCATGCTTGGGACGTAAACTCATATAAATGGGGTTTTTATGCCCTTAAACCCTTCCAAAATACCATTGAAGCTTAGATATGAACTTTAGAATATTGGATTTGGCCTTGGAACACCTTGAACATCAATTTAGAGGAGTAAACTTGAGTTTACTGCACAATAACATGCTTGGGCCATAAACTCATTATCTTGGGGAATAAACTCCTTCTAATGTGTTAAAATTCCATTTACACACACCATAAGCCTTGGGATAAATTCTAACAGTGACTAAAATCAAGATTTGGACCTTAAAACATATTAAAACACTCTTCCAAGGAGTTCACGACCATGAGGGGGTTCATGGGCCGTAAACTCCTAAATCCATGCTAAAAGTCCCCTAAAAATCCATACAAGGCTTGGGAAAAAATCATTGGAATCACATGTGATTGTTTAAGGACCAAAACTTTAAGGATTGGATGTGAGGGGGAGTTTACGGCCATAAACTCCATGTTTACTGCCGTAAACTCCAATAAATAGTCCCTAAGTGAGTTTTGAACCATTCCAAAGTCAAAAATCCAAGTCGAGCATTTATTCCCGATTGTTATGAAGCCATTTTGCACCCAAAATCACCATCCACGAGTTCACGGCCGTGAAATCATGTGGATGAGGTGTTTAGGGTAGTAAACTCCTTAAGGAGTTTACTCTTGAAGAGTAAACTCCATTCCCTAGTCATACAAATCCTTAAATGCCACCCGGGTCCTTCCAAACACTTGTAATGGAGTGTTTCCGCAACTAGAAGTGTTTGTCCCTAACAAATAAATAATTGAAGTCCTAATTAGATACAAATGTGTATCTTTTCATAATTCATAGGAACCTCGTGCATTTTCAAACCCAGGACTGACGTTTAGAATCCAAACCGAGACATTCCATGATTGGTGAGTTCATACCCCTACCCCTTTTCAATTGTTTTTCAATGTTTTTAGGGGGGAATACAAGCAAATTACAAATGTTTTCAAAACATAACATTGATGTATTTCAATAAATATCTGGCAAATTTATAAACATCTTTACCCCTTATGTATTATGCTGAGCATATGGGATGATTTATCAACTACAACTATATGAATTTCAGTTAAGGAAATAATCTAACTAATCGAATTATATATATATATATATATATATATATATATATATGTATATATATAAAGTTATTAGATAAACTATGTCTGATTTAGTTTATCTCCGTTTCATTTGAAGGTATTGCCAGATAATTTCATTGTATATAACTGTATTCACTGTATTATGTTTCATATCATTTTGTATGTTTGATATCGTATAAGAACCCTGTGAATAATTTAGTACTAGCTTGTGAGTTTCGTCATTACCCTTTGGGTTATCAGTAAATCCTCCCCGGAAGTGTAACCAGAGTCTCCTGGAGGGAGAGCATGGAATTTGTGAATAGATCTATTCGGGACTGACAATCCCACACCTTAACTGCTAGCTACAGTTAGGCGGGCACGCCTGGGGTGAAAAATTCTGGATATCGTCTGACGTCTGACAAGCGTCAAGGAGGTCTCGTTGTCATATCAGCATGGTTACCTGACTCACAATATGTACTCATATAAGTTTATTCATGGTTTCGCTTTGGGTTTGGTTTTGACTTTGATTTGATTTCATATCTACTTTCTATCTATAGCTTCCATATCTAGTACGGTATGATAGTCCCATGATTTTCAGTCTATTGATCTTGTATCCAGTGTGGGATGTTATTCCTATGGTTTTCAGTATGTATATATCTTATATCTAGTACGGGGCGATAGTCCCATGATTTTAATATATATCTTGTATGGGATGGTTATCTCATGGTTTTCAACTTATATCTAGTACGGGATGATAGTCCCATGATTTCAATCTATATCTTGTACGGGATGGTAATCCCATGGTTTTGAATCTATATCTAGTCTGGGATGGTAGTCCCATGGTTTTCAATCTATATCTTGTACGGGATGGTAATCCCATGGTTTTGAATCTATGTCTAGTCCGGCATGTTAGTCCCAGGGTTTTCAAACTACTTTCCAACTATAGTTCATGTATATCAAACTATGTTATATTTAATTTAGGATAGTAATCCCATGATTTTCAATATATAGTTTTATGTATTAAACTATACTCTGTGATATTCAACCGGTCTTGCATTTAAGAAAATATGGGATTTTCCTGGGGTAAAATACAACACATAATCGAATTGGTAACAAGTGATAACTAAACTAACTTTACATAAGAAAATATGGGATTTTCTTGGATAACAAACCTTTTTGGAAAACTAAAGGAAACTGGTACATTTTCAGAAAACAAACACCTTATGAACTCACCAGCTTTATGCTGATTTTCAAACTGCTTGTATTCTCAGGTCCACATTAGACAGGTACCCGGTGATCTCTTTTGGTGAAGACGGAGTGCGTAGAAGACACGTCTTTCTTTCGTTCATATATATATATATATATATATATATATATATATATATATATATATATATATATATATACTATGTATCACACTTGTACGATTCACTTTTGAAACAATGTAAACTTTTATATATGAAATGTAATGGTTGTTTACTTTGCTGGAGCAGCTATGGAGGAATATCATTAGACTTCGGTTTGTTGATAGTGGCTGTTCCAGGCACATGATAGGGAACATCTCTCAACTGTACAACATTTAGAACTTTGTTTGAGAGTATGTGTCTTCTGTGGGAAGGGAAAAAAAGGAAAGGATCACACATGAGGTTTGTGCTTAACGATGTGAAGAATTTTCAGATCTATTCTAAGATAGAAATATGTGTGCTGTTCTCCGACTTTCTGGATGCAAATTCAATCGGCGACTTACGGTTTGAGTTTTGTTCTCGATACTCCAGAGTTTTTCTTAAAATGATTCATTTCAAAGAAAAATTTCTTTTAATTTTGCGCTTTTATTTTATTTCTTCTTGTGCTCAATTTAAGGGGGAGAAATCAAAATACTATATATATATATATATATATATATATATATATATATATATATATATATATATATATATATATATATATATATATATATATATACATAATTTAGAAAAATAAAAAAAATAAAAATAAAAATTTACATTTTGTATTTAACTTTTGTTTTTGGTTAAATTTGTTCATATTTTCTTATATGCACAAATTTAGGGGGAGAATTAAAAAATACAAAATTTAAAAAATTTAAAAAATACAAAAATATTTTCATTTATGTTTTTATTTCTTCTTGTGCTCAATTTAAGGGGGAGAAATCAAAATACTATATATATATATATATATATATATATATAGATATATATATATATATATATATATATATATATATATGTATATATCTATATCTATATCTATATATATATATATATATATATATATATATATATATATAATTTATAAAAATGAAAAAAAAAATTTAGATTTTGTATTTAACTTTTGTTTTTGGTTAAATTTGTTCATATTTTATTATATGCACAAATATAGGGGGAGAATTAAAAAATACAAAATTTTAAAAATTTTAAAAATACAAAAATACTTTCATTTATGTTTTTATTTATTTTTCAGAAAAATCAAAATTCCAAAAATAGTGTTTTTGAGTCTATTTTACTTTTATATTTTATGTTTGTCTTAAAAAATTTCATTTGTCTTGAAAAGTGAATAAAGGAGAAGATGAGACTCAAGGAGTATGTATCGAAATATTCTGAGCTTGGAGAAGAAACCTGAAAATGGGAAAGGAATTGACGGTCTTTTCACTTCACACTACTATCACAAGGAATTGACGAAAAATTCAAATGCAAGTGATAGACTCTTCCGTATTGAGACATATACCAGTCTTAATAGGAGCCTTTACATCAAATGTTAATGGTCAAAGGTCATTTTCACCATGACGAATGTGAAACACCCAACCATTCTTCACCCATATCTAATACTTTCTCCATCAATTCATTTTCAGGTACCGGTACCCCTTGAGGTTCGAGTATAAAACAACTCGGCTGACAGTTGCCAAAAAGTCTGTGTTTATGATCATATATGTCGTTGTCACCATAACTCTAAGTGAAACCCAAAATCTAAAACCATTTAATTCTAAGTTGACGGTGAACATTTTTAATGTTCTACATTTCACCCATTAATTGACGGATAATGGCTCATACCTGGTGTGACATTGTACAAAATCCCAGTTAGGCAGTTTCTTTTTAAGAACTGTCATATCAAAGGAATTGAAAGTCTAAAACTGTACAAATTGTCAGATTGGTCTTGTCAGCTTTCTTTACCTACGAACTGTCACGAAACTAGGACTATTCACCCAATAGGAAAACAGGTATTGTTGAACGTCTCGTCAAGGGCCAAGTTAACTCGTTAACTTGATAACTGTATTGAGATCTATGATCAAGGATATATAGTGGCTAACATCAAAACTAGCCACGAGTAGTTCTTCGATACTCAACAATCGCAGTGCGTTCCTCCGAGTTCACATAGATACTGCGAGAAGTCTTTTCCTGAGCCAAGGATTCATCCTTGGATAACTGTGGTGAGAAGGGTCTTTATGATTCTTTCTGTGATCCACAAGGACTTTTTGGTCTTTTGTTACTTCCAAGGCGCAACGGTGATCATTAAAGAACTTTCAATCAAAGGGACTAGAAGTGAAGATCAGTTTTCAACATTCAATCTTTCAACCCCAAAAGTAAGGTGAAGCTGCACTTGAAGATTATGTGACAAGTTACATTGAAGCCTTCTCAATCAATTTGATGCTATCTTTGTGTAACATCCATAAATTTTACACCAAATTTAAACTTTTCAATCATAAATAAAAACCCAAATAGCATTGTTTAAAAAAATGTTTTCAAATTATTATCCATCAGAGTGTCCCAAAATCATAACATAAGGATGAGGAGCAGTACGGTCACCCCTTCGCCTTTCCATGATCTCCTAAAGTACCTGAAACAATAAACTGAATACTATAAGCCCGAGGGCTTAGTGAGCTACCCCCAAAATACCAATAACACACTGACAATACCATATCAGTAATAATCAATCAATCAACATGCATACTGGGCCAACGGCCTGACTGGACCACCCTACAGGGCCTACAGTCTATCTGGATCTATCCCGAGCCTTCGGCGTGGCTGCTCCGCCATGCGGGCCTACCGTCTCCCCGAACCACTCATAGGGTGTGTTGGCCTACAGCACAAAGCAGGTCAGCCTCAACCTAACCAACAAGCAAATAATATGTGCGTATAACTATCATATACAGGCATATATAAACATCAATCATATTTATCACTAGTCATCAATCATATAATTCTCTCGTAACTAGAGTACGGACCTAGCAGTTCACTAATATACAATTCCCTACGGACCATAAGAGCATAACATGCTGTCTACCCTGATTTCGATCTAACAGATCATGACAACATATAGCATACGATAACAATAACAACTAAAGGGCCGACCTTGGTGCCGTAGACCCTATAGATATAGTGAGGATAACTCACCTCGTAGATGTTGACTCAGAAGGTAAGCTCCAACTCTCGGATCACTTGACAAAGGCTCCACCACCAATGGCACAACATGCTCGTAAGTCTTTAACCTTATAAGGTACTCCATAACCCACTAGTCAACCCATGATCAAAGTCAAAGTCCTTAGTCAAGGTCAACAATCCATGTTGACCTCGACTCGCCGAGTACCCTCGGCTACTCGCCAAGTTCCTTGAAGCACATTCCAACTCGTCGAGTCATTAGGGTGACTCGTCGAGTTCCTTCGACTCTCGGTCAAACTTTATGGCCACTCGTCGAATTCCCTCCTTGCAACTCGACGGATCACCCGCATATATATCCAAGAGAAAACTCATCCGACTCGCAGAGTCGTTCTTCAACTTGTCGAGTCTATGGAAATCATCATCGGACTCGCCGAGTTGTTCATCCAACTCGTCGAGTTCGGTCATCTTCATGTGACTCGCCGAGTCAACCTTGCGACTCAGTGAGTCCATTCAGTCATTTTTCCATACAGACCTATTTTGAGCCATGCAGCGGCTCGAATTCACAGATACAAGCTTCTAGGGCATTCTTATCACGTAAAGTTGAAAACTTTACGTGCATGCATGGCTTTAAATGCTCCAAATGCCAAATCTAAGCTCTTAATGGGGCTTCAGGTCACACCCCCAAACTAAGGATGGCAGAAACATCCGGGGGTGGAGGACTTCATGTATAGTATCATAACCACAATTGCAATAGTAATTTAAGGAAACACAACCAACATATATATAATTAAAAGAGTTACATCATTGTATGAATTACATGTTTCCAAATCAATTACAATATGTTGAAAAAATATGAGATGTTGACACCTTAACGTCCCATCCTCAAAATGCAGTTGGTTACCTGATTAGTGATTTCCTAAGAATACAAGTTGTTTAAAAAGGTGTCAACACAAATGTTGGTGAGTTCATAAGCTTTTGTTTTAACTTGATAAAAGCCTTTTTCTTGTAAATGTCATGTTTGTTGAAGAAAAATCTGATATTTTCTTTAAAATGTGTCATGTAGTCTTATATCTAAAGACCGAAATGTGTAAGTAATCATTCTTACTTATAGGAAATAATTTAAGTTTAAATCGACATAAACGCGTTTGAATTCAATGAAATTCCCGTAAATTCCTATGTTTGTTAATACTTTATGTGAGATTATTATAACTATGCTACGACCTAGTTGCCCTGAAACGCTGTTCTTTAGGCGTCGGAAATGTTATGACATTTGTCACCCTAGACCTGACAATCTAACTGTTGCATGCAGTTAAGGTGTGAGTTTGTCAAACCCAATATAGATCTATATACAACTATCACGTTCTCCCTCCAGGTGACTATGGTTACAATACAGGGCTTATTGGTAAATGTGAAGCGAATGTCTCAGAAAGTCAGTAATGAATTTACGTGTAATGTAATGAAAAACCCTTTTTGTATAAATGTACCCTTTTTGTATGAGTGTGTCTTGTAATTTATCATAAACTATACCGATTATAGTTTATCAAAACAAAGGTAGTAGTGGTAATGTACGTAAACTATATTTAACATAGTTTATTCAAATGCTTGTATGAAATGGATGTACTTTGATTATAACAATTTGTTATCTTTTATATATGTATCAAAATCCATTTATTAACTGATGCATGTCTATATACTAAGAAAAAATGTCATTTATTTGCAATGACATATATTCACATAAAGATGTAAACCTTGCTCGACATGTTACAAGGCAAAATGAAATTGTTAGCATTTTCCTATTATTAATAGATTCCATTACTGTTTTTAGAAAATGTATAGAAAATTCATAACAGGTCCAAATCAGAATCCGTAAATTCTAGGAGTTAGGAAAATAAGTCTATTTTGTTAATAAATTTTCCTTTGATTTTTAGTGACTTCCAACTTAGGTGAAGACGTCCATCAACACAGATTGGTCGAGATTGGTTCTTGAAATGATAGGCAGTTTTGTAAAAATCACCATAAATTGTAGAAAAATCGTATGAAAATGTGCAAGTAGCCCGTTCAAATATAAGAAGTTGAACTACTTCCACCTTGTAAATATTTGAAAACTAAAATGTTTTAGTTGACTAAAAGAGTCCTTGAATGGAGTCCAACTTTTTTGATGAAAGCTGTTAGAAGCATTTAGTTGTGTTCCTGGTGATTTAACTTGTATCCCCCCCTTAAAACATAAGAAAATATGAAAATGTAGGGGTATGAACTCACCTTAAATCATTTCAGTAGATGAGTGTTGGAGTTGAGAAGTGTTCAACTCAAGAACACTTGAAGATGCGTAGAAGATTTTCGAGAATCTAACACCTAAGTGATGGAATTTGTGTGAGAAACCCCTGATTTGAGTAGAATGTGTGACAACCCGATATTTCGAAATAATGTAATGTAACACCAGTCAAATTTAGGTCAAAATATAACTTTCCTAAAATCTTATTTGGGTTAAATAAAGTGGTAGGAATCGTATCAAGGTTTTCATACATGTAAAGAACACAAAAATCCGAGTTATAACGAGGAAGTTATGACCATTCTAAGATTTCCGACAAAACCGGAAACACCGATTAAACGAAAAACGCGAAGTTTCCATACAATTGTTTTTAGCCTTAAGTATCTAAATGAAATTTGTAGATAACATTAAACCGTGAGCGTACATAAAAAGAACGTCCAAATCTGACTTCGTATGAGGAAGTTATGATTTTTCCAAGATCCGGATATAGCAGTAGAAAGCTAAAAACTCGAAATAGATCTCGAGAGACTTTTGACCAAAAAAACCTAAATGAAAATCGAAGGTCTCAAAAATAGTAGCACAACGGCGAAAAGTCTGACGAAAACGGACATCGGATGAAGAAGTTATGGAATTTTAACGGACTTTTCGTGTCCCGGCCCGTTAAAAATAAATAATTAAATATAAATTCAAAATTTGCCGATCAAGTCTAAACGAGAGTTGTAGATCATATTTTTAGCTACGCGTGCATATAAAGAACGTCGAAAACGGAGCTCGTATGCGAAAGTTACGGATTTTACAAGTTTAGGGTCCAAAATCCGAGGCTGTCAGGCCCCCACGACGTGGCACAGCTTGGCCGCGACCCGGCAAGTGACTGAGGGCGTCCAATCAATGGAAGAGGATAAGGCTTGCTCCCCACGACGTGGCCAACCTTAGCCACCACGTGGCACACCAGAAATGCCCCTATAAATAGAACTCTTGGGATGCCGGGTTTAGGTGCTCCATTCTTCCATCTCTCGTGCTGAAACTCTGCGGTTAAGCTCCCGAAGCCCTTGTTTTCATCTTCAAGTCCCGAAGGAAGGTTTTGTGTTCCCTAGATTCCCGAGATTCCTGAGAGTCCCGAGATTTTCCTACGTTTTCAACTCTTCCTGTCGAAGTTCTGCTCGATTCTTCTCTCGACTACTTCAAATCAACCACTTCAATCAAGTGAGTTCATACCCCTATAATCTACACTTTCAAAAGCTTTATAAATGCTTTTTATACACTTTTAAAGGGGGGGGGGGGAATACAAGTAAACACACGTTATCCCCGTGTGAAAGACATAAATCTTTGTTATACTTTTTGGTTATGAAATCAATCACATGTGATTTATAACTAACATACAATTGGACTTACTACACTTTTAGCTGTTTAACCAAACAGAGTACTTCAAATAGCTTTCTCAACCGTTTTTAAATGTTAAAACACTTTTAGAAACTATCTTACAAACTATATGTTTCCTTTTGAATATGTTATAGTTGTGTTTCAAACAAAGGTTTTCTCACACTTAAATTGTCTTGTCAAACGGTTTTCGAATCGATTTATAAACTGACATCAAGTCATAAATTCTTATTTATTAAACTTTTCAAAGGCTTTACAAAACTTCTTTTATGCTTTTATATTATAAATTGCATGCCTCTATTTGTGTAGTTATATAAGAAATATTTAAAAGACTTAGGAAGGCTATTCACCCTGTTTCCTTTTCCTCGATTTGGATGTGGTCTGGTGGGATATCGGGTACTCGTCCGAAGGTCGTTTAAATATTAGTTATATATCATGTGTACATATATAGTCATAAATGTTCCATCATTTAATTCAGCGCCGACACTCTTGGGTAGCAAGGGTGTATAAACCTACTTGGACACTCATCAATTACATTCTAGTAAACTATTATAGGAATAGTTTAGGAGATATAAAACATTATTCCTGTTACAAGGAATCACACAAGAGTCAGTTCATTCATGAGTCTATACCAACGTTTTATTTAGAAGTATGTATTTTCTTAACAAGGATAATTTTTTCATACAAAGAGGCATTTCGTTATATTACTCGTGAACTTCTTGTTAGCAAACATGTGTGACAATGGCTTTGTTAGTACCAAAACGAAAGTCCCCACCTATAACCAGAGTCTCTTGGAGGGAGAGCGTGACAAGTGTGTATAGATCTATACGGGGCTGACGACTCCGCACCTTGACTGTTAGCTACAGTTCCCGGGGTGACAAATGTCAACATAGGTACCGCGTCTAGTATGGTTATGAGGAACTTACAACACGCGGAAACAACAACTCTTGTACGTAGTAATATACATTTAACTCAATCATGCTCAGGGGGTAATAACTACACCATGGGATATTATTGGCATGTTCACAATTCGGGATAAACACCCTTTTAACCAGTTTTACTTAAACAAAAGACTCACAGGAAGTATTAAAAATATATTGGTTTACAGAGTCATCAAGTGCCTTGGCGATTTTATACATACATAAACTTATTATTTAGGCATGGAAAACATCATTGTGTTATAGTTTTGCAACTTTTAAACTACCACGCACTTATGGATAAATGTTGGACTTTTAGAAAAAATATTCAAAACGGTCAGGTCTTGGTAGAAGACTACTTTCAAAAACATTCAGGTCTTGGTAAAAGACTACTTACAAAACATTCAGGTCTTGGTAGAAGACTACTTTCAAAACATTTAGGTCTTGGTAGAAGACTACTTACAAAACATTCAGGTCTTGGTAGAAGACTACTTTCAAAACATTCAGGTCTTGATAGAAGACTAGTTACAAAACATTCAGGTCTTGGTAGAAGACTACTTTCAAAACATTCAGGTCTTGGTAGAAGACTACTTACAAAACATTTAGGTCTTAGTAGAAGACTACTTTCAAAACATTCAGGTCTTGATAGAAGACTACTTACAAAACATTTAGGTCTTGGTAGAAGACTACTTTCAAAACATTCAGGTCTTGGTAGAAGACTACTTTTTATACTAGTAGGAAATATGGGATTTTCTAGGGTTTTCATACTTATACTAAATGTTTCATCAAACATTCACCAGTCTTTCATAACAACTTTTCAGAGCAATAACATTAAAATACTTATGAATTCACCAGCTTTATTGCTGATACTCGCTTTCAAAATAACTTTTATTCTCAGGTTACAAATAGACAGGTGCCGATGCAAGGTTTAGAGAAGACGGAGCAGTCAAGACTCGTCTTTTATTTTGATTAGTTATCATGTTGTCTTGTACTATGAAAGAACTCACTTGTAATAAAAATTATACTATTAATGCAATGGATGATGTTGTTGCTTGTTTACTACTTTACATTTGTTGTGATACCTACATAACGTCCTCCGCCCCAGAACGTTTCCGCCGTTCTCGGTTTTTGGGGTGTGACAGATTGGTATCAGAGCATTGTTTATAGTGAATTGAGTATATCAACCCATAAAAGATATACTAACTATAAATACAATGGGATTAAAATACTCTGACCAAGAGTTCATACTTTTAAATAATAAAATATTTAATTAAGTATACGTGCCTGCATTCATACTAAAATCAGTGTCACAACGACAAGAACAAAAGTATTACGATTGTTGAATATCACAAGTAAGCTCGGGGATGTATAGTCAGTCTTGGGAGTGGCATAGCCTGATCAAGTATGCTGGTCCGAGGAGTGATTATCATATGCCCAAGAATGGTTGTGATATGGCAATAAGTCTAAAAACTTACCAACATTACCACAATCAGAACATTATAACAGAACCTAAGTCCAAAATACCATAGGGGTGTTTTGGGTTACCATAATTACTTACTTGAGAACTAAAAAGGATCTTCATTTACTAAGTTGATAGTTGCTAAGTGGATACACTAAGGCTATATGTAACTAGGATGTTATAGACTTAGAATCAGTGAAATTTTTGCTTTACCCCTATTCCTTGTGAATTTGGAGTTAAGGTCTCTTATTCGAAAGCCTATCATGTGTTGATTACATATGACTGGTATGCACTTTACAAATAGCAATGTAACTAATGACGATTTTCTAATAATTATCTAGATAGCTCGTCTAATAATTATTTCCTTACCCCAATTCTTGCATAGATAACATGGCTGGACTCCATCCCCACGGCAACCCGTACTTTACGAACGAAATCATTGTTGGATGGTTTGGAGAAGGACCAGAGAATGATCATCCAATCCCTTTGAATGATCACCATGCTGAAAACCTTTCGGATGTTGATAACTCCGAACCCGAGGTTGAGAACCTACCTCCGGTAGCTCCATTTCCAAATCCTAACCCTCGCCCCGCTTTCCATGGCCCGACGCCTCCTTGGGTAGAATGCTTGGAAACATGGAGCGAAGAGCAAGATCAACCTATGTCGTTTAATGGAGACCGAAGCTTCTACAACGTAAATGAAGGGAGCTCAGCAGACAGAGTTCTACAAATCCTAATCCGTAGAGTTGCCCGAAATGAAATTCAGGGCATGACGGCTCTCCAATGTATCAAAGAGGTTAATACCAATGCAAGAATGCATACCATTCGCACCAATCGCCTTGATCACAAGTGAGAGATCTGATAGAAGCCATGGGACCCTGCTGCAAGCACTAGTTGAAACCCGAGCCGAAGTCATAGAGCTCCAAGTACGCCAGAGGGTGTACGACAGATACCTGCTTGATATGGAATTCCAGCTAACCTAACTAAGGGTTCACCATAGGGGTGACCGTCGCCAGTAGGAGATACCTTACTTACTTCTTTGTTTTAAAGAACCGTGTTCCTGTCTACGTTCTGTGTAGTACTTTCTATGTAACTACCTTGTACTGTAAGTACTTTTAGATAAGTCTTTATGCTATCAAAGACTTTTCTACTCTGAATATGATGTAAGACCTACAACAAGGTCAATTTCCCCAAACCAATTAAATCTTAAACATCAATGATATCGACAGTCGTCTAACTTCCGTACCAATCTTTGTTCAAATGCTTTCATTGGAGTCTATCTGAAACCCCATCTAGTCAAGTTATTGGACTATGGTAATTTAACTCCGGAATCATTTCCAAGTTTCTCTCAAAGGTTGGATCATGTTATCCACCAACCAATAATACCCTGGTTTGGAAGATAAGCATTTTGAGACCATTCTATTAATTTCTTCTAATCTTTACTAGGACTGCATCATAGGGATGTAGGTCACACCTTCGTAAACATACTCCTATGCTGTACTGGGACTGCATCATAGGGATGTAGGTCAAACCTTCGAGAACATACTTCTATTCTTTACATGAACGATCGAACTACGTCTAGGTTCAACCATACTCGCTCACAAATTCATTTTTATTTCAGTGTAACAGAATCATGTCGCTGAAGAAAAACGATCAACCCATCTACCAAACACCAACTCTTCAGATTGATGCAGCTACCTTTCAAGCTGCAGTCTCGGTTGCCATGTCAGCTGTTCTGACCCACCTTAACGCTAACAACGCGAATGTTAGCGAGATTGTTAACAATAATTCCAATCCAAGTAACGGTCAAGTACCTCAATGAGCAACAAACTACCACGATACCGCAAATCCCAAGCCCAAGAATAACAAACGAAAGTTTCGGGCTAAGGCTGAAGGCAAATCACCCAAAGGGGCGAGCAAAAGACAACAACCTGTGGGAACCTTCGCAGCTAGGACTTCTGTACCTCCTACTACCATCTCTTCTAGTATCCCAGTTATCCCTAACCCGGCCAGACAGTATGCTGGCAATCTCCCAAAGTGCAACAAATGTAACTATCACCATCATGGACCTTGTCGGAAAATGCAGTGCTTAAAATGCAATAAAAAGGGACACATCGTCCGTTACTGCAAGACTCGGATCCAACACATTACTTCAACCACCAATGTTGAAATCTCTCGAATATGCCATCTATGTGGCGCAATGGGACACTTCAAGAGGGACTGTCCAACTAAGGAGAACGACGGTGAATCCGGAGGAGTTTGACCTCATAATGGAAAGAGACAACGAAGGACCCTACTATAGTATAGGTTCACTTCCAATCGTCAGTATTATGTATGTTTTTAAAACATGTTTAGAATTTGTGCAACTCGATTCTTATCTCTTGCGAGATCCCGTCAGTTAAGGGACCCTCGTGCTACGTATACTTGCCTTTTATAGTATACTTTGTTCGCAACATTATTCCTGTAGTTACTCTAAAGTACTGTAACTCTGTTAAAAAAAAGTTGGACTGTTGTGTTTTGTCTGTAACGCCTTTATGATCAAATCTAGTGCCTTTATTTCCAAATGATTCCGATTTCGTCATATGATCAGAGTCTATTTGATCCTCACAATACCAGTTTTGTGCGTAAATATCTTTCTCCGAAATCATCTTTCTAACGAAACTATCACTTCAGAACTCTGAAGTACGCATGCGTAGAGTACGTCATATATCTTACCTTTTCCAAAGAAACCTCAGCAAACCTCCCCGAAGTACCACTCGTGCAGTACATCAAGTTCAATCCAAAGACCCATAGTTTCAATCTTAATTATATACGACTCGTGTACCCGAGAGACTGTGATTGAGGAACCTGGTATGGGTTCTACTATGAACTTCATGACGGAGACTGCCCAAGACTTCGAGTGATCAAGCTTCCGTGAGAATAAACTTAGAAATACCTATCCTTTTCCCTAATTCAAGAGTAGTCATACTTTTTTTAGATCTTCACGACATCTAATCCACCCCCAAGGGTTGGACATCATAATCAGTAGGAGTTGGTTAAGTCTACATCGAGCCGACATCAGGTGCTTTGATTAAGCAGTTCATCCTAACCTCCCTAAACAACGAAGCTCTAGTTATTTACAGTGACGAACCAAGTACGAACCCTCTCATCATTTCGGGTATGCAAGCTCAGAAATGCTTATGAAAGGAATATCATGCATTCCTTGTACGCATCGTTGATACGAGCCAAGAAGTGAAGGACATTCAGAACATCCCAAAAGTACGCGACTTTCCCAACACCTTTCCAGAAGAACTACCGGGATTACCACCACAACGTCAAGTCGAATTCAGAATCGACTTAGTTCCAAGGGCTACCCCAGTAGCCAAATCACCTTATCATCTAGCTCCAACTGATATGCAAGAACTTCCTAGCGAGCTTAACAAACTCCTCAGAAGGGGATTCTTTAGGCCAAGTTTCTCACTTGGAGGAGCACCGGACTTGTCTGTAAACAAGAAAGAGTGTTCCAAACGCTAAAGTAAGCCTGATGCATCGCACCAATATTATCCTTCCCAAAAGGAATAGAATATTTCGTGGTGTAATGCAATGCATCCAACCAAGGGCTTGGTTGTATTCTTAAGCAAGAGGAAAGGTCACTACCTATACCTCAAGACAGCTTAAGGCACAGGAAGTGAACTATTCAACACGTGATCTTGAGTCATGAGTAGCGGTAATTACTCTGAAGATCTGGAGACACTACTTGTAGGGTACAAGGTGTAATACACTCACATACCACAAAAACACTCAACATACATTCGACCAAGAAGAGTTATCATACCAGCGAAGTCAAACAAAAGAAGCAAAGTAGTATCCCGATAGTGAAAGGTTCGCTGGAATGCCAAGCGAGAACCTATGTTCACTTAAGAACACGAGAAGCAAATAAAACTTCAATCCGTAACATAATTATTAAGTCTTGCTTAAACTCTAATTTCGGGACGAAATTCCCTCTAACGGGGGGATGATGTGACAACCCGATATTTCGAGACAATGTAATGTAACACCAGTCAAATTTAGGTCAAAATATAACTTTCCTAAAATCTTATTTGGGTTAAATAAAGTGGTAGGAATCGTATCAAGGTTTTCATACATATAAAGAACACACAAATCCGAGTTATAACGAGGAATTTAAGATCACTCTAAGATTTCCGACAAAACCGGCAACACCGATTAAACGAAAAACGCGAAGTCTCCATACAATAGTTTTTAGCCTTAAGTATCTAAATGAAAGTTGTAGATAACATTAAACCGTGAGCGTACGTAAAAAGAACGTCCAAATCTGACTTCGTATGAGGAAATTATGATATTTCCAAGATCCGGATATAGCAGTAGACAGCTAAAAACTCGAAATAGAGCTCGAGAGACTTTTTACCAAAACAGCCTAAATGAGAATCGAAGGTCTCAAAAATAGTAGCACTACGGCGAAAAGTATGACGAAAACGGACATCGGATGAAGATGTTATGGAATTTTAACGGACTTTTCGTGTCCCGGCCCGTTAAAAATAAATAATTAAAAATAAATTCAAAATTTGCCGATGAATTCTAAACGAGAGTTGTAGATCATATTTTTAGCTACGTGTGCATATAAAGAACGTCGAAAACGGAGCTCGTATACGAAAGTTACGGATTTTACAAGTTCAGGGTCCAAAATCCGAGGCTGTCAGGCCCCCACGACGTGGCACAGCTTGGCCGCGACCCGGCAAGTGACTGAGGGCGTCCAATCAATGGAAGAGGATAAGGATTGCTCCCCACGACGTGGCCAACCTTAGCCATGACATGGCACACCAGAAATGCCCCTATAAATAGAACTCTTGGGGTGTCGGGTTTAGGTGCTCCATTCTTCCATCTCTCGTGCTGAAACTCTGCGGTTAAGCTCCCGAAGCCCCGATTTTCACCTTCAAGTCCCGAAGGAAGTTTTTGTGTTCCCGAGATTCCCGAGATTCCCGATAGTCCCGAGATTTTCCCGCGTTTTCAACTCTTCCTGTCGAAGTTCTGCTCGATTCTTCTCTCGACTACTTCAAATCAACCACTTCAATCAAGTGAGTTCATACCCCTATAATCTACACTTTCAAAAGCTTTATAAATGCTTTTTATACACTTTTAAGGGGGGGAATACAAGTAAACACACGGTTATCCCCGTGTGAAAGACATAAATCTTTGTTATACTTTTTGCTTATGAAATGAATCACATGTGATTTATAACTAACATACAATTGGACTTACTACACTTTTAGCTGTTTAACCAAACAGAGTACTTCAAATAGCTTTCTCAAACGTTTTTAAATGTTAAAACACTTTTAGAAACTATCTTACAAACTATATGTTTCCTTTTGAATCTGTTATAGTTGTGTTTCAAACAAAGGTTTTCTCACACTTAAACTGTCTTGTCAAACGGTTTTCGAATCGATTTATAAACTGACATCAAGTCATAAATTCTTACTTATTAAACTTTTCAAAGGCTTTACAAAACTTCTTTTATGCTTTTATATTATAAATTGCATGCCTCTATTTGTATAGTTATATAAGAAATATTTAAAAGACATAGGAAGGCTATTCACCCTGTTTCCTTTTCCTCGATTTGGATGTGGTCTGGTGGGATATCGGGTACTCGTCCGAAGGTCGTTTAAATATTAGTTATATATCATGTGTACATATATAGTCATAAATGTTCCATCAGTTAATTCAGTGCCGACACTCTTGGGTAGCATGGGTGTATAAACCTACTTGGACACTCATCAATTACATTCTAGTAAACTATTATAGGAATAGTTTAGGAGATATAAAACATTATTCCTGTTACAAGGAATCACACAAGAGTCAGTTCATTCATGAGTCTATACCAACGTTTTATTTAGAAGTATGTATTTTCTTAACAAGGATAATCTTTTCATACAAAGAGGCATTTCGTTATATTACTCGTGAACTTGTTGTTAGCAAACATGGGAGACAATGGCTTTGTTAGTACCAAAACGAAAGTCCCCACCTATAACCAGAGTCTCTTGGAGGGAGAGCGTGACAAGTGTGTATAGATCTATACGGGGCTGACGACTCCGCACCCTGACTGTTAGCTACAGTTCTCGGGGTGACAAATGTCAACATAGGTACCGCGTCTAGTATGGTTATGAGGAACTTACAACACGCAGAAACAACAACTCTTGTACGTAGTAATATACATTTAACTCAATCATGCTCAGGGGGTAATAACTACACCATGGGATATTATTGGCATGTTCACAATTCGGGATAAACACCCTTTTAACCAGTTTTACTTAAACAAAAGACTCACAGGAAGTATTAAAAATATATTGGTTTATAGAGTCATCAAGTGGCTTGGCGATTTTATACATACATAAACTTATTATTTAGGCATGAAAAAGATCATTGTGTTATAGTTTTGGAACTTTTAAACTACCACGCACTTATGGATAAATGTTGGACTTTTAGAAACAAATATTCAAAAACGGTCAGGTCTTGGTAGAAGACTACTTTCAAAAACATTCAGGTCTTGGTAGCAGACTACTTACAAAACATTTAGGTCTTGGTAGAAGACTACTTACAAAACATTCAGGTCTTGGTAGAAGACTACTTTCAAAACATTCAGGTCTTGATAGAAGACTAGTTACAAAACATTCAGGTCTTGGTAGAAGACTACTTTCAAAACATTCAGGTCTTGGTAGAAGATTACTTACAAAACATTCAGGTCTTAGTAGAAGACTACTTTCACAACATTCAGGTCTTGATAGAAGACTACTTACAAAACATTCAGGTCTTGGTAGAAGACTACTTTCAAAACATTCAGGCCTTGGTAGAAGACTACTTTTTATACTAGTAGGAAATATGGGATTTTCTAGGGTTTTCATACTTATACTAAATGTTTCATCAAACATTCACCAGTCTTTCATAACAACTTTTCAAAGCAATAACATTAAAATACTTATGAATTCACCAGCTTTATTGCTGATACTCGCTTTCAAAATAACTTGTATTCTCAGGTTACAAATAGACAGGTGCCGATGCAAGGTTTAGAGAAGACGGAGCAGTCAAGACTCGTATTTTATTTTGATTAGTTATCATGTTGTCTTGTACTATGAAAGAACACACTTGTAATAAAAATTATACTATTAATGCAATGGATGATGTTGTTGCTTGTTTACTACTTTACATTTGTTGCGATACCTACATAACGTGCTCCGCCCCAGAACGTTTCCGCCGTTCTCGGTTTTTGGGGTGTGACAGAATGAAGTTTAATAATCACAAGGAGGATGAATTATACTTACCAAGAGTGTAAGAAAGCTTGATGATCAGCCTTGGAATCTCGAAATTGATGGAGAAAGTTAGAGAGAAAAGTTGAGTTTGATCTTTGGTGAAATTAGAGCAAGTGAGTGAGAATGAGGAGAGAGAATGAGTGTCCAGCTCTAAGAACGTGGGAATAACTTGTGAGAGAGGTAAAAAGTATAAGGAAGTGACAAGGTATGGTGGGGAGGTGTGTGGGTTGGTCATGGAGTGGGTATAGGTGGTTGCTTGTGTCATAAAACAAAGAAAGGTCAACACTCCACCTCTTGTACTTCACCCACTCTTATTGGATACGATTTATCCCCAAAAACGTGATTAATTAATAAATATGGGGCCTTATATATTAAAATGAAGTTTTGAGTGAAAATCACACGTTAAAACGATGAAAAACGAGCTTAAAATGAAGTCATAGTCGAAAACCGGGCTATTTTGATCTTCCTGCGAGGCTTCTCGCATGAGGGACCGAAGGTGCGAGGGTTCGGTCCCTCTTGATTCGGGTCCGAGAGTGTGCAAGCGAAATGGGGCGAAGTTGATCCGGACCGAAATGGAACGAAGGAGAAATGGACCGAAGGCTTCGGGTTCGGTTCTTGTGCGAGGTTCGGGCCCGAGAGCACCCCTTCGAGTTCGGTCCTCCTGGTTTCGGTCCAGCAGCCTTTGGGTTCGGTCCAAGAGGGTGCGGTCCCTAAGAGGACTTTTGGCCCTATGAGGCTTTGGTCCTATAAAGGGGGTTTCATGTCTTTTTGGGTATTTTACCCGTTCTAACCCAATTTTAAGCGATTTTTGACCCAGTTAAGGGTCGGGATGACCCGAATGATTACGATAAGTTACGGAAACTTTTCAGAGAGATTTGGGAGAGATTTCACATACTTGGAGAGATTTGAGAGAGGTTTCGTTTGTGACATTTTTGAGTGTCCGGCTTTGCAATGCAAGGTCCGTAAACCCCATTAAGCCATGTTTTAGTGTCCTACACACTCCCGATGAGTGTGTAATAGTGTTATATCGCTTTGGTTCATTGTTTAGCACTATCACGACTAAGGAAAATTAAACACACGAATTTTCCAATTGATGTTTTCTCATCAAAATAGCGAGTTGTTTAGTAATTACACAATGTAAACCCTAATATACAAGGGCTAAATGAGTCGTCCGGTTTGACTTGATGACTTTGTTTGACTTTGACTTAACCCGAAATTGACAATTGTCACATCATCCCCCGTTAGAGGGAATTTCGTCCCGAAATTTAAGTTTTGGCTGGGACTTCAAGAGTTTGGGAAGAGATGCGGGTATTTTTGTTTCACTTGATCTTCGCGTTCCCAGGTGAACTTGGGTCCTCGTTTCGTGTTCTAACGAACCTTCACTATCGGATTACGACTTTGTTTTGTTCGCTTGATCTCTCGATCCATGATTTCGATTAGTTCCTCCACGAAATGGAGACTCTCATTTACTTCAATTTCATCGAGGGGTAGCACGAGAGTCTCGTCAGATACGCACTTTTTCAAGTTGGATATGTGGAAGGTAGGGTGTACGTTATTAAGTTCTTGTGGTAGTCGGAGTTGGTATGCCACGGGACCAATCCTGGCAAGGATTTCAAACGGTCTGAGGTACCTTTGGTTTAGTTTCCCACGTTTACCAAAAAATATCATTCCTTTCGAAGGGGAAACTTTCAGTATTACCCGATCTCCGACCTGGAATTCCAAGGGTTTGCGTCGTTTATCCGCATAATTCTTTTTCCGATCTCAGGATGCTTTCAGTCTTTCCCGTATTTGAACAATCTTTTCTGTGGTCTCCCTTATGATTTCAGGACCAGTGAGGGTGCTATTAGGGACTTGCCCCCTAGCTAGCTGAGTGTCCCCCATTCTGCCCAACACAGGGGTGATCGGCACTTGCGACCATAAAGAGCTTCGAATGGGGAGACTTTGATGCTGGTGTGATAGTTGTTATTGTGGGAGAATTCAATAAGCAGTAAATGGGTATCCCATGCCTTACCAAAGTCTATCACACAGGCTCTCAACATATCTTCTAATGTCTGTATGGTTTGTTCGCTCTGCCCGTCGGTTTGTGGATGGTAGGTCGTACTCATGTCTAGCCTAGTTCCCATAGATTTCTGTAGGGACTGCCAAAATCGTGAGGTGAATCTACTATCTTGGTCGGAGATAATGGATATTGGTACACCATGCAGTCACATAATCTCCTTGATGTACGTCCTGGTTAACTTCTCCATCTTGTCGATTTCCTTTATTGGTAGGAAGTGTGTAGACTTGGTCAATCTGTCTACGATTACCCATATAGTGTGAAGCCTACCCGATGTCTTAGGTAGTTTGGTTATGAATTCCATGGTTATACATTCCCACTTCCACTCAGGTATATCCAGCTGTTGTAGTAGTCCTGATGGCTTCTGGAATTCTACATTGACCTTGGCGCATGTCAGACACTTGCCCACATAGGTAGCGATCTTAGCTTTCATGTTCGGCCACCAGTACAACTTCTTGAGGTCTAGATACATCTTATCCGAACCTGGATGGAAGGAATATCGTGTGTTGTGTGCTTCGTTCATGACAACGTCTCGAAACCCACCGAACTTCGGTGTCCAGATCTGGTTCATGAGGTAGCGAGCTCCGTCCTCCTTGACTTCTAGGTTTTTATCCATCCCTCTCAATGCCTCACCTGTCACGTTTTCTAGTTTCAAGGCTTCAAGTTGAGCTTCCCTGATTTGTGTGAACAGGTGTGAATGGATCGTCATTGTCAATGACTTCACCCGGCGTCCCGAATATTCCTTTCTGCTTAGGGCATCAGCTACAACATTGGCCTTACTCGCATGTTGAGCTCTTTTTGATTGAGGATATGCTAACGACTTTTGTGATCGGTGAAGATGGTGCACTTTGTGCCGTAGAGGTAGTGTCTCTAGATCTTTAAGGCGAACACTACTGCTCCCAATTCGAGGTCGTGGGTAGTATAATTAACTTCATGGGTCTTAAGTTTCCTTTACGCTTAAGTGATAACCTTCCCTCTCTGCATGAGCACGCATCTGAGACCTTGATTTGAAGCATCTCAATACACCACGAAGTCATCAGTTCCTTCTGGAAGAGACAAGATCGGCGTGCTGCATAGGGCTTGTTTTAACGTTTGGAAGGCGGCTTGTTGTTTATCTTCCTACTTGAACACCACACCTTTCTTTGTCAGAGTGGTAAGGGGTTTAGCAATCTTGGAGAAGTTCTGTATGAACCTTCGGTAGTAGCCTGCAAGTCCTAAAAATTGTCGGATTTCTGTTGGCGTTATAGGTGCTGACTAGTTTTCGATCGCCTTGATTTTTGAGGGATCCACGTGTATCCCTTTCTTGCTAACCATGTGACCAAGGAATCCCACTTGTAGAGGTTATGAATTGTAAAAGTTGAAATGTTTGTTTCTTTAGTTTCACATTTTTAGTTATTTTACTAAGTCAGTTTTATGCGAAGCGTATTGTAATAGACTTAGTATATTTTTTGTACACTCAGGTTTCCAATAAATAGGGATTGAGTATAGAAGTAGAAAGCACTTTTAAAAACTCGAGTATTCTTTCTGCTTAAAGCATTGTAATCAGTCTTCATCAATATAAGATCTGACTAATATTTACTCATTGTGTTCTTACTTTTATATCATTCAATCATAATTGCTTTCATATTCTCGATAACAGTTCTCATCAATTGGTATCAGAGCAGGATTCAAACTGCATCGATCTGATTTTCGTGTTAGAATCATTTGCTTTTTGAGTAGTAAATTTACTCAAAATTTTCAACGCATTTTGGTTTTGAAAATCAAATTTGATCTTCAGATTTGAATTGATTCTACCTTTGAATTGTTCAATCGAGTGATCGATTAGCGATTTGTGATCATTTTATTTGATAAATTCTCAAATTCATCAAGTTTTTCAAGCATTCTGAAAATTTCCGTGTTCATCAATGGCGAACTTCAACATGAATATAATGACTTCTTTCTCTCAGTTGCTTGGTTCCTCAACCAAAATTCCGATGTTAATCCCTGAATACTATGATCAGTGGGATGATAGAATGGAGGATTACTTAAATGGAATTGATGAAGAACTTTGGAATTGTATCAATGGAGCAGTGCAAGCTCCTGCTAATGTTCAAGCAATTGGACCATCTACTACTTCTACTGAAGTTGTTGAACAACAAAACCGTTTGAAGAAGAATTAAAAGAGATGCCTGAGGGAACTAAGAGGTGCTCTACCTACTGTGGTTTACAATTACATTCGTAGTTGTAAAATAGTCAAGGAGATCTGGAACACTCTAAAAGAGAAGTATCAAGGTAGCGAAAAAACAAAGATCAACTCTGTGGAGCAATGTCTTGTTGAACTCAAGGAATGAAGACAAAAGGATTCTGAAACTCTTGAAAGTTACTATGATCGTATGAATGAGCTTGTGTATCGCTGCAATAGGTATGGAATCACTAGGTTTCTTATGAAGTTCAATTTAACATTCATCATGGGTCTTCTCAAGGAATGGCGAAGTGTGAGTATGATGATTAAGAATCAACAGAGTTTTGATACAACCAGCTTGAATGATCTCTACAATCATCTGAAAACACATGAAAGTGAAGTTTCAGAAATGTATGAAGAATCAAAACAAAGTATAGGAGGACCTTTGGCTCTTGTTTCAAAGGTATTAGAAGTCGAAATTAATGAAACAGATGGTTCATACAATGAAGTCTTCTTAATGAACTTAGATGATGAAGCTGTAGCATTCTACTCAAACAACAGAGTTAAGAAATTTTTCAAAAAACCTTTTAATCCAAAAGGAAAGGCAAATGATGCGAAGAGTGGAGTCTCAAAAGCTGGAGGAGAGGAGAAGAAGAAAATGGAAAAAGTTGATGAAAAGCAAAAAGATGCTAAAGATGCGAAGAAATTGAAAGGTGATAATGGAATGTATTGTCACTACTGCAATGGTGCGTATCACTTCGCAGCTGATTGCATGTTGCGAAAGAAAGAGGAGAAAAAGAACAAAGTGAAAGATGAAGCTTACTATTCAGAAAAGATTGAAGAGTTGCGTGCAAAGACTAAAGGAATGTCTCTAGTTGCGAAAGTTGAATCTGATGAGGAAGAGAGTGGAACATATCAGATCTGGTGTTCAGGATCTGATGACGAAGAAATGAGGCATCCAACTCATGGAGCTATGTTCGCAAGCTTTGAAGACAATTGCGAAAAAGATGTTTCAGGTCGATGCTTCGTATCCAAATCCACAGACAAATCACCAATGACCACCAAGGTACGTGCTATTCTTGAATATTTTTATATTCCTTTATCTGCTTATGATACTAAAATTACTTATTTTGATGATACTGTTGCTTATTTTGATTCTGTTATTGTGTCTGCTAGTAGTGAAGCTCAAAATTTAAATATGCAACTAGTTGAGACACGAAGAGAGTTAGAAATAAAACGAAGCAGAGTAGACAAACTTGAATTGCAAATCAAAAATGTAAATTGTGATAGGGACAATCTAGGAAATGAAGTTAGGTTGTTGCTAGCACAAAGAAATATATACTGTAATTCTGCTAAACGTTTTGTATGCAAAATTAACTGCTTTACATCATGCATCTGACATTAGCAAAGAACAACATAGGAAACTTTTACCTTTTCTTGAATATGATCGTGAAAAAGTTGATGTTGTGTCTTATGATTGCGAAAACACAATTGTCAATTTGACAAAATACCTGATGATAGATTCGCATATGGTATTGTCAAAATTGATGAATTTTTGAATGCTGATGAGTTGGTTAGTATTGTAAATGAAAGTCTAACAAAGAATGAACAAGTGAAAATCTTAAAGAAAACTGAAACCTCAAATCTTGATTCTCAACTCAATTATGCTGATATTGATGCCAATTCAGATAATGTGAGTGAAATCAGTGAGATTGAAGAGGAAGAAGAGGTTGATTGTTCTCAATTGTCAATCATTAATATCACATCTAAGATCAAAGGTAAGAAATTATAGTTGATTCGATAGTCAAATATGACATTGAAAAACCCTCTACTTCGCAACATTGTAATTTTGATAATGTGGAAGTTGAAAGCTGGAAATCTGATGACACTGATGAAAATAAAGAAGATGTGAAGGATTCACATGAAATACCTCCACGAGTTGTGGTTGATCAAGTGTTTGAAAATACAAAAGAATTTGACAAAATTTTAAATGACAAAGGAGCACATTATTTGGAAACCAACACTGTGGTATATCCAAATTTTGTATGCACTGATAAAAACATTTTTCTAAATCAAGTTTTTGTCACTACTGGGAATGCTAAGAAAATTCACCCTGAATTCAACAAAATGGTTGAAAAAGATAATCAAAGGTCAACCACTGAAGGTTTTTTCGCAAATCAAAACACAGAAGAAAACAATTTAACTCAAAATCCTTATGTGTTTCAAGGACAAAAACCATGACAAAAATGGGTAGTTAAAGGTGAAAAAGCAAAGGAAGTTTTTGAAAAAGTTGAAAAACCAAAGGTTGAAGTGAAATTAAATTCTCATTAATTTAAATTGATGGTTGGAAATTATTCAACAGAAAATAATGTTTCAAAAAGAAAAGCAATTTTTTGGCAAGTTGTGTCCAATGATAAATCAAAAGTTGAAAAAGAACAAATTTCAAAGTCAGAATCGTCAAATTTTCAAAGAATAAATAAACAAAAGGATACAAGCTTTTATAAACCAATATATTATGTTGACAAGATTCCAATGAAAAATAATGATAAACTTGTTCGCACATATGACAACAATCGAAAATTGGAGAATTCGCAAAAGTTTGTGAAAAATCCAAAGTTTAAAAAAGTTGGCAAATTCACGGATGATTCATCATCTTTGAATGTCATAACTCAAACAAAAATGAAGTTTTCTCCTAAACAACCAAATTTTCCAAATCCTTCAGTCTTAAAACCGACCAATGTTTCGTATACAAAAGGAAAATCTGATGTAGGTATGATCAATCGTTGGCTTGAAGGAAAAGGAAGAGAAAATCAAAATGGGAAGTTTTCAGAGCAACAAATAAAAAATGCATTTGATAAGTTCACAAATAACTCTTCCACTGGTAGTCCATCATCTTATAATTCGCAAGATCCAGTACAAAAATGGAAACCAGTTATCAAAGTTGCGAATGTTGTGAAAGATGAGATGAAACTCAATGAAAATCCATAACTGTTGAACAACTATATTTCAATATCTCGATCTGATGATGTTGATATAATTGATAGTGTCACAGACAAAGTGAAAACATGGATTTTAAATTCAAAACATTTGTTCAAAAATACTAATGGAGGACCCAATAAGTCTTGGGTTCATAAAAATTTTCAATAAATGCAGGTGATATGTGATGAGCAATATGATGCGAAATGGTATATTGATAGTGGTTGCTCTCGTCACATGACTGGAAGGAAGGAAAACTTGCGAGATTATCGAAGCTTGGAAAATGCAGGAGTAGTCAAATTCGGAAAAAATCACAAATGTCAAGTGAAAGGCTATGGGAAAGTAATAAATGGACAATTCACTGTTAACAGGGTTGCTTATGTTGAAGGTCTTCAACATAACTTGATTAGTGTTTCACTACTTGTTGTGGGTACTGGAAACCAGGTTGTCTTTAATGAAGAAGGAAGTATCATTTCAAATGCGAAGACAAATGAAGTACTTATAAAATCCAAAAGATATGGTGATATGTTTACACTGGACATCAAACCAATCGTGGGCAAACTTGTTGTGTGTTTACTATCAAAGGCGTCTAATGATGTCAGCTGGCTTTGGCATAGAAGATTGTCACATTTGAACTTTCGCAATATTAGCAAACTTGTCACTGCAGATTTAGTTCGAGGTTTACCTGTACTAAAATTTGACAATGATTCTCTCTGTGCATCTTGCGAACAAGGAAAACAACATAGAAAAGGTCATCTGATTCTGATAGATTCAAAAATCATAGAACCATTGGAACTTCTTCACATTGACGTATGTGGACCGTCGACTGTTGCTAGAATCAATAAAAAGCGGTACATTTTAGTTATTGTTGATGATTTTTCTCGATTCACATGGGTAGTTTTTCTCAGGTTAAAATCTGAAGTTGCTTAGACGATGATTGATTTTATCAAAATGATTGAGATTAGCCTTAAAAAGAATGTTCGCAAAATTAAAAGTGATAATGGTTCTGAGTTTAAAAATCAAACTCTTAATTCATTTCTCATAGGCAAAGGAATTTCACATAATTTCTCATCACCATATACTCCACAGCAAAATGGTGTTGTTGAAAGAAGAAATCGATCTCTATGTGAAGCAGCCAGAACCATGTTAACATATGCGAGTCTACCTCAATATCTTTGGGCTGAAGCAGTTTCAATTGCATGCTTTAATCAGAATCGATCATTCATTCATCGTAGATTCAATATCACTCCATATGAAATACTCAACAATCGAAAACCTAATGTCAAATTTTTCCATGTTTTTGGTTGTAGGTGTTTCATAATGAATCTGAAAGATAATTTGACAAAGTTCCAAGCTAAAGCTGATGAAGGCATATTCTTAGGATGCTCGCAAAATTCAATAGCATACAGGGTGCTAAAAAAGTGAATAAGAAAAGTTGAAGAAACTTTCAACTTAACTTTTGATGATTACTATCTGAAACAAACAGATAGTAAATTTGAAAATAAATAAATTATTGTTAATTCCAATAAACAAATTGATAATTCTGAAATAAATGATTTCGATTATGACTTAATTTTTGGAATTCCTGACAGGGCAATTGATGCGGAAAATAATGCTTCTGATAATCAATCATCAGAATCCTCAAAACATACTGATGATACAACAATCACTACAAGTTCAATATCTTGCGAAAGTGTGCCTGAAGTTCGTATGGAGGGGGAGCATACAATTAACAATGAACACAGAAAGCAAACTTTCGAGGGGGAGAATGAAAATTTGAATCATCAAGTTTAGGGGGAGCATTCGCAAATTCAATAGGACCATCATTTTAAGGGGGAGCATCAAGATGAACATCATGTTGAGGGGGAGCATGATGAAACAGAGACAATTAATCTTGATGAAAATGATGGGTTTCATGAACTAAATGACAATTTTTCTGTTGCAGGATTTGAAAATGAAGATATGTATGAAGATGCACTATTGGAATTTAATCCTGATTATCCACCACTTTAGAAATGGACAAGAAATCATCCCAAAGAACAGGTAATTGGCAATCCACAAGATGGTGTGCTGACAAGAGCTCAAATTCGTGCGAAAAATGAGGTACTGAATGCGAACCAAGAACTGTGTATGTTTAATGTCTTTATTTCGAAAATAGAGCCAAAGACAGTAAAGGATGCTATGGAACACTCAAATTGGGTTGTTTCTATGCAATCTGAACTGGCTGAATTTGAACGAAACAAGGTTTGGAGATTAATTCCTAAACCTACTAATGTTTCAATTGTTGGATTAAAATGGATTTTTAAAAATAAAACCGACAAAGATGGCAATATTATTCGCAATAAAGCTAGACTAGTTGTTAAAGGTTATTCGCAACAAGAAGGAATAGACTATGAAGAAACATTTGCTCCTGTTGCAAGACTCGAAGCAGTTCGCATATTTTTAGCTTATGCAGCTCACAAAGACTTTGATGTTTTTCAAATGGATGTTATGTGTGCATTCTTAAATGGAGAACTTGAAGAAACAGTCTTTGTTGAACAACCACCAGGATTTATAAATGATGAACATCCTGATTATGTCTACATTCTAGACAAGGCAGTGTATGGATTAAAACAAGCACCAAGAGCCTGGTACGCAACACTTACGAACTTCTTGAAACAATCTATATTTAAACAAGGATCAGTTGACCCCACATTATTTCGCAAGAAAGTTGGGAATCATCTAATGCTTGTTCAAATTTATGTTGATGATATTATATTTGGCTCAACTGACCCAACATTGTTAATTGAATTTGAAAATCTAATGAAGAGTCAATTTGAAATGAGTATGATGGGAAAATTAATAATTTTCTTAGATTGAACATAATACAGAACAGGGATGGATTTTTAATCAATCAAGAAAAATATACGAAGAACTTGCTTGAAAAGTTTGGAATGACCAACAACACGAAACTGAGAGTACCAATGGCAGTAGGAACAAGACTAACTCCTTCGTTAGATGCTCCTGCTGTTGACTTAACACATTATCGAAGCATGATAGGGTCTTTATTGTACTTAACTGCAAGTAGATCTGATATTATGTTTTCGGTATGTAATTGTGCAATATATCAATCTAATCCCAGAGAACCTCATTTGACTGCAGTGAAAAATATTTTTCGCTATCTTAAGGGAACAGTTTCATTAGGACTTTGGTATCCTTCGAAATCGGGATTTTTCATTCAAGCTTTTTCAGATTCTGATCTAGGAGGATGTACTTTGGATAGGAAAAGTACAAGTGGTGGATGTCAACTATTGGATGGGAAGTTAGTAAGTTGGCAATCGAAGAAGCAAAGTTGTGTTGCTATATCAACTGCTGAGGCTGAATACATTGCAGCTGCTGCTTGCACTTCGCAAATTATTTGGATTCAGATTCAACTTCGTGACTATGCAATAAACATGAAAAAGATTCCCTTGTAGTGTGATTCGCAAAGTGCAATTCGCATTTGTCATAATCCAGTACAACATTCAAAGACAAAACACATTGCTCTTCGATATCATTTTATCAAAGATCATGTGGAAGATGAGAATATTGAACTTCATTTTGTTAAAACAACAAAACAACTTGCTGATATTTCTACTAAACCTCTTGATGAAAAATCATTTGTTAAAATTTTGGCAGGTTTGGGGATGATTGATGCGAATTCAATTTCAAAATATCAAGAATGAAAAGTCCATTCAGCAGTTATGAGTCAGAAGTGTTCAGATGTTACTGTTCATCCAGAGGCTTCGCATGGCTTCGCATCCACATTTATTTGCATTTTCACACATGACAACTAAGGTTAGGTTTATGATTCATTTTGAATTTTTTTTAATTTTTGAAAATTTTGAAAAATCCAAAAAGAATTTATGTTTATTCATTTTTGTTATTGATAAATCAAAAATCCAAAAAGATTTTATTTTGTTATGATTTTATTTTTGAAAAATTTGAAAAATCACAAAAATATTATTTAGTGTGTTTTGAGTTTAGTCCAGGGCTTAATGCGAAGAGGTCATGCTTATATGTTTCTGTGGGAAAGTATAATTTTTTTAACTAGTTAGGATGTCCCTAGAAGCATCCTGCAGCATGTTGACTCAAGCCTCATATGACTCTATGTGTGAGAAAAGAAAGCCTTAATGAAATTATCACATGAAAATTTCTTCCCAAAAGGCTTGTATTTGACTAAGTCAAAAGAGTTACCTTACTCTTCTCATATGCGTTAAGAGTTTTCTGTTTGGTCCACAAATAACAGAGGTACATTCGATCTTACAACCAATCTTTTTCATCTCAACATTCTTCACACAAATCACACACAAATACGTATGTCCGAGAGGTCTTTGATCAAACCAATCGAGACTTAGATATACAAAAATTTTGTGTTTATGATCTGACACCATGAGTCCGTGATGAAAGTGAAACCCAAACATCATAAACTTTGAGGAATTGACGAGGAACTTTACTCCAGATATTAAGGAAAGTTTTGTTTCAGTACCAAAATTTCGAAACTCCAAATCATATTCAATTCGCATGAGTGGTCTTGATCAAACATTCACAACCCACGATGTTTGTTACCCAACATGATCTAGTACAAAAATTTTTTATGAATATGATTTCTGTGTGAGTTTCATTCGCAAATCCTTGTCATGATAAACATTTTCAAAAAGCCAACCTGTCACTGACTACACTGATCATACAACTAATTTCACTTACAATTTCTCACCTTATGTTAAGGTTAATATGTAATGAAATTTGAAACCAACCCAAAAGTATCTTTCAAAAGAATCCCTTTGATAATTATCAAAAAGTATTCGATTGTAATTCACGGGAAACTAAACAAGCTGTTGATCATCTCTCTTGACGATTAACGAAGCAACCTTTGCCTGGGGTTTAACTGCATTCGTGTCAAATTGAATTTTTGAAATCACAGAATCCCAAAAATTTTTGTTTGTTCTTACTCATCTTATTTCTTTGGAACACTGCACTCACGAAATCCTTGAGAATCTGAGTAATACCAACTCAGGCTGATGATTTCGCAAATTTGGCATATGACTTCACTTTATATCCCAAAAGTTAAAGAGCCTTGCCTCTATGCGAAGGGTTTTAACGGTACCAATTCTATAACGGGAAAATTGACAGGCTGTGTACTCAAGATGGTTGGTATTCTGTCCGGTTTTCTAGGAGATGTGACAGTTACTTTTTACAGCATGGTTACCTTTTACTGTCATGGTCCGATTATCAAGGTGCCACATCAGATAACATTAAATGTATCCCGCTTTAATTTCAAATTGATTTTGGTTACCTATAAAAGGGGGTTCAAGATAAGTGTATACGGTTACGTGATCAAAACTTTCACAATCCTAAAGTTCTTCAAACTTCTTCAACTTCATCTTGTTCAAACCCTAACAATGGCCGGTACTCAATCAAACACTGATGAAGTTCTTTCACAATCACTCATGAAGATCCAAAGCACCAACTATCCGGTTGATCCCAATGTCTCATCATACCCAGAAGGATTGAAAATGCTAATCGTTGCCTTGAAAAGATCTCCTCTGTCTACTGCAATGTTCAATTCTTTCTCAGTTCCGATGACTTGGTGGTCATTGGCAGCATCTTCGGCTTCATACAACTATGCCACTGATGTTATTACCTTCAATCTAATGAACAACAAAAGGGTCAAACTCACCAAGAAACTATTCATCGAGTTCTTGAACATTCCCATCAGCCCTCCTTTTTTCAAACCTCTCAATTCACAAATAATCTTTATGTTCAATGAGATGGGTCACCAGCCAGCTCTAGAGAAGATTAGTGATTTCAGAAAGTCTGTATTACCTTGTATGTGGAATTTTCTATTTGGAATTTTCCTCAGATGTTTGATAGGAAGAACCGTAGGTCTTGACAGGGGACCTATGGAAGTCTACGCGATGGTGATGGGATTATATTATAATATTAGTGTTGATTACGGAACTCAGTTATGGAAGGAGTTTGTAAAAAGTTTGGAAAACACTAATTCTGAGAAAGGTATTTCATGCGCAAGGTATTGGAGCCTTATTCTGGAAAAGGTGTATGACAAAGAAGGAATTCAAGTTCAAGAGGGTGCCGAGGTTGCTGAATTTTCATTATATCAATTTCCGAAGAGGTGGAGGATGATGAAAACATTTTTACTCATCTTGCTTGCATTCCAGATGCGATGCTTCGCAAAGTATCATCCACTCACAAAGTGTTGATACGATACATGAAGACATTTGATCCAGCTGTGCAGACCGGGATCTTGCTAGAAGTAACTGCCAAAACCCCAAAGAAGAAGAAGGCTACCAAGAAGGATGAAACCGTTGAATCTTCAAAACAAGGTCAAGAAGAAGAGGTTCAGATAGAGGAGACCTCATCAAAATTGAAGAAGGAAACAATACCCTCAAAATCAGGGGTATTGAAAAAGATTCGCAAAACTAAAGTAAGCAGTAAGGGGGTGACAGTTTGCAGTATTCCAGCTCCTGTTTCTCTAGGATCAAAGAGGCAACGAGCTCAGGATGTTGCGAAACAGATGCAACAAACTCTATTGAAGAAGCGAAAGTTGATAATTCGCAATGAGTCGTCTGATGAAGAGGTGGTTCCAGACACTCCACCTGTTTCTTCAGCGGTAACTGTTTCTATTCCACCTGTTTCTATTACAAATGTTTCACAAATCTCCACACAACCCATTCCACTTGAAATAGTCACTACCAAATCAGTTTCTGAGGAGGTACCTATTTCCGATACGATTGTCAACGTATCTGATACGGGGGCACCTGTCACAAGTGTTGAAACCACTCTGCCCATCAGCCTACCAGCTACATTACCCATTTCATTATCACTAGTATCACTTCCAACTACTACACTTTCCACAACCTCATCCATCTTTGACCATCCTCTACCAAATCCATTCACAACCTTATTTCCATCACAATCACCTGAAACTCCTCAACCTTCACGACCCATGTCTGATAATGAAACCTAAGGAGGAGCTTTTGGAGGAGTGTTTGAAGATATTCACTTTGATTCAGAGGAGGTGGATATACTTGATCATATGCTTATGACAGGAAAGCAATTCAAAGTCCTGAATCAAAAGTTGAATGCCACTATTCAGTCACAAGCTGATTCTGGCAGAATGTCATCTATCTCAGAAATGGAGGTTAATGTTATGCTCAAGGCTGCTGAGAAAAGAATACTTGAGAAGGTTGATCAGACAGACAAGAACAATGAGCTTCGCATTAAAGCTCAATGAAGTTCATTTAATGGAGTTGTTAAGGATTTACAAGTTGTTGCAAAAGAACGCCATGTTCTGTTTGTGCAGGGTGTAAAGAAGGTTCGGGAGGATGTGAACTTCAAGATTGAAGAATTAAAAACTGAACTTGCGAAGGAGCTTCAAGCTATTAATTCTCAACAGATTGAAGTACAAAAAAGAGTTGATGTAGTTGTCTCAGACATCAACAAAGCTATTGTTGCTCCTATCTTTGAAGCGAATCACAAAGAAAACATGGAGAAATTTGATCAGTTGCTTAAAATGGTGACTAAATTGAAAGCCTTAGTTTCGCAATCTTCATCTCAGTCTATTCTCACTCCTGAATTCTTTTCTCTCAAAGTCAATACTTTGGAACAAGCAAATGAAGGCACTTGCTCCGATTGTGAACTTCACCTCTTTACTACCAAAGAGTGTCCCACCTGCTTTCATAGGGGTGCAAGGGGGAGAGACAAACTCAAGTAAAGAGGATGATGCAAAGACCGTGGGGAAAGTCATATCTACTCAGCTCAAATCTACTCTTCCAATATTCTCGATGCCAATTTCCTCAACAACAATAACCACAAGACCAATAGCCAAAGGAATAACAATTGGGTAAAAAGAAGGAAGTTCGAGTGCGAAACCACCAACTGATAATGTGGGAAAAAGAAAAGGGATTCTGTATGAAAAGTCGAAGGAGGAGAAGTAAGCTGAAGCAGAGGCTGAGTCTGAAAGGATGAGGCAAGTTCAAAGCATAATGAGGCAAAGGGCAAGTGATCTTCCCACAATGAATAAAGGAGATCCTGCGAAGTTATACTCTTATGAATCTATAGAGTCAAAAGTGGTGAGAAGGGAGATGTATGAATTTGAGAAAAAGCCAAAGAGAAGTTACGATATTGCGAATTCGGACAAATGCCAGTTGGATTTTCCGATAAATGAAATGCTTTTCATAACAGCTCAGTACAAGATTAGCGAAAAGTTTGATAATGCTGATGACTACATACACATGAAAATCAGATTTCATGTTGTATTGGGAAAGAATCCAGATGAAGTATGGTCTTTAATGAAGATCAAAAAGGTGTTGACGATCAAGAAGGATATGATGTTTGAAGACATGCTTCAGAATTTTCGTTATTTGTAATTCGAGCTGATAACAAGCAGTATGATTTTACAATAGCTGACTTCCCTCTGATGAATTGCAATGATCTTATTCAAGTGGCTCTCATTTTGAAACATATGGAAGAAAATAAGCTCAAAGGATCTGAAACTGAAGTGTTTAGAATCGGGTTCGCACATGTCATGACTTTTATCGATAATTACTTCGATTGTTTGGCATTAACTGATGAAGAACTCGCAACTACTTTGGGAAGAAAAGTGAATGTTCCTTGGGAAGATACCTTGACCCAGTCAGCATTATCTAAGTATGTTGTTGGGGAAATATGCATGAAACCTTTTGGCATGGTATTTTCAGGAAGAGATACGAAGGGGAAGCCCAAAAAATTTTTGTTCAAGGTCTCAGAGGTTGAAAGATATACTTCTTCGCAATATACGAACTTTATTGTTCGTATGAACAACTGCAAGAAGAATAATGAAGGAGACAAGAGGGATCTTAAGAAGGTGATTTCTTAGTATGGAGAAGTGCGAAAGACAATTCACTCAGCTGTTCAGAGGCTTATGGACTGAATAGCTTCGACTGTTTACAAAGGGGGAGTTTGTAGAGGTTATGAATTGTAAAAGTCGAAATGTTTGTTTCTTTAGTTTCGCATTTTTAGTTATTTTACTAAGTCAGTTTTATGCGAAGCGTATTGTAATAGACTTAGTATATTTTTTGTACACTCAGGTTTCCTATAAATAGGGACTGAGTATAGAAGTAGAAAGTACTTTTGAAAACTCGAGTATTCTTTTTGCTTAAAGCATTGTAATCAGTGTTCATCAATATAAGATCTGATTAATATTTACTCATTGTGTTCTTACATTTATATCATTCAATCATAATTGCTTTCATATTCTTGATAACAATTCTCATCACCACTTCTCGGAGCCAAAATTCTCACTTTCAAAACTTAGCATAAAGCTTCTCGGATCTTAGAGTCTTTAGTACCTGTCACCTGTCACATGTGTTGGCTGTGCTCTTCTTCGCTTCTCGAATAGACCAAGATATCATCGATGAACACGATCACAAATTTATCTAGGAAGGGTTGACACACTCGGTTCATCAGATCCATGAACACCGCATGCGCGTTTGTTAATCCGAATGGCATCGCTACGAACTCGTAGTATCCATAGCGAATTCTGAATGTCGTCTTGGGGATATCTTCTTCTTGAACTCGCAGCTGATGATAACCACCTCAAGTCGATTTTTGAAAAATAGCTTGCTCCCTGAAGTTGGTCGAAGATGTCATCGATTCGGCGTAGTGGATATCGATTCTTGATGGTAAGTTTGTTTAACTCTCGATAGTCGATGCACATGCGAAATGATTTGTCCTTCTTCTTTACAAAAAGGACTGGTGCTCCCTAAGGTGAAAAGCTCGGTCTGATGAACCCTTTGTTCAATAGTTCATTCAACTGGCTGGACAGTTCTTGCATTTCTGCTGATGCTAGGCGGTAAGGAGCTTTGGCAACGGGGGTAGTATCGGGAACCAAGTTGATTCGGAATTCGATTTGTCGTGCGAGTGGTACACCTGGCAGATCTTCTAGGAATACATCATGGAATTTGCATACTTCTGGAATGTCTTTCAGTTCCTTCACCTCTTGTATCTTATCTACGATGTGGGATAAGAATGCGTGGTATTCCTTCTAGAGATACTTTTAGGCTTTTACGCAAGAGATGATTTGCAAATTTGCACTGGGTTTATCGCCATATATGAGAAGGGTTTTGCCATTTGGCAGATTAAGGCGAATGACCCTTTCGTAACATAGAATGTCGGCATGATGAGAACTTAACCAATCCATACCAATGATGATGTCGAAACTTTTTATGGTGACCGACATTAGATCGATTTTGAACGGATGGTTATCTAGAGTGAGGGTACACCCTATGTATATATCATTAGTGCACTCAACCTTTCCTTTTGCCATTTCTACGACGTATGAATCTTTTAATGATTGGGGGTTTTTTTATGTAATTGTTTGAACTGGTGGCTCATGAAAATCCTCTCCGCTCCACTATCATATAGTACGCATGCATAAGAGTTATTCAGGAGAAACATACCGGTAACCACCGTAGGATCCTTGACTGCTTCCCCATGTCCTATCGCCAGGACTCTCCCTACACCTCTAGCATTAGGGGCTTGTGCCTTGGGGCAGTTCCTCCTGAAGTGCCATCCTTCACCACATCCATAGTAGGTTTGGCTTGCCCCTGCATTGGCAACTTGGTTGATCGATCATGTTGGCACTTTACAGAAACGAGCGGTATGCCTCTTCCTGTCATAGTTTTTGCAGTGTATGTCCCGACAAGCACCAATGTGGTGGAAGTTTCACTTGTTGCACTTAGGGAGGTTTCAAGCATATTGCTTCGGTGGTGCTGGAGTGGTAGCAGAAGTGGCAGCACGGACAGCCACAGTCTGTTGCTTCTTGGCGGGGTCCTGGGTCGGTTACTTCTTTCTATTGTTCCAGAACTTCCTCTTGTTGTTTCCTCCCTTTTCTTGGTCGGTGGTGGCGATCACAGTACCATGACTGGCCCTGTGATCGATAAGTTGTTGTGCCAATTCCTTGGCACTTTCAAAAGTAGTGGGTTTCGAGGCCAGTACACTATCTCGAATCTGAGATGACAGTCCCCAAAGGTATCGTTCCACCTTTTTCCCCTCTAGAGTGACCATTGTTGGACAGAGGAGTGCTAGGTCACTGAACCGGGTAGTGTAAGTTTCAAGATCTGTGCCCGTCATTCTGTGGTTCCAGAGTTCTTCTTCGATTTTTTGTATCTCGCCCCTCGGGCAATACTCCTTTAGCATCAACGCTTTCAAGTTTTCGCAGCTTATGGAGTTAGCCACTGCGGGGGTAAGTGATTTAACTCGGCCATTCCTCCAAGTGAGAGCCCTACAAGTGAAAGTGAATGTTGCATACTTGACCTTGCTCGCTTCGGGACAAGCACAAATTTCGAAGACTGCTTCGGTCCTTTCGAAAAATCACATATGTGTGAGACGCCCCCGCTCCCATCGAAGGTATCGGGTTTTCCATTTGTGAAATCCTTGTAGATGCATTCCTTTTTGCGCCTCGAACTGTCACCCTGGTTACATGGTGTAGCACCAGATCCAGATCCACCCTTGCCATTAGTGCTAATTTGCGACATAGCTACCACTGCAGCTGCTGTTACTACAGCCTGGAACATTGTTGGATCAAATTTTGGTGGTGGCGGCAGAGGAGGTGGTGTTGCGCTACTGGAAGGTCTTGGTCTTTTCCTTGGTGGCATATTTCTGTCATAAGTTTCAAAATGACAAGTCAGTAAGACTTCAATAGTAATAACGAGTCGACTGTTACTTGTTTCATCTCATTTGTATTATATCCCGACTTTAATGCATTAGCAAGTAATTCATAGAAAAAGTTTATGCAGTTAAACTTATGAATTAAATAGTGGTGACCCAAACAGAGTCATGTGTTTGGTTCCGCGTCTGACCCACTCCTAAGATTTGCTCGATGTGCTCCAGTTATGTGTAATTAAAATTTTAATAAGCTGTTGATACTAATGAATCTGACCTAAGTCCACAAACAAACAAGGAACACGTCCTAAGGCGGACTCACCATTTCTAGGTCGATTACTTCTTTAATTACACATAACAACGAGGTACACTTAGAAATCTTAGAGTTATCAGCTAAAAATTGTTTGTAATACCACATAGTAAAATCTCATGTCAACATCCAATGAAGTAAAATGCACGCCAAATTCATTGATAGAATTTTAGTACATATTTCTTTGGAGAACATTTGACCTCATAAGGGTATGCATTACATTAATGCAACAGATAGTTTTGACAGCACGGAAGCCCTTTGAATAGTGTATTCACTTAGTCGCAGGGTCAACCTACATACAAAAGAGTAGCACCAACGTATGCTCATAAACTTATACTACGAAGATGTGTGAGTAGTAAAGAGTTCTACTCACGACGATCCTTCCCTGATGGAGCTTGGGATGATGTTGATGCGCCTTGCAGTTCTGCTAATCTCCGTTCGGTTGCAACCATTCTCTCCTCAAGTGCCATGTATCTTTCCCGATACTCCCTTGCTTCTGCTCGAGCAGCGAGAAGGTCTTGAATGAGTTGGTCTCTATAGTGGGAGTCTCGTTCTAGGTCTCTAGTGCGAGCAGTGGTAAACTCTATGATGACACTTAGCTCCCGGACCTGATCAGTCGTCATCCTTCCACGATCATCCATAATCGTTATCTGTCGAGTCGTGACTGGGAGGGCTCTATTAGCCGGTCCCCCATGGCTGAGGTCGTACTAACCACGTTGGTCTCCATATGGTGAACGTTGGCGTTGTTGTCGGCTCCACCTCTCGGTCATTGTTGCCCAACGGGGCCTAGGCCCATTCTAGCCAAAGCGGTTTGCAGGCACCCTGGGGATGTAAGGAGGATTGAAGAATTCTGGTTCTTCTTCACTTTCATCCACATCGATATCTACCTCGACGTCTTCCTCTTCTTCTTCTTCTTCCGGCTCTTCTTCTTCCTCTGGTTCTTCCTTGGGTTCCTCTTCGGGATCTTCTTCGGGTTCCTCTTCGGGGTCCTCTTCAGGATCTTCTTCGATTGGTTCTTCGGGCTCTTCTTCAATCCATCTGGCATTTCCCTGATTCGGAAAGTATGGGTCTCCATGTAGGTGAAATCCGGCCAAGACGTCTGCGCAAGAAATGGGTGTTAGAAGCATGCAATGGTTGATAATAATAATATTCTGCTATAGCAATCATACAAATACTCCTATAGTGTTTTAAATGTTTAGATTTGGTTCTTAGAGCATTCTTTGTAGAGTGAAGTTAGGTTATTAGATTTGTTGCCCACTATGACGATCCCCTAGTATGCGTAAATCACTTCTCGGACGAATATAGTTGACCAGGCTATATCCCTCCCAGACTTGATTCAGATGTACCAAGGCATACTCATGGTGTACAACTCCTCTTCTTTTACTTTTTGTTCTCCTAGTTATGACACTACGCGAGCATGCATGTATACCTTAAACAAGAAAAGTATTTATTTTCTAAAAGTATAACCCATTAAAATGTTTTAAAATCAGAGACTTTTCGTCCCAAATGTGTTTATAGTTTGTATATCTTATGTGATTTGATATACTTAATTCACTATAAATCGTGCTCTAATACCAATCTGTCACACCCCCAAACCAAGGATGGCGGAAACGTCCGGGGGTTGAGGACTTCATGTATAGTATCATAACCATAATTGCAATAGTAATTTAAGCAAACACAACCAACATATATATAATTGAAAGAGTTACATCATTGTATGAATTACATGTTTCCAAATCAATTACAATGTGTTGACAAAATATGAAATGTTGACACCTTAACTTCCCATCCTCAAAATGCACTTGGTTACCTGATTAGTGATTTCCTGAGAATACAAGTTGATTGAAAAAGTGTCAACACAAAGGTTGGAGAGTCATAAGCTTTTTTTATAACTTGATAAAAGCCTTTCTCTTGTAAATGTCATGTTTCTTTCAGAAAAAAATGATATTTTCCTTAAAATGTTTAATGTAGTCTTATATCTAAAGACTGAAATGTATAAGTAACCTTTCTTACTTATAAGAAATAATGTAAGTTTAAATGGACATAAACGCGTTTGAGTTCAATGAAATTCCCGTAAATTCCTATGTTTGTTAATACTTTCTGTGAGAATATTATAACCATGCTACGACCTAGTTGGCCTGAAATGACGTTCTTCAGGCGTCGGAAATGTTATGACATTTGTCACCCCAAACCTAACGGTCTAACTGTTGCATGCAGTTAAGGTGTGGGTTTGTCAAACCCAATATAGATCTATATACAACTATCACGCTCTCCCTCCAGGAGACTCTGGTTACAATACATGACTTATTGGTATATGTGAAGCGAATGTCTCACAAAGTCATTAACGAATTTACGTGTAATGTAATGAAAATCCCTTTTTGTATAAATTTACCCTTTTTGTATGAGTGTGTTATGTAATGTATCATAAACTATACCTATTATAGTTTATCAAAAACAAGGGTAGTAGTGGTAATGTACGTAAACTATATTTAACATAGTTTATTCAAATGTTTGTATGAAATGGATGTACTTTGATTATAACAATTTGTTATCTTTTATATATGTATCAAAATCCATTTATTAATTGATGCATGTCTATATACGAAGACAAAATGTCATTTATTTGCAATAACATATATTCACATAAAGATGTACACCTTGCTCGGCATGTTACAAGGTGAAATGAAATTGTTAGCATTTTCCTGTTATTAACAGAGTCTTGCTCGACATCAGTTAATAAATGGATTTTGATACATATATAAAAGATAACAAATTGTTATAATCAAAGTACATCCATTTCATACAAACATTTGAATAAACTATGTGAAATATAGTTTACGTACATTACCACTACTAGCCTTGTTTTTGATAAACTATAATAGGTATAGTTTATGATACATTACATAATACACTCATACAAAAAGAGTACATTTATACAAAAAGGGATTTTCATTACATTACACGTAAATTCGTTAATGATTTTGTGAGATATTCGCTTCACATTTACCAATAAGTCCTGTATTGTAACCAGAGTCTCCTGGAGGGAGAGCGTGATAGTTGTATATAGATCTATATTGGGTTTGACAAACCCACACCTTACTATTTTTAGAAAATTTATAGAAAATTCATAACAGGTCCAAATCAGAATCCGTAAACTCTGGGAGTTAGGAAAATGAGTCTAGTTTGTTCATAAAATTTCTCATGATTTTTAGTGACATCCAAGTTAGATGAAGACGTCCATAAACACAGACTGGTCCAGATTGGTTCTTGAAATGATAGGAAGTTTTGTAAAAATCACCATAAATTGTAGAAAAATCATATGGAAATGTGCAAGTAGCCATTTTAAATCTAAGAAGTTGAGCTACTTGAAACTTGTAAATTTTTGAAAAATAAAATGTTTTAGTTGACCAAAACAGTTTGTGAATGGAGTCCAATTTTTCTTATGAAAGCTGTTAGAAGCATTTAGTTGTGTTCCTGGTGATTTAACTTGTATTCCTCCCCTTAAAACTTAAGAAAATATGAAAATGTAAGGGTATGAACTCACCTGAAATGGTTTCAGTAGATGAGTGTTGGAGATGAGAAGTGTTCAACTTAAGAACACTTGAACATGCCTAGAAGATTTTCGAGAATCTAACACCTAAGTGAAGGAATTTGTGTGAGCAGCCCATGATTTGAGTAGAATGAGGTGTAATAATCACAAGGAGGATGAATTATACTTACCAAGAGTGTAAGAAAGCTTGATGATCAGCCTTGGAATCTCAAAATTGATGGAGAAAGTTAGAGAGAAAAGTTGAGTTTGATCTTTGGTGAAATGAGAGCAAGTGAGTGAGAATGAGGAGAGAGGATTAGTGTCCAGCTCTAAGAACGTGGTAATAACTTGTGAGAGAGGTAAAAAGTACAAGGAAGTGACAAGGTATGGTGGGGAGGTGTGTGGGTTGGTCATGGAGTGGGTATGGGTGGTTGCTTGTGTCATAAAATAAAGAAAGGTCAACACTCCACCTCTTGTACTTCGCCCACTCTTCTTGGATAAGATTTATCCCCAAAAACATGATTAATTAATAAATATGGAGCCTTATATGTTAAAATGAAGTTTTGGGTGAAAATCCCACATTAAAACGATGAAAAACAAGCTTAAAATGAAGTCGTAGTCAAAAATCGGCTATTTTGAGCTTCCTGCGAGGCTTCTCGCATGAGGGACCGAAGGTGCGAGGGTTCGGTCCCTCTTGATTCGGGTCCGAGAGTTTGCAAGCAAAATGGGGTGAAGCTGATCCGGACCGAAATGGAACCAAGGCGAAATGCACCGAAGGCTTTGTGTTCGGTTCTTGTGCGAGGTTTGGGCCCGAGAGCACCCCTTCGGGTTCGGTCCTCCTGGTTTCGGTTAAGCAGCCTTTGGGTTCGGTCCCTAAGAGGACTTTCGGCCCTAAGAGGCTTTAGCCCTATAAAGGGGGTTTCAGGTCTTTTAGGGTATTTTACCCGTTCTAACCCCATTTTAAGCGATTTTTGACCCGGTTAAGGGTCGGGATGACCCAAATGATTACGAAAAGTTACGGAAACTTTTGAGTGAGATTTGGGAGAGATTTCACATACTTGGATAGATTTGGGAGATATTTCACATACTTGGAGAGATTTGGGAAAGGTTTCGTTTGTGACATTTTTTGAGTGTTTGGCTTCGCAATGCAAGGTCTGTAAACCCCATTAAGCCATGTTTTAGTGTCCTACACACTCCCGATGAGTGTGTAATAGTGTTTTATTGCTTCAGTTCATTGCTTAGCACTATCACGACTAAGGAAAAATTAAGCACGCGATTTTTCCAATTGATGTTTTCTCATCAAAATAACGAGTTGTTTAGTAATTACACAATGTAAACCCTAATATAAAAGGGCTAAATGAGTCGTCCGGTTTGACTTGTTGAATTTGTTTGACTTTTACTTGACCCGAAATTGACTATTGTCACACTTCATGCCCAAGAGGGACCTCAATCATGATCTAAACTGCAACTTAATGCTTCTAGAATCCGAAGAGGGTCTAGATCTGGAGTTACAACTTTAAATCTAGCCCATAGCTCATCATACCAACTTGATATTCCAAGAAAACCCTAAAACTCAACCAATAGAGGAGATTTATAAGAAAAATGACGGTTTAGGTACCTTTGGAAGATGATATCTGAGATGAATGTTGATTTCCACACTCTAATTGCTCCAATCTCCTTCTCCTCTAAGTCCTCTCCTTCTAAAAATCCCCTTTTCAAGCTTCAACACATACACAAGGCACACACACATACAAATAAGGGCTCTCAAGGACTCTTTAGAACTGTAAAGAGGTCCAAGGGAGGCTAAGGCCCCTTTAAATAGGGGTACAAACCCCGTTATTTAGGGTTTCATCTGCCAGCTCCTACTCGCCGAGTCTCAATCTGGACTCGTCGAGTAGGTCACTTAACACACGATCCCACCCCGCTGCTACTCGACGAGTAGGGCAATCAACTCATCGAGTGGAGCTTAACCCAATACATCTTATTTAAAACAATACCTGAGAATTAGGGTGTTACAACTCTCCCCCACTTGAACTAGACTTCGCCCTCAAAGTCCGCTGGAATAAACGAGGTCGGGTAATGCTCGCGCATCTCCGCCTCCGGCTTCCATGTCCACTCGGATCCCCTCCGATGTTCCTACTGTACCTTTACCAAAGGTATTTTCTTTATTCGCTGAATCTTCTTCTTCCTTTCCGAAATAACCACAAGCCTTTCCACATAGTTCAGGCGCTCATCGACCTGAATGTCATCCAACGATACCACTGCCTCCGGATCCATAATGCAGTTTCGCAATTGTGAAACATGAAACGTGCTGTGGATCCGGCTGGGCTCCTCCGGAAGCTCTAGTCTATAAGCCACCCTGCCAACCCTGGCAACAATCCTGAACGACCCAATGTAACGGGGACCCAATTTTCCCCTCTCCCTGAACCGGATCACACCCTTCCAGGGTGAGACCTTCAGGAGGACCATGTCACCCACCTGAAATTCCAGCTCAGATCGACATAGGTCGGCATAACGTTTCTGTCGGCTCTGAGCGGTCAGCAATCGCTGTCTAATCTGTTGTATCATCTCGCTAGTTTGCAGAAATACCTCTGTCCGACCCATTACCCTATGCCCAACCTCGCCCTAGCAGACTGGGGTCCTACACTTGCGCCCATACAACAGCTCGAAAGGTGGGGCGCTAATACTGGAATGATAGCTGTTGTTGTAGGCGAACTCTACAAGCGGTAAGTGGGAATCCTAACTCCCACTGAAATCAATGACACACGCCCTCAACAAATCCTCGAGGGTCTGAATGGTCCGCTCACTCTGCCCATCAGTATGCGGATGGAACGCCGTACTAAAATGCAGTCTCGTACCCAGTTCCTCGTGGAACTTCTGCCAAAAACAAGATGTAAACCTAACATCCCGATCAGAAACAATGGAAACCGGGACCCCATGGCGAGAGACAATCTCGCAAATGTACCCGGTCGGCTAACTTTTCTGCCGACGAACTCTCCCGTATGGCTTAGAAATGGGCACTCTTGGTCAATCAATCCACGATGACCCATATAGCATTGAACCCCTTTTCCATCTTCGGCAACTTTGTGATGAAATCCATTGCGATCTGTTCCCATTTCCACATGGGAATCTCTAAAAGGTTGCAACTTACAATGCGGCCTCTCGTGCTCGGCCTTGACCATCCTACAGGTCAAGCACCTCTTGACAAACCAAGCGATATCTCGCTTCATACCAGGCGACTAATAACTCGAACTTAAATCGCGGTACATCTTGGTGGCTCCCGAGTGAATAGAGAAATGAGACTTATGAGCCTCCTCCATCACTGTCTGTCGGACCCCTCCGGACATCGGAACCCAAACCCAACCGTAACAGGTCAATAATCCGCGACTATCTTGAACAAACCGGGCGCTTTCGCCCTTAATTCTTTCCAACTTCCAGTTCTCTGGCCTCATACCCTCAATCTGAGCATCCCTGACCAAACCCACCAGCGGGGAATCCACCGTTATCCTCATACAATTGGCTAGGGTAGAGGACCCAGCTGACTTGCGGCTCAGAGCAACCGCAACCACGTTCGCTTTTCCAGGGTGGTAAAGGATCTCACAATCATAGTCCTTGACCACATCCAGCCACCGGCGCTGCCTCATGTTCACGTTCGGCTGATCCATGATATGTCTCAAACTCTTGTGATCCATGTATATAGTACAACGGACCCCATACAGATAGTGCCTCCAAATCTTGAGAGCGAAAACCACCGCTCACAACTCAAGGTCGTGTGCGGGGTATCTCGTCTCATGCGCCTTCAACTGCCTTGACGCATAGGCTATAACTCGCCCCCTCTACAAGAGGACTACCCCCAAGCCTGTGATGGATGCATCACAAAATACCACAAAATCCTCAACTCCGTCGGGGAGTGTCAACACCGGTGCCTCACATAAATGTCGCCGAAGGGTCTCAAATGCCCTCTGCTGCTCAGGGCCCCACCGTAAATCCACTCCCTTCCTCGTTAGACGAGTGAGGGGTACGATAATCTTGGAGAAATCGCGAATGAATCTCCGATAATACACTGCTAAACCTAAGAAACTCCTGATTTCCGAGGGTGATTTCGTAGTCTCCCACTGCATAACTGCCTCTACCTTGGCCGGCTCGACCAAAATCCCATCTTGGTTCATGAGATGTCCGAGGAACTGGACCTCTCACAACCAAAACTCACACTTCGAGAACTTGGCATACAGCCGTTCTCGTCGCAAAACCTCCAGCAGCTCCCTGAGATGCTCCTCGTGTTGCTCTTGGGTCTTGGAATACACCAAGATATCATCTATAAACACAATGACCGAGAGATTGAGCATCGGCCTGCAGAATCAGTTCATCAGATCCATGAACACTGTCGGCGCGTTGGTGAGATAAAATGGCACCACCACGAACTAGTAATGAGCATAACGAGTCCGAAACACGGTCTTCTCCAAGTCTTCCTCCCTCACCCTTACCTGGTGATATCCTGATCTCAAGTTAATCTTGGAAAACCAAGATGCACCCTGCAGCTGATCGAAAAGATCTTCTATCCTCGGGATCGGATAACGGTTCTTCACCGTTAATTTGTTCAGCTCCCTATAGTCAATGCACATCCTGTGTGAACCGTCCTTCTTCCTGATGAAAAGGATCGATACTCCCTAGGGTGAACTACTCGGACGAATAAATTGCTTACCCAATAGCTCCTACAACTGAGATGATAGCTCCTGCATCTCAGGCGGTGCCAATCGGTACGGAGCCTTGGCAATAGGGCCATACCTGGCACTAGGTCAATCCTGAACTCAACCTGCCTCTCCGGAGGCACTCCGGGTAACTCCTCCGGAAACACATCAGCAAACTCCCTCACCACCGGGACCTCAGAAACTGAGAGCCGCTCTCTAACCTGCGTATCTACCACATACGCCAAATAGCTGACACACCAGTGATGAATATACTATTGCGCCCTCGCTGCCGAACAAAACCCTAATCCCAACCTGGTGCTCTCACCATATACTACAAGTTCTCCCCCACTTGGGGTTCGAACCACCACCCGCTGTCCCTCATAGTCAATCATGGTGCCGAACCGGCTAAGCCAATCCATCACTACAATCACGCATACATCCCCCATAGGGATAGGAATGAAATTGTTGGGTCGTGTTTTGTATTTTGTGTTGCGTCTATTGGGCTCGTTAGCTAGTCCAATATGTTTCTCCGGAATGGGCCTATCCATCCGTGAGTTTTGTAGGGTTTAGTATATATAGGTGCTTGCATGCATCTTAGAAGAGAATGATTAGAGATTTATTATTCAGCAAGTTTATTGTTTTTGTAACCCTAGAATCCTCTTTAGCGGAAGTTCTTAGTCGAGCTCTGCTGAGGATTGAGAAATCTAATCATTCGACACATCTTGATCCATTCTTGTGTTATTTACTGTTTTTACATTCATCGCATTACCTGTTACGAAGATCTAATCGATCATCAAGTTAATTTTTAACTTATCAATTGGTATCAGAGCAGGAGGCTATGTAATTCATACACATCTTTTATGTGAAAGAGGTTGCGATTAGGGTTATTCCGCATTAACTAATATTTATTGAACCGTCATCCCATAATTGTTGTTACTTAGCATATATTTGTTTTGCCCAAATTTTATATATTACAAGTCTGATCTTTCAAATAGGTTCTACGATTAAGCATGGACGAGTCACAATCAAATCCGATCAACATCTCAAACAGCATTGGATCAACGATGAAGATTCCCATTCTTTACACCCAGGATTATGAAGTCTGGTCACATCACTTCGAAGATTATGTCATTGGATCTAAAGACAATGGATATCTTATTTGGGAAGCAATCGTATCTGGACCATTCGCTCATTCAGCAACGTCAAAAATCATTAAAACTCAGAAAGAGTATAATGATCTGTTAACGGACGTAAAAGATATTGCTCAAGATGAAAAGGATAAATTTCAGTGCAATATTAAAGCATTGAGACTGATTCGATTCGCTCTTCAATCCGACACATTCAGGCTAGTGAGTTCATGCAGCACTGCTAAAGAAATATGGGATAGGCTGCGAGAGCTATATTCCACAAACGAAGATCTGGAGCATTCCATTCAGACCTTACTTTTGTCTGAGTTTGGCGAATTTAAGCAGAATCTCGAGGAAACTGTTACTCAGACGTTCGATCGCTTCAATCATCTTCTTAGTAAGATGATCAAACATGATATAGAAAGGAAGTTGATTGAACAAAAAGTTACGTTTTTGAATGGTCTTAGATCTGAGTAGAGAGCGGTTGTGTCTACTGTTAAAGCTCATGAGCAATTCAAATCTTATTCATTGGCAAAGCTGGTAGGGATTTTGAAATCCCAAGAAAAGATTGTCTTGCAGGAGAAAAATGTGGTCTGAAGCTTGGGATCCTTGGCCCTTCTGTCTAAAAGCAAAAGTGTGGTAGAAGATGAAGACCTTAACTTAGAAGACTATGACCTTACCTCTGAAGATTATGCAATGATGGTGTCAAACCCAAAGAGGTTCATTAAGAAAAGGTTTCCTACCAATAAGAACCGAAATTGGCAGGGAAGTTATAGTTCTGAAAAAGTTAGGGAAGAACCGAAGGCAGAAGAACCAAAGAAAGAGGCGAAAGCTGAAGGAAATTCTAGTGTGAACTGCTACTACTGTGGAGGAAAGAACCACTATGCCAAAGACTGTGTCAAGAAAATGGCAGAAAAGGATGAAGAGAAAGATGAAGAAGCTGTGTTGATGAAAAAGCTAGAAGAGATCAAGAGAAAGAAAGCTGCCACTAACCCTTCAATGAATGCTTTAATTGTGCAGGGTTCGGTAGCGGATGATGAGTTCGGTGGCGTGGAGGTCTGGTCAACCGACTCTGAGGATGATGAAGTCAGGAAGCCATCTCATGGAAAGGCTTATGTTGCGAAAGGTGAAGAAAGCGATGGAAAGTGTTTGATGGTGACGGATGTATCACAAATGAGGGGATACAATACAGACGGTGGGAATGAAGACATGAAGGAGCGAGAGGACTTGTGCTTCACAGCAAAACCTCTCAGCATGCAGTTTAATGAGCTTGATGAATTGATCAAGAAGGTACAATCCATTTTTGTTTCATTCAAAGTCCCACAAAATTCATATGAAAAAGAATTAAAAGTGTAAATTCAAGAATCTCATATCTAGACAGCAATTTAACTCAAACACGGGTCACCAATTCTAACCTAACTGACCAAATAAGCAGGGTGTCTTCAAAGAGTGAGGAACGGAGGATGTGGATAGAGCTGAAGGAGTCGGAGTTGATCAAATCCAAGGACGAAAACATGTATTTACAAAGAGACAATTTGAAACTTTTGAAACAAAGAAATGTTTTTTGTTTAATTGCTAAGCGTCTTTATTATAACATCACTCAACTTCATTTGAACTGTGAAATAGGGCAGAAAATTCATCGCATGATTTTGCCATTCCTTGAGTTTAAGGAGGATCAAATTGATGCTGAAGCATATAATTGCGAAAGTGTAGTTTCGTCTGATGATGTGAATCCGACTTATATGTATGGACTAGACAAAATCGAATCTTTCATAAAGTCCAAGGACCATAAGGACATGCTGAAAAACCTTTTGGACGAAAATGATAAATTGAAACTAAGGACCGAAACCATACAAAAATTTGACTCTTTGAATGCCAACTTAAGCTCAGAAAATAAAATTGATGTTGAAAACGCATGTGAGCTTAATGAGGATGATGATATGAGCGAAATTTCTATAGAGGATGAAGTTGATTGTTCTGAGTTTGTCATGAGCGAACCCGAAAACCACAAAAATCTTATTTCAGAAAATTCTGTGGAGTTTGCTCGTTTGTCCCAAAATAAGTCCCCGATCCTTGAAGAAAAGGCTGTTGTATACCAAAAAGTAAGGACGACTCCAAATTAGGTATATAAGGTCACAGGAGTAACCGGACACCAGACAGCCGAACTCACAGCTATTGTAAACGAAGATAATGCTGATGGTTGTGATGAGTTCTTCTGGTCTGCTCCTATAGATAATGCTAACGAAACCGTTGGTATGTCAGAGCGGACGTCCTGGAAAACCAAAGGTAGATATGTGCCAGAACCTCTAAACAAGCCTGACAACTTCGACGTGCCAAGTACTAGTAGTACAAAAGAAGTTCCCAAAGAAGAAGTAACTCCTTCAAGCAAAACGTCATCTGTTAAAAGTGAACAGGCTGACAGAAAGCAAAAGCAAAAAAGCCAACATTCATCGACAGCCGAAGCAAGTGAAGTATCAAAAACAACAAAGGAATCAGATATACAAGAAGAATCTCTCTGAACGAAAACAGTTTTGGCGATCTCAAAACGCCCATTTCTCTTATCATAACAAAAATTCAAAGTCAGAGAAAAGTGCTGTCAGACCTCAAGAGAGTAATAACAACCGAAAGGACAGGTTCGGTTCTGAAAAGTATAACAACTGAAGGGAAAGGTTCGGTTCAGAGAACACCAGCTACCGAAAGCATAGGTTCGGTTCCGAGAGCATAAGCGACCAAAGTTCAAGGTTCGGTCCCACTAATGATCAAAAACAAAAGGGTCACTTAGAACCTCAAGTCAAGAAAACCTCTCAGTCTAAATTCTCTCATTCTAATTCTTCTAATTCCTCTCAACCTCATTCTAAATCCAATTCTGTTCAAACTCAAAATCCAAAATCTTCAACAGACTTGAAAGGAAAATCGAAGGTTTCCTCAGTCAAGACTAATAAAAAACATTCCAAGGTCCAAAAGCCTAAACCTGAATCCAAACCAACTATAACAAATCCCAACAAAATTAAAGTTTTCACCATTAAAAAGAAAGATGAAACAACTTTAATAAAAAGAACATATCTTGTTGACATTTCTCTTACTATTCCTGTTCCTGTGAAAGGCTCACGTGGACCCAAGAAACTTTGGGTTCCTAAATCTGCTTGACTTTTTCAGGTTATCAGTGACGAGCAGTTCGACGAAGAATGGTATATTGACAGTGGCTGCTCACGTCACATGACAGGAAGGAAGGAAGAGCTGAGGGAATTTCGATCTCTTTCAAACGGTGGAAATGTCAAGTTTGGGAACAACTCATTCGGCACGATAAAAGGTTATGGAATGATAACAAATGGAGACTTCACGATTAGAAAGGTTGCGTACGTTGAAGGACTACAGCACAACCTCATCAGTGTATCTCAGCTTGTTGGAGGTACCGGTCTCAAGGTCTCATTCGACGATGAGGGTTCGGAGATAATAGAGAAGAAAAACGAAAAGTGTAATTCTCAAATCAGACCGCAAAGGCGAAATGTTTCCCCTGAATCTCAAACCCATCAAAGGAAATCCAACTATCTGCTTGTTATCCAAAGCACAATCTGACAAAAGCTGGTTGTGGCATCGAAGGCTCTCTCATCTCAACTTCAAGGATATCAACAAACTTGTCACCGGAGGTCATGTTCGAGGTCTTCCATTGCTCAAGTTCGATCGAGAACATTTATGTGTTGCATGTGAAATGGGGAAGCAGAGTCGTCAAAGTCACCCATCGATAATAAACACTAAAGTTGTTGAACCACTAGAGTTAATTCACATTGACTTGTGTGGTCCATCATCTATCGAAAGCATCGGCGGTAGCAAGTATATTCTTGTCATTGTTGATGACTTTTCACGTTTTACATGGGTGTTCTTTCTGAAGCACAAATCTGAAGCAACTCTCAAGCTTAAGATGTTCATCAAGCAAGTTGAAGTGCAACTGAGGAAAGTCGTTCGCAACATCAGAAGCAATAATGGGCTGGAGTTCAAAAATAAAGAATTCGAAGGCTTCTTGGCAGAAAAAGGAACCAGTCACAACTTCTCAGCTCCCTACACCCCTCAACAAAACAGGATTGTCGAAAGACGAAACCGATCTTTGTGTGAGGCAGCCCGAACCATGCTAAGTTTTGCTTCTTTACCATTATATTTTTGGGCTGATGCTATTGCTGCAGCATGTTTTACGCAGAACAGGTCCTATCTCAATAAGCGCTTTACTCACACTCCTTATGAGATCATCAACAACAGGAATCCAAACGTCAAATTCTTCCATGTATTCGGCTCACGGTGCTTCATCTTCAACTCTAAAGAACATTGTAACAAGTTCGCCATCAAAGTCGATGAAGGAATTTTCTTGGGATATTCTCTTACTTCGAAAGCCTATCGGGTATTAAACAAGCGTTCGAGGAAGATTGAAGAAATGTATTATGTGACTTTTGAGCAGTTTGTAGAGTTATTCGATGAACCATAGAAGGCTACTCTCTCGGAAGCTAATGCAGCAGATAACAAAGTAGATCATCTGAAGCAACTCGTCGAAGATGCCGCCAAGCAAATGAATGACGGAGGATCAATTCCAAATGAACTTCCACAGCATGGTGCTTCAGTTGAGGGGGAGGATCCGTCTTCATCAACACAGTCGGGCTCACATGTTGAGCGGGAGAACTGCTCTCCAGCTGCACCTGAAAGCCTAGCGGTACCCGAAAGCCAATCTGCACCCGAAAGTCCTATAGTACCCGAAAGTTCAACTGCACCCAAAGGTACTGCAACACCCGAAAGCTCGACACCACCTGACACTCCAGTAGCTCCGAAAAGTCAAGATACACCTGAAAGCTTATCTGTCGAGGGGGAGAATGCCGATATGTTTTATGACGATGATAGTCAATCTGAACTAGAAGAGATGGTAAATGCTAAATTGGATCTATCCTATGATCCAAATTAACCTCCTCTTGTCAAATGGACCAAAGATCATCCTATTTCACAGGTTGTCGGTAATGTCTTTGAAAAGGTCCTGACCCGATCTCAACTGAAGGCAAAGCAAACTTCTTTATTTTCAAAAGTAGAGTTCTGTATGTTTAACTCCTTCGTCTCAAAAGTTGAACCAACGACAGTAAACACTGCTCTTGATCACTCTGATTGGGTTCAAGCTATGCAAGACGAACTTAATGAGTTCGAAAGAAATAAAGTTTGGCGCCTCATTCCAACTCCTCAAAATCCCTCGGTTGTTGGTCTCAAATGGGTCTTCAGAAATAAAATGGACAAGGAAGGCAATGTGATAAGAAACAAAGCTCGTCTAGTGGTGAAAGGATACTGCCAGGAGGAAGGAATTGACTATGAGGAAACTTTTGCTCCTGTAGCTCGGCTGGAATCCGTTAGAATATTTCTTGCCTATGCTGCACACAAGAACTTTGAGGTTTTCCAAATGGATGTAAAGTGCGCATTTCTAAATGGAGAACTTGAAGAAACGGTGTACGTGGAGCAACCTCCTGGATTCGTCAATGAAAAATACCCCAATCACTGTTATATTCTGGACAAAGCGGTATATGGACTGAAACAAGCACTGAGGGCCTGGTATGAAACGCTAACCAAGTTTTTAAAGATGTCCAAATTCAAAGTAGGTTCGGTTGACCCAACCTTCTTTCGTAAGAAGGAAGGTAACCACCTTATGATTGTTCAAATCTATGTCGATGATATCATCTTTGGCTCAACGAATCCTAGCTTAACGGCTGAATTCCGAAAGCTGATGGAGACTAAATTTGAAATGAGATCAATGGGTCTGATTAACTTTTTCCTTGGTTTAAATATTAGATAGGGACCCAAAGGCATCTTTATTAACCAGGAAGCCTACACCAAGACTCTGCTTGCGAAATTCGGCATGATGGGAGACTCAAAGGTTAAAGTTCCAATGGCGTTCGGCACCAAGCTCACTCCATCCTTGGATAAGCCAGTAGTCGATATTACGCTATATCGCCAAATGATCGGCTCTCTAATGTACCTTACTGCTAGCAGGCCTGATATAATGTTTTCTGTTTGTTACTGTGCTAGATTTCAAGCGAATCCTCGTGAACCTCATATGCTTGCAGTGAAGAACATACTCCGGTATCTGAAACGAACTACCTCTCTCGGCTTATGGTATCCATCCAACTCAGGTTTCTTTGTTCAAGCCTACTCAGATGCAGACCTTGGAGGTTGTGGACTAGACAGGAAAAGCACCGTTGGAGGCTGCCAATTCCTTGACGGGAAGTTGGTTAGCTGGCAATCAAAGAAACAGACTTGTGTATCTCTCTCTACCGCTGAAGCAGAATACATCGCAGTTGCCTCCTGTACATCTCAAGTGATTTGGATCCAAAGCTAGCTCCGGGACTATGGACTCAATATGAAAAAGATCCTACTGTATTGCGACTCTGAAAGTGCAATTAGGATCTGCCATAACCCAGTGCAACACTCCAAGACTAAGCACATAGCACTGAGGTATCACTTCATTAAGGATCATGTGGAAGATGGGAACGTCGAAATTCACTTTGTTCGAACCACTGATCAACTGGCCGACATCTTCACCAAAGCTCTTCCTGAAGCATCTTTCAACAAAATTCTACAAGGGCTAGGTATGATGGAATCAGAGTCAGTACCAAAGATTACTTCTCAAGACTAAAAGTTAGAAGCGAAATAGACCGAACGTTCGGGTTCGGGTCTCATGTATGCTGAAATGAACCGAACGCTCATGTTCGGGTCTTAATCCGGTGTACCAAAAAGAACCGAACGCTCGGGTTCGGTTGTATAATCTGATTTTCGCTTATCACTCAAAGGTAGTTTCTTTGGTTGTAGATCTTTTGTATTATTTTTCCAAATTCATTTATCTTATTGTCAAAGTTATTCTCTTTTTCAAACCTATTTTCTTTGGCAACCGAAATAGACCGAACGTTCGGGTTCGGTTCCAAAAAAATTTCTTACACGAAATAAACCGAACGCTCGGGTTCGGTTCCAAAGTTTTTCTCAACCGAAATAGACCGAACGCTCGGGTTCGGTTCCAATTTTTTTTTGTATTCATTTTTTTATGTCTTATTTTTTTTATTATTCTTATTATCAAAAATTCCAAAAATATTTTTCTCTTTCATAAATTCAAAAACTCCAAAAATATTTTGTTATTTATTTTCTTTTTGGCTCTTATTTTTTATATGTCTGCTTATGGGTACTTCATTTCATTAGCTAAGTGTCCCTAGAAGCATGCTGCTGTATGTGTCCAAAGCCTCACCTGATTCTGAATAATAGCCTTGCTGACTTGGTATAAACAAACCTTGTCTTCCCAATTAGGCTCTCATATTTATTCTAATCATGAGCTACCTAACTCTCTTCTCACATGAGATAAGAGTTTTCTGCTTGGTCCTTATCATCACAGCAGAGGTACTTTGGTTTCTTTACACCATCTACATTACATTTCTCCATCTTATTCGCTTCACCAACGTAACCCTTGAGACTCTTAGAAATTACCACTGAGGTTTATGGTTACACAATTTCTGTGTTTATGATCTTAGTGTCGTGCCACTACGCGCTAAGTGAAACCCAAAACTCAATACCCAATACGCATTGACGGTGAACAATTAATTTGCTCTAGTTTTTACTAATGACTTGACGGACGTACCTCCATGAAATCTCTATTTTTCTTTTGAGTGATTCCTATGAAATTGTTAAAACCAATAACATTTCTTCCCTTGGGATCCAGTTTTAATTTTTGTTGAGATTTTATAAATTTCCTTGCCAAATTAAATTATCTCCAACCTACTTGTTCAACAGACTACACCGGTCTCACAAGTACTTCGTTCGATTTATGTCTTATATCAAGATTAGGAATTCTGAATCGAAGCGAAAGCCACCCTCATAAGCCTAATTAAAAGAAGCCTTTCAACACTTCTTAACAAGTGTCTGATCGTTATTCAACGGGAAACCACACAAACACTTTAAGGTCTCTATTGACTTTGAAGGAAGAGATTCGTGCCCGGGATCCACTGGTTCGTGTCTTAATTGACATCACATACTCCCTCAAAAGTGTTGTTTTATTTCTTTTTATTTTTTACACACTCAACACGAAAATCTTTTTGATTTTCCAAAATTCTGGTTTCATTACTTTCAAAGAGTTTTAATTGGCTTGGTTGTTATAAAAGATTGTGGTGAATTTTAATCCACATGGGAGAATTTTTAAAGATGTCGTTACAATTTAAAGGTATAAGATCATAAAATGCTGACTCAGGCGGGAGATCAATCGATTTGACTTCAAACGGCGCCAGAATGTAAAGCGTGCGAAATGGAATCGTTTCCTCTCCAAACGGCGCCTGATGGGAAGGCATGTAATTAGGGACTGACACTCTCTCTCATGCGTGATCATCGCCAGCGCCAACTGTCACGCGTCAGTCTCTTCCGAAAAACTCTTCGTTTTTCAATTGAAGATTTGGGAAAGATTTTTCTCTCTCCTTTAACCCCAGTATAAAAGGCAATGTAAACTATCATTTACCTCTTTACTGCCTTATATTTCCAGAGAACAAGAACTTCCATCAATCGTTACTGTTCATCATCTCTCCCATCTTCATCTCAACAATGGCGGATTCTTCCTCAGTTCACGCAACATCCCACATCTTGCCCATTCGCCCACAACAAAGTTTGATCATCGATTTAACACCTCATTCGTATGATGCATTCATGTTCCCCATCATCGAGTGCCTGAAGTTTTCTCTAATTGCTCCTGCTCATTCCAGGGCTGAAACTGTTCCAATGGAGTTCCTGTCACAAATCTTTGCCACCGCTCACTACGACAAGGTCGTCGACAGGATTTTCTTCGATGTCTTCGAGCACAAGGTGTCGATTTCAAAGCAGCGGTTTTGCTCGTTGTTAGGGTTTGACGCGGATTCTTCGAGGGTTAACCCTGAAACGATTCCGATGGGTCACTTGTTCAACATGTTCTACAACATGGGGTACACTGAGGTGCTCACTACAGTCACGAAATTCAAGAAGTCGTGTCTGCCCCCACAGTGGAATGGGATGTTTACTGTTCTGTTCAAGGGTTTATCTGAAAGAAGTGTCGGATTTGATGGGGCCAGTCGTTTATTTCTCTCCATCATGTATGGGATCTACAATGGCATCAACATGGACTACGGGTCGGTCCTATGGCAACAACTTATTCAGAGTCTCTCCTCCACTTCCCGACACTCAGAGATCTCTTATGCTCGGTTCTGGACCATTGTCACGAAATGGGTGAGACAGAGAATAGAAACGTACCAGCAACCACATCCAGTGCTGACTTGGCCTCCTCGGCCGCGCCGGAAGGCGCGACCCTAAGCCTTAGGAGGCTCCACCTTTACAGGACTCCCATCTCCAATCCTCACAGTAGCTGGCGCAGAACCCTGCGCCGGCTTGGCGGCAAGCTGCGGGCAGTTGGTCTTCTTATGACCAACCTGATGACAATGGCACCCACCTCCTGCTCAACAAACTCCCGAATGAACCCTGCCACACTTTCCACAAGTGCGGCTCTGATGACCCCCAAACAACCACCGCATAGCGCTGATCGCATCCTGTGTACCATCAGATGTCGGGGGCTTCATATTATCGAAGTCCCGGTACTAGAAAGCCCTGTCGGATCTTCCTCCAACCCATGTCGCAGTTACAGCCAAAGTGGCGGAAGTGGCAGCTGTCTCTGCTAGAGCTACATATCGCTCATCAAAGTACTCCACCATCGCAGTCTTAAACGACCCAAACATCTCTGGCAGTTGCGCTCGGAACGCAGCAGCAATCTTGTCGTGCATGATCTCCCAGATCCTGGCATCCAACTCCTCGGTCTTTATCTAAACCACGGGCTCAGGTGCTAATGGCACCTCCAACCCTCTGTCTCCCAACCCCGATCCTGATCCTAATCCAGATCTGGATCCCGAAGCAACATGCCTCATCACCACCATACTGAAATATATATACAAGTCACCAAATAAATAACATAATGTCGGGAGACCAAAACCCACAAACCCTAGGGGTTGTGATTTCCTTGCTACGCGTATGGGTCTTGTGCTTTCAGTAGTACAGGCCCATACTATGTGACATCCCCATTTTCATGGCCAGAAAAGACCGATTTTGTTTATGCTTTGTTTAAAAATCAGAGTAACATTTTAAATAAAACTGTTGCTGAATTTGTCCCAAAACAAAATATGATAAAGATTTATCAAAAGCATTTCTGTAGAAATGTATTTCATTAAAAAGACTCGGGATGTCATGTTCGATACAGATCATAAGCATAAACAATACAACATAGGCCTTACTAAATTATTCCGTATTTATGCCCACGTGCCACTACCTGTAATACAAGAAACTGAGTGGGTCAGGCTTGGGAGCCAGGTGAGCACATAGGGTTTTCAACCCACAATAAATTAGTTTATTAACTTTATCAAACCAAACAACCTGATTACTTGTTCCTGTTATCCTAAAACATCTAACACAAGGGACCTAGTCTAAGGACTTTCATTGGGATGGAAACTACTGCTAAGGGGATTCCTCAGCAATAAATGTCTTTAACGCAACCATGTGGGGGATGGAGTACACCTGGTGAGCACACAGTTCAAATAAACACCTACAGGTTGCGAGTCTGCTAGCGTTCCACTGGACTGGATCATCAATAACATCTATAACGAGGCCTCTCATTATTTTATTTTGTCACACAACAACTATTACATCTACCCATGTTTTACCCAACACATTTTGTAGATATGAAATACATATACAGTTTATATCATTCAAAAAAAAATGTATAAAATCGTTCATCCAGCATAGATAGCAAGTATATAGATAATATGCACACGAAGCACGTAATTTATATAAAATACTTCATATCTATGTGTAAGCAGAAAGTAACTATGCACTCACCTGAAAAGGTGGTGAATCCGAACTCAGACAGTGTTTCGCTTCTTAAAAATAATTTCCTTCGACGAAACCTAGTATTATTACCACTAGTGTTTAGTCTATTATTCGCCGAGACTAATTAATCGTCTAGCTATTATTACTATTATATAAGCGTCAAACAATACTTATATAACCCATAATAATAGCCAAAGTACTTATTATAAGTTCCTAATAACATTATTATAATTAAATAAACGATATATTAAAAATAGCGTAGGCGTAGCTCACTTATAGCGGGTTTTATAGGAAACCGGGCTTTGCTTGTTGCAGCGTTCCTGAGCTAAAAACCTCTTCTTCTCGGAGTCTTTTAGCGCTCCGGGGCTTCCGCCTCATGCTAGGGAGGTTCCCTAGGATTTTCGGGGGGTTTCGGGGCTAGAGAGAGGTTCTAGAGAGAGAGTAAAGAGAAGAAAGAATGGGAAATATGTGAAGAAAATGAGGGTGGGAGAGGTTCTATTTATAGGGTGAAAATTGGCTGATCTTGGTGCCACATGTCACCATCTAGTGGCAAGACTTGGGGAGAAAACAATGGTCAAGATTGTGCTGCATCACCCATGTTCGCACAACACACTTCCGACTTCTAAAATCCATAACTTTCGCATACGATCTCCGTTTTTGACGTTCTTTATATCAACGCGTAGGTAAAAATAAGATCTACAACTTTCATTTTGACTCCGTCAGCTAATTCTCGACCGATCTTAAATTTAACAGTACAAGGAGATTATACTGTTAAACGTCCGCGTAAAATTCATAACTTCTACATACGGACTCTTTTTTCGTCTGTCTTTTTACCGTTGAGTTCCTATTAATGAGATCCTCAACTCTCATTTAGTTCGCGTAAGCCAAAAACCGCTTGAACTAAAATTCGAGTTTCGGGTCGTGCACTGCTAAACCGAATCTTAGAAAAATCATAACTTCCTCATACGAAGTCAGATTTGGGCGTTCTTTTTATGGATGTTCTTGGTGTAACATATACTAAAACTTTGTTTAGATCATTAAGGCTAAAAATTCCTCCATCATAAATTCACTATTTACTTCTCCCGGTGCCGTGCCGGTTTTGCCGTAAAACTTCGCCGAGCCATAACTTCTTTGTTATAACTCGGATTTTGGCGTTCTTTATATCCCCGGAATCCTTGTTTCGAACACTACAACTTGATGTAAAGATGTTGGACTTATCTGACACTTTAATTTTGACGCTTATTTTTATTTTTTATTAACTATATATTTATAATACACTTAATTCAGATTGAATTCAGATATTTCATCTTTATTACTTCAAAAAGAGTTACAATAGTTGACCTAGACTATTACATCGTCCAAAAATGCTAAGCCCTGAAACACGGGCGTTACATACTACCTTCCACACCTACCCATACTTGTCTCAAGTATCACCACAATGCCCAAACAATATCATCAACATAGGAAATGCGCTCAACCCACACTTCTAGGGGAATACCAAATATCTCGCATCTAGTCTCACCACTTTTCACGACTCACACATCCATGAAACTTCCATCATCCCCTGTAGCGCCAGTGCACGCTAGCTACACATAACGCTGGACCTAATAGACTTTCGAATATCCAATCCTACCAGAAGGCCGAATCAACATTCTCAGGCTATAAGGTCTTTATTATGCACAACTGTGATGCATAAACTAAACATCTATAGTCATGATGTCAATTTCACATATCAGAATATCAAATAACTGCATGGTATTTTGGGGTTTACTTACAGGCTCCGACTGATCGTACCCTCTGCATCCTCCATCCTTTATTTTGAAAACCATTTTAAAACTTACTTTCTGAAAATCTCCTTGATTTGAGACTGGATTAACATGAGTGTTCCTCCAATTCACTCAAACCAAGGCTCTGATACCAACTTGTAACATGCATAAATTTTACGCCAAATTTAAACTTTTCAATCATAAATAAAAACCCAAATAGCATTGTTTACAAAAAAAAATTCAAATCGTTATCCATCAGAGTGTCCCAAAATCATAACATAAGGATGAGGAGCGGTACGGTCAGGCCTTTGCCTTTCCATGATCTCCTGAAGTTCCTGAAACAATAAACTGAAAACTGTAAGCCCGAGGGCTTAGTGAGCTACCCCCAAAATACCAATACCACATTGACAATACCATATCAGTAATAATCAATCAATAAACATGCATACTGGGCAAACAGCCTGACTGGACTGCCCTACAGGGCCTACAGTCTATCTAGATCTATCCCAAGCCTTTGGCATGACTGGTCCGCCACGCGGGCCTACAGTCTCCCCGGACAGCTCATAGGTTGTGTTGGCCTACAACACAAAGCAGGTCTGCCTCAACCCAACCAACAAGCAAATACTATGTGCGCATAACTATCATATACATGCATATATAAACATCAAACATATTTATCACAGGTCATCAATCATAGAATTCTCTCGTAACTAGAGTATCGACCTAGCAGGTCACTAATATACCAATCCCTATGGATCATAAGAGCATAGCATGCGGTCTACCCTGATTCCGATCTAATAGATCATGATCACATATAGCATACCATAACAATAACAACTAAAGGGTTGGCCTTGGTGTCGTAGACCCTATCGATAAACTGAGGATAACTCACCTCATAGATGTCGACTCGGAAGGTAAGCTCCAATTCTCAGATCACTTGACATAGGCTCTACCACCTATAGCACTACATGCTCCTAAATATTTAACCTTATTAGGTACTCCATAACCCACTAGTCAACCCCTGATCAAAGTCAAAGCCCTCAGTCAAGGTCAACAGTCCATGTTGACCTCGACTCGTCGAGTACCCTCGGCTACTTGCCGAGTTCCTTGAAGCACATTCCAACTCGCCGAGTCATTATGGTGACTCATCGAGTTCCTTCGATTCTTGGTCAAACTTTAAGGCCACCCGTTGAGTTCTCTCCTTGCAACTCAACAGATACACCCGCATAAATATCCAGGAGAAAACTCATCTGACTCGCCGAGTTGTTCTTCAACTCATTGAGTCTATGGAAATCATCATCGGACTCGCCGTGTTGTTCATCCAACTCGTCAAGTTCACGGTCATCTTCATGTAACTTCTCGAGTCAACCTTGCGATGCGCCGAGTCCACTCACTCCTTTTTCCATATAGACCTATTTTGAGCCATGCAGCGGCTCCAACTCACAGATCCAAGCTTCTAGGCGAAGCTTATCACATAAAGTTGCAAACTTTACGTGCAAGCATGGCTTTAAATGCTCCAAATGCCAAATCTAAGCTCTTAATGGGGCTTCATGCCCAATAGGGACCTCAATCATGATCAAAACTGCAACTTTATGCTTCTAGAATCCGAAGAGGGTCCAAATCTGGAGTTACAACTTCAGATCTAGCCCATAGCTCATCATACCAGCTTGATATTCCAAGAAAACCCTAAAACTCAACCAATGGAGGAGATCTATAAGGAAAATGACGGTTTAGGTACCTCTAGAAGATGATATCTGAGATGAATGTTGATTTCCACACTCTAATTGCTCCAATATCCTTCTCCTCTAAGTCCTCTCATTCCAAAAATCCTCTTTTTAAGCTTCAACACATACACAAGGCACACACACACGAATAAGGGCTCTCAAGGACTCTTTAGAACAATAAAGAGGTCCAAGGGAGGCTAAGGCCCCTTTAAATAAGGGTACAAACCCCGAGATTTAGTCTTTCATCTGCCAGCTCCTACTCGCCGAGTCTCAATCTGGACTTGTCGAGTGGGTCACTTAACACGCGATCTCACCCAGCTGCTACTCGACGAGTAGGGCAATCAACTCATCGAGTAGAGCTTAACCCAATACACCTTATTTAAAACAATACCTGAGAATCGAGGCATTACACTATGTACCTGCTGAAGTGATCCGGAATATTCATTATCTCAGATATTCTCACTGAAGATTCTCAAGCTGAAAGCGCCATTTTTCAAGAATCTCTACCTGAAGCCTCCTCACTCAACGTTCGTTCAAAGCTAAATTCCGAATAAATTCCCATCCGTTCAAGATGAGGTCATTCATCTTGAAGTTGTGAAGAAATTGAAGATTATAGCTGAAGCCAAGCTCCAAATGAAGATTTACAAGAAAAGCCAGCTACATTTTTGGGGTACATTGTTGGGTCAAATAAAAGAAAGTTATAAACCAAGGGGGAGATTGTTGGGTCAAAAATATGTTTTATACTTTGCTTTTCTAAGCATATATTATTTTTAGTCTTGGACCGAAAATATTATTTGGTGTAATTGTAGCTTGAACCGAAAAACTCATGGGTTTTCGGTTTGGTGCTTGGGTTTTAGTCCATTAGTATAAATAATTAAATATAGATGTAAAGGTGAGGAGGAGAGGTTGGCCATAGAACTACATAAGAGAGGAGCATATTGTAGAGAGAGAAAGTTAGAAAGAAGAAGAGTGTATGTGAGAATCTTGTGTTGGATCGTAATTCTTATCATCAATACACTGAAGATTCATCATCTTGTTCTTCTCCTTCTTCCATATTTGATCTTGCATCATCCACTTGATTGAGATTCCGCACCATCAAGTGGATCTGATTGATTCATCAAGCAAAATTTGGGACTTACAAAGGTATATCTGTTATACGTATGAGTTTTTTCAACATATTGAGTTTTCTTTTCTTCAGTTTTTTCACATAACACATATTTAAGGCTGATTACATGTTTTGATATTGTTCGTACATAGTATGTTTTATTATCAAGTTTTGTTATTGTTGGTAGATTATCGGTGATGAGATTTTTGCTAAACTGTTATAGTGATCTAGTGGACAATGATTCTTATATTAAAAACTGTTATGCGATTTGAAGTTGCATTTCAAAAATTAAAGTAGCACATATTGTTTGAGGAATTTATGCCACAAGTTGGAAAAATTCTAATCGATACTGTTTACAAATTAGTGTGTGATAATTTGATTTTTTTATGTTTTATTCATGTGTTCATAATTCATTAATTTTTTTCCATAATATGATGTTATTATTATTATTTTTTATATTTTGTTCATAATCTGATAATGAATGTGTTTGTTTTCACTGTTATAATTGTTGAATGTTCATATCTTTTTTTGTTTAATACTTTAAGTTTAATGTGTTTAATTGATCTTGAATATGTTATTTTTGTTGAATGTAGATGGAAGGATTTCAAAAAATAGTTGATGAGGCTAAAAGTAGAAGTAATCAATCTAATCCGGATCCACCAATTGATAATGTTGAGGAAGATGAAGAAGTTGGTGAAAATAAAGATGGTTGTCAAAAAGATTATTGGGCGTGGAAGCATTTTGATAAACGAAAGATAGATAAGACTTTGAACAAAGTGAAATGCCCATATTGTCCTAAGACGACATGTACACACACAAAGAAGAATGGTACGAGCTCAACGGGAAGTCACTTAAGACTCTATTGTGTAATTTTCCGGTTTATAATCTTAAAGGAAAACCCGGTAATTTGAAAAAAACAATCTTTGTTGAGTTTCAAAAAATCAAGAGAATCGGGGGCTAGTTCGTTGGAAGTTCATTCCTTTAGCCAAGACAAGTGTAGGAAATCATTAGCCCGTATGTGGGTAAAAGAGAATCAACCATTTAGTGTAGTTGACGATGATGGATTTGGGAGTTTGTATCGGACTTGCAACCTCTATTTAAATTTCCATGAAATTGGACCGTCGCAAGGGGTTGTTTGAAGTTATACAAAGAAGATGAGTCTCAACTTAAGGATGTTTTAAAAGGTAAAGTTGTCTCAATTACAACCGATACTTGGAAATCCGTACAAAACACTTATTACAGTTGCCTAATGGCACATTGGATTGATGATGAGTGAGTTTTAGGGAAGAAAATTCTAATTTTTTGTAAAATTGCAAATCACAATGGTGTGACTATAGGAAACTTGGTTTATTCATGCTTACAGAATTGGGACATTGAGAAAGTGTTTATAGTGACTATGGATAATGCTTATTCTAATGACAAGTCAATTAGGTATCTAGCGACCACGCTCAGGGGACCTCATTCTTTTTTGGATTTCAAGTACTTGCATTTGAGGTGTTGTGCTCACATTATAAATCTTGTAGTTAAAGACGGGTTAGAAGAGCATTTTGATTCCATCGAAAAGATCCAAAATGCTATAAAGTATGTGAGGTCGTTGGGTGCTAGGTCTTCTACTTTCAAAGAATGTGTTGAGAAAGTGAAGATAAAATGTACTATGAAACCATGACTCGATGTAGAAACAAGAATGAATTCAACGTTTTTTATGTTGGAGATGGTGGAAAAGTATGAGGTTGTGTTTGATAGGTATTTTATGAAGTATGCTATATTTAATTTTCTTATAATTTACATACTTATGTTTTAATTTGTTTTTATTTTTACTCCAGGCTAATTGCGGTTGATATTGGTTTCAAAACTTATTGTGGGAATGAGGATGATGGTGAGGGGAGTACAAGAAAAAGAATAAGACATGAGAAAGTTGGTGGGGCTCCCGATGCCGACGATTGGGAAGTTGCAACGTATTTTTATTTTATATATTTTACTTCAAATGTGAAATCTAAAATATTTGGAATCTAATATTTTTTATTATTTTGTTAGGTTTTTTATCGACTATTATTCTTCAATGTAACAAAAAAGATTTCTAGGTCTAAGTATGTGATAGCCAGTTTATTTTTTTACTGAACATGTGACGATGCAAGCAAGCATTACTAAAATGTGTGGAAGCATGGATGAAAAAAAGAAACAAATGACAACATCGATGAAAGAAAAGTATGATAAATATTAGGACAACATTAATAATATAAATTTATTTTCTTCATCTTGCGGTGGTTCTAGATCCCCACAATTAGACGTGCTATCTAGAGTATTGCTTAGAGTTGATTTATGGCAATGATTCTCTAAAAAAAAATATTTTGGATCGTGTCAATAAGACATTGATGGAGTTGTTTAAACACTTTAGGAACAAAGCACAGAGAGAAAGATATGAAAAGACATAGGATGTATCATCTTCTAGACAGACAACTAGTTATTTTGATGGTGGGGATGGAGTTTATTTGGAAGATGATTTTGCAAGGTTTTTGGAACAACGTGGGAAATGGGTTAATAAAACAAAGGTTAATGTTTATTTATCAGATGGAATTGAAAAGAGGGTGGAGGAGTTTCAGATTTTAAATTCGTGGAAACTTAATTCCATAAGGTTTCCTGTACTGTTTCAAGTGGTGAAACATGTTTTAGGAATGTCGATCTCTAGCGTAGCATCAAAGTCGGATTTTAGTGTTAGTGGGAGGGAGATTGATGCAACTAGGAGCTCCCATACAGAGAAGACTGTGGAAGATCTTATTTGCACACAAGACTAGAACATTCTAGTCCAATTAATATTCAACTTAAAAACATGACGACAGCATATGTGGTAAAATTGAAAGAAATGTTGATGAAAATAGAACTTGGTAAGTATTTCTACATAATTATAATTTATAAGTTTATAAATTAATACTAATTTTTTTTTATGTTTGTGGATACACTGGGAAATGATAAAGATTCACATGGATGAAGATTGAGGATTCAAGATTGAACTTGGTTGTAAACTTGTCATGACAATTTCAATTTGGTTGTTTTAAACTGAGTTGTTTGGTACTTGTTTTTTGTTTCTAAAAACTTGTTAAATCTTGTTGTTTGTTAAGCTTGATTGTTGTAAACTTTTAGCAACATACTTTTGATGTTGTGTTCGTGTTGTAATTGTTTTTATTTTCATATTTTTTTAATCTAGGTTGCTATTTTTGTTTCATTTTTTAAGTCAAAGATTTGCTAAAAAAATGGGTTACAACCCAAAACCCAAAACCCATGGGTTGAGCCCAGAACCGATGAAACCGACCCATAAACCCAGAAACCGAAATCGACTTAAAACTGAACCCAATGGGTTCTTAAACCCAGAAAACAAAATTTATAGGATGGATTCGGTTTTACCCTAAAACCAACCCAAACCAGCCAATGCTCATCCTTAGTCACACCTTTGTGATTTGCAATGTTACAAAAATTTAGATTTTTCTTCCTTAAAACCCACACATCATCAACCTAATGTACCGTTACACAACTATAAATAGTGTTTGGTACAAATCTCTAAGTATCAGTGGTAATTGAGACAATTTGATATTTTAAAACATCCTTAAGTTGAGACTCCTCTTCTTTGTTTAACTTTAAACAATCCCTTGCGACGATCCACCTTCTAGGAAATTTAAATAGAGGTTGCAAGTCCGAAACAAACTCCCTAAATCCCTCATCGTCAACTACACTAAATGGATGGTTGTCTTTTACACACATACAGGCTAACGATTTCCTACACTTGTCATGGCTAAAGGAATGAACTTCCAAAGAACTAGACCCCAATTCACCTAATTTTTGAAACTCAACAAAGATTGTTTTTTTTTGAATCACTAGGTTTGAATTTAGGATCATAAACCATATATTTACCAAATAGAGTCTTAAGTGAGTTCCTAATAAGCTTGTACTATAACACCCATGTTTCTAGGCTAAACATTAGTGTGATGATGTAATAGTTAGGGTCAACCATTGTAACCTATTTTGAAGTAATAAAGAGGAATTACTTGAATATTATGTGATATTATGTTCATTATACTTATTTATAAAATATAATAAGTTAAGAATAAAAATAAGCGTCAAAAATGAAAATATAGATAAACCCAACACCTATAAAGAAAGTTGTAGTGGTCGTGAGAAGGATTCTGGAGATATAAAGAACGCCAGAATTCGAGTTATAACGAAGAAGTTATGATTTGTCGAAGTTTCGCGACAAAACCGACATGACGTTGTGTGACATAAAAAGTGAGATTACAATAAATTACTTTTTAGCCTTAGCAATCTAAATGAAAGTCGTAGTTTATGTTAAACCGAGAGAACGCATAAAAAGAACAACCAAATCGGACTTTGTATGAGGAAGTTTTGATTTTTCCAAGATTTGGCATAACAGTGTGCAGACCAGAGTTCGGATATTAGATCGACCGATTTTTAGCCAACACAACATGAATGAAAATCGGAGATCTCGTTGATAGGAGCTCAACAATGAAAAGACAGACGAAAACGGACGTCATATGACAAAGTTATGAATTTTTAACGGACTTTTCCTATCTTGGCCTGTTAAAAATAGAACTATAAAAATAAAGTCGAAATTAGCCGACGGTATCTAAGCGAAAGTTGTAGAGTATGTCTTCACCTACGCGTGGATATAAAGAAAGTTGAAAATGAAGCTTGTATGTATATGTTACGGATTTTGGAAGTCGGGAGTGTGAAATGTGAAGCTACTCAAGGAGCGCCCCACATAGGTAGTCGGAGCGCCTCGCGTACTCGCAAGGACTTGGCTTCGGATCGTCCATGTCACTCCAACAGATTTCGAACACGCGCCCCTTGTATGCACTGCATACGCAAGAACAACTTGTGCACTGGGACACACTGCGTTCCTCTGAAGGAGCACCCTACGTAATGAGGCCAGCTCCCCTATAAATACCATGCGAGGGTCTCCATTCTTTTCCACACCAAAGACATTCTCTTCTCTCTCTAACTTCTCTATAAGCCCTCCTAAAGCACTAGTAAGCTCTAAGTGCTAGAGGAAAGCCCCGGAGCACCAGTAGGCTCCGAGAAAAAGAGCTTTTCTGCTCGGGATCAACAATGCTCGTTCCCGAAACTTGGCGATGATCTTTGCAACAGTCTCGGTGGTCTGCTGGAGTTCCAAGAACTCCCTTACCATCCTCTACACCTCAATGGTTGGTGCAAAATTCAAATCAAATCGCCTGACAAACTCGGCCCACGTCATCTCAGCCACACCGGCTACCCCCACCTGATTGGTGACCTCTCCCTACCAATCTCGAGCTCTGTCTCTCAACATACATGAAGCAAAACCCACCTTTTCCGTATCTAGGAAAGAACTCGTGCGTTGGGCATTCTCTATATCCGCCACGTAGTGTCGGCTAACAATGGGGTCCCTGACCTCGAAAAACTCCGGCGCCACGTACGCCTTGAACTCCCGGAACGAGGGAGTTCGGGCTCCAACCTAGCCCATAAAAATCTCAAATCTGAATGACCTGAGCCTCTACTCCATTATCTCTATCAAACCTCCTTGACCGTCCTAAATATCACTAGGGTAGCGTCAAGGATGCCTTTCGTCACCTCGATCGTAATGAGCTCGTGCAGCCTCTCATCAATGGGCTCGGTAGCGTCACCTGACCCAGATCCAGATCCTGATCCCCCTGCTCCAAGTCGTGTCACCACCATGCTGAACTGAGATGTCATAAATTATAATGATCAGGATATCCATATAGGGGACCTTTCCACACCGATCCTCCTTAGAGTTGTTTGATCTAATGTTGGTTCGGGTACAGGTCATGTGCTTTCAGTAGTACGGGCCCCAAGCTCTATCTTATATCTCTAATTCGTCCCAAAATAAATCATATCCCATGGACTACTACGTATCTCAAATTCCAAGTTATCCTAAGAGTTTCTTTACGCACATCAATCAGACCAATCATAACATGTTGCTTTTATGCATGCAAATTATACACAGAAAAGGATCAAATAGACTTTCGAATAAGAGATTCTACCCTAGGACCACAACCAGACAAGGAACCGGAAATAAAGCCAAATCAATCATTCTAAGGCAATATGCTCCTAACTGTATATAATTTTAAGAGCATACACATAGTGATATCCATACAACTATCATAACTCAAATATCAGTATAACATGGCTAACTTTTGTTGGGGAATTAATTACTTGGCTCGGCCAATCACGCACGTTGCACTCTCCTCTTATCCATTCTTTGAAAGTCTTAAGTTTTATTCTATTTTTTAAAACGATTTTATCATTTCCTTAGTTTGAGTCCTGACACACCCGAGAGTCTGCCTGAATCCCTCAAACCAAGGCTCTAATATCAACTTGTAACATCCTAATTTTCAAAAGGAATTTTTCATTTTTAATTATCCAAAAACACTTTTCATAAACCATGAAATCACAATTACAATTGTTTTCAAATCCATATATGTTACAATTTTATTTCAAATCATTATAGTTTCCCATAAAACGCATGTGAGAGAGTGCACGCCGCGTCATTAAACATTGCCCTTGCCGTTAGGGTCAGATGTACCTGAAACAAATCCATAATATGTAAGCTAATACTTAGTGAGTCCCCCAGAGCATACCCTACACACATCCACATAACACATATCATATTAGCTTTAAATGCTATCTCTACCACATAAGCTATGCATAAAATCATATAAGGATGCCATTGAAACCCTCCAAGGTATTATACCTAATGCCACTAGAACCCCCTACGTGGTCTTAGCTACCTGCCTTGGGAACCCCCACATGGTCTTCGCTAACTGCCATGGGAACCACCACATGGTCTTCACTAACCAAGGAAATATCATACACGCTAAACATACAAACATACTAGGATGCCTTGGAAACCCTCCAAGGTCTTATACCAAATACCATGGGAATCCCTACATGGTCTCAATCTACTACCACGGGAACCCCCCGGGGTTTTCCATGAAAATATCATACTAGCATAATGCATAATCAATCAAGAATCTACATATCATAAAATGGGTCGACCTTGGTGCCTTAGACCCATTGGTGTGGTGAGAAGACTTACCTCTCATGAATGCTGAACTAACAAGCTAAGATTAGATAAATCCCCCATGCTTCTCCAACTCAACCACCTATAATAAATATATGATTAACTTGTCAAAATCCCAAAATACCATAAATACCCTCCAAGTCCACCCTGATCAACCCTGGTAAAACTCAATGTCAACAGCCAAGGTCAATAGTCCATGTTGACCTCAACTTATCGAGTGCATCCAACATCTCGTCGAGTTTCCTGAGTAACCCATCAACTTGCTGAGTTACCTGTGTAACTCGCTAAGTTCCTCCATGTCCAGAAAACTGAAAACTCATGAAGATTGAAAACCTTAGTCCTTCACAGAACCCCTTCTGGATCTCTAAAACAGGAAAACCCTACACGACTCATCAAGTTGGCTAAGGAACTCGACAATTTCCTACAATATTTTCATGTTCAGTCCTTTCCAGTGGGCTCTAATGTCCCAAACTTCAGATCCAACCTCCCTTAGTGTAGTTATCACGTGAAGTTGCAAACTTTACGTGCATGCAACGCCTCATAAGGCTAGAATGTCAAAATTAAGCTCTCTAAAAGGTTTTTGTGCATGGAAAGGGGCTAATCTGGATAAAGTAAGCAACTTTATGTCCGTGAGGAACTAGAGAGGTCTAGATCTGGAACCATGTCCTTATGATAAGTCCAGGTCTGAGATTGACCCCATTTTTCACCCAAAAGTGACCACATTCTTCCATGAAATGTGATCTAATTAAATAGAGATCAAGGTGGTAACTTCTTACCTCTAAATGGATGCTAATAACCAGTAGATGTTGGATCCCAAATGTTCTCCTTTCTTCAAGCTCTTCTATCTTCAAGTTTCCTTCTTTAAAGGCATAAGTTTCACTCTCTAAGGTTCACACACACTCAAAGAAGCTCAAATATTCGGCTAGGGTTTCTTTCTAGACTATAAGGGCGATGAGGGACGCCACAAGTCCTTTAAATAGGGTAGCAACCCCTAAAATTTAGGGTTTCCCTCTGCAGCACCTACTCATCGATTCGGGGCCTTCTGACTCGTCGAGTAGGTTCTAAGTCCAGCGTCCCATAAAGGCTCGATGAGTTGGAGCTCCCCAGCTCGCCGAGTCCATGCACAAAACCCTAAAAATTAGATAAATAATTAATACCTAGAACATGTGTTACAAGTTACATTTATAGTGTAGAATTCCAAGGGTCTCTTGTAAACCCTAATTCATTCACATAGGCTTTTAATCTAATACTTCGTTTGATAGCCTTTTGGAATAACACTTCATGGAATCACACATAAACCTAGTCCATCACTAATAAATCATCAATCATTGGCCCAAACCTATATTTATCACTAATTAACATAATCAGCCCATGTTAATTTAATTAGTCTCTTTTGATCACTTAATTAATTCCAAATTAGTTCTTGATCAATACCAATTAAATAATATGATTTCTCAATTAATATATTATTCTTATAGTATATTAATAAATCACAAATAACCCTTTTCTCAATTATCCATCCTATCAGTTTGCTCCAGTGAATGCAACCCAAATGGAGCATGCTACTATTGGGCCAAGTACATACCAATTATATTTATGGGCTTAGCGACCTAATCCAACAGTCTCCCACTTGGATAAGTCTAATAACTATAATTGAAAGCACAACTTCAAAATCCGATTAGCAATCATAACTCTCAAAAGCCTTTGCCGAACTCTGACACATGCTTTAGATAAGGAATCATATAATCCTCTGTTCTTCAAGATATCATGTAGACAAAGACATGGAGTAAAGTCATACTCATTGTCCAACAGTTCGTTTCCCGATTTCTGATTTGTTTAACATAGAACTTAATTGAACACATCAATTGAGTCCTAACCGAGCCCGACACATAAGTCAAAACAAAATCATTGAGGGGACCAATATATCGCTTTTAATCCTCTTAGGATAAAAAGAATAGATAAACTTCAACTTATATGCTTGTACTAATTACTTGTTAAATTATACATAACAACAAATTTTATAACACCAAGTTACTGATACATTTATGCACTATCAATATACATCCAACTTATAATCAACAACTCATATATTCTGGTTTGAGGATTATATGATCTTATCGTCTCACAATCACTCATGATTAAATTCCATGAAGTGATTCATGTGAGCGTAGGTTTAGTCCAATACTCAAATCTTATTTCAAGAGCAATCATGAACATTGTAGTAAACTTTTGCTAGGTCTAAACACCTTAGACAATCTACAAACCAATTCATGACAGTCTAACCTCATAGCCTACTTCCATAGTATGGTCGACTCTGGATGGTTTGAATAATCTTATTATTCTGGAAGTCAAAACATGCAAAATGAAACAATAGTAAACAATTGACACAAGACAGTAACTTTACTCATAAATAATATTCATTTTATTTAATCATAAAATGTCAATTACATTTTATCTATTACATGTTTCTAAAAAACTATCTAATCACTAAAACAAATATCGTCCTTCAGCCCAATACTCCTAGCATGCTACAAGTGCTTAACCCTACTTAGTTTCTTTGCAAGGGGATCTGTTGGGTTCTCCTATGACGATACGCTCTTTACTACGAGGAGTCCTTCTTATATCCGATGTCTTTTCAAGTGATATTTTCTATCGATCTGCCTGGATCTGCCATGATCCCTTGGTTCCATGATTAAGGCAACCACACTCTTGCTATCACAGAAAATCTTCATAGGCTCCTTTACATCTGGTACAACTCCAAGGTCTCCGATGAAGCTCTTTAGCCATATCGCCTCCTTCGACGCTTCACTTGCTGCTATGTACTCTGATTCACACGTTGAATCAGGTACAGTCTCCTGTTTGGAAGTTTTCCAAGTTACTGCTCCTCCATTTTGGGTAAATACCCAGCCTGACTGAGAGCAGAAATTATCTATGTCGGTCTGAAAAATGGCGTCACTATACCCTGTCACTCTCAAGTCATCACACCCACCAAGGGTAAGGACCCAGTCCTTAGTCCATCTCAGGTACTTAAGAATGTTCTTTACCGCAGTCTAGTGAGCTCTACCAGGATTCCCTTGATATCTGCTTACCATACTCAAAGTAAAGGCCACATCAGGGCGAGTACATGTCATATCATACATGATCGATCCAACTGAGGAAGCATATGGTAATTGACTCATCTCTGCTATCTCGGCATCGGTACTCGGGCTTTGAGTCTTAATCAATTTGGTATTTCTTTGGATAGGCAATTCTCCTTTCTTGGAGTTAACCATGTTGAAACATTTCAACACCTTGTCCAAGTAGGTACCTTGAATAAGTCCTATTACTCTTTTACTCTTATTTCTCAATATCCTTATCCCTAGAATGTAAGTAGCTTCCCTGAGGTCCTTAAGTATGTTATCTACATACAACACCAGAAGGCTAACTACACTCCCACTAGCTTTAATATATACGCAGGACTCATCCTCACTTCTCGAAAATCCATATTCATTGACTTTCTCAACGAAGCAAAGATTCCATCTGCGAGATGCTTGTTTTAATCCATAAATGGATTTCTCAAGCTTACACACTCTATTATTGTCAATTCGCATCGACAAAACCCTCTGGCTAACTCATGTAAACATCTTCAGCAAACTTCCCATTTAGGAAAGCGGTTTTGACATTCATTTGCCATATTTCATAATCATGAAATGCAGCTATGGCTAGCATAACCCTTAAGGTCTTGATTTTGGCTACTGGTGATAAGGTCTCATCATAGTCAACTCCAGGAGTTTGAGTAAAGCCCTTTTCAACCAATCGTGTTGTATATGTGTGTATTTTCCCATCCATATCGGTCTTCTGATGAGAATTGTAATCGAAATTTAGAGTGCAATCATGATTTAGATGAATGAGAAATGAATGATATGAACACTAGATATAAATATTAATCAGCAAGCTTTGTATTGAACAGAGAATTCGAATACAATACTGACTATAAAATAAGCAGAAAAACTCTTTTCTACTTCTATCCTCAGTCCCTATTTATAGGAAACATGAGTGTACAAAAAATACTAAGTCTAGACATTAGGCTTCCACATAAAATGACTTAGTAAATAAACATGTGAAATAGAATAGACAAAGCTTCGACTTTTACAACAAAATGACTCAACAGTTCCCCCTTTGTAAACAGTCGAAGTCACTCAATTAGTAAGAACTTGAGCAACTGAATGCATTGTCCTTCGTATTTCTGAGTACCAAGTGATTATCTTCTTCAGCTCTTTCCTGTCTCCATCATTGTTCTTGGTGCAGTTATTCATACGAACAATAAAGTTCGTATACTGTGAAGTTGTATATCTTTCGATATCAGCAACTTGAAATAAGAATCTCTTTGCCTTACCCTTTGTGTCATTCCCTATGAACACCATGCCAAATGGTTTGAGACAAATTTCACCATCGGCATATTTCGTTGTGGCTTCGTAGGTTCCATAGAAACATTAACCTTTCTTCCAACACCTGAAGCAAGTTCTTCATCAGTTAAGGCCAAGCAATCATAGTAGTTATCTATGAATATCTTGAGATGCCCTAAACCAAGTCTGTATACATCTAAATCAATTCCCTTTATTTGGTTTTCTACTATATCCTTCAAAATTAGGGCCACTTGAATGAGATCATTGAGATTTATTAGAGGGAAGTCAGCAATTGAGAAATCAAATGATTTGTTGTCTGCTCGAACTACAAAGTAACGAAAGTTCTGAAGTAGATTCTCGAACATGACATCTTTCTTGATAGCCGTTACTCTTTTTATCTTGACCAAAGACCAAACTTCATCTTGATTTTTCCCAAGCACAACATGAAATCGAATTTTTAAGTATGTGTACTCATCAGGATTTTTGAATCTTTCACTAACTTTTTACTGTGCAGTAATGACCTCATTTCATTAATTGGGAAGTCTAGTTGGCACATATCTGATTTTGAAGTGGCATAGCTTTTCCTTTGCTTTTTCTCAAAAGCATACATGTGATTCCCCAATACTCTGGATTCAATTGATTCAAATGAGTATAACTTCGCAAGATCTCCTTTGTTCATTGTTGGTGGATCATTTTCTCTTAGCCTTAGGATGCTTTGAATTTGTCTCTGTTTCTCTATCTCAGCATCAATTTCAGCTTTCTTCTCCTCCTTCGACTTTTCATAAGCAATATCTTTTCCTTTCCCAACATTTGACATATCAGGCTTTGCACTTGAACTTGCTTTATCTGTTGAACCAATTTTAATTCCTTTTGTAATTGGTTTTGATGTTATTATTGTTGAAGGAATTGAGCTAATATTCACAGGTAATGTCGTTTTCAGTTGAGTCGAGTACACTTTCCCAACCACTTTCACATCCTCCCCTTTACTTCTTTTTACTTCTCCCCCTTGCACCCTGTGAAGCAGGTGGGGCATTCTTCGGCAAAAGTGAAGTAAAATTTGTAATGGGAGCCAAGGCCTTTTGAATTGCTGGCTCCAACAAAGTTACTTTCAGGGTTAGAAATTCAGGAGTTAAAATTGTTTGATAAGTAGCCTTGGACACAATGACTTTTAGTTCAGCTAACAACTCAATGAGCTTAGCGAACTGCTCGTTGTCATGTTTGCTTTTGGCTTCGATAGTTGGCGCAGTTGATTGATAGTCTTTAACAATCTTTGTGACTGCATCTGTCACAATATCAACACATTGTTGCACTGTCACATTTTGCGAAGAAAGTTGTTGAAGCTCTTTCGAAATCTCTTGCGTCAATTCTCCGACTTTCAAGTTGAGATCCTCCATTACTTTCTTGATATCTTGTACAAAGAGAACATGACATTCTTTTGTAACATTTTTCAGTTCTAGTAAGGCACCATCAAAGTTTTTCCCTTGAGCTTTAAGCCGAAGCTCATTGTTTTTATCATTACAATCAATCTTCTCAAGCAGTCTTCTTTCATCTGCTTTTATCATTGCATCAACTTCTTCACCAGAAAGCGACCGCTTCACACCAGAGTCAGCTTGTGACTGAAGGATGGTATTTAACTTGCGATTCAAGATTTTGAATTGTTTACCCGACATAAGCATGTGGTCAGGTATCTCCTCCTCCTCTGAATCAAAGTATAGTTCTTCAAATGTTCCTCCGAAAGCACCTTCTTCAGTATCATCATCGGAATGAGCGTGAGAAGTTATTGGTTGTGGGTCCTCAGGAGATTGAGATGGAAATAGAGTTGTGAAAGGATGTTTCAAAACATGATCAAATATGGGTGAAGTTGTAACACATGGGTTTGGAATGGAAAATGGTGGTAACGAAGTATTTAGGCTTTCAGATGAGATAGGTAGCGAAGTGGACAAAATAATGGGTAATGATGTGTCGACACTCGTGATAGGTGCCCCCGTATCAGATACGTTGACAACCATATCAGAAGTAGGTACCTCCTCATTAAATGATTCAGTAGAGACTACTTTAAGTGGAAATGTAGTTGTGGTAGAGACATGCGAAATGATGGGTGAAGATAGAATGGAAGTAGTTACCATCGGTGAAGTCAAAACAATCGTAGTTTCAGTAACAACTTCATCTTCTAAAGAGCCATCTCTAACATCAAGCTTCCTCTTCTTATACAGTTTCCCAGTAATGTGTTTCGCAGCATCAAGGGCTCGCCTTTTCTTGGACATTGGAGAAGTAGGTGCAGGAATCTCTCTGACGACAATTCCTTTACTACTCACTTGTGTCTTGCGAATTGTTGGAAAATCATCAGATGAAGTCTATTTGTGAGACATTTTACGAAGCTTCTTTAAAACTCTAGATTTTGAAGGAATAATCTCCTTCTCAGGCTTATCAGATCTAACCACCTTCTGAATACCTTCTCCTACTGAAGACTTGGATAATTCAGTCTTTGTTTGCTCCTCAGGCTTTGACTTCTTTGCTTGCTTGGAAGATTCACCATCAACATTCAACAAAACTCTAGTTTGAACATCTGGATTGATATTCTTCATATAACTGATGAGAACTTTATGTGAAGAATGTATTTTGCAAAGCATTATATCTGGAATTCTCGCAATGTTTGTAAAGATATTTTCATCATCCTCCACCACCTTAGGACATTAGTACTTGGTAAATGCTGCAACCTCTGCACCTTCAGGAACTTGAATACCTGCTTTTTTATAAACTTTTTGAAGAATTCAACTCCAATAATGAGCACATGAAATCCTCTTTTCAACAGTTGTATTTTCAATACTTTTAATACTTTCCTTCCATAATTGAGTCCCATAATCCTCATTGAGATCATAGTATAACCCCATTACCATAGCATAAACTTCCATCCTTCCTCTGTTAAGACCCACACTTCGTCCTGTTAAACATCTGAGGAAAATTCCAAAGAGAAAATTCCACATACATGGCAAGCCAGACTTTCTGAAATCACTGATTTTTTCCAACGGTGGTTGATGTCCCATATCATTAAACATATGAACAATCTGTGCATTGTGAGGTTTGAAGAATGGTGTTGAATTAGGAATCTCAGAGAAACTAATAAACATCGTCTTTGTCAATCGAATTCTTCTGTCATCCACCAAGTTGAAAGTGATGATGTCTGGTGATTTGTTGTATGAAGCTGTGGAAGCCGCCATTGATAACCAGGTCATTGGAACAGAAAAAGAGTTAAACATCATCGTGGCTAAAGGTGATCGTTTCAGAGCAACAATCAACATCTTCAACTCCTCTGGATACGTTGATACAATAGCATCAACCTGATAATTTGTACTTCGAATGTTCATCAGAGGTTGTGAGACAATTTCTTCAGTGTTGGATTGATTTGCTGCCATTGTTGAAAACTTAGAAGTATCTTAAGAGAATAATGCTAGGGTTTTTGTTCGTTTGAGAATTATGAATCACGTAAAGATTGCAGTGAAAAATTCCCTTTTTATATATTGCCCCCAAAAGTGAACTATTGTAGAATTATAGACTAGGATACGTGTTCCTTAAAACTCGTAATCACACACCGCAGTAATGATCATACCCTATTAAATGCCTTGAAACTAGGGCCAACGGTTACTTTAAACCCTTCGCAATCTTAGCTGCCAAAAAGTGAACCCTTCGTTTTTGAGGTTAGGCTCTTTCATTTATGGGATTTTAAACAAATTCATATGCCAGAATTGTGAAATCGTCAGCCTAAGTTGGTAGTACTTGGAACCTCAAGGATTTAGTGAGTGCAAGTGATTAAAATGAGTGAGATAAGAATCAAATTTAAGAAAAATTTAAGATTGTGTGATGTCAAATTTTATTGACAAGAATCAATGAAACCCCAGGCAAAGATTACTTCGTTAATTACCAAGAGAGATAATCAACTGCTTGCGTGTGTTCCAGTGATATACAATCGACTACTTGTAGAGAAGTATCGAAGGGATTCTGTTATAGGCTTAATTTGGTGGTTATGCGAATTTCGTTACATATCATCTTAAACATAAGGTGAGTAATTGTAACAGAAATTACTTGTTTGAACGTTTTGGTCAGGGACAAGATTGCTTTGGATTATTTTGAAAAGTGCCAATGGATTCAAATATATACTCACACGGAAATCATATTCATAGAAAAAAAAATTAAGTGTTGGATCCTGTTGGAAAACAAACATCATGGGCTTCGAGCATTTGATCAGGACCACTCATACGAATGAATGTGATTTAGAGTGTATGAAATACCAGGTACAAAAACAAATGTTTCGTGTAATTCTGGAACATGGTTCCCCGTCAATTCCTTAATGTGTGAGGATTTTGGGTTTTACTTACTTCACGAACTCATGAAATAAGATCATTAACACAGATTGATGACATGTCTAAATCACTATTGGTTTGATCAAGTGATCTCAAGGACATGTGTCTTTGTGTGTGCATCGTGTAAAGAATTTTGTGATGAAAAAGATTGGTTGCAACATCGAATGTACCTCTGTTATTTTTGGACCAAATAGAAACTCTTAACTCATGTGAGAAGAGTAAGGTAGCTCGTTGGACTTATGCGAATGTAAGCCTGATTGGGAAGAAACTTTCATATGAAAATTTCATTAAGGCTTTCGTTTGATACATATAGAGTCACTTGAGGCTTAGGGCAACATGCAGCAACATGCTTCTAGGGACACCCTACCTAGTATATAGTTCAAAGAAATGATACCTTCTCATAAAAAACTAAGCATGTCCTCTTCGATTTTGATTTCCACCAGTACTGAAAAACACAAATCTAAAAGACCAAAATTAAAAGATCAAAAATATTTTTGTGTTTTTATATTTTTAGAAAATGAAAGACAAAACAAAAGAAAAACTTAAAAAAAATTACAAACAAATGAAAATATTTTTGATTTTTTGTGTTTTCTCAATGCTTTTACAAAAATAAAATGAACTCAAGTTACCCAAAATGCAAATGCGAACCATAGCGAAGCCTCTTAACGTACAGTAACTTCTGAATGATTCTGATTCAGATCCACTGAATAACCATTTCTTTACTTTGATAAACTTATTTCATCCTTGATTGATATTATTTGGCACTGAATTCACATCGAGCATTCCTAAACCTGCTAAAATTCTCATAAAAGATTTTTCATCAAGAGGTTTAGTAAAAATATCAGCAAGTTGTTCAGTGGTCTTAACAAAATGTACTTTAATATCCCCTTCCTCTACATGATCTTTGATAAAGTGATATCAAAGAGCAATGTGTTTTGTCTTTGAGTGTTGTACAGGATTATGACAAATGCGAATCGCACTTTGAGAATCACAGTACAAGGGAATCTTTTTCATATTTATTGCATAATCACGAAGTTGACTTTGGATCCAAATAATTTGAGAAGTACAGGCAGCAGCTGAAATATATTCAGCTTCAGCAGTGGAGATAGCAACACAAGTTTTCTTCTTCGACTGCCAGCTCACCAGTTTCCCATCCAAAAGTTGACATCCACCACTCGTACTCTTTCGATCCAAAGTACATCCCCCTAGGTCAGCATCCGAAAAAGCTTGAATGAAAAATCTTGAATTTGAAGGATACCAGAGTCCAAATGAAATTGTCCCCTTAAGATAGCGAGAAATGTTTTTCACTTCTGTTAAGTGAGGTTCTCTGGGATTTGCTTGATACCTGGCACAATTACAAACTAAAAACATAATATCAGGCCTACTTGCAGTTAAGTACAATAAAGACCCTATCATGCTTCGATAAAGTGTTAGATCAACAGCAGGAGCATCTAACGAAGGAGTTAGTCTTGTTCCCACTGCCATTGGCACTCTAAGCTTTGTACTGTTCATCATTCCAAACTTCTCGAGCAGATTCTTCGTGTATTTCTTGATTGATAAAAATTCCTTCCGTATTCTGTCTTATATTCAACCCAAGAAAAATATTTATTTTTCCCACCATGTTCATTTTGAATTGACTTTTCATAAGATTTTCAAATTCAGTAGACAATTCAGGGTCAGTTGAGCCAAAAATAATATCGTCAACATAAACTTGAACAAGAATTAGATGATTACCGACTTTCTTTCGAAATAGGGTGGGATCAACTGATCCTTGTTTAAATTTTTACTGTTTCAAAAAAATGGTAAGAGTTGCATACAACGCTCTTGGTGCTTGTTTTAACCCATAAACTGCTTTGTCTAGAATATAGATATGATCAGGATGTTCCTTACTCACGAAGCCTGGTGGTTGTTCGACATATATACAGTTTCTTCTAGGTCTCCATTCAAAAATGCACACTTAACATCCATTTGATATACATCAAAAAAAATTTGAGCTGCATAGGCTAAAAATATGCGAACTGCCTCGAGTCTTGCGATAGGGGCAAAAGTTTCTTCATAGTCAATTCCTTCTTGTTGCGAATATCCTTTTACTACAAGCCTAGCCTTGTTTCGAATAATATTGCCATCTTCATCGGTTTTATTTTTGAAAATCCATTTCACCCCGACAATCGAAACATCAAAATGTTTAGGAGTAAGCCTCCAAACCTTGTTTCGTTCGAATTCAGCCAGTTCAGATTGCATGGCAACAACCCAATCTGAGTGTTCCATTGCATTTTTTACTGTCTTTGGCTCTATTTTCGAAATAAAAACATTAAACATACACAATTCTTGATTCACATTAAGTACCTCATTTTTGGCACGAATCTGAGCTCTTGTCAACACACCGTCTTGAGGATTTCCTATGACTTGTTCTTTGGGATGAGTTTTTGACCATTTTTCCATTGGTGGATATATCGGATCGAAGCCTAATGGCGCATCCTCATACACTTCTTCATTTTTAGTTTCAACAACTGAAATATTGTCATCAACTTCATACTCCCCCTCAACTGAACCTTCAAGCTCTCCCTCAACTTGATTATTATCTTGATGCTCCCCCTCAACATGTTGATCTAAATTTCTTATCTCTTCCTCGAAAGTATGCCCACCTTGACCACTGATTTCATCAGACGTATGCTCCCCCTCCATACGAACTTCAGTCATGCTTTCGCTACTATTTGATGCAGATTTACAAGTAGAGTCATCATTGTGTTTTGAGTATTCGGATGTTTGATTATCAGCAGCATGAATTTCAGCATTGATTGCCCTATCAGGAATACCAAATATTAATTCATAATCAAAATCAATATTATTTTCATTTTCAACTTGATTATTTGAATCAGCTATGATGGGTTTTTTTTCAAATGTGTGATCTATCTGCTTAAGAAAATAGTCATCAAATGTTAAGTTGAAAGTCTCTTCAAATTTTTGTGTTCGCTTGTTTAACACTCTGTATGCAACATAATTATGTGAATATCCTAAGAATATGCGTTCATCTGCCTTCGCATCGAACTTGGAAAGATTATCTTTTAAATTCATTATAAAACACATGCAACCAAAAACATGTAAAAATTTTACATTAGGTTTTCGATTATTAAGTATTTCATATGGAGTAATATTAAATCTTCGATGAATGAATGAACGATTCTAAGTAAAACATGCAGTTGACACAACTTCAGCCCAAAGATATTGAGGTAAGTTCGCATATGTCAACATAGTCGTAGCCGCTTCGCGTAGAGACCTGTTCCTCCTTTCAACCACACTATTTTGTTGTGGTGTATATGGTGATGAAAAATTTTGCGAAATTCCCTTGGCAGTGAGAATTGAATCCAACTTTTGATATTTAAACTCAGAACCATTATCAGTTTTGATCTCGCGAACACTCTTTTTAAGACTCGTCTCAATCTTCTGGATAAAGTCGATCATCGTTTGAGCAACGTCAAATTTTAACCTGAGAAAAAATACCCATGTAAATCGAGAAAAATCATCAACAACAATTAAAATGTATCGCTTTTTAATGAGTGTCTCAATAGTTGATGGTCCACATAAGTCAATGTGAAGAAGTTCCAACGATTCTATGATATTCGAATCTATAATGATTGGATGTCCTTTTCTGTGTTGTTTTCCTTGTTCGCAAGCTGCACATAAAGTATCATTATCAAATTTAAGTACAGGCAAACCTCGAACCAAATCTTTAGTAACAAGTTTAATGATATTACAAAAGTTCAAGTGAGACAATCTGCGATACCATAGCCAGCTAAGATCATTAGAAGCCTTCGATAAGAGACACACTGCTGGTTTGCCCACAATCGGTTTGATGTCATGTATGAACATGTCTCCATATCTTTGTGTTCACTTTCGATATGATGCTTCCTTTTTCATTAAACACCACCTGATTTCCAGTGCCCACAACAAGTTGTGAAACACTAATCAAGTTATGTTGAAGACCTTCGACATAAGCAACTCTATTTACTGTGAATTGTCCATTCGTTACTTTTCCATAGCCTTTCACTTGACACTTATGATTATTACCGAATTTGACTACTCCAACATTTTCCAACCTTCTATAATCTCGCAAGTTCTCCTTTCTTCCATTCATGTAACGAGAGCAACCACTGTCAATATACCATTTCGAATCGTATTGCTCGTCACAAATTACTTGCATTTCATGAAAAAATTTAGGTACCGAATACTTTTTGGGTCCTTCATTAGTATCACTAAACAGATTCTTAGAATTTAAAACCCAAGTTTTTACTTTTTCCTTTACACTTTGAATTAAATCAACATCATCAGATCTTGATATTGAAATAAAGTTGTTTGATAGTTTAGGGTTTTCATTGATTTTCACCTCAGCTTTCGCAACCTTCTTAACTTCCATAACTGGTTTCCATTTTTGTATTGAAACTTGTGAACCATGAGAAGATGAACTATCAGTATAAGACTCATTCACATATTTTTCGAATGCAGCCTTGATTTGGTGTTGTGAAAATTTACCATTTTGAAATTGTTTTCCTTTTCCTTCCAGCCACGTGTTAATCGACTTTACATTAGATTTTCCTTTTGTGTAAGAAACTTTGGTTGGTTTTGTGATCAAAGGATTTGGAAATTTTGGTTGTTTTGGTGAAAATCTTGTTTTTGTATGGATTTTGTCATTCAAAATTGATGAATTATGCGTTGATTCTCTAACATTTTGAAACTTACGATCATTCACAAAGGTATGCGAAGTCTCATATTTTCCAATGTTATCATATGTTCGAATAAATCCAACCTTTTTATTTATAGAGTTTTGTATTTTAACATCATTAGGCTTTTTGTTAGACACTATTTGCCAAAAAAATGCCTTTCGTGTTTTTCATTTCGAAACATTGTTTTCACTTGAAAAGTTTCCAACCATTATCTTAAATTCGTGATAATTCAATTTCACTTATGATTTTGTTTTGTCATCTTTTTGAAACACTTTCTTTTCTTTTTCATGTTTAACTACCCATTTTTGTGATGATTTTTTATTTTGAAAGACATAAGAATTCTGAGTTAAATTATTTTCCACCGTGTTTTGATTTGCAAAGAAACCTTTTGAAGTTGATCGTTTGTTATCATTTTCAACCATTTTGTTGAATTCGGGCTTGATTTTCTCAGCATTTCCAGCAGTTACAAAAACTTGATTTGGAAAAACCGTTTTATCAGTGCATGTAAAATTCGGATAGACAACCGTGTTGGTTTCCAAGTAGTGTGCACCTTTGTCATTATGAACTTGATTGAATTCTTTCGTGTCACCATACACTTGTTTAACAACAACGCGTGTAGGTGATGTTTCAGTTGAGACATTCTTCCCTTTATTACAATCACACGAAGTTTTCACTTTCTCTTCGTCATCATCAGTGTCATTTGTTTGGCTACTTCTAACTTCCAAATCATCAAAGTCAAAAAGTTGCGAAGTTGAGGGTTTGTCAGTGTCAACCTTCACTATCTAATCAACTAAAATTTCTTTACCTTTGACCTTAGATGTTATATTTATTACAGACAGTTTAGAACAATAAATGTCTTCTTCCTCTTCGATTTCACTAATTTCACTCACATTATCTGAATTATCATCGACATCAACATAATTGTTTTGAGAATCAAGAGTTGAAGTCTCAGTTTTCTTTAAAATCTTAATTTGTTCAGTCTTTGTTAAACTATCATTTACAATATGTACCAATTCATCAGCATTCAGAAATTCATCAATTCTGACAATACCATATGCAAATCAATCATCAGGTATTTTGTCAAACTGAGCAATGGTATCTTCACAATAATACGATATAACATCAACTTTTTCACGTTCATAAGCAAGAAAGGGTAGTAATTTTCTATGTTGTTCTTTGCTTATTTCAGATGAATGATGTCAAGCAGTTAACTTCGCATACAATCTCTTAGCTAAATTACAGTAGATGTTTCGTTGAGCTAACAGTAGTCTAACATCTCTATCTAGACTATCCCTATCAGAATTGACATTATTCATCTGAAGTTCAGGATAATCTACCCTGCTTCGTTTTATATCTAACTGTCGTGGTGTCTCAGCTAGTTGTGTTTTAAGATTTTGAGCCTCAGTACTAGCAGACACAATAACAACATCAAAATAAGCAACAGTATCATCAAAGCAGTTATTTCAGTATCATAAACAATTAGAGGAATATTAAAAGATTCAAGAATTGCACGTACCTTGGTGGTCATAGGAGACTTATCAGTGGATTTGGACATGAAACAATGTCCAAAGATTTCTTCTTCTTCTTCGCTATTCTTCTTAAAACTAGCGAATATTGCACCGTGTGTAGGATGCCTCATTTCTTCATCATCTGATCCCGAAGACCATATTTGGTAAGTTCCACTTTCATCATCATCCATCTCTCCCTTAGCAACCAAAGATAACCCTTTTGCTTTTACACGAACTTCTTCAAGTTTTTCAGCATACTAAGCTTCTTCTTTAACTTTGGTTTTCTTCTCAACCTTTTTCCTTAAAATGCAATCAACTGCGAAGTTATTAGCTCCATTACAGTAATGACAATTGACTCCTGAGTCACCTTTCAGCTTTTTATCTGCCTTTAATTGCTTCACATTTTCATCCACCTTCTCATACTTCTCATACTTCTTCTTTTCCTCACCTCCAGTCTTTACTCCAGCTTTTACAAAACGACTCTTCGCATCTCCTTGCATACCCTTTGGTTTGAATGGTTTCTTAAAAAATTTCTTTACTCTGTTGTTAGAGTAAAATGCAACTGCCTCATCATCAGAATTCATCAGGAACCCCTCATCATCCGAGCTTTCCTTTTCAACAGACTCAACTTCATTCATTTTAGACACCAATGCTAGTGGTCCACCCAAGGTTTGTTTTGACTCTTCTAATATTTCAGCTACTTCATTTTTGTGTGTCTTCAGCTGATTGTATAGATCATTCAAACTCGAAGTATCAAAGCTTTGCTTATTCTTTATCATCATACTCACACTTCTCCATTCTTTGCGAAGCCCCATGATGAATGTAAGATTGAATTCCATAAGAGACCTTGTGATTCCATACCTACTGCAACGATAAATGAGTTCATTCAGACGATCATAGTAATTTTCAATCGTCTCAGCATCCTTCTGTCTGAACTCCTTAAGCTCAACAAGACATTGTTTAACAGAATTGGTCTTTGTCTTTTCACTACCTTGGTATTTTTCTTTCAATGTGATCCAGATGTCTTTTGTTGTTTTACAACCACGAATGTAGTTGTAAACCATAGGTGGCAATACACCTCTCAACTCTCACATACATTTTTTCTCATTCTTTTTCATATGATCACTTTGATTAATTACTTGATCTGAAGTTCCAGAGGCTCCTAATGTTTGAACATTCGCAGGAGGTAGAAATGATCCTTTGATACAGTTCTAGAGCTCCTCATCAATCCCATTCAAATAATCTTCCATTCTGTCAGCCCATTGATCATAATATTCTGGAATCAACATCGGAATTTTAGTAGATGAACCAAGAAAATGAGAGTATGAGGTCATAGTGTTCATGTTAAATTTCGCCATTGTTGAACACGAGGAATTTGATGATAAACTTGAAGAATTTGATGAATTTGTTAATTGATCAAATGAATTGATCACAAATTGCTAATCGATTACTCGACTATACAATTCAGATGCAGAATCGATTCAAATCTGAAGATTAAGAAAGATTTTCAGAACCAAAAACGCAGAAATATTTTGAATAAACACGTAACTCAAAATGTAAATGATTCTAGAATGAAAATCCGATCAATGCAGTTTGATTCCTTCTCTGATACCAATTGATGAGAATTGTAATCAAGAGTTAGTGTTAATATCATTCATTTCTCATTCATCTAAATCATGATTGAACTCTAAATCTTGATTACAATTCATGAAAATCCATTTGCACCCGACTGTCTTGCGATCCGGTACATTGTCAACCAAGTTCCATACTTGATTATTATACATGGGCTGAATCTCGCTGTCCATAGCCTCTTTACATTTTGCAGACTTGGGGTCCGCCATGGCTTCCTTGTAGTTATTAGGCTCATCCAAATTTACCAGTGTACTATCACTAATAAACGTATCACCATCTGTACTAATATGGAAACCATAAAACTCAGGTTCCATTCTAACTCTACTAGAATGTCTCAGAGGTAAGGACTCATCAACTGGTTCAACAAAAGTTTCCTCCTCAAGTTGATTGCTAGTTTTTGAGGTTCCTTCATCACATAACTCTTGAATCTCTTCCAGGCCAATTTGCCTCCCACTGTCCTCTTGACATATAAGTTCTCTTTCACGGAAAACCCCTCTCCTCGCAACATAGAAAACATTGTCACTTGGTCTATAGAAGAAATATCTAAAGGACTTCTATAGGTAGCCGATGAACATACAACACTCACTGTGAGGTTTGATCTTGTCGTGAGTCTCTCGTCTTATGAAACCCTCAAAACCCCAAATGTTGGTATGTGCTAACGAGGGAACTTTCCCTGTACACATATCATGAGGTGTTTTGGCAACCTTCTTAGTTGAGACTATATTAAGGACATGGCGACAGTCTCTATGGCATACCCCCAGAACGAGATAGGTAACGAAGCTCGACTCATCATGGAACAAAAGATGTCCAATAAGCATTGATTGTGCCTCTCAGCCACACCATTAAGCTATAGTGTCCTAGGTGGCGTAAATTGTGAAACATTTCCACATTCCTTAAGATAGTCGTGGAAGTCAATACTAAGATACTTACCACCTCGATCGGATTGGCGAATCTTTATCTTCCTGCCCAGTTGATTCTCCACTTCTTGTTTAAACTCCTTGAAATTTTCAAAGGTTTCTGACTTATTCTTGATTACGTGGATATTCTCATATCTACTATAATCATCGGTAAAAGTCACATAAAAGAGGTTAGCATCCCTTGTGGTGGATCTGAAGGGACCACACACATTGGGGTGTTTGAGATCCAACAAACCCTCACCTCTTTCACACGAACCAATGAAAGGTGACTTGGTCATCTTTCCAAGCAAACGAGATTCCAATGTGTCATACGACTTTAAGTCAAATGAATCCAACACTCCATCCTTTGGAGTTGGGCTATGCGCTTCTTGTTGACATGTCCAAGATGACAATGCCACAAGCATGCCTTGTCGAAACCATTGGACGAATCAATATGCAATACATTATTTCCTAGGTTGTCTACAACCATCCAAGTTTGATATATACCATTGCAAGGCAATGATTCAAAATAAAAATTACCTTTATAAAAAACATTAATAGAACCAATTTCATTGTTAAATGAAAATCTAAAACCTTGTTCATAGTAACCATGAAAAGAAGTTATGTTTCTCGCCATATCTGACGAGTAGCAACAATTATTCAAATCTAACTCTAACCTATTACTAGGCAATAAAGAATAAACTCCAATCTTGGTGATAGACGATGATTTCCTATTCCCCATGACCAGGTTCATCTTCCCATGCTCCACATCCCTACTTCTTTTTAGACCCCACGAATCAGAGACCCACGAATTAGCATGTGATGAGTTATTAGATAGAATAGTGTCAATACCTGAGAAACTGGGCTTTATTTTCCCATCCTTGATGTCCTGCAAGTATTTGGGGAAGCTTGGTTTCCAGTGCCCTTTATCATAAGCATAGAAGCACTCTGCTTCTTTCAGATTGGAAGAGGAAGTAGCAAAACCACCTATGGTCCCACTAGAAGAGGATTTATTATGGGACTTTCCCTTATGGCTCTTACCAAGAGCCTTCCTCTTCTTCCCTTTCTATTGTCCAATTGCCAGGACTGGGGAAGCAACAGTACAAGTGGATACAACATACTTTCCTTTGAAACTACTCTCAACATCTCTTAGTTGGCCTTGAAGCTTGCTTAGAGTGACTTCCTCCTTGTTCATATGATAAGTCATTCTGAACTAATAATAACAAGGATGCAAAGAGTGTAGGATAATGTCAATGGCCAACTCTTTGTTGAAATTGACATTCAACTTTAGCAAGCGGTCCACATAACTTTGCATCTTTTGCAAATGGGCCATGATGGACTCTCCATCCTTCATTTTTGTTGTTATCATGGAGGCAATGATTTCATACCTTTCTTGTAGCACTTTGATGGTACCTTTCCATCAAGTCTTGGTGCATCGCAAAAGGCCAGAAGTCCTCATATGACTTCTGAAGCTCAGGAGTCATAGTGGCTATCATGATACACGACACCTTTGTTGCATCCTTCTCATGATCCCTATACTTCACTATCTGTTCAGGAGTGGGAATAGATTCATCAATCTCCTTCAGCTCTTTGTCGAGGGCATACCCTTTTTCCTCGTATCGAATGGCCATGTGAATGCTTCAAATCCATTCATTGAAATTCGACCCATCGAAAATGAGCCTCCCACATAAGTTCATGAGGGAGAAAGAGTCGGAAGTATTTGAGTTTGCAACATTGTTTGAAGTATACATCTAAAAAGAAAGACAGTTTAGATTAGATAAGAATCCTTAATATGTCACCCCAAATAAAATATTAAGGCTAAGACCCAACACAATATTCTACAATTCGGAAGACGGATATCATAATCAAATCGCAAAATGTTTGATGGTATGTAAATGACGATTTACCAATTTCCACCATAAAAAACGAAAACAAAGACTAAGTTTAAATGAATTGAAATTCCTAGACTCTTTTAAGATTCATTGAACTCTTGAATGGCAAGTTTAAATCTCAATTAGAAAGGTTACCCCGCTACGCGGGGGTCAGAAGCTTTAAATGTTGTTTCCAAATCGATAAATATGGGTTATATGTGTTGTGTTATGAGTAGCTGTAAAGAAAGTACATTGTTATTCCTAACATTTACGTCCATTTTGTGTTTTTGCAAACAAACGATCATACTCAAGCAAATAAGCAACACTACATATATTATGATTTTTTTTCAACTCTGCACACCTTGAACGGAAGCACATGCTTCTTCTCCAGCAACCATAATTAACAAAAGGAACAATGACATCAGGATTGTTTTTTTTTTTTTTTTACAACCTGTAAAAAGGAAAACGGTGAAAAAAAATACAGTTCAATCCATAAATGTTTCTACTGGATCAAATATAATAAAACCAGTCAAGACAATAAGGAATTCATCATTCTTTGGAATTCCATTCTCATTCAATTCAGCAAGCAAACCCACTTCGGAAATCAATCAAAAGGAATACACGATTCCATTCAATCATTTCTAAATACCAAACATACTAATAAATGTAATATTTTCAATAAAATTGGAACAATGTAAAAGTGAAAAAATGTTTCTTTTTGACCTCTTCTCCCTCGACCCTTTTCCTTAGAAATTTCATTTTATGCTTTTCCTAGTTTACCCTTTACCCTCACCATCCCAAATTATTTCTATTTTCCATTGATAATTTTACCAATTTAACAAACAAACGTACAACTTTTCCTATTGTTAGTTATTTTTAGAAAAAAAAACATATTAAAAAGAATTATAATGATAGATAATAATATTTTACAATTAAACCATATATTAATAATATATATGTTTCTTTTTTTACATTAATCCCCAATAAATTGTAATATTTCATACCCTTTATCAAGTAGCAACCAAAATTAATAATTTCAAAAGAAAGTTGACATTGACTTAAAATTTAAAATGTATGTGGTTTTCTTGTTTACAATGTTAAATCTTAATCATTTATTCACTAAAAGCATACACAGATTATAAACATGGATTGCAATAAATAACTGTACCTCTTAGTTTAGATATAATGGCTTTGGCTTTATCATTGGGAAAAGAATGGCGACCGGTTTAAAAATCCATAGCTTGATTTTCTCATCTACAATATTGTGTCAAGTAAGAAATAGTTGGAGGACTAAATATGTGAAATTTTCAATTCTTGAAACAGGTGATTAAAGAGTCAAACGTTTACAGGGATTATGTATACTCTGAGATGGATCCCAAGGGCCAACAAAAGAATTACCCCAAGTGCTAAGGAATCCATCTTTTTGTAACTGCTAATGGGATGTAAGGACTAATTGTGCAACACAATCTCTCTAATTCAACTTTGCACTGTGAAAACATTGAAAAAGATATGATTTTGAGCAAGAATTAATATTTTGAAATATACTAAAGTATTAAAATTTATGAAAATAAAGAACCTTCTATCAGCCTCGACATTGGTTTGCTTTCCACATCTGTACACAAAAAACAGAGATAAGATCCCAAGTTTGAAATCATTTTTCAAAGTAAAGATTCCAAATTATACATTCTTCGGATCTTACAAAGATTCAAGTCATTACGGTTACATAAGATTTACAGGTTTAGCAAAATGAAAGAGATTAAATGTCCTGTGGGAGGTTATTTCTGAAAAGATACTTGCAATTCACTATGATGAACACGTTTGAAGAAGTCTCAAGTAGCTTAAATTACCTTTTCCTTAGTTGCAAGAGCCTCTTCAGCTGCCTTCATCTGTGTTATTAAATCATCATCATTGACATCCCTAATAATAAATAAATACAGACAAAACATGTCGGTTACTATATGGAAAAAAAAACCTTAAGCAAGACAGGATATGCAACTTACAGCTTCATCTAAACTTGAATCAATTAATCACAAAATAGAAACCAGGACCTCCAATGTTCATTTCATGATTTTAAAAGAAAAAAAAAAAGAAAAAAAAATCCATGTCAGTGGAGTAAGTACATCACTAATACTGCATGGTGTTTTTTCAAAAGTAATTTCAAGGATTTATATATTATTACTTTCTTAAAACCCGGAATTAACAAATCCAATGAAATCAAAGGCAGAACCAGTCCAACTACTTCCTCTCGTGGGTACTGCTCCAATTCTTCCTGTTTGACCTTTATCAGATCTCCTTTGTAGCTTCAAACCCAATGGAATCTATAAATGAAGGAGAATGGAAAACATATAAGAAAACGACCAATATACCCTTCAAAAAGTTAGACTGCATAAAAATGCATTTCGTGGACCTCATTCTTTGTTATTACCTTCTATGCAGTCGGGCAGACCTGCAAAGTAGCATGCTATTTTTATCTAAATTCTCAAAAATTACAACTATGCATCTAAGCATTGATTTGTTATCATCTTATTCCCGTTCTCTACCCTCACAAATACAATGGAATCTCCAGAAAATGAAGAAATGTCTTTTACCCAGGCGATAAACATTTGTCAGTTTTGATAAAATATGAAATTCACATGACCTCTGAAAATCGCTCCTGTGAAGAAATTAATCAAATAGAGAAGCTTTTTATTCTAGTGTGGTTTTCAAAGAGTAAAATACATATATAGGTGTGGGGTAAAAGCAAGAAAAAGCAATATACTTTCAATCAATTATATTATGTTATATATTTATATATATTTATTTAAAAATAAAAACTTATCCATAAGAGACCATTTTGCCCTTGGGCCAAAACCACAAAGAATAGGGCGCCACATGGACAAAAATGGTCATTGTAAAGATATTAACAGCTGGGTAGGTAGGATTAATAATTGAATTACCATGAATTACCATAAAGAATACAACCACTAACTTCTATCCTATAAAAATCGGTAGTTTCTTTGTCAAAAGCTGTCAACTTTAAGATTACCTATGAATTACCATGGTCTGATTTTGAATCTTTGTTTTCAAAATTAAGAAGAAAACTACAAAAATACATTTTACCCCCAAGATGTTGAAATGCTTTGTACAAATCTTATTCACTATCTAGTATCTACCTTGTGTGTATGCATTGTTGATGTGATGAAGTCAATGTAGTCGATTAACCCCTCTCAATCTACATTAGCTTGTAATTGAAAGCAATTACTGTTTAGCAGAATAAAAAAACACCATTGAAAGAGGTTTCATCATAATTTCATGGGAAGAAAAACCCGTCACAGTCCATCAAAATCACACATTTAGCCCGTTATATTTATTGTATATTAGGGAATAAAGTGGTACCTGACTGTTGCATCCTGCAAACTCCCAATACCGATATACCTTTTTTTCAACTTATTTCACAACCTCGCACTCGCAAGGACACTGACTCGTATCTGCAAGATTTAAGAAATTGAAAAATATTAAGATCGAAATTGAGTTTTAGAGATTGAAATCAAGATAGAGATCAAGGTAAATTGGTAAAAGCCATGAAATCCTTCGACACTTGCTGGTGTTTATGAATTTAGCCTATATCAAAATAAACATGTATCAGTTAAAAGAATACAAAAAGAGATGAATTAGGGATATTAGTGATGTGTGAAACATTAATCTCTATTTACCTTTGTTCCACAGTAAGATATCTCTCGTCTGTTGGTTGATTTTTGTATTCTTAAATTGTAATTCCGTCAAGGGGTCACCGAAGACGGCAAATTGAGGAGTGCAGAACCAGAGAGGTGAAAACGATGACTGTAGAGAGAACCCAAATCTTCTGGAAGCATCGGTGAAGAGGGTGATGTAAGGAACGAAAATAGTAGATAGGCGTGGAGCGGTGGGGGTCAGAGGATTAAAGCTAGGGGCAAAATCGGTGGTGGACCGGTGATTAAAGGTGGGAACAATCGAGAACACGACTTGAAACCATCTGGTATTGAGCCCAGCTTAATACCAAACACCCTCCTCCTCGAACACCACAACACCTCCATGCGACTCTACCTTCAATGCCTCCATTCGATTTTCATGTTTCCCTTGTCTCTCCCGTATCCATTGCATACCACACAGCAGAAACAACATCGAACCCCCAACCATCGCACCACCGTCGTTCGACCACCCTCGCCTTGCAATTCAGGTATGTTTTGAAGTTTGATTTCATCTATCTGCTAATCAGGATCGTTGATGATGTTGCAGACGAAATCAAAACACATAGGTGGGAGATTAGGCGGTGAGCCAGACGGTAGCAATGATGCGAGTTCCACAGCTATTGGTGGACTGATAACTGTAGATAAAGTGGACGCGGTGGATTGGATGGTGGTGGCGATGAACTATAGTGGAGAAAGGAGGAAGGGGAACCGAAGATTTGGGTAAGAAGCGGTAGAAGGAAGAAACTTCATCAATTAACCTAATGGTGTGGGGAAAAAATCACAGGGAAACCGGGACTGTTCGAACACGAAGGCGGTGGGGAAGATATGCAATAAGAAAGGCGGTGGGGAAGGAGCCACAAATTTGAATCTATTTGGAGAATAAAGTGGTGAACCTAATTAAATAAACACGTATACAAAAGAATACATGAAATGACATAAAATAACCCTTAAAAAAATGGAAAATAGCTGCAAAACGAAAGGATCATTTTTGCAAAAAGTAACCCATGCTAAGTGTAGCTAAAATAACCCTTAAAAAAATGGAAAATAGCTGCAAAACCAAAGGATCATTTTTGCCAAAATTAACCCATGCTAAGTGTAGCTAAGACAGGAGAATTTTAATTTATAGTATAATGATGCCCTTCAAGTTTGTGACCGGGATACCGACGATCACAAACAAGGTGTGAATAACCATGCAAATATGCTTGGTACTCTCAATGTCATTTTCACATAATAAATGTGCCAGTAAACTATACATGCTCCATTGATCTATGACAAACATTAAGCTACCCTTTGCCATCCTTGTTAGTCCAAGTTAGTGTGTCGGTTAACCATACACGCTCCACTAACGACTTGAGAATGTGTAAAGTGCAATTTCATGGAATAGTACCATTTTTCACATTTTTCCTAAAGTAACTAAAATTGGGAATTTATAAACCATTTAGTTACTTTATCGTATCATTATACTTATTAATGGGGATTAATGTCCTATCCTACCCTTTCGGCTAATAACCCTCCACCAATTAAGGAAGCGGTGGGTGAGTTTGGACATCCATTCAATCACCATTTTATAGGCAGTTTCCTTATACCCCCCTTACAGATTGGCGTCGTGATTGAGGCCTACTAATGGTATGAGTGACTGTCTTATACATATATATATATATATATATATATATATATATATATATATATATATAAGTATTAATCTTGTAATATTATAATAGTATAAGGTTTAAATTTTAAACTTTTAAAATTCTAGAGAATAGAATTTAATGTTTCGAGACTTTTTAAATTTCAAAACTTTGAGGGCAAGTTTTGAAACTCTTCAAAACCTTTTGAATTCCAAAAGTTATGATTTAATGTTTCATAAATGCGACTTTTTAAATTCCAAAACTTGAGGGCAAGTTTCAAAACTCTTCAAAACCATTTAGAACTATATCACAAAATTGACCTAATCTAATTTCCTATAGCAAGATAATTCACATCAAATTCTACAAATAATTAATTTATCATATAAACAAGTAATTATCCCAAATTTGACAATTATCCTTTAATTAGATGAAGTTAATCATTACTTTATAATGAAAAATGATTTTTATCAGTCAAAACAGCTTGTGGTAATGATCCTAATCCAAATCTTGCCAAAAACTCGAAAAATCTGCCAACAGATGATCTGACTCGTCGAGTCAGTTAATAGACTTGGGGAATTCATCATGTTCATCATGGACTCGTCGAGTTCATCATGTAGAGCAGTTTTCCATTAGTTTCAACTTTGAACAATTAGCTAATGCATCAATATAATAGAAAACACCCTAGGCTCTGATACCACTAATGGATTTTAAGCATTATAACATCCCTATGGTACACATACAACCCTAATGCTTTGGATCTAAGTTTTCTCAAGTTATACATGTAATTTTCATTTTCTAAAGCATGAAGCCTAACTAGCATACAACATTGATATTTAAAACATAAAACAAGTTAGATGATTACCTTTTGGTTGTAGCTTGTAGAACTTGGCCTTACAAGAGCTTAGCACCTCTAATGTGATGCCTCAAATAAGTCACAAAAAACCAAGAACAAATGGAGGAAAATATGAGAGAGGCTAGGAGGCACCAAAATCGGCTAGCTTTTTCTTGGAATACACAAGTGCCGATTTTAGGGCTTAGTGGTTACATTTATAGTGTATAATTCCAAGGGTCTCTTGTAAACCCTAATTCATTCACTTGGGCTTTTAATCCAATAATTCATTTGATAGCCTTTTGGACTAACACTTCAATGACTCACACATAAACTTAGTCCATCACTAATCAATCATGAATCATTGGCCCGAACGTATATGTATCACTGATTTACATAATAAACCCCTGTTAATTTAATCAGTCTCTTTTGATCACTAAAGTAATCCAAAATAATTCTTGATCGATACCAATTTAATAATATGATTTCTCAATTAATATATTATTTTTATAATATGTTAATAAATCACAAATAACATATTTCTCAATTATCTATCCTATCAAATTGCTCCAGTGAATGCAACCCAACTGGACCACACTACTATCGGGTCAAGTACATACCAATTATAGTTATGGGCTTAGACACCTAATCCAACAAGATGGTCTATGGATAAGCTTGCAAATGCTTATGTGAAGGAGGTAGTAACAGTTTACGGTGTACCCGTAACGATTATATCAGATCGTGATAGTCGTTTCATGTCAAGATCTTGGAGGAGTTTACAAGAAGAAATTGGTACAAAGTTGTGTTTGAGTACAACTTACCATCTTCAGACCGATGGTCAGAGCGAAAGAACGATTCAAACACTGGAAGATATGCTAAGAGCATGTACCCTAGAGTTTCACGGTAACTGGGACGAGTACTTACCTCTGGTAGAGTTTCCTACAAAAATAGTTACCATTCGACCATCAAGATGGTTCCGTATCAAGCTTTGTATGGACATAAGTGTCGTACACCGTTTTGTTGGCTTGAAGCTGGGGAAAAGCAGTTTATGAGCCCCGAGATAGTCCATCAAACTGCTGAAAAGCTGAAAGTGATTAGGGAAATGATGTTAGCAGCTCAGGATCGCCAAAAGAGCTATGCTAACAAGAAGAGACAATCGATGACATTCGAAGTTGGAGATTCGGTTTTGCTTAAGGTCTCACCATCGAAGGGACTTATAAGATTCGGAAAGAGTGGAAATTTGAGTCATAGGTTTATTGGCCACATAGACCAATCTCTCTAGCCTTCCCCAAAAATAAAACTACACACTTCCAAAGTGCTTATTAACAATTTCTAAACTCTTAAATAAGATAAGAAAAAAAACCAAATACTTCAAGTTTATTATTGGTAAGTGTTCTTAGAAACCAAAGCACTGGACTTTTTTTATGAGCTTGGAGACCACCAGCAGTTTCATCCTTATGGAAATGTGGGATTGGGACACCTCTCTTTCAAATAACCAATAAAACTCAAAATATTTATCAATTTTCTCCAAAAAGCTTATTTGACAACCTATGGATTTATCAATTTTCTCCAAAAAGCTTATTTGAAGTACAATTTTCTTAACCATCTTTGTTTGTAGGTTAAGCATGCACAAGCCTGTTTAAAAGAAATTGCTTCATCTGTGGAGACTGTAAACTAACTCAGTCAAGACTTCATTAATATTCAGAGGTAGATTTGATGGCACATGAAGTGACTTTTATAAAGTTTTTGTGAATGTGGGGTGGTTTGTTATTAATGTATTAGTGAAGAGGATGTGCTTAAGTTGAAACATGCATCTTTCATCGAAATCTAGTCCGTAGTCGTTCACGTGTTTATGTTGACACACGCATCTTATCTAAGTCCATAGACAGATCCAAATAAATAGCAACACCATACATAGTCTGTTTGTATAGTAGTTTATTATTGGTGGGTGTTGGCAATTTATGTGTTTTATGTGTTGGTAGTGGAGAAGAACAACGAGCAACAACAATCTTACTCCTTAAAGTTATTTCAAATATGAATTTTCCACTTGATGGTTTTCTAATGGGTATACTTATGTGAGGTAATATTTTATTTAATAGTTACATGAAAATATTTATTTGACGATGTTCACTCATATTTCGCTTTTTAAAATTTTTATAGAAGATGGATCATCCACATGCTGTCACTTGACTAAAAATGAGGGGTTAGTGAATCATTCCAAAACAAGTTTGATGAAGATTTTAAATTAGCATGCATATGATGTAATTAAGAACTATGGTTTTATTTTTTATTTTTTTTAATATTTATTTATTTATTTTATTTTTTTGTGTGTATTAAAATTTCTGCTAGTTCGGGCATTGTTAAGAAATTAGATGAGTAGTTTCTCAAGTTTACACTTTTACACACTTGCTCCACCAAAAATTTTGTAAGTAGGCAAAAATCTTAATGACTCGATCATTATGATACAAAAGGAAAAGTATCAAACCATCACCTTTTTATATATACCCAGGTGAATATCCATGCATCGTGCATAATGAAATTTTATATTTAAAATTTGGCAAATAAATATTGAAGATAAATAAGTTATTAATATTAACTTTTTAATAATAGTTTCTTACACTAGTTTCTTATACAAATTTAGAATGATCTTGAACGAGATTAAAGCACCTATAAACATGTTAAGATTTAATGGTAACTACATGTAACTGGCGTTTAAAAAAATGTAAATATAACTCTCGACTTGATGTTACTTTAATGTCATGATTAATAAATTTAGAAATTAATTATTTGACATTTTTATAAGGTAATATAATGTAATTTATAAGGTTATGCTATTTTTAACAATTATTATTTTAATTATTTTAAAAACCATTTGTTTGGAAATTGTTGGAAAATGACCCATTAATGTGTTCATCAGACTATTTTGTAATGTTTTTATTTTTTGGGCACATTTATATTGTATACCATAATATTTTCTATATGAAACAAGGATTTATCATATGTAGTATGATGGGAAATCCGTGTGTGAAAATCCGTCAATCAGATTTTATTAATGAAGACACCGTTATAGAAAGTTTAATAGGATCAATGCGCATCATCATATTCACCCTGCTGAAATTATGTTTCCTTCACATAAGTATTCTTCATTTTTTAAATGTTTATCGAGAAATTAAGAAACCTATCTTGGACTAAATCTACATGCACTATCAGAGAATGGTATAATTTGATGTATGTTTAAACTTGATTGTACTTGTTGTTATCATCATTGCAATATGAAAGAATATCATAGTTCATGATAATCATTGAGTCAAGAAAGAAGTGAAATTAACCATGTTGGAAATCGATAATGAATCAAAATCTTTAATTTCATATGTTTTGTATTCTAAAGATGTGAACAAAAATGAAAAGACAAAAAACATCAAATGCGAAAAACCCAAAATCATGAATGACATAGTTTGATTATCATGATTGAATGGTATATTTTTTGTACTTCTAAAATTTTTATTTCTTTAATACTAGATTGTCAAAACACACCCCATATCTAAAATCAATACTCTTCGTTTATGTTTGTCCTAGCCAATTCTTTTCAAGACTTCTGAATGCATCTTCATCGTTGTAACTGTTGTAACTGCTACTTCTCTAATGGTCTTTGTAATTCAACTATTGATTTTCCTTTAGGTCTCATACGTTTTTTTAATGGGCTTGATGTGCTACTTATCTCTAGTCCTTGAATTCCAAGACTCAATTAAATTTAAATAATATTATATAATGAGTAAACATAAGTATAATACTAAGTATAGGATCAAATAGATTCTATAATAAATAAATCATTATCCTAAATAAGGAATTGAGAGAACACAAAAATGCAACTAAGATCTAAATTTGAATAGAGATTAAAAGAAGCTCGATTATAAGATGATGTAAGAACCTCTCCAAAAGATACTCTCACTATCAAACTAGTATTCATTATATATAGGACCTACAAGGGGAGTCGGTTAGGACATGAACAATAAGGTCACCACAATCTAAGACAGCCTACCAAAACAAATTAACTAAGCTGCAAAGCCTAGACAAATGACTAGGAAACTGAAATATATGAAACCAAACTTGTATTTCACACAAACAAGTTGAAGACACAAAGTATAATATTGGGAAACCTTTCACATACAATCTCAACACAACACTACAAAATGTGAGGCCTAATAATATCCCTTTTGTGTTGAGTCGTGAATGCTGTCTTCACCGTGCTTCATCAGAAACTTTAGGAGTAACACTAAGAATGACCATGAGAACGGTCATCCATTACCTTAGTATATATCATAAATACACTAGATATTACTTTTAGAGTTCACCCTAAATATCTTTGCTTTTGTCAATATAGCAATACGAGTAGCAAATTTATAATAGTGTTTATCATGTAAGAACATCATTAAACTCTTTACTTCTCTGTTATTGTGAACTTTGTAGACTACTCACTATGGCTCTTCCGAATTAAGTCCATCTTACATTTCATTCACATTCTTTGGTTATTTAGATGGCTTCTTAATAGTGTTCTTCTACATTACACTATCCACTTACACCTCAATCTTACAACTCTCCATCCAGTAAGCTTTAATCATTCTCATCATATGTTGAAGTTGATTTGCATGTTTTGTATTTTGTTTATAAAAAACTATTGAAAAGAGTAATCCAATCATGTGAAAATGTGCTTGGATTTGCCATGATCTCTTGGTTTTATTGTCAAAGCTACCGCACCCTCATTGTCGTAGAATATCTATATTGGTTTTTGGATTGACGGAACAACTCCAAGATCTCCAATAAAATTATTCAACCAAATTTCCTCCTCTACTGCCTCGCTTGCTGCAATGTACTCTTATTTGCAAGTAGAATCAGCCATCGTCTGATGCTTGGAACTCTAGCATGTCACCGCTCCACCATTCAATTGAAATACCCAACCAAATTGCGAATAAATTTTATATCGATGTATTTGGATGTTAGCATCACTATATTCACTCACCTTAAGTTCATATTTTCTACCAAAAACTAAGATCATATCTTTTATTTTTGGCAAATACTTAAGAATATTTTTCATTACAGTCCAATAAGCCAAACAAGGATTACCCTTATATATGCTAACCATGCTCAAAGCATAAGCCACATCAGGTCGAGTACATGTCATAACATACATGATTGATCCTATAGTTGAAGCATATGGGACTTGACTCATCGTATGTATTTCCTTAGCACTACTAGGACATTGAGACTTCTTTACTTTAACAATATGAAGCATGTGTAAGTCCCCTTTCTTCAAATTCTCCATTATGAACCATTTCTTTATTTTAACCAAGTATGTACTTTGGCAAAGTCAGAGTAACTGTTTATGCCTATTTATATCAATCCTAATTCCAAGAATGTACACAACCTCTATTAGATCAATCATAGCAAAACATTTCTCAGGCCAAGATTTCAATTCTTGCAGAGTTGGAATATCATTTCCTATTAGGATTATGTCATCCACATAAAAGACTAGGAAGGTGACTACACTCCTACTAGCTTTGATGTAACAACCAAAAATATGACCCCCAAATTTCTTTTTGAAAATCATAACAAACCATAAATCATCCTAAATCCTAAGGGAAAAACATGTAGCATGCGTAACAAAACATTGTCCCCAAATACTGTGACAAAACATATGATAAAATATCGTAGTCTCAATAATCCCAGGCTGAATACTGTGGTGTGTGTGCCATGCGATCACCCTGAGCTCTTCCCTTTGCTACCGGAAGTATCTGAAACTGAAACTGAAAACTCTAAGCACAAAGCTTAGTGAGCTCCCCCAAACTACCACATACCATACAGTAAAACATATAACACATATTGGGCCTTGCCTACTGCATCAGGCCCCGCCCAACATCAGACCCCACCCGACATCAGACTGAAGTCCGGAATAACTTGGGCCCCGCCCGACATCGGACCGTAGTCCAAAATAAACTAAACATAACATAAACATATAACATACTCACATATACTGCATCGGGCTCGCTTGACATCAGACAGGGGTCCGGAACATATAACACATAACATAAACATGCATGAATCACGAAGATGTCAAGCATACATAACTACTTCTTGGGACCGCCCCGGCATCGGACCGAAGTCCGGAAACATATAAACTGCATCGGGCTTACCCCGGCATATTGCAACTACTTAACGGGCCAACATTGGTGCCTTAGACCCATTCCTACTGGAGGAAAACTCACCTCGTGTGATTGACTGCTAAAACTCTATGTGAGGAAATCTCTGTCTACTGCTTCGACGACTCTTCGACTATAAATTCCATAAAAACACTTACTCAAAAACTGATAACTATTCTTAAGGTAAAATGACCATTTTACCCCTGGACAAAGTCAACATCCTCGTCAAAGTCAACCTCCAGTTGACTTGGCTTGTCGAGTTGGTCCACCAACTCTTCGAGTCCCTATTCTTTCAAAATGATACAACCCTCGACTCTACTCATCGAGTCTAGCAACAAGTCGACTAGTTCTCCTTCAACCATAACATCGATACTATCTTCAACCGACTCGCCGAGTGTATCCTTTAACTCGTCGAGTTCATCTTCATCAGATGAATATGTCCAGTCTATGAATCGACGAGTTATACGAATAACTCGTCAAGTCCGTCTTCATGGGTTAGGAGATTACCTTGGACTCGCCGAGTTTGCTCATACACTCGCCGAGTCCCATGATTTCCAGGTCCATAATTACGCCCATCTTGTTGTGCCCCCTTCTAGACTCAACCAGGTTCCTCAGAAACAGAAAAGGTTGGGGAACCAATACATGACTCGCCGAGTCCCAAGAATGACTCGCCGAGTCCCCTAAGGTCCATGTCTAATAAACTTGATTTATGTTGATCTCATCTCATCCAAAGGGTAGATATGACCTCATAGGGTTGCTATAACACATAAAGTCACGAACTTTACGTTCATGCACGGGTCTTTAAGTTCAAAAGACCCAAAAATGAGGTCTATAAGATATATGGGGTCTCATGGCCATAAAATTGGCACCTTTATGCCATAAGAACCCTCCAAGGTTCAAGATCTAAAGCCCTTCCTCTACATTACACTCTAAAACCTGAAAGTGGCTTAGAAATGCCCCAAAGATGTCAAGATCCAAACCCTAAAATAGATCTAACAAGTATGAAGTCAAGGTAGGAGCCTTTTACCTCATAAGGTTGCCAAGGATGAATGTGTTCCTGGATCTAGTCTTCTTTCCCCAAGCTTGCTTGCTTAAAACTCTTGCAGTCACCTTCAAGGCACCAAAACACACTCAAAACTCAAGAGAGAGGATCACAATAAACTAGGGTTTTTCTGGAGACAAGGAGGCTGACAAGGGAATTTCAGGAGAGGGTTTAAGATGCTTAAATAGGATGCAAAACCCCGGGAATAGGGTTTATTCCTGGCAGACCTACTTGTCGAGTCCATGCTTGGATTCGCCGAGTAAACCTTTTAAATCCTGCGGCCTTTAAAGCGTCTACTTGACGAGTTAGGGCTTCCAACTCGTCGAGTAGCTCAACATAAATAGTTGAATAAATGAATAAGGAATTGCATACCAGGAACGAGGCGTTACAGTTCTACCCCACTTGTCTCAGACTTCGTCCTCAAAGTCTGTTGCACCTAAAAACAACTCTGGGTAGTGCTCCCTCATTTCCTCGTCAGGCTCCCACATCGACTTCGAACCCTTACGGTGTTACCACTGCACCTTCACTAGCTCGATCTGTTTGTTTCTAAGCTCCTTCATCTTGTGATCTAAGATCGCCACTAGTCTCTCTATGTAAGTCAGGCTGTCATCAACCTGAATATCTTCCATAGGTATCACTTCTGTATCATCTGCCAAGCACTTCCGCAACTAGGAAACGTGAAACATGTTGTGAATCTGACTGAGTTTTGTTGGAAGGTCTAACTGGTAAGCAACCCAACCCACCTGGGCGAAAACCCTAAACAGATCAATGAATCTGGGGGCCCAGCTTGCCCCGCTTCTAGAACCTGATAAGACCCTTCCAGGGTGACACCTTCATGAGGACCATGTCACCCACATGAAACTCCAAATCTGAATTCCACTTATCAGCTAAGCTCTTCTGTCCACTCTGAGCAGTTTGAAGCCTGCTCCAAACCTGCTGGATCCGCTCCATGGTCTTGAGTACTACCTCTATACTCCCCATGACTCTCCGACCGACCTTGCCCCAACAGATTGGGGTCCTACATTTCCTCTCATAAGGCATCTCGAAGGGAGGCCGATCTATACTAGAGTGGTAGATGTTGTTATACAAAAATTCTGCCAGCAAAGGATACGTATCCCAACTGCCACCAGAATCTACCACACATACTCGAAGCATGTCCTAGAGAGTCTGAATCGTCCTCTCGTTCTGCCCAACCGTCTGAGGGTGGAAAGCAGTGCTAAAATGTAGACGAGTACCCATCTCGTCGTGAAACCGCTTCCTATTCATCAAATCCATGATTGCTGCTGGAGCATTGGTTAGTCCAAACGACATAACCAAAAACTCGTAGTCTCCATATCTTGTTCTGAATGCAGTCTTCTCAATATCCTGCTCTCTCACCTTTAGCTAATGATATCTTGACCTAAGATCGATCTTCGAGAAATAGCTCGAAACTTGCAACTGATCAAACATGTCATCAATCCTTGGCAATAGATACTTGTTCTCTATTGTTGCCATGTTCAGCTCTCTGTAATCTATGCACATTCTCATGCTCCCATCTTTCTTCTTCATGAATAACACTGGAGCTCCCCCAAGGGTGATGAACTAGGTCTAATAAGACCATTGTCCAACAACTCCTGAAGTTGATTCATAAGCTCCTTCATCTCCGTCGGTGCTAATTGATATGGGGCATTTTCTATCAGTGTTGTTCCTGGTAACAAGTCTATTCTAAACTCCACTTGTCTATCAGGAGGCAATCCAAGGAGATTTTTAGGAAAAACATTAAGATAGTCACACACCGCTGGTATACTTTTCATATCATTTTTCTTCTTCTTAGCATCGATCACGAATGCCAAGTATGAGGAGCATCCTTTAGATAAACATTTTCTGGCTTTCATTAGGGAAATGATTCCAGAATTCACTCTGCGCTTATCTCCGTACAACATAAATGACTCTTTTCCAGGCGGGATTACCCTCACTATCTTTTTCTTGCATAGTATTCCAGCATCATTGGCACTAAGCCAATCCATCCCCAAAACGATGTTGAAACCATTTAACTCGATGGGTAACAGCTTCTCTTACAATTTTTTTCCGTTTAAGTTGATGACAATATTCTTAATATAATCGGTAACAGGTATGAATTTGCCACTAGGAACTTCTACAATTAGGGCATCATTTAACTTTCCTATAGGCAATGCTAGTCTTTCACCAAATTTATGTGATATAAAGGAGTAACTTGCTCCATAATCAAACAATAAGTTGGCAGACAATCTATTTATAAGAAAGGTACATGAAGTGACATCTGTGCCATCCTTTGCGGCTTCCAATGTCATCTGGAAAGCTTTGGCTTTTGGCTATGGTGGAAGATTGGGCTTTACTGCCTCTTTCTTCTTCAATAGTCCTTCAAAATGTGCCCTTCTTCGTTACACCCATAGAAGACTTTCTTAACAAAGGTGCATTCATCGGCATAATGCCCAGGCTTTCCACATTTGTAACAAGTGACTTCCTCGGTACATTTCCCAACATGTTTCTTCTTACACTTGTCAGATCATGTCACTTCGGCTCCTCCTCCGAATTTCCTTTAACCAGACTTCGAGAACTTTTTCTTCTTGTTGGAACCTGAAGTTCCTTCAAACTTTCTCTTCTCGCCAACTTCAACCTTGCTGGCGGCTCTCCCCTTAATCAAATATTCAACAGACTTGGCAGCCCAGATAGCTGCCTCCAAAGTTAGTTCCTGGCGCACTGGCACCGCATAATCTCATGCAAGTCCCTTTACGTAGCTGTCAATTTTTGTCAGCTCATCTGGGATAATATGCAAAGAAAACGCCATTTTGTCTGTGAAGTTATTGGTGTATTCATCAATTGACATGCTTCCCTTCTTTAGTGTCAGAAATTGGTTTTCCAGCTCAAGCAGATTTTGGGCCGAGCAGTACTTGCGCTTGAAGTGCACAAAGAAGTCTGCCCAAGTCAGTTGCAGTGGCTCATTAGGTTTTAGTGTTTTCCCCAGAGTGTTCCAATAGTGAACAGTGCCACCTCTGAACTGAAGCACTGCAAAATATGATTTGTAACTTTCCTTGACAACCACATGTCATGAAGGCCAATTACATCTCCAAGATCCAATCCATTACTCCGACGAAATCTTCTTTTCCAGTGAAAGTTGATGGCTTGCAAGTCATAAAGTCTTTGTACTTGCATCTATTTTTCTCGACTTCTTCCTCTTGATTATTCCTCCTAACCATAAGCGGTCCAGTTTGACCAACAAATCTACTATAATTTCCTCCCTCAGACTGACCGCCATTTAATTCTAGTTGTTCAACAGGCATTGAAGGTTCACTCCTGTTGTTCAGCAACAATTGTCTCATTTCCTCCCTTTGTTCGGCCGTCATAGCTTGAATCATGGCTTGTACTCCAGCAATTGTGATTGGTTCTGGTGCATCTTCTGCTATTTGCACCTGCTCAATCACTTGGGGTTGAGGTTGTTGATTTTTGTTTGTATTTCCGGCTCCACTTCGGGTTTTCGCCATTATGATCTATACCAAAAAATTAGGCGAATTTAGATCCTTATCACTCCGAAACATTACATGATAGTTCTAATATCGTAGTCGTACGCATAGAATCCTGAACACATAAGGTTTCCAGATCCGGTCAACAACAGACCATAGATCCGAACAAATAATGGCAGATATGGCAAACATATAACATTTAGCACATAAAAGCATTTTAGGTATCTTGCCTAAAATATACTAGTGCTCGTGTCTAAAACGTTGGTAGACACTCATCTCACGATCATCACTTAGTATTCTAAGTTTAAGTCTAGAAATCCAACAAATTATTAGTTCGCTTAAACTAATACTCTGATACCAACCATGACATCCCCATTTTTTTCGGCCAGAAAAGACCGATTCAGTTTATGCTTTTAAAATAAAATCAGAGTAGTCTTCCAAAAGATGTTGCAGAATTTGTCCCCAGACCAAAATATGATAAAAATATTTATCAACGCACTTCTTAAAGAAATGTATTTTCATTATATAACAAAACCTCGGGATGTCATGTTCAACCATAAACAGTATATTATAAGCCTTACAACAATTATATACAGCTACCGGCCTATAATCAAAAAATCCCTCGTCATCATCTAATTATGCTCGGGGTCTACTACCTGTAATACAGAAAGCTGAGTGGGTCAGACTTTGGAGCCTGGTGAGCAAATAGGGTTTTCAACCCACAAATAATAATAAATTTATTAATTTCATCGACCAATAATGAATTTATTAAGTTCATCCACCAATAATAACTCTGATTACCCATTCCCGTTATCCTCACTTTACGTCCCTAAACACCTATCATAAGGGACCTAACCTAAGGATCATCATCAGGATGGACTTTACTGCTAAGGGGGTTCATCGACCATATATGTCTGTAAGGAAACCATGAGGGGGATGGAGTACACCAAAGAACATATAGTTCACCAACACCTACAGGTTGCGAGCCTTCTGTTGTTCCACTGCACTGTCTAGAAAGGTCTGTGATCGTCATCTATACTCCACTAGATGACTACAACAACAACATCGAGGCCTCTCATCATTTTAACACTCATCAACTGTTTCATCTGCCCATGTTATACCCAACATATTTGTAGATAAAAATATACATATATAGTTTAAAACCTATATAAAACATTTACTCAACATTCAACTCAAATAAACAAACAATATAATAACACATAGCACATATTTTATATAAAATACTTCATATCTATGTGTAAGGTGAAAGTGACTACACACTCACTTGATTTAATGATAATCAGGCAACACTTTGTTTCTAAAGACGATCGTTTCAGATGAAACCGGTAGCTTTAATGAAAAATCGGGCCTTGCAAAGGTTGAGCTTCATACCAAAAAGATAAATTTCTCAGGGTCTTCGCACCCTTCGGAACCTTCTTTGGGTGTTAGGTATGATCTTGGGGCTTTGGGGAATGTTGGAATAGCTTAAATATGGATTTGAGATCAAAATTGTGAATTTTGGAATAGTAAACCAGGAGGATTCTTTCCTCCCTTTATATAGGATGAGAAGGCTCAGATTACAAAGGGGGGAGGGGGCACGTGGCTCGCATGTAAGGCAGCACGCGTCGGAGGCTCGCAGGCGAAACGTGGCTCGCTTCGGATACGCCACGGGTGCAACACACGTCGACTTGTGATTGGAGCTCGCTTCGGTTATGCCACAATTCGGACACCGGGCAGGCATGCGAAATGGGGCGACGTGGCCGAACCCGGGCTAAGCACATGTGAAAATTCTCGAATTTCGTGTCCAAATATTTAAAACACTCATAACTTTCGCATATGAACTCCAGTTTTGACGTTCTTTATCTGCACGCGTAGTGAGATAATACTCTACAACCTTTGTTTAGACTCAATCGGCTAAATTTGTTTTTATTTTTAATATTATTAATTTTAACAAACCGGGACAGGAAAATTCGTTAAAAATTCATAACTTCTTCATCCGACGTTCGTTTTCATCTGTCTTTTTACCGTTGTACTACTATTGACGAGACCTTCGATTCTCGTTTAGGCTGTGTCGGCTAAAAATCACTCGATCTAAAATTCGAGTTCTTAGCTGTGTACTACTAAGCTGAAACTTAGAAAAATCATAACTTCCTCATACGAAGTCAGATTTGGACATTCTTTTTATGAAAATTCTCGGTTTAACGAATACTACAACATTTATTTAGATCGGTAAGGCTAAAAAGAACTTTATCGTAAATTGACTCTTTACGTCACACAGCGTCATGCTAGTTCTGTCACGAAACTTCGACATGTCATAACTTCTTCGTTGTAACTTGGATTTCGGTATTCTTTATATCTCCGGAATCCTTATTTCAAATACTACAACTTTCTTCATAGATATTAGGTTTGTCTAACATTTATTTTGGACGCTTATTTTTATCCTTAATTAATTAAATGATAATAATTAAGTATAAGCACATAATATTAAAATAATACATCTTTATTATTTCAAAACAAGTTACAAAGGTTGGCCTAGACTATTACATCATCATTAATGCCTAGCCTAGAAACCCGAGCGTTAGATGATTCAAAGCAAATTAATCAAAAGCCTTGTAGTCTTATTGAACAACTACCTCAAAAAGTATGGCAACGTCTAATGTGTCACACCAAAAGCTCAAAACAACCCTATAATTGAAGGAGGGAGGGAGAAAAGGCGAATGTTCGTAAATCTTTTTGTGCAATAGGTAAGGCCAAAAATCCAAGGGTCTGATCCCTTTATATAGCTTATTGATAATCCCAAAAACACTAGAATTGAATTTAAAATAATAATATTTCGAATAAGTAATTATGTAGTTTCCTTTTATATATTGGAGGCTTCTAGAATCTCTATCAAGAGCCTCCAAAACTATCCAAGCCTAAAAGGATTCTAGATCCTTTGATTGTTCAATTATTGAAGAATTGCAGCTCAGCCCTTTTACCTTTAAATAATTTTAATTAACCCATAGTTAATTCCAAATGATTTCTGATTAACTCTTAATTAATTATTACTTATTCTAATTAATATATTAATTATATAATATATTAATAAATCATTTATCCCTCTCTTTTGATCAATTATAGCCATTTCCTAGTTATGAAGGCAACCCAAAAAGTACTTTACTTTTATTCATCAACATTATACTACCTCGGTCCCAAATTAATTGTCCACATTTGACTTTTCAAGTATTTATTCTTTAATTTTGAAGGGATTAGAATAATGGTTTTGTCTAGGTTTTGCAGTAATAGGGGTATGTTTGTAATTAGCTTTAATTGTTAGTTTACGGTTGTAACTGAGTTTTAGGCCGTAAGCACCTTACGGCCGTAAACTCTTCACGGTCTCAGGTATATATATATATATATATATATATATATATATATATATATATATATATATATATATATATATATAGGGTTATGTCAGACGTATTGGTTGTTGATGCCTTTTGCGTTCACGGTTCCCACCAAGTTGTATCAGACGTTTAAAGCTATAAAACGTATGCAAGCTTGGTTTGTTACATCTTTGCTTATTACTTTGGTTTGTGTGATTGTTGTTTGCTTTTGATCACTGGTAAGATCCGATTTTGGACCTTACAATTGGTATCAGAGCAAAACCAGCGTCAAAGGCATTCTACAGTCATTTATTTGGTACTAGTTCACGCGTTTCAGAAAAAGGGGATTTATTTTTTCATCCAAAAATCGAAGATTCTGTGTTCTCGGTTCAAGCTTACGGCCGTAAACACCGAGTTCACGGCCGCAAACCAGTCAAATTCATCTAACGTGAAGTGTAGATTCTTTGGCCGTAAACCCTATTTTGGTGCAAGTCAGTTAATCTTGAAGATCGTATTTTAACCATATTGAATTATTGAGAGTAAAATAAATTAATTTCTTGAATTACTGTTAATGTTTTTGAACCGAAAAATCATCAGGTTTACGGCCGCAAACTGATGGTTTACGACTGCAAACAATTTCCGGCAGTGAACTTCGTTTCAGCAGTAAATTAAATCTCTTTTAACAGTTAATTTTAATTCACCTTTAAATATTAATTTTAACTTAAATAAAAAAATGGAATCTCAAAATCAAAACCATTTTCAAGAGCTCGATGATGTCATGGGCACCACCACGTGAATTCCTAGGCTTATGTTTGCTGATGGGTTTCCCGAGTGGAAATATAGAATACAAAAGTACATAAAAATGAAAGACTTCAAGTTGTGGAAATGTGTCAATAAAACTCCAGTCAGAATAACCACTACAGTTGCGGGGCAAGTGGTTGATAAGAAAATTGAAAATTATACAAATAAGGATTTTGAAAGTGTGGAGGACCAGGAAAAGGCCTTGGCCATCTTGACCATGGCCTTGTCACCAGACATTGCTCAAGGGTTCAGAGAGTATACCTCGGATAAAGCTTTGTGGGAAGCCCTGATTGAGGTGTATGAATGAAATGAAGATATGTGAGAGAGTCGCCAGGATATGCTGCGACAACGTTTTAATATGTTTAACTATATCCCTGGAGAGACACTTGAATCACAATTACAGCGGTTCACAACTCTTAATACAGAAATGACTGTGGATGGAATCTTCTACACAAAGTCTGAAGTGAACAAGAAGCTACTTAATGCTCTCCAAAAATCTTGGGACATGAATGTAGCTGTCATTAAGAAAACTAAGGATCTCAGCCGCCTCTCGCTTGCTGAAGTGATGGCTGTCATCAAGTCATGTGATATTGATGACAAGCAGCGGGAAATGAACCACGTGAACTCGTATTCACCTGCAAATCTTGGCGTTTCCTCTAACAATGCTATTTCATCCTTTTCTGTCTCTCGTCCTTTTGCAGGTTCATCTTATCATCTACCTCCTTCGCAAGCTCATACTCAAACTCCATCGGCTTCCTCTGCCGCGACCATTCCCCTCTCGCAGAATCAATCATTTGTGGCCGCTCAAGCTGCTTCATCCTTAACTGGAGCCTCCTCTTCAAAAGGAAAGGAGGGTGAGGAAATTTTTTCTCTCGCTTCAGGATTAGTCAATTGCTACAATGCACTTGTGGCCGGGGATCTTCCACCTTAACTATCATTTTCTGATCTTGATCAAATTCACCCTGAAGATGTTGAGGAGGTGGACATCACTTAGCAAATTGCCATGGCATTGTTTAGGGCAAAGCAATTTGCCAAGAAAACTGGGAAGAATAACTGGGGAATGAATGCTGACAAGAAGGTTGGGTTCAGCAAAGGCAAGCTGCGATGCTTTAACTGCCACGAGCCAGGGCATTTTGCTCGTGATTGTCCACAGCCAGACAAAAGACTCAATAATGATAGGACAGTGGTTATAGTTGGCAACAATCATAGTGGCAGTCAAATAAACAACGAAAAGGCTATGGTCGCTCAGTCGTTTGATTGGGAGGATCAGATGCAAGCACTGAACCTGTCGGGACGTGAAGCTACCCACCTGGCACAAGTTTGTGATGATGCACCAGTAGAGATTGTGGAGCCGAAAGTGAGATGAAAGAGCTGCAGTTTGCATTGATGGTATCCTCTTCTCAAGAACCGAATTCTGCCAAGGTAAGTCTTCCATCTTGCTCTCAAGCCTGTATTGACTATGTTAAAACTTTACACGACAAAATTGAGACATTAGGCAATGAAGTAGAAAATCTTAGGATTCTTCGTGAACTTAATGAAAAATTGATAAGAGATGTAGAAGACCTTAGATATGAAGGGTACCAACTTAGAAAAGGACAAAAACCACTCAAAGCTCAATTGGAATCGAAATTAAGGACTTTAGGAGACTCCAAGAAGACTACAGTAACAAAGGTGAAAACTATGATTATGTAGTCAAACAAAACGCAGAGCTAGTGGCTGAAGTTGCATGTTTGAAAGGAAAGTTTGAAATCGCCAAACTTTATGTTAGAAAATATGACTTCTCAAGTGAGGTGGTTGCAAATATGATAGACCAAAGCATGAAGTTTAAAAGGAATCAATCAAAAGGTCTAGGGTATAATCATGTACCCCTTCCCTTCAATCATTCATATGTGCCCAAGCCTTTGTCCAAAGAAGAGATTGCCAATGAATCATTTATGGTTTATGGCAAACCCTCCGATTTTATTTCGGGAGGATTTATTAATGTTGAAAGTACTAATATTTCTACTTCTCCTGCAGATCAATCCTTGAATAAGTCAAAGCATGAAGTTGAAGGATGTGTTTCTGAAAATAAAATTGAGTCTAAACCTCAAGCTTTAGTTTTTAATAAAGACAATACATTTTCTGATATTTCTAAAGACAATGTTTTTTGTGATTGTGTTTTTATGACTTCTGATACTAGTTTGAATGTTTTGAAAAAGTCTGGTTTGAACATTTTGGTTGATAATTTGAATGCGTGTGATAATAATTTTGATAAGCCTTCAACATCACAAGCCTTTCCATCTAATGTACCCTCGGCAGCATCACAACCAAATTCATGTTCATGTTCTTGTGAGAGAATCAGCGGTGATAGTATGGAAAACAAATTTGATCAATGTAACACAAGTTTTAACAGTAATAAACAGATTTGTTTTAATTGTGGTGTTGGTGGTCATATAGCAAGAAACTGCCAAAATCGTATGTTTGTGCATTTCAAACTCCCAAGAGGAGAGAACGAGTTCAGAGGAAGGTGTTTAAATAGAAAGTCCTCTAGAAGTCGTTCTCGAAATGAAGATTGGGCAGATGAACGGAATAGAAAACGGGTTGTTTTTCAAAGACATAAAAAGGTTTTTCATCACCAAGTCCTAGACACTTTGCCAAAACCGAGCACGGCCAAGCCAAGGTCAAACTCATCACAAAGCCACATTGGGTCTTCAACCAACTCTGGTAGAAGTCACACAGGCTTTAAGCAGACTGATAAACACTCTATTTCTAAATCAACCAGGACGTTTAGAAAGCCTAATTATAAATGGCTGCCCAAATCTGCTTCCGATAAATATGAAAAGGCATCGGGATCACCCAGGAAGGTCATGACCTGGGTACCCAAATCTAATTAAAGCTGCACATTTTACAGGGACAGTTGCGGGGAAATGTCTTCAGACCCTGGTTCGTCGACAATGGCTGTTCCCGACATATGACGGGAGATATCGCCCAACTGCACAACATTCAATCATTTAATGGGGGATATATCTCTTTTGCGGATGGAGATGGTGGTAAAATCACTCAAAGAGGAACTATCTAAAATGGAGTTTTAAGTTTCAAAAATGTTAATTTTGCTCCCGAGTTGAAACATAGTCTGTTAAGCGTTTCTCAGATTTGTGACAAGGGCTATTCTACACATTTCACTGACAAGGAATGTATGATTCTCAACCCGGGTTTTGTCATCCCAGACGAGTGGATCCTTGTAAAATCTAAAAGGGATGGGAATGCCTATATCATTGACATGAATAGCAATCTTCCCGAACAAGTTACGTGTCTTTTCTCAAAGATCTCCGAACAAATTGCAATGCTGTGGCAAAGAAGATTAGGTCATGCTAACGCCAAGAATCTAAATCGTCTTGCGAAGAATGAAATGGTCCGTGGGTTGCCAGTCAAGGACTTCATTACATTTGAAAAGTGTGTGTCATGTGCTCAAGGAAAGCATCATAGAAAGCCACATTTGCCAAAACAGGTCAATTCAATTAGCCAGGTTCTTCAATTACTTCATGTAGACTTGTTTGGTCCAGTAAATGTTCTTAGCATCAACAGAAGTTCTTATTGTCTGGTTGTGATTGATGATTTCTCTCGATTTACGTGGGTTTTCTTTCTATCCAACAAAGCTGGCGTTACTGAATTGATCAAGAAGTTCATTGTATTAGTTGAGAACCAGACCAACAATCGGGTGAAGGCGCTTCGTACCGATAATGTAACAGAGTTTAAAAATTCTGTTCTCAATCACTTCTTCGCAGAAAAGGGAATCCTACGTTAGCTCGGCTCATACACCTCAATAAAATGGTGTTGCTGAAAGACGAAACAGAACGCTAAAAGACGCTGCAAGAACGATGCTGTGTGATTCAAAGCTGCCAGTCTTCTTCTGGGCTGAGGCGATAAACACCGCTTGTTATGTTCAGAATCGAGTACTAATCAACAAAGCTCAGAGGAAAACTCCGTATGAAATTTAATATGGACACAAGCCATCAGTCAGTTATTTCCGTGTATTTGGCTGTCCTTGCACCCTTCTTCACCTAGATGTCAACCCGAAGTTTAATGCCAAGGCCGATGACTGCTATTTCGTAGGGTATGCTACTCGCACTGCCTATAGAGTCTACAATAAGAAAACCAAACAAATTGTGGAATCTTATGACGTGCGTTGGTTGGAAGAAAATGAGACAGACGCTAGAGTGGGTCCAGATTGGTTGTTTGATTACACGTCGCTTTTCAAATCCATAAACGTGTCTTCAAGTCATACATCTAGACCTGGTTCGTATTGGAAGAGTATTTCTGAAGATGAAGACGAAAAGGTTGTGTACAAGCCTCTATTTACATCCTCTACGTCATCGAAGGGGGAGTCCTCTGATTCACAGACAGGAGGATCCTCTGCTATGTCTGAGGGGGAGTCCTCCACTGCGTCTGAGGGGGAGTCCTCCACTGCACCTGAGGGGGAGTGTTCTGCAACATCTTCGGGAGAGTCCTCTGCCACATCTCAAAGGGGGTCGACTATGCAACATGATAGTCCACAATCTTCAGTTCAAACTGATTCTCCTGATGCTGATACTACACCTCATATGTCAATGGAGAAAGAGTTCATTCCTAATGATGCTTCCACTGTCTCCACAACTTTTATGGAATTACTCTTTCCTGATCTTATCACAGATGAGTTTGTTGTAGAGCCGTCTGGCGCTGCTCAACCAGCAAATGAATGAGTTATCAACATTCACACTCTTCCTGTCTCTCTCAATGACATCAGCCAAGAAATACCTTCAAGGATTCAACGCGATCATCCAATCGACAATATCATTCGTCAGCTAGGTGATGGTGTTAAAACCAAAAGTCAGAGTGGAGACGTCAATACATGTCTGTATTCTTGCTTTATTTCTCAAATCGAGCCAAAGAATGTAGAAATGCCTCTAAATGAATTTAGTTGGGTGGATGCAATGCTTGAGGAACTGCATCAATTTGAAAAACTCGGGGTTTGGAAGTTAGTTGAGTTACCAAAGGGCAAGAAGTCTCTTGACACACGATGGGTCTGTCGCAACAAGCAGGATGATTAAGGGATTATTGTGCAAAACAAAGCTCGATTGGTAGTTCGTGGGTTTCGACAAGTCGAGGATCTTGATTATACTGAAGTTTATGCTCCAGTAGCTCGCCTGGAGGCTATTCGTATCTTCCTAGCGTATGCTTCCTACATGAACTTTACCGTTTTTCAAATGGACGTCAAGACTGCCTTTTTGTATGGCAAGGTGAAGGAAGAAATCTACGTTCATCAACCCCCCGGGTTTGTTGACTCAAAGTATCCTAATCATGTCTACAAGTTGGACAAAGTGTTGTATGGGTTACATCAAGCTCCTAGAGCGTGGTATGCGACCCTAACAAAGCACTTGCTCGAACATGGTTACTCTCGTGGTACTATCGATCAGACTTTCTTCATAAAGCACGTCGACAAGGACCAGATACTCGTACAAATATATGTCGACGATATTAACTTTGGATCAACCAGTCAGCAGCTTTGCAAGGAGTTCGAAGGTGTAATGAAGAAACGACTCGAAATGAGTTCGTTGGGAGAAATGACCATGTTTTTGGGGCTTCAGGTTAAACAAAATTCAACCGGAATCCTGCTACATCAAGCCAAGTATGTGGAGGATATGCTTGAGAAGTTCGCTTTTCGCGATGCTAAGTCTGCCACAACTCCAATGGCTGAACGACCTCTTCTGACTCCAGATCCAGATGGCGAATCTGTAGATCAAACCTATCGATCGATGATCGGATCGTTGATGTATCTTACTGCAAGCTGACCGGATATCATGTTTGCAGTGTGTCAATGCGCACGCTATCAGGCTAATCCTAAACTTTCACATCTTATTGCTATCAAAAGAATTTTTTGGTATATCAAAGGAAGCCCTAAATTGGGTCTTTGGTATCGAAAAAATTCTGAATTTGATCTTTATGCTTTTATTGACAGTAATTATGGAGGCTGTGAGCTTGACAGGAAATCAACCTCAGGAGGATGTTAGTACCTAGGTGACCGGCTAGTTTCGTGGCAATGCAAGAAGCAACACACTGTCTCGACTTCCACAGCAAAGGCGGAATACGTTGCTGTCTCAGCTTGCTGCTCTCAGGTTATCTGGATCCAACATCAGCTGTTGGATTACGGTTTGAATTATTTTGAAACCCCCATCTATTGTGATAACGAAGCTGCCATTCAAATTGCCAAAAACCCAGTCCAACACTCTAAAACCAAGCACATCGACATTAAAATTCATTTTATCAGAGACTGTTATGAACGATCACTAATCCGGCTAGAACAGGTCCACACTGATAATAATGTGGCAGACTTATTCACAAAGCTTTTAACAAAGCTCGATTCGATGTGCTTGTAGGTTTTCTGAAAATGCTACGCTTTGAGGATTAAGTTTTTTTTTTTTTTTTTAAATTTTATTTTTTCCTCAACTTATTCTTTATTTATCTCTATTTTTATTTTTATTTTTATTTTTTCTCTTTTGGTCTCTTGTTTCTAGGATGGATTAAATTTGCGCATTGTGTTTTATTCTTATTTCTATTTTTATTTTTACTCTCACCTATGCACAAATTTAGGGGAGAAATATTAAAAAAATCCAAAAACAATAAAAATCCAGAAAATAAAAAAAATTATTGCTGACGGTTTCATTCGTAGGTATTGTTTTGGGAAATGAAAATAGCAAGTGATAACGGGCAATCTGAATCAGCGTAACGTACCTAAGTTGAATCGTCTACGCTCTGTGTTCGATGCGCTGGTAGGCACGAAAAATTCTTAAATGGACTTGACTAGGGAAAGTTGAACCTAATGACTTTAAGGACATGACAAACTTTGACCTAGTTAGATCCGTTTAGCCTGACAATACGACGCACCGATAGGTTGAGCAGGGAGATATATATGGGAATCTACTTGTCACATTAATTGAACCCGTACTTGGAACCGTGGTTTAACTTTTCCTCGATGTGCGGATTCTGTCCTTAATTCTGGTTGGATGGGGCGATTGGTAAATTCCGATAAATTAGGTCTGTAGAAAATTGTTTTCTTTCTTCCTATCTGTTAGTCATATGTTGTCTCCTTTGTGTGACCTCAAATCCGACCTGGTACACAACATATTCAACTCTATTTCTCTGCAAGCTATATATATGAAACTCCTCTTATCTGTTAGCCATATGATGTCTCCTTAGCGTGACTTCTAATCCGACCTGGTACACAACATATGCAACCTTCTTCTTCTCAACCACTCTGAAGTAATAAGTAATAGAATTCTAAATCTATCCTCTCTCTAAATGGTTGTCTGCTCACCCGATGTAAGGAGTACTCTAGAAGTTCTTGATGGCTGGAGCATATCAGGAAGCGGAAAACACGTTCCAGTACACTTAAAATTGAACTGATACAGATTGTCTATAGATCTCGCTGCTCGATTTAGGTGGACAACAATATCCCTGGTTGTAGTCAGTTAAATGGTCTTAAGAAAAATTTATTTAAGAATTAGGGTCAATCATGATAATAAAGTTATAATTAGATATACATACATGTATCATGTCATTGGTAAATTGTCCAAAATTATCACAAATTTTTCGTGTTTAAGTGGACCACAATACTGACGATCGATCAGGCGAAGAGGTGAAGATAAAGGTACTGACAAGTGGAATAAGGTTGTCCAACAACTTTGATCACAAAATCACAAATTTAGTTACAGTGGTTAAATTCTTATTCAGTAGTTAAACTGTCTTTAATTTTATTTTTATTTTTAATTTTAATTTTATTTTTTTTATTTTTTTTATTTTTATTTTTAATTTTTAATTCTTTTATTAATTTTCGAAATCAAAATTGATTTTTGTTTGTGTGGCTAAAGTTTTTAATTTTATTTTATTTTTATTTTTCTTTAATTAAAATAATCCTCAAAGGTATTTTTTTTTTAATTTTTTAACTGTGTTGAAGTTTGCTTAATACTGGGTAGTTATCTGGTAAAAAGCCTAAGAATGGTAAATATAGGGTTTACTGCCGGAATCCCCTCATTCACGAGATTCCGGCCGCAAACACCCAATTCTCTGTCTACCTTCGAAATTTTTTTTGTCGATTTCTACAAATCCGCTTCAACCATCACGTAGGTAATGTGTTCTAGATCACATATATGTATTTTATTACAACTTTCACCATGTGATTTGATTAGAAATTAAGAAAACATTTTCGACGGAGCTTACGGCCGTAAGCTTGGGCCGTAAACTCCGTCTTGGCCTCAATTCGGTGTTATTTTGTTGCGATTAAACTATTCACATGCATCTGTTAAAGTATTAGTTGTCAATTAGGTGTATTTGTGTGATTTTTGTGAGTGTTTTCCGAAAAACAATTCATAGGCTGTAAAATCCTCTTAGGCCGTGAACTCGGAGTTTACGGCCCGAGAACCTTCAGTTTACTGCCCTCGAAAAATCGGTTTAAATCAATGTGTTATTTTCGGAGCAATGTGTTTGTAGTAATTCTTAGGCAGTAAACTTCGAGTTTACGGCCCAAGAACAAAATAGTTTACTGCCGTTAAAAAAAAATTTAAATTAATTTGGTACCTGTTGCTTCTTTTCGCCTGTAAACTTATCTTTTCAAATAATTTTTTTTCAAGAAAATTTTATTTTGATCATATTTTTAACCAAAATATTTATTTTGGGTCAAAATAAAATTTTACTTCATATTTTTAATCATTTTTCTTACAGTTTGTGGTTGAGTGCAGAAAAATGGAAAATTTGAAGTTTGCAGACATTCACAATCTCGCCATCGTGCTTGCAGATCCTCCGACGATAAACTCCGACATGCGCTCAATGATTCACCGATTGAGGGAATGCTGTTTAGCGACTACCATCACTGTAAACTCGGTCGTGTATCAGAATCTGATTAGAGAATTTTGGGCGACCGCTAGAACAAACATGGATGACGATTGTAACTTCACGGTGAAAGCTAAGGTTCAGGAACGTGAGATCGTGATCAATGAAGGTTTCAATCGAGAGGCTCTGCTTATTGATGATCAACCTAATTTCCCGACCAAAATTGGGATTGAAGATGCTCAACGAATTCTTCGAAGAATGAGCTATGAAGGAACATCTCCACCAACACTGAAAAAGTTACTGCATCCGTATTGGAGGTTCCTGGCGCATGTGTTCGTTAGTTGCGTTTAGGGTAGAAGGTCAGGAGCGGATGAGATTTCTCAACACACAACTGGTGCTCTCGTCTCTCTTGCTGCTGGTGTGAGGTTCAATTTTTCTAAATGCATCTTGGATGAGTTCGTCATCAACATTAGAGCCTCCACCCGGGACACCTTCCTCTTATATCCTTGTTTTATTCAAATGTTTATCAATATTCAGCTTCCAGATGTGAGAAAGGAAGGAAAAACTCTTGACATGAAGTCTTTGGGTCCTCACACCGTGGGACTCATTAAGCAAAATCGCAGAGGCAAAGTTGTTTTTCAGGGGTTATATCCACTAGAAAAATTCGGAAAGTTCACGGAGCTAGATGAACCCACAGAGTCCTATGGTTCTACGGAGCGAACCTCTTCTGAACCAGCTTCTGCTTAAAGGTCGTCTCCTAACAATCCGGTTATTGATGTTTCTGAGGATGAGGGTACTGAGGAAGAAGATACACCAACTCCTGAAACTCAAATAGTTTCAGAACATGAAAAGTAGTTAGGTCATATTCAAGATGATGTGGAAATGAATGTTGATATGGGATAGAATGTTGGGGGAGACAGGAATGACTCCTTCTGTGATCTTGACCTCACAGGTTTCAATAATGATGATATTGCTGCTTCCTTAGCTAGCAGTGCTAACGTGATGTCACACGAGAATCTTGACTCTATTTTCAACAATGTCGATGATGTTGTTCCTCCGACACAAAGAAGTCAAGTGAGACTTTTGAGACTGAAACTCCAACATCAGGGCAAATGGTGTCTGCTTCAATTCCTATGGAGACAGTTATAGGTTGTTTCGCTCCTATATCTGTTTCTCCTACTACTGAACCATTGGCAAGTGTTTTTACTCCACAGTCTGACCAACCCCCGTCAAAAAGGCATAGAAGAGATTTGAGGCAGGGCAAAGTAATTGCAAGACTTGTCAGCAGCCTCCCAATACCCCCTACTATTACTGCTACTACCAGTCTCGCCACTACTAAGATGTTTGCAACGAGTTCAAGCCCTGTGTTTAATGTCGGAGGTCCCTCTGTTCCACATGGCTTTACAATTCAAAGATATAATCGTGATGATGCATCCGAGAGGTTGGCTTTGCACATGGCTGAAGAACAACTTTTAACGCCAAATCCTCGAGGAAAGGGTGTTTCTATTGAAGAAGGTGGTTCTAGGGGTGATGATCTAACCCTTTCTGGTCTACAAAAGGAAATTTCAGTTCTAAGCCAAAAGAATATTGAGTTGGACATTCAAGTGACGAAACTTCGTGCTGAAAATGCCAAGCTTAGTATTCAATTCTCCGAGTTGCAATCTGATAAATCAAGTCTTGGAGTGAAAGTGGTTGAACTCACAAAAGATAAAAGGCTGAAGTCCAAGCAGATTTCTGACTTACAAGATCATTTCAACCTGCTAACTTCAACCTATTTTGAACTGAAGAAGAAGATCGAGGAAGACTTTGGGGACAAGTATCAAACATATGTTGAAGAACGAAGGATCAATCTTCATGTGCAAGCTTTCCCAGTTGATTTGCCTGCCGGTCAATCATTTGGTACTGCTAGTCGTGGTGATGATGCACCTCCTCTGGCTCCACATGTAATAGAAACCATACGTCGTGATCAAGATGAAGAAGTGAAGAAAAGGCAATTATTGTTCAAGAGGAACCCTATCCTAAATGCTTCTTGGGATGAACCATTAATCACGATGACAGATCATGAAGTAGTTCGGTTCCGAGATACTTTCGGGGATGGATCAGGAGTTGCTTCTTGGGGATTTCATGATCCTCTAAAGATGTGGATTGTGATACGAAAAGTGGTAACTCTGAGTTGTACAGAGATAGCCATGATTTTAGTTCATTCACAAGGATTGACTTGACAGAGTTGTCTCGAGCTCTTTTCATCAATCTAATAATGTGACAACCCGATATTTCGAGACAATGAAATATAACACCAGTCAAATATAGGTAAAAATTTAACTTTCCTAAAATCTTATTTGGGTTAAATAAAGTGGTAGGAATCGTATCAAGGTTTTCGTGCATATAAAGAACCCTAAAATCCGACTTATAACGAAGAAGTTATGACTAACCGAAGATTCTCGGCAAAACCGGCAACACTGATAGACATATAACGCGAACTTTCAATACAATAATTTTTAGCCTTAGGTATCTAAATGAAAGTTTTAGATATCCCAAAACCGTAAGCATACCTAAAAAGAATGCCCAAATCTGACTTCATATGAGGAAGTTATGATTTTTCGAAGTTTCAGACATAGCAGTAGACAGCTAAAAACTCGAAATAGAGATCGAGAGACTTTCAGCCGACATAATCTAAATGAGAAGGGCTCAACAATACTAGCGCAACGGTAAAAAGTCTGACGAAAACGGACGTCAGATGAAGAAGTTATGGAACTTTAATGGACTTTTCCTGTCCCGACCTATTAAAAATATAATATTAAAAATAAAGTCAAAATTTGCCAATGGAGTCTAAACGAAAGTTGTAGATCGTAGTCTCACCTATGCATGGATATAAAGAACGTTGAAAATGGAGTTCGTATGAGGAAGATATGAATTTTTGAAGTTTACTAATTAATCAAATATAAATTTAATTAAAATCCGGTATTATCCGAAGGAGGAGTCATTGGACCAATCTAGGTTACGCCCAACATACCCTCGTACGCCCAACGTACTCAGATGCTAGGCTCCGGTTCGTCCACGTCGCTTTGATGCTTCGACCGAGGATGCGGTCATCCATGACGTCGCGTACGCCCCGCGTACAAGTGTACGCCCAGCGTACGCGAGGCTTTCAGCCCCTATATAAAGGGTGCGAGGGTGCCGGCCATAATTGCTAATTTCCTTCCCTTCTCGCGCGGAAGCTCTGCGTTTCAACCCTCGGAGCCATCCCAAAGTCCCGATTTTCATATCCAAGCTCGGAAGGAAGTTTTACGCCCCCGAGATTCCCGAGATTCCCGAGAATCTCGAGAGATCCGCTCTCTCGAGTAGAAGTTCTGCTCGGTTTTCGTCGCGCTTTCTTCGATCTATCAAGTGAGTTCATACCCCTATAATCCGCACTTTTAAAGGTTTTATAAATGCTTTTAAGGGGGGCGGGGGAATACAAGTAAAACACACGATTATTATCGAGTGTTATATAAAGTTTCATTATACACTTTTTATCAACGGAATCATATGTGATTTATAACTAGTATAGGGAAACCTTCGTATGCAAAATATATCACGATAACATCATATCTTTTGAAATGAAAAATGTTGTTATATATGTATAAGTCAAACACTATGTTTATACTGTATGTATATGTGTTCATCTTAGGCACTACAAAAATTATACTTTTCATAACAAGTGAGCATTTCACTAGGGATTACTATACAAACGGGACACACTTTTAGAAAACTATAATAGGTATAGTTTTACGAGAACATCATGAACTTTTACATACTAGAAATACTATTTCAAGGAGATACATTCATATACAAGAACAAACGAACATTTTTGTAGGTACTTCAAATAGTTTTCACAAAAGTTTTTACATGTTGAAACACTTTTAGAAACTGTCTTACAAACTCTAGGTTTCCTTTTTGAATCTGTTATAGTTGTGCTTCAAACAAAGGTTTTCTCACACTTAAACTGTCTTGTCAAACGGTTTTCAAATCGATTTATAAACTGACGTCAAGTCATAAATTCTTATTTATTAAACTTTTCAACGATTTTACAAAACTTCTTTTATGCTTTTATATTATAAATTGCATGCCTCTATGTGTATAGTTATATAGGAAATGTTTAAAAGACTTAGGAAGGCTATCCATCCTGTTTCCTTTTCCTTGATCTGGATGTGGTCTGGTGGGATATCTGGTACTCGTCCGAAGGTCGTTTAAATATTAGTCATATATCATGTGTACATATATAGTCATAAATGTTCCATCAGTTATTTCAGTTCCGACACTCTTGGGTAGCAAGGGTGTACAAACTTACTTGGACACTCATCAATTACAATCTAGTAAACTATTATAGGAATAGTTTAGGGGATACAAAACATGATCCCTATTACAAGAAATTACACCAGAGTCAGTTCATTCATGAGTCTAAGCTACATGCTATATGAAGGGATACTCTTACAGAGATTCCTCTTACATGGATACACTTATATAGATACTCTTACAGAGATTCCTCTTACGTGGATACAATTATATAGATACTTTTACAGAGATTCCTCTTACATGGATACATTTATAGAGATAGTTTTACATAGATACTATGTGGTAAGAAACAATAAGGGACTAACCATTCCTAAACCCGGCTGTTGGCAACAGAGGTAAATGGACATCTACGGATGTCTACGGTTAATACTTATACTAGGAAGACATTTAAGGGACTAACCATTCCTTCCACCTGCTCTTAGCTACAAAGGAAAATGAACATCTACGGATATTCACGGTGAGAACGTTTCGGCAGTCGCGATGTCGTGTTTATCCTAATACGAAAAGATAATACTTATATGGCTATATTTTCCCTACTACTTTTATTTTGTGATACATTCACATAAACGATGAAGTAGACTATATATATTGCTAATAGTAGTCATAAAAGGGAAAACCATCTTTGTTACAACAAAACATACAAGTCTTGGTAGAAGACTACTTTCAAAACATACAAGTCTTGGTAGAAGACTACTTTCAAAACAATTTGGTCTTGGTTAAGGACTACTTTCAAAACAGTCAGGTCTTAGTTTAAGACTACTTTCAAAACATTCAGGTCTTGGTAGAAGACTACTTGTTATACTAGTAGAAAATATGGGATTTTCTAGGAGTTTTCAAAACTTATACAAAAAATTACATTGGAAGATTTCAAATGTTATAATCAAACTTATACGAACAATGACATTTAATACTTATGAACTCACCAGCTTAATGCTGATCTACTCTTTCAAAATAACTTGTATTCTCAGGTCACCAGTAAACAGGTTTGATGGCCAGGTTTTGCGAAGACGGAGCAGTCAAGACTCGTCTTTTATTTTGATTACTTGTTGTAATGTCTTATTGCTATGAAAGAACTCACATGTATTAAACTATTACTATTAATGCAATGGACGATGTTGTTGCTTGTTTACTACTTTACATTGTTGTGATACGTACATGACGTCATCCGCCCCAGAACGTTTCCGCCGTTCTCGGTTTAGGGGTGTGACAAATAAACAATCCACAAGTAACTCAATTCAAGCATTTCCTAGATGATCAAGTCGAAAAGGGGTTTCCTTCCATGTCGACTGCAAAGTCTATGGTTTTGAACATCCAGATGTTTTGGATCGCTCTACTGACAAGCCATTGCAAGTAGTAATGTGGCCCGCAAGAAAACAGGTTAAACAGTTTCCGGTGCTTCAAGTTTATCAGGATGGGTCTCTTGGTTCGTTGGAGTGCTGGGTCTTTGACGAAATTACTTCTGGTGCAGTCGTTAAACTTAAAAATGGATGCATCAGACTCTATGATCGAAGATACCTGTTGATATTCCGGAAGTGAGATATTAATTATCTTAGCAACTTTCAAATCAAGGTTGTTGAAGATGTATATGAAGACAGTGCGAAAGCGTATACGACGATGGTTGCAGAAATTTTGAGCAAACGCACGTGGAATGGAGCTAAGGGGCAAATGGATGTTATGATAGTCAACAAAGGATGACCTTGGGCTAGTCCAAACCAGGGGGGAGATTGAAGGGCTAGAATAATGGTTTGGTCTAGGTTTTGCAATAATAGGGTATGTTTGTAATTAGCTTTAATTGTCAGTTTACGGTTGTAACTGAGTTTACGGCCGTAAACACCTTACGACCGTAAACTCTTCACGGTCTCAGGTGTGTGTATATATATATATATATAGGGTTGTGTCAGACGTATTGGTTGTTGATGCCTTTTGTGTTCACGGTTCCCACCAAGTTGTATCAGACGTTTAAAGCTATAAAACGTATGCAAGCTTGGTTTGTTACATCTTTGCTTATTACTTTGGTTTGTGTGATTGTTGTTTGCTTTTGATCACTGGTAAGATCCGATTTTGGACCTTACAAATTTTGACCTTAATAATTTTGTTTTTGATAGATCATATTTGATGTGAAATATACAAATGAATTGTATTTTAAATATTCTTTCAATGTTATGAGTTTTATCTAGTAATATGTAACACAAATAAAAATGTTTAAGGTCAAAGTTGAAGAAAAATACTTCAAAAGTCAAAAATAGATAATTAGTTTGGGACGGAGGGAGTACATATTTAGTTAGGAACTTAGACACCTTAGTCCAACACTCTTATCCACTTCACTTAATGTAGACGATTCGGATCACCATCTAGAATAACATCAAAATAAACTTCTTTAGTTTCAGAACAATTTCCATTATCACCATTCATTGAACTCTCCCCTAGACATAATCAGAACCATTAGAAGTACCTTGAATAACTTGCTCAACAATTGGATTTAGGGATGAAGTAGAATCGTCATCATAGGTTGATGATGCCAAAGTTTCCATAATCCCCCTTAATAGAAGCACTGGAAGAAATAATTGTGATGGAAGGCTCCTTCTCTACATGAAGTTCAATACCATTAAGTGCCTCGTCGACTAACTTTACTAATTCATCTCCATGATTATCTATAGCTTTTGATTCAGACGAAATAGCTTTTCGAGATTCATCCAAGAAATCCATGAAATAATCATCAAATGTCATTAAAGGAATCGTTTTGTGACAAAAAGATGGAAAAGTTTCTTCGCATTAAGAAGCTTCCTTTTGTGAAGATTTGTTGTATTTATCATCAAATGTGACATAGTAGCTTTCTTCAATCTTTTTGGACTTCTTGTTGAGAAAAGGATAAGCCTTCTAAGTATGAGAATATCCTAAGAAATTAGGCTCCACTACTTTCATAGAAAGCTTATCATGATTCTACTTTGAATTATAGGGAAAGAACTTGAACCAAACACATGGAAAAATCATTTGTTGTCACTGTGAATCTTCGTAACTTGCTTTCTCAACTATAACCCAACATTCTTCACAAAAGCAATCATCTTCTGTGTAGTTTTAGATTTTTGTTTAAGAAAGAAAACCCACGTAAATTGAGAAAGTTCATCAATAATAACTAGTATATACTTATTACCACCAATGCTCTCAATTAAAGATGGAACACATAAATGAGTATGAAGTAATTCAACTGGTTCAACAATTTTGGTATTCATGAATAATGAATTGGTTTTATGACCTTTTTTTCCCAATTCACATGCAGAAAATAAGTTTTCTTTTTCATATTTAAATAGTGGAAGTCCTCGCACAAGATCGCCAAGAAAAAGCTTGTTGGTTTCTTTTAAGCTTAAGTGCGAAAGTCTTTGGTGCCATAACCAATTATCATCAGAAGTTGCATTCAAAAGCAATTATATAGATGGTTTCCTTTCAATATGCTTCATATGTAAAGGATAAACATCTCCTTTTCTTTTAGACTTTAAAAGAACATTACCTGTTTCTTTATGTTCAGTCACTAATCCTTCTTCATCTAATTCAGATACAACTAATTCAGATACACTTATCAAATTGTGTTGTAAACCATCAACATAATGTACATTTCTTATTGTGAATTCCCCAATTTTTATCACGCCATATCCTTTGATTTCACTTGTCGTATTATTTCCATACAATTCTATTCCAACATCCCTCACACTACATAACTCTCTTACCTGAGACTTTCTGCCAGTCATTTGACGTGAGCAACCACTATTAGTATACTATTCAGAGTCATATTGCTCATCATATAATACTTGTAACATTAAACCAATTTAGGAACCCAACCAATTTGGACCCTAGTGAGACATTGGTTTCAAAATTAACAACGAGAACAATCTTCGTCTTCTCAATCCAAAATGATTTCACAATTGAAACATCATTCAATGTTTTGTGAAGTCAAGTCTTCTTAACATAAGGATTGATTTCAATAAATGGATTTTTTTTGTTGAATGAATTCTTTTTCTATTGTAAGAAAGTAAATTAGATATTACTTTTTTTATCAGCTTTTTATTTGATAAATATTTTCTAAAAACAAACTTTGGTCTTGAAATAACCATCTTTTGATCAAATGATGGTTTTGAGCCATTTTTCTTTGAAAAATCACTTGGTTTCTCAACATGATTCATTTAAAAACAAACTTTGGTGAAATAACGTTCTTTTGATTACAAGACCTTTATGGGTTGTTAGACTTTTGATTAAGAACATGAGATGACGAACAAGAACAAGAATAAGTAACATCTTGAGATTAAACAGTTTTAATAGATTTTTTTTCTCCTCGAGTTTTTAAACTTCTTCCTTTCTTTCAAGTTGTTTTTATATCTACATCTTCTATCCTTGTTCTTTTCTTTCCTTTGAAATAGATTTTTTTTATCATGAGACTTATAATTTTTTACAACAACTTTCGAAGTAGAAGCAACATTTGGGGGCTCTGAAATGTATCTATGCTTTAATCTCCAAGAAGTTTTCTCTTAAAGACCTACTATTTCCTCACTATTATCTATTTGTACATACTAGAAATGATTTTTGAAAGATTTTTCATTTTCAGTTTTCATAATAGAAGATAATTCAATGGTATCAGTTTTGTCTAGCCCTTTTGTAAGAAACACTTTACTTAGAGTACTTTAAACTCTTGAAAAAAGAATATATTTTTCTTTCAAATTTTTAATTCCATCATTTTCTATACATTGTTGAAATTCAGTAGTATCTTTAAAAATCAAACTCCATTTTGATTCAACATAAGATTTTACAAAGTGAGAATAATCAACTTCATACTCAATAGATATTTGACTCATTGGACTCCCATCATATTTAAAATTGATTTCACCATTACGACACTTGTATCTAATTTCAATTTCTTACACACCAAGTTATATTTTTCATTTGAATTATTTTAAATATGTTCCATATCCTCTACAATTAACACATCTTTCAACATATTCTTTATCTCTTTATTTTTTAAAAATTCTTCAAAATTTTCTAAGGCAATCCGATAAACAACACTCAAGGACTCATTAGAAGATATTAAACATTCACATTCATATCATTCAACATCCATTTCTTCTTTATGATATTTGGAATCACTTTCCTGTGCATTTCATCAGCTATTTTGTTGATTATATATAACTGAGTAATATGTCTATATAATTGCTTTGTAGTTTAAGAAAAAGTATTTGTTTGTTTCATCAACATTCTATTGCATGAATTTAAAATATAAACGTAATTGTTTATTCTAAAAATCTCTAATTCAAACTGCTCTATCATAATCCTCCACTCCTTATTCCTAAATTTACACCTGCTAAAACCATCATCAAGATTATATACTTTCACCTAATTTAGAAATATTATCTTAAAATTTAATTAATTCATCACTATATTGATAAACAAAAATATTTAAAGATTGAATAATAGAGTGTCCCTTCTCTTTCACCTTCTTCAAATCCTTTATGTGCTCTACTACACTCTTTTGTAGAGAAACAAGAAGCAAACGAGTTCACACCATCAAAAATCTTACCATTCACAAAATTATCATGTTGATCATCAAAATTTGTACTTCGCACCATCAAGCACTTACTCTAGTTCACAACTACATCATAGCCATTTACTATAAAAATACCAAGAGTAGTTTTGCAAACCTCCTCGTCTTCTCAGTCAGTTGACCAATCCTCAACATTTTCATCATCACTATTGTATTCCTCAACAATCAATGTTTTCTGTTGAATCTTCATTTTATTCAAATCTCCAGTCTTGTAAACATAGAAAGCTTTCGCTTCATCCTTGTCTTTGTACTTCATCTCATTTTTCTTTTATACCAGAAACTCTCTCATAAAGTGATTTTATCTGTTGCAATAGCTGCAGTCATATCCTTAGTCGTCTGGTAACGTCTTTTCCTTCTTATCATATTCTTGTTAATAAATATTGACTCTTTCACTTTTGTTTTTCTCATCATACGAGTTTCATACTTTTTATCCACCATGAGTCCTCATAGTGTTGTTGTCTCTAAACTTTGAGATATCCTTTTGAAAAACTTCATTGGATTACTAACCAAGAAAGCTTTCATTTCTCTTGTTAACTTATAATTTGTAGCATCTGAGTCTGAATCATCTACTATCAAATTTGATTTATTTTCGTTCACAATCTCTTCATTAGCAACCAGAGCTAAAGGACCTACATCAACAATTGACTTAGCATTATCGATCGCCTCATCCTCATGATTCTTCTGAATTTTGATAACTTATGCCAATAAATAGTTCGTACACTGCTTATGAGTTTTCATAGTTGATGTGATCATCTTCCATTAAGAACATAAAATGTTCATGAAAGTAACTTTTTCTTCTATCATACGAGTTGATGTGATCTTTTCTCCGATCTTCTATCGAAACGATCCAAACTCATAAAGTAACGTTGTTTGTATGTAATGAGTTTGATCAAAATCTGCTAAGTAATGTTCCTTTAATCTCCCACAAATGTCATGGGCGGTTAGCAAAGAGAATACAAGTCTTAATTTATCTGGTTAGAGTGTGAAGTGTAAATCTATTTTTGGCCTTAGATCATCTTCTATCTTCTACTTTTCTTCAACAGAAAAATCCTTATATTTTTCATAGAGCTCACTATATTCAACGAGAGTAAGAACAAAACATGCTCCTTTGTCTTAGAACATTTATAAGCACCTATGATGATTGACTTCCAAATGTATGATCCATAGACTTCAATTCTTGAGTTATAATATTGAAGTGTGAGACCTAAACTTAGTAGTATTCAACAAGAAAGATTGGAATATGTGCAGCTGATCTAATACGACTCGATACATTGAAAGAAAAGTAAATGAACATCCTCTTTTCACATGACTTCGGATGAAAATTTGAGTAAGAATTGAATTAATGAGAAAACACGAAATTTAAATTGAAACGAGTGATTTGAACAAAGAATATCAGATCAAATTGCAATTTCATTGTAAAATGCGGAACTAATCTAAGAAATTTAAAGTCTCAAATTGAAAACTTAAAGAATGCAAACATATTCAGGGATTTAAATAGAGCTCACATAAATCATTGCTATGATACCACTTGTACGATCAAATATATTCTATAAGAGTCAAATCAGTATCATAAATAAGGAATAGAAAGAATAAACTAAAGCAAATAAGATCTGAATTTGATTAGAGAGTAAAAGAAGCTTGATTAGAAGATAATGAAAGATATCCTACAAAATATACTCTCTCTGTCTAACTAACATCCCATATATATAGGACATACAAAGGGAGTCAGTTAGGACATGACCAATAACGTCATGTGACCTAAGATAAGACAAGCTATCAAAAAATTTAACTAAATTTCCAAAGCCTAGATAAATAACTATGAAACAGAAGTGTATGAAACCAAACTTCTATTTCACACAAACAATTTGAAGACACGTAGTACTCAAAACCTTTCACATACAAACTCAACACAACACTTCAAAATGCAAGACCTTACACTAAGCACTTTATTAGTGATGGATAATATACAACAAATGATAACGGTAAATGCCTTTTTTACTTTCAAAAAAAATGTTGATTCTTATCGAGTAAAATTTAATTTGATCTAATTTCCCACCATGCAAAGCTAGAAAATTTAATTGGCTTAAAACTTTATACTAATGTTTTTTTGATTAATTCATTTTCAATAAATATAATAAATTCAACTTTTAAATTGTAACTGATGAGTGATAATTTTGATGATTGGCTTAAGCAGATGAACCAACGATAGGTTGCTTAACTTTGAAATTGAGGTTTAATAAACGCCACATTAAGCAATTTTTTGAGTAATTTTTCAAGGAACCGAAAGGCTAATTGAAAATTTACTCACACAATGAATTAATGCTTTAACAGAAACTACATAAATTTTGTATTTATAATAAAACATTCATCATAGTACAATCCCAAAATCATCACATTGCGGAAACATGGGTGGTTGCAGTGCAGTTACATCGGGCCCTTACTTTTCACACCGAAAGTACCCAAAACCATAAATAGTAAAACATAAGGACAAACCTTAGTGCGTTCCTCCAAATACTACATACCATACATACAATAGAGGATGCTATGCGCCAACCATAGTATTGCCATTATGCGACGAGCTACATGGCCTTTCCTTGCCAAGATGGGGGCCAAAACCCTAGGTCTTATAGCAAGGTCCAAGAGCCACCTCATGGTCTTCCATGCAAGTATCAAAAAGACAACTAGCATTCAATCTAAACATATATACATATATGTCTATCTGTGAAACTCCGATCCTTGGTATTGCATACAAATTTGTTAGGAGCCACCTCCAAGTCTTTTATACACATGCCAAGGGCTACCATATAGTCTTCCTATAATACATAAGCCAATGGTTCGACATTGGTGCCTTCGACCCATAGTATAGTGAGGAGACTCACCTCAAGCTGTTGAATATCTCAAATAAAAGCTTGGACTGTCCGTTTGTAAAATCCCCATGCTAACAATATCAACATGATAATAATAAATAATTGACCCATGACCAATAGCTCGAATCTTAGTCTGATTGTCTACTACCCAGGGTAAAAGTCCATTTTTCGCTTTACTCACTTGGCCTAAAATCCTAAGCCCAAATCATTAGCAACATAAAGCCTAATATTGCCCAATTTTCAAATAGGGCCAAAAAACCCATCATGGACCTAATTTCCAAGAAAGCCAATAATATACTAGTAAAAACCAAAATCAAAAATCAAATGTCCCAACAAGGCCTAAACCCTAAAAGTCCAAAGCATGACCCAAATCCGTGAACGTCAAAGCCCAAAAACCCATCTGCTGAGTGTGCGGGTATGCCCAATGTAATCCCCAGATTACCAAACTACTCCAATAAGAACTTATTTGGTTAAGACCTCTAGCCAAACTCAAAATTTTGATTCTAGAGGGTGACTTAATACGCAAAGTAGGCAACCTTAAGCGAATCCATGACTTAATGGGATGCGACACTCAGTCTGAAGCTTAATAAGGCTCTTAACTTATGCATGGACCAATATCTTTCATAAATCTTGCATTATTATGAACCACGGACCTCGACGGATCTAAGATCTAACATCCATGTATTCTGTGGTAGATCAAAAGCTCAACTTTAGTTTAAAAGACCCAAAAATGCATAAACAAGGTCCAAAAACTAGATCTAACATATTAAACCATAAAGTAGAGAACTTTATACCTCAAATGGTCTGCAAGGATGATGATGAACTTGGATCTCTAAGCTTCACACCAATAGATGAATCTTCAGTAACCTTCTATTTTTTTCAAAAATTCAAAAGAAGATACTAAGATTCTTTACTAGAGCTCAAGAGCACTAAAGTGGTCGCTAAGGGTCGAGATGAAGGTTTAGCACAATGGAGGTGGATTAATAAGATGACCCAAGGTGATATAAGATGATTCAATAGGGAAAAGACCCTATTAAATAGTCCCAATGTGCCTGCGATCCTTCTGCCTAAAATGCCCAGCGTACTTCCTTATATGACCAACATACTAGGCTTAGCTCTTAAAACACTAATTTTCCAGAAGCCATAAGTTCTTCATTCTACGTCCAATTTAGACATTCTTTATATTCTTGCATAGGTAATAAGGGGCTCTATACTTCTATCAACTTACCCTTGCCTTAAAGCTTTTCGAAGTATAACTCAAAATCCATAAAGGCCTGAACTGACACACATTACCGTTATACCCTTAGGCTCCAAAATACAAACTGAACTTCATTATCAGCCAATCTATAATATCCACAGCCTGAAAGGATCTAGATATCTCTTTCCCCAAGGCTCGAAACCTTATGATAACTAATCTTTGTGACGCAACCTGGAATAATGAAACGATTCGAAACCAGATGTTACAACTCCCCCACTTCAATTATATTTTTTTCCTCGAAATTACTTCTTACTATCATTCCGCTGCACCAGACAACTTGAATAGCCCAAACCACAATTCTAAAATGGACTAAGAGAAGACTTACTCCTACCACAACAATCCAAATTTGCAATCGAACCTGGCCTTAGTAGGGCTCTCAATTCCTTACGAAGAATCGATCCTTACCTTACTAAAGTTAACGCTCAAAGAAAAAGCATCGTTACCTTGCCCAAAAATCAAAATTCTAAAACCCCGTCTGACTCCGTGACAGATCGCCTACTTTGAAACAGTATCAAATTAACTGCACTTCGCATTCGAAACTGATAATGATACCTCCACCCCTTTATCCTCTTGTTTCTTCCACCGGGAACCGAAGCAATAACCATATGTTGTTGCCGAAAACTTTTCACTTGATAAAAGGCTTAGATAATATTCGTGTAGAAGAGTCATCCCCGCAATGGTTAGACTCAAACGAGAGTTGCACAGTAGGGGAAAATCAATTACTTTGAGATGATTTGACCCATGCATCGATTTCCTTAACCTATCCACTTAATAGAGCGATACTTAATACAAGTCATAACTAATAGTACTACCTCAGGCTTATCTTCTTGTCCTATACACTTCTGATGCAGCCAAGACCTCCCTGGTCTCATACTTACCAACCAATTACTCGATAATTTGGATTTCCAACCGATTGTTGATGCTAACATCCTCACACAATCGCACTCCATGATTTCCAAATGAGGGTCTTATATGAAAAGTGTTGTACTAGTCAACTCGCCATCATGGCACCAACAAACCTACCGATCCAACCAATGATAGCCAAACATCAAACCCGATGCAACCAAATCCGTATGCTAAAAGTGAATGCTACATGTCCAAGTGTAGTCTTATATCACAATCGTCCATATACGGCCCAAAACCTCCCTTAATTCCATCAATGCTATGGATTTTGTATAGTCTCAAAACCTGTTTTGCCATGGTCTAATCCCACCTAGAGCAAATTTTAATCCAAATCATTGATTTTCCATGCTCTCACATCTACTCAAGAACCGGTTACTGCTATGGGCTCTCCTGTAGTCTTACAACACTAGCACACTGCCTGACAACCTAGCAATGTTACAACTACCTCGTAGTATTACAACACTCCTATACCATCTGCCAATATATTGAATGCTACGGCCACCCCACTGGCTTGCGACACTCTTACACTATCTGCCAATCTAGAGAATGCCATAGTCACCCCGCAGTGTTACAACGCTCTTACAATATCTACCAATCGAGTGAATGTTACGGCCACCCCGCAGTCTTACAACACTCTTATTATATTTGTCACTCTAGTGAATGATGCCTCCACCCATCGGTCTTACAACACTCATATACGATCTACCAATCTAGTGAATGCAACATCCACCCCACTATCTTACAACAGTCATATTTTATCTGGCAATCTAGTGAATGCTACGACCACCTAGCAGTCTTACAACACTCCTATTCTGCCATGGTCACCGCCCACGGTCTTACCACACCTCTACCATTCCAATGAAAATCATCCTGATTCGAATCCACATCTATCAGTATGCCAAGTAGGCCCTTGGGTCATGCTTCAAACCCTAATGCCTTAATCAGAGAGGAACATGAAGAGAGGCTCTAACACCACCCTCGAACTAGATCCATCCACATACCCACCATATGTCAGTACTGATGTGCAAAGAAACATGAATTTCCTTCCTTGTGCAATCCCATAGACCAACGATTCTCCCCCACTTAGATTCAACTTCACCTTTCCAATCCTCAATATTTGATGGATTTCCATTGCGTCTCGCAACTTTACAATTCAACTTGTCGACAACCTGATTTTACAAGAACTAGAATTCCATTATTAGCCAATCTTAGCGATCACACACATTCCAAAACTAGGTGAATACTTTCCTAAATCTGAACGAGCTCAATAATCCAAAGCACTTACCACTGACCCCACTAAATATTCCCGACAACTAATCGGATGAAAAAGAACAACATCACATATTTCGAAGTGGATACTCAGCTGATTCCACATCCTACTCACACATAGAGCAATTCCCATGTGCAACTACATCTTACCACGGTACAAAGGTATGAGCTTCGTAACTACAGATCTGACACCCATAATCAACCCATCTCTTATTGCTTCGAAACCACAAGGAACCCCTACATACTCTGTATCCGAACCTGGCATGTCCACCTAGAGAATTTCTTGAATCCTTGCTAAAACTTTAAAAAATTGAATGAACTACTGATCTTTTATCACTTCATGCTTGTTCCTAAGATAGGCAATTCCCCCATACCAGAATCCGAATACGGCTCAACCAACATCCCCTGAAAAGGGCTATGGGCATGCAATATGGCATATGAAGATTCTAAGGAAAAAATGTCTAGACCATCATTATGTAAAACTATAAACCCAAGCATAGACTTAGATACACCCACATACCATCTCATATAAAATCATACAATCATGAATATAATTAATAAGAACATCAAGGAAAAGAATGAAATACGCACCCGTGACATCAACAGATGGAACTCAGATCCCATCGACCTATGACAACAATGCTAAGCTCCACATCATAGGAAACACCCCTCTGTCCTTGCAACCATCAGTAATCCTTACACCGGATGGATTATGTGCCCTCACCGGTCCTCTCATCAACTCCGGATAGTCGACCTTTTGTGGCCTAGCTGGTTGAAGTTAAAGCATAATGGGCTCGTCCCCTGGGGACAATCTCTATTGACATAACCAACCCTGCCACACATGAAGCAAACCATACCTCTCGATCAACAAACCCTATTGTGTTGCTTCCTACATGTGCTGCACTGACTCCGGCCCTGTTGGCCCTTCAACTACTGGTATGAAGTCTTAGGCCTCTTCGTAGGACCCTCAATAGTCGGCAACTACTCTGGCTTCCTCTACCCCAAGTGCTCTAAATCAATCTTCCGTTCTCGGGCTCTATCAATCATATTATTCAGGGTCTTTCAACCTGACATAGTCACAAACTCTTTGATGTCATCCCTTAGCATATCATGATACCTTACCTTCTTCATCTCCTTGTCCAGTTCATATTGCATAACCAATAGCGCCCTCTCCCGAAACATGGCAAGGATTTCTACCACAGTCTTAGTAGTCTGGAGAAGGTCTTGAAACTCCTTCACCAACTATTTCACCTGAATAGCTGGTGCAAACATAACCCGAAAACGGGTCACAAACTCATCCCAACTCATCGTATCTAGGGATTCGCCTCCCAAAGCGAAGTCTAACTCCTTCTACGAATCTCGAACTATGTCTTTCAGAAAAAAGGAAACAAATCTGACCTTCGACCCCTCAGGAAAAAAAATCGTTTGGAAAGTGTTCACTCGGTCCACTAACCATCTCCTACTAGCAATGGGGTCCTTATCCCCAAATAGCGTGGGAGCTCCACAAGCATGGAACTAGAAAAAGGAAAGGGTTCAAGATCCAACAATAGCCATAATCTTAGTACGAAAAGCACCTAGGCGCTCATCCAAAATCTCTAAAATCCCCTTTTTGACCATACACATGATTACAGGAGTCTGCTCCAAACTACCACGGGTGATCTATGATCCTCGGTAACGGGTAACGGTTCATGACCGTCGGCTTGTTCAACTCCTGGTAGTCAATGCACATCCGGTGTGAACCATCCTTCTTCTTGACGAACAAGATAGGTGCTCCCCACGGCGAGCTGCTCGGTCGAATAAATCCCTTCCCCAACAACTCCTGGAGCTGCGAGGATAACTCTTGCATCTCTGGAGGTGCAAGGCGATAAGGCACCTTAGCGATAGGCGCCGCCCCCGGAATCAAATCAATACCAAACTGCACTTGCCTCACAGGAGGCACACCCGACAATTCCTCGGGAAAGACATCTGGAAACTCACGCACCACCGATACCTCCTCAACTGATCTCGGTCTCACGGAAGTCGCTCGCGTATCCATCACATATGTCACAAAACCCTTACAACCCTGCTGTAGACACTGCCTCGCCCTAGCGGCCGAACAAAAAGCTGATCCCGAACGTGTACCCTCGCCGTACACCGAAAGAACTCCCCCACTAGGGTCTCGTATAGTCACCAGCTGACGCTCACAGTCGATAACTGCGCCGAATCGGCTCAACCAGTCCATGCCCACAATGACACAGACATCAGCCATCGCAATAGGAATCAGATCAATCGGAAACTCAACCCCGAAAAATTTCTAACACACATCCCCGGAGAACCTCCGTGGCACAAATCACTCTCTCGTCAGCTATGGAAACTCTCAGAGGCCGACTCAATGCCTCACGACTAACACTGATATGCTGACTAAAGGCCAAAGGTACAAAAGACCGACTCGCACCCGAGTCAAATAACACTAAAGCAGGTACAGAGTTCACAAGGAAAGTACCTACGCATAGCATAACATAAGCATAATATCTCAACATTAAAATAAATACATGAAATAAAGCATACCTGCTACAACATCGGGCACATCGTGGACCTCCTCCGCAGTCAGCTGAAAGGCTCTCCCATGAGCCCTCGGGGCCTCGGCCTTCACTGGTCGAGTCTCAGTAGCCCTGGCAGCAGGTGCAGATCCCTGATGAAGCTGAGGGCACTCGGCCTTCCGATGGCCGGTCTGGTGGCAATGAAAGCAAACCATAAACCCCTTGGGGCAATCCCTAGCGATGTGCCCCTCCTTGCCACACTTGTAGCAAGCACCTGATCGACATGTCGCCTCGTGACCCTTGCCGCACTTTCCGCAAGTGAAGACCTTCGGACCTCCCGTCCTTAAATCGGCGGACTTAGTCCGCTTGGCTGCCGGCTGAGACTGAGCCGGCCACCGATCCACCCGCTGAGACTCGGCCTCCTCCCTGGCCTGGGTCTCCAACTCGATCTCGCGCTTCCTGGCATTCGCCTGAAGCTCAGCAAAGGTATGATATGTGGAGTTCGACACGAACTCCCGGATATCCCTCCTCAACACACCCAAATACCGGCTCATCCGAGCCTGCTCTGTGGACACCTGCTCGGGGCAGAACATCGCCCTCTCATGAAACTTCCGCGTGATCACCATAACCGAATCAGTACCCTGCTTGAGGGTCAAGAACTCCTGAACCAACCGTTCCCTCTCCACCGGGGGAACGTACTCGTCTCTGAACATAGAGGTAAACCTCTCCCACGTCACAGCTGAAATCTCTGCCAAAGTGAAGTTCGCCGTCACGAACTTCCACCAATCCTTCGCTCCCAGACGGAGCTGGTTCAAGGCGAACCGTACTCTCAGATGCTCCGGACATGAACAAGTGTAGAAGCATCCCTCGATATCAGTAATCCACCTCATCGCAGCGATCGGATCCTGCGTCCCGTCAAACTCAGGTGGATTCGTGTTGCTGAACTCCCGAAACAGCAACGAGTCACCTCCCTGAGGTATGGCAGCGGCCAAAGCTGCGGTAGCTGCAGCGGCTGCAGCCTCAGTCAACGCGGCGTACCGCTCATCAAAGGTCTCCATCAAAGTGGTCTTAATAGACCCAAACATCTCCGGAATCTCAGCCCAGATCGCTGTAGCCACCTCCTCATGAATCATCTGACGAATCTGCTCGTCACTCACACTGCTCGTACTCGGTCTGTGGCGTGGTCCAACCATGATGCCTCTGAAATCCAACATAGAACTATCAGAGACTCTATCGAGCATAATCGTACTCGATAACGCAACCCTACTCAGTCTCCGATACCCAGGGATTCCTACTTGGGTCGCGCACTGACCCGGTGTCTTCGGTAGTACGGGCCCAATACTACCGACCACACCGCATCAGCATTCATCCCAAGTCCTCCTCCCCAAACCCCGGATCGTGAGTACTCTACTCTTGTTATGCACTAACTACCCGCTCGCTCTCAAAGCATCTCATAGCAACAGACTTCCCTAGACTAAGGCATCACAAATCAGGCCACTCTAGTCCTATCATGAATACCTAGTCTTCTAGCATGCATAACAATTCATATCATATCATATCTCTTAACACAACATTGTAAGGGTATTTTGGGGATCTTTACCATTCGGGCGCTGGCTGATCGTACACACTGCTTCATTCTTGTTTACCACAAAATCCTTTATAAAAATTTTATGCCTTTGTTTTTAAAAGTTGTCCTCAAATCCTCGGTTTGAGTTCAGTTACGCCCGAAGGTGTACCCGAATCCCTCAAACCAAGGCTCTGATACCAAATTGTAACAACGGAAATTTTAAAACAAAATTTTCATTTCTAAAAATGTATTTTCATCCAAAAGAAGGCATAAATATCCAACGTATCATGTCATAGTACAAATCATATGAATCCCAAGATCATAAATCATCCATTAGTGTGTACAGATCACGCCGGCGCCTTCCCACGGTCCTCGCAAGTACCTGAAACACATACACAACAACTGTAAGCATAAATGCTTAGTGAGTTCCCCAAAATACAACTTACGCACATACGCCTTTCCAGGCCCTGACCTTCCGGTCCATGTGTCTCAGGGGACTTCCGTCCCTGTTGGGTAAACCTTCCGGTCCTACGCACGCCAACCCTTCGGTCCACATTACAACGCCTTCCGACCCATAACATATTCGCCTTCCGGCCCATAACATAATGCCTTCCGGCCCACATTAAGCATATCATACATAACACATATAACAATTAACTTATCACATATAGCACATATGTCTCACATCATATCCGACCTTCCGGTCACACAGTCAAACCCTTCCGGGTACAGTATAGGAGAAGACTCACCTCGTGAATATCGATAGCTAGCAAATCCCGAAATCACTCGTGCTCGATCCTCCAAGCTACAATCTCCCTATATCATCATACATCTCTTATTAACACTTTTACCATTAAGGTTGACTACCCTTTTTAAGTCAACACTAGTCAACTCTTGGTCAACGGTCAACAGTCAACTTTGACCGGACTCGGCGAGTGCACTCGGCCGACTCGGCGAGTCTAGACGTTTTCACCAACTCTCTAGGATTCCCTTTTTGACACGTCGAGTACTCCCCTGACTCGACGAGTTCCACCTGGAAGAATCGCGGGGCCACCCCGACTCAACTCGCCGAGTCTCAAGAACAACTCGGCGAGTCCCAGTTCGACTCAGTCCACCTGTCAACCCTCTCAACTAGCCCTGACTCACTGAGTCAACCCACGACTCGACTGGACCACTCACTGGACGATCTAAGGGAAATCTTCAAGCTACTCGCCGAGTCTGCTCATCGGACTCGGCGAGTCCATGCCATGCAATCACTCAAACTCGCTTCTAAGGTCAGATCTGCTCCAACACTTCATAGATCTGGCCTTCCTAGACTGATTCATCACGTAAAGCCCTTATCTTGGTGTTCACAATACACTCGATGTCTCATAAATGGCATTTTGGCCCAAGGCATAAGGATTCCAATCGAAAACCTCCATTGATTCACAGAAAGCTTGGGCAAAGGGACACTCTGGACCCCCAAGGGTCCAGATCTATGGTCTAAAACGCTTAAGTGACCAAGGGAGCACTAGATCTAGCCACATGAGGCCTCAATAAGCCCTAAATCAATGAAAACATCAACATAGAAGAAGATAGCTCGAAGAGATTACCACAATAGCGATGCTCTGGACTCCAAACCCTCAGAAATGGCTCCTCTTGCTTTCCCCTTAGCTGATCCTCTCTTTCCCTTGCAAGATGACACTTCCAAGATCAATAATGGCCTCCTTCTTTGCTCCAAACGCTCACACTCGATTAGGGTTTCACTCAAGGGACTGGTGAGCACAAATGACGGCCATAAGGCCCTTTAAATAGGTCCCAAACCCGAGCAATTAGGGTTTCATTAAACAGCGTGGACTCGCCGAGTCCACACCTTGGACTCGCCGAGTCCAGACGCGAACCCGCGTCCAGAATCGCGACCCTACTCGGCGAGTCTGAGCTCCAACTCCCCGAGTCCACTCACAAAACATCAAAATTAGAAACATAAAAGATACCTGGAAATCCGGGCTATTACAACTCTCCCCCACTAGAACTAGACTTCGCCCTCGAAGTCTCGCTCTGAAAATAGCTCTGGATGCTGCTCACGCATCTCACGCTCCGGTACCCAGGTCATCTCTGATCCCTTCCGGTGTTGCCACTGAACCAACACCAGAGGTACCTCCTTGTTCCTTAGAACCTTGATCTTCCGATCTCTGATGGCCACTGGTCTCTCGGCATAATTCAGTCTCGCATCCACCTGAATATCCTCTAATGGAACCACTGCCGATTCTTCAGCTATACACTTCCTCAACTGCGACACATGAAAAGTGTCGTGGATCTGCCCCAACTCTGCTGGCAACTCCAAATGATAGGCTACCCGGCCTACCCTCGCAATCACACGAAATGGTCCAATGTACCGGGGACCCAACTTGCCCCTCTTCCTGAATCGAATCACTCGTTTCCAAGGAGAGACCTTCAGGAGAACGAGGTCGCCGACCTGAAACTCAAGCTTGGACCGGCGTCTGTCTGCATAACTCTTCTGTCGGCTCTAGGCGGTCAATAACCTCTGTCTGACCTGCTGAATCTGCTCTGTCGTCTGAAGCACGATCTCTGTACTGCCCATCACTCTCTGCCCAACCTCTCCCCAGCAAATGGGGGTCCGACACCTCCTCCCATACAACAGCTCAAAGGGTGGCATACCAATGCTCGAATGATGGCTGTTGTTGTAGGAAAACCCTGCCAAGGATAAATACGTATCCCAACTACCCCCGAAGTCCAACACACATGCGCAGAGCATGTCCTCAAGCGTCTGAATCGTGCGCTCACTCTGACCGTCTGTCTGGGGATGATATGCAGTACTAAAATGCAGTTTAGTACCCAACTCCTCATGAAATTTCTTCCAGAATCTGGAAGTGAAACGCACATCACGGTCCGAAACAATCGAGATCGGCACCCCATGCCGAGATACCACTTCCCTAACATACACCTCTGCCAACTTTTCCGCTGAAGAACTCTCACTGATGGCAAGGAAGTGAGCGCTCTTCGTCAACCTGTCCACAATCACCCAAATTGCATCAACTCCTCTGGCAGTCCTCGGCAATTTAGTGATGAAATCCATGGTGATTTGTTCCCACTTCCACTCGGGAACCTCCAATGGCTGCAACTTGCCATGCGGTCTCTGGTGCTCGGCCTTAACCCTATGGCAGGTCAAGCACCTCTCAACAAACCATGCGACGTCCCTCTTCATACATGGCCACCAATACTCTTTCCTCAAATCCAAATATATCTTCGTAGCCCCTGGATGGATCGAAAATTTCGACCGATGAGCCTCTTCCATCAAAGTAATACGCGTACCGCCCACAAACGGTACCCAAATCCGACCCTGAAAAGTCATAAGCCCTCGTCCATCCGTAACGAACTCCGAAACCAACCCAACAACCCGCTCCTTCTTCTGCATCTCTGGTTGCACAGCCTCGGCCTGTGCCCCACGAATGGCATCCAGTACCGGAGCTATCACGGTCAATCTCAAACATACATCCCGCAGTGGAGTGCTCTCCGCCCTGCGGCTCAACGCATCGGCTACCACATTAGCATTGTCTGGGTGGTACAGGATCTCACAATCATAATCCTTGACGACATCCAACCACCTCCTCTGCCGCATATTTAGGTTGGGTTGATCCATCAAGTACCTCAAACTCTTATGGTCCGTGTATATCGTACACCGAACCCCATACAAGTAGTGACGCCAAATCTTGAGGGCGAACACTACTGCCCCCAACTCTAGATCATGCGTGGGATATCTCGTCTCATGAGGCTTCAGCTGCCTCGATGCATATGCTATCACATGCCCCCTCTGCATCAGCACCGCACCCAGCCCCAAAATCGATGCATCACAATATACTACAAAATCCTCCATCCCTTCCGGGAGAGCTAATACCGGGGCTTCGCACAACCTTTGGCGAAGTGTCTCAAAGGAGGTCTGCTGCTCGGGACCCCATGAGAAAGCAACACCCTTCCGGGTCAATCTGGTGAGTGGCACTGCGATCTTGGAGAAATCCTTGATAAATCTCCGATAATACCCTGCCAACCCAAGGAAACTCCTGATCTCAGAGGGTGACTTCGACACCTCACAACTCATCACCGCCTCAACCTTGGCCAGATCGACCAATATCCCTTCCTGATTAACAAGATGTCTTAGGAACTGAACCTCCCGCAACCAGAAATCACACTTGGAGAACTTTGCATAAAGCTTCTCCGATCTCAATACCCCAAGGACCTCCTTCAAATGCTCCTCATGCTGCTCTCTAGACCTCGAATATACCAGAATATCATCGATAAATACAATCACCGACCGATCCAGAATCGGCCTGCATACCCTGTTCATGAGATCCATGAACACAGCCGGGGCATTGGTGAGCCCAAAAGGCATCACCGCAAACTCATAATGCCCATATCGCGTCCTGAACGCTTTCTTCTGGACGTCCTCATCCCACACTCTCACCTGAGGATATCCCGACCTCAAATCGATCTTGGAGAACCAAGATGCTCCCTGCAACTGATCGAATAAATCGTCGATCCTCGATAACGGGTAACGGTTCTTGACCTTCAGCTTGTTCAACTCCCGGTAGTCAATGCACATCCGGTGTGAACCATCCTTCTTCTTGACGAACAAGATAGGTGCTCCCCACGGCGAGCTGCTCGGTCGAATAAATCCCTTCCCCAGCAACTCCTGGAGCTGCGAGGATAACTCTTGCATCTCTGGAGGTGCAAGGCGATAAGGCACCTTAGCGATAGGCGCCGCCCCCGGAATCAAATCAATACCAAACTGCACTTGCCTCACAGGAGGCACACCCGACAATTCCTCGGGAAAGACATCTGGAAACTCACGCACCACCGATACCTCCTCAACTGATCTCGGTCTCACGGAAGTCGCTCGCGTATCCATCACATATGTCACAAAACCCTTACAGCCCTGCTGTAGACACTGCCTCGCCCTAGCGGCCGAACAAAAAGCTGATCCCGAACGTGTACCCTCGCCGTACACCGAAAGAACTCCCCCACTAGGGTCTCGTATAGTCACCAGCTGACGCTCACAGTCGATAACTGCGCCGAATCGGCTCAACCAGTCCATGCCCACAATGACAAAGACATCACCCATCGCAATAGGAATCAGATCAATCGGAAACTCAACCCCGAAAATTTCTAACACACATCCTCGGAGAACCTCCATGGCACAAATCACTCTCTCGTGAGCTATGGAAACTCTCAGAGGCCGACTCAATGCCTCACGACTAACACTGATATGCTGACTAAAGGCCAAAGATACAAAAGACCGACTCGCACCCGAGTCAAATAACACTAAAGCAGGTACAGAGTTCACAAGGAAAGTACCTACGCATAGCATAACATAAGCATAATATCTCAACATCAAAATAAATACATGAAATAAAGCATACCTGCCACAACATCGGGCACAACACGGACCTCCTCTGCAGTCAGCTGAAAGGCTCTCCCACGAGACCTCGGGGCCTCGGCCTTCACTGGTAGAGTCTCAGTAGCCCTGGAAGCAGGTGCATATCCCTGATGAAGCTGAGGGCACTCGGCCTTCCGATGGCCGGTCTGGTTGCAATGAAAGCAAACCATAAACCCCTTGGGGCAATCCCTAGCGATGTGCCCCTCCTTGCCACACTTGTAGCAAGCACCTGATCGACATGTCCCCTCATGACCCTTGCCGCACTTTCCGCAAGTGCGGCCCTTCGGACCTACCTTCCTCGAATCAGCGGACTTAGTCCGCTTGGCTGCCGGCTGAGACTGAGCCGACCGCCGATCCACCCGCCGAGACTCGGCCTCCTCCCTGGCCTGGGTCTCCAACTCGATCTCGCCCTTCCTGGCATTCGCCTGAAGCTCAGCAAAGGTATGATATGTGGAGTTCGACACGAACTCCCGGATATCCCTCCTCAACACACCCAAATACCGGCTCATCCGAGCCTGCTCTGTGGACACCTGCTCGGGGCAGAACATCGCCCTCTCATGAAACTTCCGCGTGATCACCGTAACCGAATCAGTACCCTGCTTGAGGGTCAAGAACTCCTGAACCAACCGTTCCCTCTCCACCGGGGGAACGTACTCGTCTCTGAACATAGAGGTAAACCTCTCCCACGTCACAGCTGAAATCTCTGCCAAAGTGAAGTTCGCCGTCACGAACTTCCACCAATCCTTCGCTCCCAGACGGAGCTGGTTCAAGGCGAACCGTACTCTCAGATGCTCCGGACATGAACAAGTGTAGAAGCATCCCTCGATATCAGCAATCCACCTCATCGCAGCGATCGGATCCTACGTCCCGTCAAACTCAGGTGGCTTTGTGTTGCTGAACTCCCGAAACAGCAACGAGTCACCTCCCTGAGGTCTGGCAGCGGCCACAGCTGCGGTAGCTGTAGCGGCTGCAGCCTCAGTCAACGTGGCATACCGCTCATCAAAGGTCTCCATCAAAGTGGTCTTAATAGACCCAAACATCTCTGGAATCTCAGCCCGGATCGCTGCAGCCACCTCCTCATGAATCATCTGACGAATCTCCTCGTCACTCACACTGCTCGTACTCGGTCTGTGGCGTGGTCCAACCATGATGCCTCTGAAATCCAACATAGAACTATCAGAGACTCTATCGAGCATAATCGTACTCGATAACGCAACCCTACTCAGTCTCCGATACCCAGGGATTCCTACTTGGGTCGCCCACTGACCCGGTGTCTTCGGTAGTACGGGCCCAATACTACCGACCACACCGCATCAGCATTCATCCCAAGTCCTCCTCCCCAAACCCTGGATCGTGAGTACTCTACTCTTGTTATGCACTAACTACCCGCTCGCTCTCAAAGCATCTCATAGCAACAGACTTCCCTAGACTAAGGCATCACAAATCAGGTCACTCTAGTCCTATCATGAATACCTAGTCTTCTAGCATGCATAACAATTCATATCATATCATATCTCTTAACACAACATTGTAAGGGTATTTTGGGGATCTTTACCGTTCGGGCGCTGGCTGATCGTACACACTGCTTCATTCTTGTTTACCACAAAATCCTTTATAAAAATTTTATGCCTTTGTTTTTAAAAGTTTTCCTCAAATCCTTGGTTTGAGTTCAGTTACGCCCGAAGGTGTACCCGAATCCCTCAAACCAAGGCTCTGATACCAAATTGTAACAACGGAAATTTTAAAACTAATTTTTCATTTCTAAAAATGTATTTTCATCCAAAACAAGGCATAAATATCCAACGTATCATGTCATAGTACAAATCATATGAATCCCAAGATCATAAATCATCCATTAGTGTGTACAGATCACGCCGGCGCCTTCCCACGGTCCTCGCAAGTACCTGAAACACATACACAACAACTGTAAGCATAAATGCTTAGTGAGTTCCCCAAAATACAACTTACGCACATACGCCTTTCCAGGCCCTGACCTTCCGGTCCATGTGTCTCAGGGGACTTCCGTCCCTGTTGGGTAAACCTTCCGGTCCTACCCACGCCAACCCTTCGGTCCACATTACAACGCCTTCCGGCCCATAACATATTTGCCTTCCGGCCCATAACATAATGCCTTCCGGCCCACATTAAGCATATCATATATAACAATTAACTTATCACATATAGCACATATGTCTCACGTCATATCTGACCTTCCGGCCACACAGTCAAACCCTTCCGGGTACAGTATAGTGAGAAGACTCACCTCGTGAATATCGATAGCTAGCAAATCCCGAAATTACTCATGCTCGATCCTCCGAGCTACAATCTCCCTATATCATCATACATCTCTTATTAACACTTTTACCACTAAGGTTGACTACCCTTTTTAAGTCAACACTAGTCAACTCTTGGTCAACGGTCAACGGTCAACTTTGACCGGACTCGGCGAGTGCACTAGGGAGACTCGGCGAGTCTAGACGTTTTCACCAACTCTCTAGGATTCCCTTTTTGACATGTCGAGTACTCCACTAACTCGTCGAGTTCCACCTGGAAGAATCGCGGGGCCACCCCGACTCAACTCACCGAGTCTCAAGAACAACTCAGCGAGTACCAGTTCGACTCAGTCCACCTGTCAACCCTCTCAACTCGCCCAGACTCACTGAGTCAACCCACGACTCGACTGGACCACTCACTGGACGATCTAAGGGCAATCTTCAAGCTACTCGCCGATTCTGCTCATCGGACTCGGCGAGTCCATGCCATGCAATCACTCAAACTCGCTTTTGAGGTCAGATCTGCTCCAACAATTCATAGATCTGGCCTTCCTAGACCGATTCATCACGTAAAGCCCTTATCTTGGTGTTCACAATACACTCCATAAGGCATAAGGATTCCAATCGAAAACCTCCATTGATTCACATATTCGCCGAGTCTGGTGCTCGGCCTTAACCCTACGGCAGGTCAAGCACCTCTCAACAAACCATGCGACGTCCCTCTTCATACAGGGCCACCAATACTCTTTCCTCAATAGCGATAGCTCGAAGATATTACCACAATAGCGATGCTCTGGACTCCAAACCCTCAGAAATGGCTCCTCTTGCTTTCCCCTTAGCTGATCCTCTCTTTCCCTTGCAAGATGACACTTCCAAGATCAATAATGGCCTCCTTCTTTGCTCCAAACGCTCACACTCGATTAGGGTTTCACTCAAGGGACTGGTGAGCACAAATGACGGCCATAAGGCCCTTTAAATAGGTCCCAAACCCGAGCAATTAGGGTTTCATTAAACAGCGTGGACTCGCCGAGTCCACACCTTGGACTCGCCGAGTCCAGACGCGAACCCGCGTCCAGAATCGCGACCCTACTCGGCGAGTCTGAGCTCCAACTCGCCGAGTCCACTCACAAAACATCAAAATTAGAAACATAAAAGATACCTGGAAATCCGGGCTGTTACAACTCTCCCCCACTAGAACTAGACTTTTCCCTCGAAGTCTCGCTCTGAAAATAGCTCTGGATGTTGCTCATGCATCTCACGCACCGGTTCCCAGGTCATCTCTGATCCCTTCCGGTGTTGCCACTGAACCAACACCAGAGGTACCTCCTTGTTCCTTAGAACCTTGATCTTCCGATCTCTGATGGCCACTGGTCTCTCGGCATAATCCAGGCTCGCATCCACCTGAATATCCTCTAATGGAACCACTGCCGATTCATCGACTATACACTTCCTCAACTGCGACACATGAAAAGTGTCGTGGATCTGCCCCAACTCTGCTGGCAACTCCAAACGATAGGCTACCCGGCCTACCCTCGCAATCACACGAAATGGTCCAATATATCGGGGCCCCAACTTGCCCCTCTTCCTGAATCGACTCACTCGTTTCCAAGGAGAGACCTTCAGGAGAACGAAGTCGCCGACCTGAAACTCAAGCTCGGACCAGCGTCTGTCTGCATAACTCTTCTGTCGGCTCTAGGCGGTCAATAACCTCTGTCTGACCTGCTGAATCTGCTCTGTCGTCTGAAGCACGATCTCTGTACTGCCCATCACTCTCTGCCCAACCTCTCCCCAGCAAATGGGGGTCCGACACCTCCTCCCATACAACAGCTCAAAGGGTGGCATACCAATGCTCGAATGATGGCTGTTGTTGTAGGAAAACTTTGCCAAGGATAAATACGTATCCCAACTACCCCCAAAGTCCAACACACATGCGCGGAGCATGTCCTCAAGCGTCTGAATCGTGCCCTCACTCTGACCATCCTTCTGGAGATGATATGCAGTACTAAAATGCAGTTTAGTACCCAAATGCTCATGAAATTTCTTCCAGAATCTGGAAGTGAAACGCACATCACGGTCCAAAACAATCGAGATTGGCACCCCATGCCGAGATACCACTTCCCTAACATACACCTCTGCCAACTTTTCCGCTGAAGAACTCTCACTAATGGCAACGAAGTGAGCGCTCCTCGTCAACCTGTCCACAATCACCCAAATTGCATCGAATCCTCTGGCAGTCCTCGGCAATTTAGTGATGAAATCCATGGTGATTTGTTCCCACTTCCACTCGGGAACCTGCAATGGCTGCAACTTGCCATGCGGTCTCTGGTGCTTGGCCTTAACCCTACGGCAGGTCAAGCACCTCTCTACAAACCATGCGACGTCCCTCTTCATACAGGGCCACCAATACTCTTTCCTCAATAGCGATAGGTCGAAGATATTACCACAATAGCGATGCTCTGGACTCCAAACCCTCAGAAATGGCTCCACTTGCTTTCCCCTTAGCTGATCCTCTCTTTCCCTTGCAAGATGACGCTTCCAAGATCAATAATGGCCTCCTTCTTTGCTCCAAACGCTCACACTCGATTAGGGTTTCACTCAAGGGACTGGTGAGCACAAATGACGGCCATAAGGCCCTTTAAATAGGTCCCAAACCCGAGCAATTAGGGTTTCATTAAACAACTTGGACTCGCCGAGTCCACACCTTGGACTCGCCGAGTCCAGACCCGAACCTGCGTCCAAAATCGCGACCCTACTCGGCGAGTCTGAGCTCCAACTCGCCGAGTCCACTCACAAAACATCAAAATTAGAAACATAAAAGATACCTGGAAATCCGGGCTATTACACTACTCTAGCATGCAATTGTCATAACATATAATCATAACAAACATGTATGAGTATTCTGGGGATCACTTACTTGAGCTCGGGCAATTACACACATCACAACCCTTTCTTTTATTAGATAATTCTTTGATAAAACATTTATGTTATGAAAAAATCACCAAACCCTCTGTTTAAGTTCAGGCACACCTGAGAGTATGCCTGAATCCCTCAAAACAAGGCTCTGATACCAACTTGTAATGCTCCAAAAATTATGAGGTAAAATTTCATCTGTAATTCAACCAAAACACCAAGTATCTTTTATTCAAACATTCAAAAGTAATTCACAATAAAACAGTCACCAGAGTACGATCCCAAAGTCATCACATTGCAAAAACATGAGTGGATGCAGTGTAGTCATTTCGGGCCCTTCCCTTTCGTATAGGAAGTGACTGAAACTGTAACGTACACGTTCAGTTATCATCTTTTGTAATTAAAAAGTGAATAATATTATGTAATATTACATGATTTTGAGTCCTGAGTTCTAACATATAGTTTTTACTAGAATTAAAGTAAGACTATGTTTAGAATTGTTCAGAAAGTGATGGGAAATCTTATAAGATTCCAATCAAATGTTAGTTATTGAAATTAACAAAAATATAAAGGTGAAAATAAGTAAATTATATTATTGAAAGTTGTAAATAACCTCGTTAGAAACATCTAGGAAAAACCCTCATCGAAATCTGAGTTATAACGAAAAAATTATGATTCATTAAAGTTTCATGATAGAACCGACACGATGCCGTATGTCGTAAAAAGTGAGTTTTCGATAAACTACTTTTTAGCCTATATGATCTAAATTAAATTTGTAGTATTCGTTAAACCGAGAACTTTCATAAAAAGAACGTCAAAATCAGACTTCTTATGAGAAAGTTACGGTTTTTCTAAGATCCGGTATAACACTAGACAACTAAAAACTCGAAATAAAGATCGAGTGATTTTTAGCCGATACAACCTACAAGAGAATTGAGGTTCTCGTTAATAGTAGTACAATGGTAAAAAGACAGACAAAAATGGACGTCAGATGATGAAGTTATGATTTTTTAACGCATTTTCCTTTCCCGACCAGTTAACAATATAATATTTAAAATGAAGTCAAAGTTTGCCGACGGAGTCTAAATGAAAGTTGTAGAGTATATATCTCCTACGCGTGGATATAAAGAACGTCAAAAATGGAGCCAATATACAAAGGTGTACCTTTGACCATGTGATTAGTGGAAGGACTTAGATTCATGGTGGTATTGGTATGTAGCCTCTGGACGTATAGAGCATGTCTCGTAAGGGAATGACTTCTACCCCTATGGCATTGGTAGAAGGTTAGATATGGATAAATGTCTGAAATCTACCAAAATGTTTAATTAGAAAATGTATGTCCTCTATATCGTTTGGGCCGATGCTTTATTTATTCATATCAAGTATTGAAATTGTTATGTCTCCTTGATTGTATATCTTTGAATCAAATCATTGATTGACATGGAAAGTTTGTCACATGATTCACATATGCCTTTGTTGTTCCTTGTTCCTCTTTGCTTTTTCCATATTGATGTATATATATGGCATAACGTTATATTGTTTCTATTATTGAACTCACTAAGCGTCACCGCTTACCCCTCTCAGTGTTTAACAATTGCAGGTAATAAGCATCCAGTATAGTCATATATACCGGTAGAAGATTTTGAATGGTTAAAACTACTACTTTTGTATTTAGTACTCATGTATGTATAAAACTACAATGTACTGGGTATTTATGGAATCTATAACACTTTGTAATAGTCTAAATAGTTGGTTTGTATCTAGTCTTTTGTAATCAAATTATCAATGTAAAATATTATTTATGAATATGCATGTAGCATGTTTTGGTGTAATTTGGAGTAACTTGGACTAACAATGTCTCAAGTATGGAAGTGTGGGTCTTTCAATCATGGTATTAGAGTAGTAGTTTAAGTGAACTAAATACCACAGATTGCTATTTAGACTTAAACCGTCGAAAGTTCAATATATGAATGGATTCATTAGGAGTATATGGATACAAGCCATACGAAGGATTTAAATGGGGTATTGGGTAGTGATAAACCCTAGTATTCTAAAATATTAAGTTACTTCAAATTTTTTTTATAGAATTTGTTTAAGTAAAATAGGAATTTTGAGAAATTCTAGACTTAAACATGGATTGCTAAGTGATGGTGATATGATGTGTATCTAGTATATTTTAGGTTGAATAACTAAATGGAAACAAGCACTAGAATATTTTGGAGATATGCCTTATATTCTAATATGTGCTAAATGATAAATAAACATAGCATGCCTTAGGTTGCTCACCTATATTGCTATTACTTGAGAAAGTTTAAGGTCTATTACCGACCATAGTATGGAAGAGAAAATTTTATGTATTCCAAATTTAAAAGTTTCAGTATTAGAACTGATGTGAAACTTTTCGAAGTGATAAAAAGACTTATGACAATCGACATCGATAATTTTATAGTTAAACCATCGAGGGATATCGTAAAATAATATTCATCAAGTGATACCGTAAATAGTATATTTATACCTATAGAGAGGTTTTGTACATTCAAACTATGTTTAGTGAAATAATAACACCGTTGGAAGAATGTTGTGTATTTGAAGTACATTCGTACGAGATGAATGTTTTAACATAACCGATGAAGTTGTTCCACCGCCGTCCAGACTGAAGCAATAATTGCTTATAGAGTAGGAAAAACCGAAGATGGTGATAAATACTTTAATAATATCGAAATTGATGTTGTGCAAGATTTAGAAGAATTCAATGAAAATTAAAATGGAGAGGTTGATAAAGTTTCCAGAATTATTAGGCCAAGACCTTATTTAACATTATGATGTAGTATGCCGTTTGTGTAGTATGATAAGAGCTGAGATGTAACCCTATACAGGATGCTCAGACTTAGTATTTAATAATATAGAGTGACAATTGACTTCTATCACATCCTTATGAAAGTTCTATTGTGTGTTAAGCCGACTTTAACATATATGATTATGATGGTGAAATAAGTTATTTGGTTGTGAAAAGGCTGAGTGACTTACTTGTTAGAGTAAGGTAGAGTACTTAGTTGAATAAGATATATACTCATAGTATTGAATGAGAAGAGATGTTGTAGTTAGGAATGACAGAGAACCAAGTTGAAGCTAGTAGAACATGTTAAGATGCACCTATAATGTGGACTTCCTTGGATAGACTCCTAGGAAGTACACTTAAAAGATACAATCATGAGAAGAAGACTTACTCTTATACAGGAATGAAGATGTCATGGAAGGATAATGAAATGAAATAATATGCATAATGACTTGCATGAGATAGAAGACGATGCACGTAGTTGGAAATCGTTTGTCTGCACACTGCTAGAATAAATTTTGGTATAGTGTGTCTTGCAGAGTAGACACTACCCGGGAAAGAATTTATATGATTTGGAAGTAAAATTTCTATCGACCTATGAAAAATTATTAGGATTTACTAGATCAAGCATATGCGTGAAAAGGATTCTAGAAGATGAAATTTAAGAAATCCAAGATACGTTTGATAGAAAACTGAAATCCCTAGTTGAGTCTAAGAGAATATGTTGTATGTATTTGTTATAACACACTCAGGTGTGAAAAGTTGCTTTGTGAAAACTTTTGAATGGTAACTTGGGAACTGCAAGATAATACTTGGGATGAGTATGAGTAGGTGTGAATAGTAGTAGAGGCCTATACTACTAGAAGCATAGGACTCACACTTGGATCATGGAAAGTCACAAGGTTAACAAGAAACTAAAACCATTAATTCCAGTTTTGTTCGAATATGTAATTACCTTTGTTTCGGTGATGATTAAGAAGATGATTTTCGTTCAGACCTTAGTGCTCATAAAGAATCGAGTCTGACTAATATAGATCTGCGAAGTGAGTTGATTGGTTCAGAGAACCATGTTTCGTGTAGCGACAAAACTTCAATCAGAAGATTGAAGAACGAGATGATCGAGGTAGTCGATAAAAGTATAAAAACCTTCATTAAAGGATTAAGCAACCATTAGCTAGAAATTCAACTAGTTATGAATATATTATATCACATAAGAACATGAAGGAAGGTTTCTTCTATGATAGTGTTTGAGTAATAAGAGTATGATTCGTTTTGTGTCTTTTGCATTATGAAATCAGAGGTCATTAGAATATGACCATTCGAGTTGTTGTTGTAGCAAAAGTGAAAACCTCATCTTGGGATTGAGTCTATAACCCAAATTCAAGGAGTAAGATTCTGCAATGAAAATTGATTTTTCTCAGAGATTAGAACCGAAGGCCGAATAGAGAATGAAGAGTGAGTGCATATTTAAGCACAACCATCAATTAAGCAGTTTGAAGAGTATGAAAATCGTTTAGTTAAAGGTCGTACATTTCAGATTACGATAGAAAAGGTACACTAGGACTTGAATGTTGTAACTGGTTCATTTCTCGTTAACTCTAGACCTGCTCATATCTTATTTAATTCTAATACCTCAGATTCTTTTGTGTCTCATGAATTTGCGTGTTCCTTTCAAAATTGCTAGTTATGCACTCACGCAACCATTTCATGTAGATACAACGGTAAGTATATCATTACTTGCTGATAAATTCTATAGGGATTAGGTCATATAAATTGAAGATTATAATTTTCTTGCTAACCTGATTCCTATCTTCTTGCCCAAATTTGATATTATTCTCGAAATGGATTGTTTGTTAAAGGACCGCACATAACTCTTGTGTTACGAAAAGATGGTACACATCCTTATCGAAGGGAAAGATTCTATTTTATGTCTTCGGTAAACAAAGACTTAAAATCTTAAAAATAATCTCTTTCCTGAAAACTCGTAAACTTATATTGAAGGGATATTCTACTTATCTATACAGTTGATATCTCAAAAGAGGGGAAGAAAAATGTAAATCATGTTTCTATTGTTAATGAATATCCTGATGGTTTCTACGACAATTTCTTGCACTTTCCCCGGATAGGCAAATAGAATTTTGAACTAGATTTATATCTAGTGATTCTCTAATTGGCAAAGATTTCTAGACAGAATGATAGCATTTGGGTAATTGTTGACCGACAGACTAAGAATGCACATTTTCTTGCCATGCATGAAATAGCTCCAATAGAGAAATACACACAAGTATACTTGGATGAAACTGTTCCAAGACATGGTGTGCCACTAGATATTATTTCCGATTGTGAGTTGCTCCACTTCTCGCTTTTAGGCGAGTATTGAATGTGAATTGAGATCTCGTTTTGATCTCAGCACAACTTATTAGCCCTAGACAGATGGTCAGAAGAAGAGAATAATCCAAACAACAGAAAATAAACTAAAGGTATATGAAGCCCTGTATGAGCGTAAATGTCATACTCCATTGTGTTGGTGTGATGTAGGACAGAAAGTCCTTGGTGGTGCTAAAATGATTTGAGACAATATAGACAAGATTCGAATTGTACGATAAAGAATGAAAACGGCCCAGGATCAACAAAAGTCTTATGTCGTAAAGAGAAGATGACCTATAGAACTCAAGGTGGATGAATTCGTAATGTTGAAGGTATCCCCATGGAAAGGCATCATGCGATTTGGGAAGAAAGGAAAATTGAGTCTTAAATTTGTTGGACCTTTCAATATCATCCAAAGAATTGGTAAGCAAGCATTCCATTTGGAATTGCTGGAAGATTTGGTAGATATTCATGATGTGCTTCATATGAGTTATCTGTGTAAATGTTAAGTATACATGATGAAACGGTACCGTTATCCCAGGTGAAACTGGATAATAAATTATGATATGTTGAAGATCCTGAAGAAATCGTAAACGAAAGAATGACTAAATTGCGTAATAAAGAAGTGGAATTGGTACTTGTCAAGTGGAAATATCATCAAGGCCCAAATTATACTTGGGAAAATAAGAATGAGATAAGAGTGAAATATCCCCGGTTATTTAAATCATTGCGATTTAGGGGATGAAAACGTCAAAAGGAGGAGGTATTTGTAACATACACGTTTAGTTACCATGTTCTGTAATTTAAAAGTGAGTAATATTATGAAATATTATGTGATTTTGAGCGTTGAGTTCTAACAAATAGTTTTTACAAGAGTAGAAGTAAAAGTACGTTTAAATCGTTCAGAAAGTGATGGGAAATCTTATGAGATTCCAATCAAATGTCAGTTATTGAAATTAACAAAAATATAAAGTTGAAAATAAGTAAATTTATATTACTAAAAGTTTTAAACAACCTCATTAGAAACATTTAAGCGCAAACCTCATAAAATCTGAGTTAGAACGAAGAAGTTATGACTCATTAAAGTTTCACGACTGAACCGGTACGGTGTCGTATGACGTAAAAAGTGAGTTTTCGATAAACTACATTTTAGCCTATATGATCTAAATGAACGTTGTAGTATTCGTCAAACCAAGAACTTTCATAAAAAGAACGTCAAAATCTGACTTCGTACGAGGAAGTTACGATTTTTCTAAGATCCGGTATAGTTAATAGTAGTATAATGGTAAAAAGACAGACGAAAACGGACGTCAAATGAAGAAGTTATGAATTTTTAATGAATTTTCCTATCCCGGCCAGTTAAAAATATAATATTAAAAATGACGTCAAAATTTGCTGACCAAGTTTAAACGAAAGTTGTAGAGTATTATCTCACCTACGCGTGGATATAAAGAACGTCAAAAATGGAGCCCATATATAAAAGATATGGATTTTAGAAGTTTAGAAATCAGTGTACGCCCCACGTACATAAGTACGCCCACCGTACACATGTTTATGATCTGGAACCGGCCATGTCAACACCTTCTTCGCATACGACAGATGTCACACAGGCTCAACACCTCTGATGCCATGCATCATGCTACGTGCAGTGTACTTGGTGTACACCCAACGTACTGATCCGCAATGCATTACGCCCCGCGTAATGGAGTGTAGGCCCACTGAAGAGGTTATAAGGGCAGTACGCCCCGCGTTCATAAGGATTTACGCCCATCGTAATTCGTGTTTCAGCCCCTATAAATTGAAATCGATGGCTGCCGTATTTTTGTTAAGAATTCTCTCATTTTACACCCTCTACTCTCTCTCAATTTACTCTAACACCCCCGTTAGTCCCGATATCATCCCCGACACCCGAAGCAAGTCCCAACGCCGCGAAGTTCCCGAGAAAATGATCTTACTAGTTGAAACTCTACCTGAGTAAGGCCCGGTTTTCAACTAAAATCCTCAGTTTCGTCACTGAAAATCGTTTTAAAGTCGAAGTACTGCTCAAATTGTCATTTATTCCACCGATTATTTCACGGTGAGTCCAATATATAGGAACACTTTTATGTTATGTGTTATATGTGCTATGTGCTTTTCCATGTTATTATTTCGTGCTATTATGGTAGCAAAGTTGTACCTTTGACTATGTGATCAGTGGAAGGACATAGATTCACGGTAGAATTGTTATGCAGCCTCTGACCGTGTAGAGCATGTCTCGTAAGTGAATGAATTCTACCCCTATGGCATTAGCAGAAGGTTAGATAGGGCTAAAAGCCTCAAATCTACCAAAATACTTAATCAGAAATTGTATGTCTTTTGTGCCATTTGGGCCGAAGCTTTGTTAAAGAATATGAAGTATTGAAATTGTTATGTCTCATTGATTTTATATCTTTGAATCAAATCATTGATTGACCAGGAAGTTTGTCACATGGTTCACATATGCCTTTGTTGTTCCTTGCTCCTCTTTGCTTCTACCATATTGATGTCTATATATGACATAACCTTCTATTGTATCTATTATTGAACTCACTAAACGTCACCGCTTACCCCTTTCAGTGTTTAACAATTGCAGGTAATAAGCATCCAGTATAGTCATATACTGATAGAAGATTTTGACTAGTTAAAACTATTACTTTTGCATTTAGTACTCGTGTATGTATAAAACTATAATATCCTGGGTAGTTATGTAATATATAAGACTTTGAAATAGTCTAAATAGTCGGTTTGTATCCAGTCTTTTGTAATCAAATTATCAATGTAAAATATTATTTATGAATATGCATATAACATGTTTTGGTGTAATTTGGAGTAACTTGGAGTAACAATATCTCAAGTATGAATGTGTGGGTCTTTCAGAAACCATAAAGATTAAACTGTAAGCACACATATCTTTCATATCGCTTTCATTTTTATAAGAAAGGGACCTCCATGGAGCTAAGATCTAATGTCAATGGAGCTAAGCTCAAGTTTAGCTCAAAAGACCCAAAAATGCATAAACAAGGTGTGACAACCCGAAGTTCGTTCCGTCGTCATAACCCGTTCCGTCATTAAAAATTCGTTGTCTTGAATTATTTCCGTTTCGTTTCTAAATTAGGTCATTAATTTTGAGTTTTGCCACTATGAATTAATTAGTATCCAAACACGTTAGAAACTCATGGAAACTCCCCAAATTATTATTTGAAAAAATAATTGTTTTATTCCGTCAAGTTATAAAATAATTAAATCAGGTACGACCAAAAGCCTCGCTTAACAACAGTATTGGGTAGAATTCCTCCGTGTCCCAAAATTTGAGCATATATAAAGTTAAGAGAGCCTCATTTGAAGGCTTTCCACTCTCTCTGCTTTCTCTCTCTACTCTCTCTAAAATCCGATTTTGAGCCAAAATCGCCCAAATCAAGCTTCAAATCATCAAGGTAACTATCCTAGCTCCTAGTATAACACCTTTGGCCTTCAAATTCGTGAAATATATGAGGTATAGGACCATAAACATGTGTTTACGGTCCTGGAACCTCCTTAGGCCGTGAACACATGTAATAAGGGGTTTTGAGCCTTAAAACCCTTCCAAACCTCATTTGGAGCTTAGATATGACAAAGGGACTTATTTGCATGGACTTAGAACACCTTGAACGCTTCATTTAAGGTATGAGCATGAGTTTACGGCCCAATCATATGCTTGGACCGTAAACACCAATTCATGGGGAGTAAACTCCTTTTAAGGTGTTAAAATACCACTTAGACACCTCATAAGCCTTAGAATAAAGTCTAGAAGCAACCACAATCAAGTTAAGGACCTTAAACATGCCAAAACCACCCACATATAAGTTTATGGTTGTAAACCCCCCAAGAATGGGTTCTTAGGCCGTAAACTCCTAAAACATGGTCAAATGATGCCTTAAACTCATTCCATGGCTTGTAGAATTAGCTAGAAACACTTGTAAACACCTATGACCACCAAAACATCAAAGGATTAAATGGTCCATATGTGAGTTTAATCCATTCCTATGCCCTAGATTTGATCCTAGCTAATTTTCCCAGGTGATATAAGGCCATTTAGCATCATAGAACACCCCACCATGAGTTTACGGCCGTAAACTCATGGGGAGAGGGTCGTTAGGGCTGTACACCCTCTTATGAGTTTACTCTTGAGGAGTAAACTCCATATCCAAGCCTTATACGTCCTTAGATATCACCCGGGTCACTCCAAACACTTATTTTGAAGTGTTTTCGCATCTTGGAGTGTATAATCTTATCTAATTAGTGATTCAAAGTCTTATTAGATACAATTGTGTATCATTTCACATTACATAGGAACTACGCACGTTTTCAGGCCTTGAACTGACGTTTAGCATCCAAACCGACACATTTCGCAATTGGTGAGTTCATACCCCTACGCCTTTTTCAGTGTTTTTCAATGTTTTCAGGGGGGGGGGGGAATACAAGCAAAATTATAAATGTTTTCAAAAATCTAAAACTAACGTATTTCCTATAAATATCTGGCTAACTTTTAGATATCTATACCCCTTATGTATTATGCTGAGCATAAGGGATGTTTTATCGATTATAACTACATGGATTTCAGTAAAGGAAATAATCAAATCAATCAAATTATTATGGGGGAATAATTTGGGAACTTTAGTTCTTGTTTTATGAGTACAGATTTGTGTAAAATAAATAGATAAACTATGTATGATTCAGTTTATCTCTGTTTAATTTAAAATATATTGCCAGATAATTCCATTGTATTTAACTGTTTTCACTGTATTATGTTTCAAAACGATTTGTATGTTTGATAACGTTTGAGAACACCGTGAATAATATAATACTAGCTTGTGAGATTCGTCATTGTTATCTGTAAATCCTCCCCAGAAGTGTAACCAGAGTCTCCTGGGGGGAGAGCATAGAATTTGTGAATAGATCTATTCGGGACTGACAATCCCATACCTTAACTGCTAGCTACAGTTAGGCGGGCACGCCTGGGGTGACAAGTTCTGGAAATCGTCCGACGTCTGATGAACGTCAAGGAGGTCTCGGTGTCGCATTAGCATGGTTACCCGACTCACAATACGTATTAATATATGTTTATTCACAGAATTGAATTTATATCTATTTTAAATCTATATCTAGTACGTGATGGTAGTCCCATGGTTTTGAATCTATATCTAGTACGGGATGGTAATCCCATGGTTTGAATCTATATCTAGTATGGGATGATAGTTCCATGGTTTTAAATCTATATGTATCTATAGTTTTGTGTATATCAAACTATCTTGTATCTAGTACGGGATAATATTCCCATGGTTTTATATCTAGTATGGGACGACAATCCCATGATTTTCAATCTATAGTTTTTATGTATCAAGGCTATCTTATATCTAGTACAGGATAGTAATCCCATGATTTTCAGTATATAGTTTTACGTATTAAACTATACAATATGGTCTTTAACTAAACTTTACTTTTAGGAAAATAAGGGTTTTTCCTGGATTAACTGAACTGTTCTTATCTAGACCGAGTAACTAAATGGATAACTCAATTATACTTCTAAGAAAATATGGGATTTTCTTGGATAACAAACTTTTCGGAAAACCAAAGGAAACTTGTATATTTTCAGAAAACAAACATCTTATGAACTCACCAACTTTATGCTGATTTCCAAACTGCTTGTATTCTCAGGTCCTCATTAGACAGGTACCAGCGATCCTTTTGGCGAAGATGGAGTGCGTAGAAGACACGTCTTTACTTTTGTTCATATGATATGTATGTATGAAACTTGTAACACTTTGGTTTCAAACAAATTTAATTAAATCTATGTAATGTAATGCTTTGTGTTTACTATGCTTACTATGTACATTGGTTGCGATGTTCACGACGTCCTCCGCCCCGGAACGTTTCCGCCTTTGGTTCCCGAGTGTCACACAAGGTCCCACAAGTAGATCTATCATAATAAACAATCAAGTAGAGAAGTTTATACCTCAATTGGCTTGAAAAGATGATGAAGAATCTGGATCTCTAACCTTCACCCCAATAGAAGAATCTTGAATGACCATCCATCTCTTAAACATGCACAACAAGACACTAAGATTCTTCACAAGAGCTCAAAAATACTAAAGAGGTGGCTACGGGTCAAGATTAGGGTTTAGGATGATTGAGGTTGATCAATAAGATTACCGAAGGTGATATAAGTTGTTTAAATAGGGAAAAGACTCTAAAAATTAGGATTTTCATCTTATTGGAGTACACCCTACATAATCCCAGTATGCGCGACATATTTCCTTATACGCGCATCGTATTTGGCTTAGCTCTTACACCACCAAACTTCTAGAAGCCATAACTTCCTCGTTCTACGTCCAATTTTGACCTTCCTTACATCCACGTAAAGGTAATAAGGAGCTCTACACATCTATCAATTCACATTGCCTTAAATATTTTCGAATTATAATGCTAAATCTATAAAGGCCCGAAATTTCACATTACCAATATACTCTTGGGCTCCAAAACAAGAAACATAGTCCCCAAGGCTTAAGGCCTTATAATAACTGATCTTTGGGTTACGGCTCCGAATAATGAAACGATTTGAAAACGGGTGTTGCACCATTTTTCCAGAATTGCAATAACGTCACTTTGTTGATCAAAATTGTGATTTTGACACTGTGATTTTTTCTCATTGACCACACTATAATTAAAATTTTGTTGTAATATCAACCACACGACTGGTTACCATTAATGTAGAATGTTACGGAAAAAATGACACAATAATATTGTGGCATGAAAGCTACATCACACCTATATGTGCCATGATATGTTTTAAAAAATGCGCCTTACTCTACATGTCCAACATTGTGTGCACAAAGAAAAATACCTCTCCGGTCACTATCAAAGGGCTTCAGGACCCTCCTGTGCAGATTTCCAATAACAAAATCTTTACTATGATGAAGAGACTGGAATGACAAGTTGCTCAACAACAGGAGCATAGTAGGACAATTCTCAAGGAAGTGGAGAGAATGAAGATAGAAATCCACAAGAATCAAGATGAATAACATTCATCATCTATCCTAAGATCCTGAACTTTGATAACATGGGACCCTCAGTGATTCACCGCGAGATAGGATCCTCAATGTCGGCCTCTGTTTCCGCATGTGGTGCAAATCTAAGTGAGTAAGCCCATAGGACCCAGGATCCCAACGAAACCTTCGTCACTCTTAATAAAAAGGATCATGGTAACCTTGTCCATAATAATATCTTTACCACTAACTGTATCGACCTTGATACAGGTTTAAACCCAATCATGGGTAAGGAGCTTCTACAATTAAGACAAATGATCTTAAGCTTGCATGGAGTAGTTCTACCTATACCGGAAGTATCCCCCACAAGCCACATGATCTGAAGATTTGTTTTGACGATAGCTAATACTGAAGTCCCAAAGCGCTTCCAAGCCCCCATCATGAAGACTTATGACAGCACTATGGATCCTGAGGAGCACATGACACAATATAGGGAAACGATAGAGATCATTCCCATCCCCACTCACTTGAATGAAGATTGCATGTGCAAGGGTTTTGGTTCAACTCTCAAAAGATCAACTTTAAAATGACTTCTTAACATTCCTGCTTACTCGATTACTTAATTTTGCACATTTAGTTAATTTGTTTAACAATCAATCTTCTTGTAGCAGAGCATTCGGAAAGATCACTAGCAAACTTTATCAAGTGGTCCAGGATACTAAGGAATCCAATAGGACTTTTGTAAATAGGTTTGGCAAGGAAGCTTTGTGTATCCCTAACATCGACATGGTGACTACAGTTCAAGCTTATAAAATGGGCTTTAAGAAGGATTCTCCTTTCTATGAAGACCTAGTGATGACTCCATGCAAGAGGATGGACGAAGTCAAAAGTAGAGCACTAAGGTTCATAAGGCTCGAAGAAGACAAGGATATCCAAAAGAGGAGCAACCCACCAATACCTTACGATCACCCCAAAAAAAGGCTGACTCCTTGGACCAAAGATCCTACAAGTTAAAAATATATTCCAAACCTAAACATCATAGGGTTAATGCCCGTGGAGATGAGGGATACGAAGAATACTTTCCTAAAATTACTGACTATTTCTCTTTTGTGGATATTTTAGGTATAATATTTGCTATGCAGGATCTTGGAGACAAAGCAAGATGGCTAGGGAAATGAGAAAAATCCACTGATTGAAAAGACAAGTCCAAACGGTGTGCATACCATGAAGAATTTGGTAATTTCATTGAGGATTACATAGCTATCAAGATGGAGATCAGCTACCTCTTAGCAAAGGAAATCTCAAAAAAATCCTTGGAAGAAGAAAGGAGAGATCCTAACGGAAAGATCATGCTCCTCAGGAGATCCTCGATAGACCAGGATCCCCGCATGCTAATGCCAAGGTAATCAATGTGATCTCTAGAGGATCTGAAATTTGTGGTACCTCTTATTCTCGAGCAAAGAGGCACACCAAGGTGTCAAAACAAAGAAAGAAAAAGGACCATAGGTGATCACTATTTACATCGCCAACCATTTCGTCAGAAGGATCACTGTCAATGGAGGATCATCATTTAACATTATACTCATGGATACATTAAAAAGAATGAACATCCTAGAGTTTGAAATAATTAGAAGATCCTTAGTGCTAATCGGATTCGGCGGCAAAACCAAACACACCGTCTGTGAAATAAAGCTACCTATCTACATAGAGGGGATAAACTCTATACAACATTTTTTTGTAATTGATACGTTATCCTCTTATAATATTATACAAGTTAGACCATGGATCCACGAAATGAAGGTCATCCCATCAATATATCACTAATGTGTTAAGATGCCTCGCCCATGGGGAAAATTGAAGATCATAAGAGATAAACAAGAATCCAAAGAATGCTAAAAGAGTTCGATGAAAACCTCGACGATACCAAGAAAAGCATATAAATTAAAGCAAGGGGCACAAGACGTACTTAAAACAAGAGAACAGGATATAAAAGAAGTACCCCTGAACCTTGAAGTTCATGAAGCCAAAATTCTCATAGGGTCCTCAATGCCTGAATAAATCGAACATATTTTAATAAAGTTCCTCAAAGATAGAAGTAAGATGTTTACATCTAAACACGAGGAAATGAAAGAAATATATATAAAAATATAATAACCCAGAAAATTAACATTGACCCATGTTTCATAACAATACACCAAAAGAGAAGGAAGTTCACACCAGAGAGAAGGCAAGTTATACAAGAAGAAGTAGAAAAACTTCTCAAAACAGGGATGATCAAGGAAGTGAAATTCCCACGGTGGCTAGCTAATGTGGTCATAGTACAAAAGAAGAATGGTAAGTGGAGAGTATGTATAGATTGCATGAATCTTAACAAGACTTGTACCAAGGATCCTTTCCCCTAACCGCACATAGACTCCATGATAGACATGAAACCAGATCATGAATTATTAACATTAATGGATGCATCAGTGTGGTTCCAACAGATCCATATGGAACCATCTGACCAAGATGATACGACATTCATAACTCCAACAGGTATCTACTGTTATATTGCCATGCCATTTGGTCTTAAATTGTAGGTTCAACATACCAAAGGCTAGTCTACCAGATGTTTAAAGAGAAACTAGGGGACACCATGGAAGTCTACATTGATGACATGGTATTCAAGTTCAACAAAGCTGAAGATCACCTCATGGATCTTGAAGAAGCATTCGACATACTGGACGAATACAAGATATTTTTTTTAATCTCGAATAATTCATAAATGATTGCAAAGAAGGGTTTAGGGAGCCCTAGGGGAAAGGATACTCAGGAAGTCAAACCAAAGTAGAAAAAATGAAATCAGTCTGAATCCTAGCATCAAAAGCCATGAAAACAGTGCCAATAGGAAAAGTTCCAAACGTATTCAACATTCCAATATCATCATTAGTGAAGGTACAAGTTTCTTCATAGGACAAGATCTATTGATCCGTGAAATCATCGTCGGGTATAGCAATGATGTTTCCATGAGATTGAGTTGGTTTCTTGCCCATTATGGAAACTAAATAGGGATGAAAAGAAAAGGGAACAAGAAAATTAGCTTCGAATGGTATTCAATGAACGTTGGAACAGAGAGCTAAAAGAGTAAGGTAAAACCGAAAGGCCAGGTGTTCTAGATATATAGGGATCAAAGAGAGGTAAAAGATTGATGTGACCTATTCCAACGGCTAGAAATTTAACATGTGACATTCAAATTACCCTATCCGTAACTTCAATATCTTATCAGTTTTTTATTTATAAATTATTCCTTAAAATATTGGTAAACTAATGTCAAAATATTTCGCAGGAATAATTTGGGGGTGATTATTAGTGCCAAGATCCCAGAATTACATTCAGGATCCTCTAAACCTCGGGATCCTTTAACATATTTCAGCATCCTGATTATTATCATTTATTTTCCTAACATTTATAACGGTTATATGCTTCTCTGTTTTTCCCACAAGTGCAAAAATAGTTAGATAATGACTTATTATAACCGAAGAATCATCGTGACCATCCAAAAGACCTGAAATACAATGTCAAATAACATTTATAAGCTGATCTCGGAGGATCCTGAATTTCTTGGACTTCTTGTTATTAAATTTAGACTATAAATAACACTTGTATTACACACACAATATACACGATTATTTCAGTTGCAATACCTACACTCATATTTACACATTTATCTCTATAATAAAACTTTTTAAACAATAAAATCATCAAGGGAGGTGATTATTGTCACCTACCAAGGTTTTATGTAGGAGATCCTAGAAAAGATCAAGGAAATTCCTTGTAAACCACTTGTGTCACTTTGATCATCATGTTGTACTTATTTTATCTTGAACATCACAGGCTATCATACAATTTGGTTGAGTTTCAGTATTGTAATTTTTGACCAAAACACTAACTAAATTATATATAGAGATGGCGAATCAAGATGGACCAAAATGTCAAGAAAGACATAGAGAGTTAAAATAATTTGTGAAAGGAAATGAGGATTGGTGACCCTCCTTGTATAAGGAGTTTTTTTCTTCTCTGCATCGTGTCCTATACATGGTCGCATCGTGAAAATGGGTCAGACTAACATTTCCATCATGTAAGGAATAATTGATTGATGGTGTGATGTGACTTCCACATCACAATATTTTCATGTTATTTGTTAGGTATCATGCTAGATTGATGGTAATGTTTATTTGGTTGATATTGCAACAAAATTGTATATATATTGCCATAATTGTAAAGCCTTGTTTCTATTTGTTTACAGGATGGGGATGGTGATTAGCCTGGGTATTAGCAGGCTTTGGATCCTCAAATAGTTGGGTTTTAGACTCAGTTGGGGTTGGATAAGGTATCTTGGATGGTCCGAGTATTCAGTTTGTCTTTCAGAATCTAAGCGCATATTGGTAATGTGTCAACTCGAGCTTTTATGGAAAGCAGATGTTCGTTCGGTTTGTCATATGGCGTGTATCAATTGATAATAGTGTAGAGCATCTCGATACATTTTTATGGATACATAGATGGTCGAGATCAGAGTTGTATCGAGAGAGTTATGTCCTTCTGAAGAATTAGGGTTTGGGAAAAACCCTAGTACGCGGGGCATACCAGGTACGTACATGGGGCACACTTATACGAAGCAAGTTACACAAGGCGTAGTGTAGAGTATGTGCAGCATAAGTGCGAGGTTTGGGTCGGGGTGCGAGGCCTTGTACACTAGGCGTACGAAGGGCAGATTGAAAACCCTAATTTTTTGGGTTGTACCATATATGAGCATTATCTTAGCCTCTTTCTTCATTTCATGGGGGCATCTTGAACTTATGGTGGCCATTTTTGTTGTATTTGGTCCATTTCTAAGAAGATGGAGCTTGGTGCAAGGATGGGAACCAAGGAAGAGCTTATGGATCTTGCTTACGTGTCTTATTTCCAACTTGTTGGAGGTATAAAGCTTTGAACATATTTATTGATTTATTAGATCTACTATTTATGAGTTTTGGTTCATTTTGGTCCCAAGAATGATATCTAGTGGTCTTGATTCCATTTTAGGAGCTTTGAGTTGCCCCTCTTAGTGTTTTTGAGGTTCAAGGTCCATAAAGTTGGCACCTTTAGAGTTTAAATCCATCCATGCATAAGTTCGGACCATTTTCATGATAGTGGAATGTTATATTTTGAGGTTGGATCCATTTGGGGCATGCAAAGTCACCAAGTCAATGAATTTATGGGTCTAGACGTTGCTTAGGACGCAGATCTGAGGTTTGGACCTATGGGTTAAGAATTAAGTGCTTAATGGAAATAGTGGGATTAAGAGGGGAGTACGTTGGGCATACAAGTCTGTACGTGCAACGTACAAGCCACTAAGCGAGTATGCACAACGTACAGATGAGTACGCCCTGCGTATTTAGTAAGATTCGACTTCACATTCGTGGGCCTTGGGTTGGACTATTTCTTGGACTTAGTTGTTGTTGGCCTTCATGGACCATTTGGAAAACAGGTTTTGAACCAAGAAAATTATTAAGGTTTAGGCTCATTGGAGAGGTTTGGGCCTATTTTGGAAAATTAGGCCATAAATGGGCCATAATTAGGCCGTTGATTGATTGGCCTTTGGGCCTGCCAGATTACAGTTTGGGTTATAGTATGGAAAAAGCTAGGTTAAGGGTAAAATGGTATTTTTACCCCAGGTTTGAAGTTATGATTATGGATTAAAATCTAATTGTTAATTTGGTATTGTTTTTTATTGTTAGTTCGGGGATTTGTCAGCCATCAACTAGGGTTTTATCCATAGGACTTTATCAATGTGAGGTGACTCTCCTCACCATACCAATGGGTCGAAGGCACCAAGGCCAACCCATTATTATAATATGTAGTATGCTAGGTGTCTTCATGACTCTTGTGTATAGTGGGTATTTGTGAATGTGCAGTCTATGTGTCATGTATTTATGTGAAGACCGTGTGGGGGTTCCCATGGCAGTTAGTTAAGACCATGTGGGGGTTCCCATGGTAGTGGGCTAAGACCATGTTGGGCTTCCCCTAGCACCCGGAGTAAGACCTTAGAGGGTTTCCATGGCATCCATATATGTTTGTATGCTTGGTTTATGTGGCTTGTGTATAGTTATGTGGGATATGTTATGGGGAACTCACTAAGCTTAGTGGTTATAGTTTGTTATGGTTTAAGGTATTTCCGGTTCGAAAACGGAAGGGCTCGACTTGATTGCCGTGCACATACTCGTGTTTTCCGCATTATGTGATTTTGGGATGTAACTCTGATAAATGTTTTTAATTAGCAATGTTTTCGGAATGTTAGGATCAAACAACATATGTGTTTTGGATATAATAAAAAATTAAAGTTTTTTTAACCCTAGATTCATTTAGGACGTTACAATAATTGAGAGAAAAACACAGTGTCAAAATCGCAATTTTGTTAAACATGGTGACTTTATTTCACTTTGGGAAAATTGGTTACCAGGAGAGTAGGTAAAACCAGTCATTTGGTTGATATTGCAAAAAACTATAAATGTAGTGATGTAAATGCGAACAAAAACAAGTTGTCAAATTCAATATTTTGTTGTTATATAGTGAATTTTTTTAATTTTCCCTATCATATTACTACATATAATTAATCTAGAGAGATTTAAGGTTACTCACTTGGTAAGTGACTGTAAAGTAACTATTATTTTGGCCTCCACCCCAACGTTCCTTTCCAATTTGTTAGTTGTCAAACCCAACTTGGACAGTATATCATGTTCATTAGAACTTCTCTAATCTCATCACTATATCCACTATAGTGATCAATTACTTGATTGCTAACTTGACTCGATAACTATTTGTCACCCAAGCTAGTTACATTTTCAAATACAATTCACTAACAACTTTACTCCATAAGTCGTTAATCCAATAAAAATGTCAGTAAATTAACGTTTTTAACTCATAATGACCAAATTAACATTTAATAGATCATTAGGTTTGTAATAGAACCACAATAAGAAATCCCATGACATACACGTGGGCCTAACAATCCTCTAAAAAAAATCACATAAACGTAATTACATTATAATGTGATAAAACATAACTCAGTAAATCCTATAATGCAGACTGCATACTTTCATACACTGGTACAACTCTTTGGTTATAATCTTCTTAGAATGCTTCCAAAGAAACATCGCCAAAATCTCCTAAATGTAACGAAATTGCTCATGTATATAGTCTGCATGCACCGTGCCACGGTGACACACATTCTTTGATTTCTCCATGTGTCATCTTTATCTACCACATGTGCTTCTACGGTTGACACATGTCTCAGTAACTCACTTAGTACTGATGAAAACAGGTGTCACACCATAATATTCAATTAATGGCCTAGCTAAAGAGAAATTGATAATTGAGTAAGGTGACATGACTGATTATTTTGGTGTCATTAATAGTTATACTGATATGCTTTATTTAGTATCTCATGATATCACTTCAATATCGCTTAAAAGGTAAATTTAAGTAAGTTATTAGGGATATTCTAGTAATGTCCAAAATACACATATAGGTATGAGTGGAAAAAGTAAGCCTCGAGTAAACTTCTATACAAAAAATTTCGAAATAAACGATATACAAAACAAGATATAATGACATGAAAATTAAGGTAAACTATATGCTTTTATGATTTATAAGTCCATTAATATTAAACCCACTATACATGGTGGATTGGTTTTTTTCTACATGGTACATGGTTCATTTATTACAGGGATTCCATTTAAGGTATCAGCTGAATTGAAATTAAAGTACAATTAAAGCTATAAACGGTGAAGACCAAACATAGAATGGTTTAGTCACTTTAATTATTGTTTAGAGAGTGCTTATTCTTTTCACCTTAATGATCCTCTTTACGTATCGAGTATAACTTGAAAAATATTATTTGTATCTAAGTTAGTGAATGTCGGATATACCTTTACATTTGGATACAATAATGTATTACTTAGTTTTAATTACTAAATAATTGGCTATGGTTGTCTATATGTTACAACTCAACAACTATTTTATTGAATTTGTGAAATCATTTATAGTTGACAAGAAGTTATGTAACGGAAATTGATTAGCAGATAATTTATCTATGTTATGACATGAAAACTTTTCCACATATCACAAGATAAAAGATACATCTCATAAAAGTCAAAGTTCTATAGGAACTTGAATTCTCAAAATCCAATAAAAATTATATCTATAAAAGGGAGTCTAGAAATATTCACAAGATGTTCAAGATTACTAAAATTGATACATTCTAACTTGTGTAGACCTTTGCTAATGGACAAAATTCGTTATAAATAATATAAATTTTATTGGTGATTATTATTAATTCATGTATCTATCCTTGAATAAAAAGTATGAACATCATCATATGATTAAAACCTTTAGGGCAATAGTTGAAAATCAACTTAACCTGAAAACAAAAGTAATAGGATTAGACATGGGTCATGTGCATTATGGTAGGTATATGAATGCTGGTGAATCACCTTTATTTTGGAATTTCGTAAATATCATGGGATAATTAACCAACACACCATGCTTACTACTCCTCAACAAAATAATGTACCCATGAGGCGGAACAGGATAACCTTAATTGACATGGTGCAAAGTACCCTTACATTCACTAATTTGCCCATAAAAGACTAGCATATTAAAATGGAAATCCACATCTTCAATAAGATTCCTTCAAATTTTGCTCCTAAAACTCCTTTTGAGAATTGGACAAAAAGGAAACCAAGCTTAAGGTATATATAAAGGTTTGGAATTGTTCAACTTGAGCAAAACTCAACAATCTGTAATCTCAAAAACTCATCATGAAAACCATTAGTTTCTTCTTTATCTGCTATCCTGAAAGATAAAAAGGTTATTGATTTTCGTAGAGTCTATCTATTATAAAAAGTCGAAGTGGTTGTTTCTTTTAGTTTCGCATATTAGTTATTTTACTAAGTCACAGTTTTATGCGAAGCGTATTGTAATAGACTTAGTATATGTTTTGTACTCTTAGGTTTCCTATAAATAGGGACTGAGGATAGAAGTAGAAAGGACTTTTGAACTCGAGTATTCTTTCTGCTTAAAGCATTGTAATTAGTCTAAATCAATATAAGATCTGATTAATATTTACTCGTTGTGTTCTTACTTTTCAATCATTCAATCATAATTGCTTTTATAATCTCGATAACAATTCTCTACAATTGGTATTAGAGCAGGATTCAAACTGCATCGATCTGATTTTTGTGTTAGAATCATTTGCTTTTTGAGTAGTAACTTTACTCAAATTTCTCCGCGCATTTTGGTTTTGAAAATCACTTTTGATCTTCAGATTTGAATCGATTCTGCCTTTGAATTGTTTAGTCGAGTGATCGATTAGCAATTTGTGATCATTTCAGTTGATCAATTCTCAAATTCATCAAGTTTTTCAAGCTTTCTGAAATTTTCGTGTTCATCAATGGCGAACTTCAACATGAATACAATGACTTCTTTCTCTCACTTGCTTGGTTCTTCAACCAAAATTCCGATGTTAATCCCTGAATACTATGTTCAGTGGGTTGACAAAATGGTGGATTACTTAAATGGAATTGATGAAGAACTTTGGAATTGTATCAATGGAATAGTTCAAGCTCCCACTAATCTTCAATCAATTGGACCATCTACTACTTCTGCTGAAGTTGCTGAATAACAAAACCGTCTGAAGAAGAATGAAAAGAGATGCATGAGGGAACTAAGAGGTGCTCTACCTCCTATGGTTTTCAATTACATCCGTAGTTGTAAAACAGCCAAGGAGATCTAGAACACTCTGAAAGAGAAGTATCAAGGTAGCGAAAAGACGAAGATCAACTGTGTGAAGCAATGTCTTGTTGAACTGAAGGAATTCAGACAAAAGGATGCTGAAACTCTTGAAAGTTACTATGATCGTCTGAATGAGCTTGTTTATCGCTGCAATAGGTATGGAATCACAAGGTCTCTCATGGAATTCAGTCTAACATTCATCATGGTCCTTCGCAAGGAATGGAGAAGTGTGAGTATGATGATAAAGAATCAACAAAGTTTTGATACAACCAACTTGAATGATCTCTACAACCAGCTGAAAACAAACGAAAGTGAAGTTTCAGAAATGTATGAAGAATGAAAACAAAGTATAGGAGGACCTTTGGCTCTTGTTTCAAAGGTATCAGAAGTCGAAATTAATGAAACAGATGGTTCAGACAATGAAGGCTTCTTAATGAACTCTGATGATCAAGCTGTGGCATTCTACTCAAACAACAGAGTTAAGAAATTTTTCAAAAAGCCTTTTAATCCAAAAGGAAAGGTACATGATGCGAAGAGTGGAGTCGCAAAAGCTGGAGGAGAGGAGAAGAAGAAAATGGAAAAAGTTGATGAAAAGCAAAAAGATGCTAAAGATGAGAAGAAACTGAAAGGTGATTCTAGAATTTACTGTCACTACTGCAATGATGCGAATCACTTCGCAGCTGATTGCATGTTGCGAAAGAAAGAGGAGAAAAAGAACAAAGTGAAAGATGAAGCTTACTATTCAGAAAAGATTGAAGAGTTGCGTGCAAAGACTAAAGGAATGTCTCTAGTTGCGAAAGTTGAATATGATGAGAAAAAGAGTGGAACATATCTGATCTGGTCTTCAGGATCTGATGACGAAGAAATGAGGCATCCAACTCATGGAGCTATGTTCGCAAGCTTTGAAGACAATTGCGAAGAGGATGTTTCAGTTCGATGCTTCGTATCCAAATCCACAGACAAATCACCAATGACCACCAAGGTACGTGCTATTCTTGAATCTTTTAATATTCCTTTATCTGCTTATGATGCTGAAATTACTTCTTTTGATGATACTCTTGCTTATTTTGATTATGTTATTGTGTCTACTAGTACTGAAGCTCAAAATTTAAATATGCAACTAGTTGAGACACGAAGAGAGTTAGAAATAAAATGAAGCAGAGTAGACAAACTTGAACTGCAAATCAAAAAAGTAAATTGTGATAGGGACAATCTTGGAAATGAAGTTAGGTTGTTGCTAGCACAAAGAAATATATACTGTAACTCTGCTAAGTGTTTGTATACAAAATTAACTGCTTTACATCATTCATCTGACATTAGCAAAGAACAACATAGGAAACTTTTACCTTTTCTTTAATATGATCGTGAAAAAGTTGATGTTGTGTCTTATGATTGCGAAAACATAATTGCTCAATTGACAAAATACCTGATGATAGATTCGCATATGGTATTGTCAAAATTGATGAATTCTTGAATGCTAATTAGTTGGTTGAAATTGTTAATGAAAGTTTAACAAAGAATGAACAAGTGAAAATCTTAAAGAAAACTAAAACCTCAACTCTTGATTCTCAACTCAATTATGCTGATATCGATGACAATTCAGATAATGTGAGTGAAATCAGTGAGATTGAAGAGGAAGAAGAGGTTGATTGTTCTCAATTGTCAATCATTTATATCACATCTAAGATCAAAGGTAAAGAAATTCTAGTTGATTCTATAGTAAAAGATGACATTGAAAAACCCTCTACTTCGCAACATTGTAATTTTGATAATGTGGAAGTTGAAAGCTGGAAGTCTGATGACACTGATGAAAACAAAGAAGATGTGAAGGATTCACATGAAATACCTCCACGAGTTGTGGTTGATCAAGTGTTTGGAGATACAAAAGAATTTGACAAAATTCTAAGTTACAAAGGTCACATTATTTGGAAACTAACACTATGGTTTATCCAAATTTTATATGCATTGATAACACCATTTTTCCAAATCAAAATTTTGTCACTACTGGGAATGCTGAGAAAATTAACCCTGAATTCAACAAAATAGTTGAAAAAGATAATCAAAGGTCAACTACTGAAGGTTTCTTCACAAATCAAAATACAGTAGAAAACAATTTGACTCAAAATTCTTATGTTTTTCAAAATCAAAAATCATCAAAAAAATGGGTGGTTAAAAGGGAAAAAGCAAACAAAGTTTTTGAGAATGTTGCAAAACCAAAGATTGAAGTGAAATTAAATTCTCATGAATTTAAATTGATAGTTGGAAATTATTCAACAGAAAATAATGTTTCAAAAAGAAAAGCAAGAAAAACAATATTTTGGCAAGTTGTGTCCAATGACAAATCAAAAGCTGAAAAAGAACATATTTCAACGTCAAAATCATCAAAATTTCAAAGAATGAATAAACAAAAAGATACAAGTTTTCACAAACCAATATATTCTGTTGACAAAATTCCAAAGAAAAATAATGACAAATTTGTTCGCAAATATGACAACAATAAAAAATTTGAGACTTCGCAAAAATTTGTGATAAAATCAAAAGTTTCATAATGTTAGCAAATTCACGAATAATTCATCATCTTTGAATGTCACAACTCAAACAAAAATGAAGTTTTCACCTAAACAACCAAATTTTCCAAATCCTTCAGTCTCAAAACCGACCAATGTTTCGTATACAAAAGGAAAATCTGATGTATGTATGATCAATCGTTGGCTTGAAGGGAAAGGAAGACAATATCAAAATGGGAAGTTTTCAGAGCAACAAATAAAGAATGCATTTGAAAAGTTCGCCAATAACTCTTCCACTGGTAGTTCATCATCTTATAATTCGCAAGTTACGGTACAAAAATGGAAACTAGTTATTAAAGTTGCGAATGTTGTGAAAAATGAGATGAAACTCAATGAAAATCCAAAACTGTTGAAGAACTATATTTCAATATCTCGATCTGTTGATGTTGATATAATTGATAGTGTCACAGACAAAGTGAAAACATGGTTTTTAAATTCAAAGCATTTGTTAAAAAATACTAATGGAGGACCAATAAGTCTTGGGTTCATAAATTTTTTCAATAAATGCAGGTGACGTGTGACGAGCAATATGATGCAAAATGGTATATTGATAGTGGTTGCTCTCGTCACATGACTGGAAGGAAGGATAACTTGTGAGATTATCGAAGCTTGGAAAATGCAGGAGTAGTCAAATTTGGAAATAATCACAAATGTCAAGTGAAAGGCTATGGGAAAGTCACAAATGGACAATTCACTGTTAACAGGGTTGCTTATGTTGAAGGTCTTCAACATAACTTGATTAGTGTTTCGCAACTTGTTGTGGGTACTGGAAATCAAGTTATGTTTAATGAAGAAGGAAGTATCATTTCAAATGCGAAAACAAATGAAGTACTTCTCAAATTCAAAAGATATGGTGATATGTTTACACTGGACATCAAACAAATCGTGGGCAATCCTGTTGTCTGTTTACTATCAAAGGCATATAATGATGTCAGCTGGCTTTGGCATAGAAGATTGTCACATTTGAATTTTCGCAATATTAACAAACTTGTCACTGAAGATTTAGTTCGAGGTTTACCTATACTAAAATTTGACAATGATACTTTGTGTGCAGCTTGCGAACAAGGAAACAACATAGAAAAGGTCATCTGATTGTGATAGATTCAAAAATCGTAGAACCATTGGAACTTCTTCACATTAACTTATGTGGACCGTCGACTGTTGCTACAATCAATAAAAAACGGTACATTTTAGTTATTGTTGATGATTTTTCTCGATTCACAAGGGTATTTTTTCTTAGGTTAAAATCTAAAGTTGCTCAGATGATGATTGATTTTATCAAAAATATTGAGATTAGCCTTAAAAAGAGTGTTCGTAGAGTTAAAAGTGATAATGGTTCTGAGTTTAAAAATCAAACACTGGACACTTTTCTCACAGACAAAGGCATTTCGCATAATTTCTCTTCACCATATACCTCACAACAGAATGGTGTTGTTGAAAGAAGAAATAGATCTTAATGAGAAGCAGCCAGAACCATGTTAACATATGCGAACTTACCTAAATATCTTTGGGCTGAAGCAGTATCAACTGCTTGTTTTACTCAGAATCGGTCATTCATTCATTGCAGATTCAATGTCACTCCATATGAAATACTCAACGATCGAAAACCTAATGTAAAATTTTTCCATGTTTTTGGTTGCAGGTGTTTTATAATGAGTCTAAAAGATAATCTGACCAAGTTCCAAACTAAAGCTAATGAAGGCATATTCTTAGGATATTCGCAAAATTCGGTTGCATACAGGGTGTTAAACAAGCGAACTAGAAAAGTTGAAGAAACTTTCAACTTAACTTTTCATGATTACTATCTTAAACAAACAGATAGTAAATTTGAAAATAAATCAATTCTTGTTGATTCATATACTCAAATTGATAATTCAGAAATAATGATTTTGATTATGACTTAATTTTTGGAACTCCTGATAGGGCAATTGATGCGGAAACTAATGCTCCTGATAATCAAACATTAGAATCCTCAAAACATACTGATGATTCAACAATCACTACAAGTTCAATATCTTGCGAAAGTGTGCCTGAAGTTCGTATGGAGGGGAGCATACGATTAACAATGAACACAGACAACAAACTTTCGAGGGGGAGAATGAAAATATGAATCATCAAGTTGAGGGGGAGCATTCAAAATCTCAACAAGATCATTTTGAGGGGGAGCATCAAGATGAACATCATGTTGAGGGGGAGCATGATGAAACAGAGACAATTAATCTTGATGAAAATGATGAGTTTCATGAATTAAATGAAAATTTTTCTGTTGCAGGATCTGAAAATGAAGATATGTATGAAGATGCACCATTGGAATTTAATTTTGATTTTCCACCACTTGAGAAATGGACAAGAAATCATCCCAAAGAACAGGTGATTGGGAATCCACAAGATGGTGTGTTGACAAGAGCTCAAATTCGTGCGAAAAATGAGGTACTAAATGCAAACCAAGAATTGTGTATGTTTAATGTCTTTATTTCAAAAATAGAGCCAAAGACAGTAAAGGATGCTATGGAACACTCAGATTGGGTTGTTGCTATGTAATCTGAACTAGCTGAATTTGAACGAAACAAGGTTTGGAGATTAATTTCCAAACCTTCTGATGTTTCAATTGTCAGATTAAAATGGATTTTCAAAAATAAAACCGACAAAGATTGCAATATTATTCGAAATAAAGGTAGACTATTTGTTAAAGGATATTCGCAACAAGAAGGAATAGACTATGAAGAAACATTTGCTCCTGTTGCAAGACTCGAAGCAGTTCGCATATTTTAGCTTATGCAGCTCACAAAGACTTTGACGTTTTTCAAATGGATGTTAAATGCGCATTCTTAAGTGGAGAACTTGAAGAAACACTGTATGTTGAACAACCACCGGGATTTATAAATGAAGAACATCCTGATCATGTCTAGATTCTAGACAAAGCAGCTTATGGGTTAAAAGAAGCACCAAGAGCCTGGTATGCAACACTTACAAATTTCTTGATACAATCTAAATTTGAACAAGGATCAGTTGACCCCACATTATTTGGAAAGAAAGTTGGGAATCATCTCATGCTTGTTCAAATTTATGTTGATGATATTATTTTTGGCTCAATTGACCCAACATTGTCAATTGAATTTGAAAATATAACGAAAAGTCAATTTGAAATGAGTATGATGGGGAAAATCAATAATTTTCTTGGTTTGAATATAAGACAGAACAGGGATGGAATTTTAATAAATCAAGAAAAATACACAAAGAACTTGCTTGAAAAGTTTGGAATGACCAACAGCACGAAACTGAGAGTACCAATGGCAGTTGGAACAAGACTAACTCCTTCGTTAGATGCTCCTGCTATTGACTTAACACTTTATCGAAGCATGATAGGGTCTTTATTGTTCTTAACTGCAAGTAGACCTGATATTATGTTTTCGGTATGTAATTGTGCTAGATATCAAGCTAATCCCAGAGAACCTCACTTAACTGCAGTGAAAAATATTTTTCGCTATCTTAAGGGGACAGTTTCGTTAGGACTTTGGTATCCATCGAAATCGGGATTCTTCATTCAAGCTTTTTCAGAATCTGATCTAGGAGGATGTACTTTGGATAAGAAAAGCACAAGTGGTGGTTGTCAACTATTGGATGGGAAGTTGGTGAGTTGGCAATCAAAGAAGCAAACTTGTGTTGCTATATCAACTGCTGAGGCTGAATATATTTCAGCTGCTGCTTGCACTTCGCAAATTATCTGGATTCAGAGTCAACTTCGTGACTATGCGATAAACATGAAAAAGATTCCCTTGTATTGTGATTCGCAAAGTGCAATTCGCATTTGTCATAATCCAGTACAACATTCAAAGACAAAACACATTGCTCTTCGATATCATTTTATCAAAGATCATGTTGAAGATGGGAATATTGAAATTCATTTTGTTAAAACCACTAAACATCTTGCTGATATTTTTACTAAACCTCTTGATGAAAAATCATTTGTAAGAATTTTAGCAGGTTTGGGGATGATTGTTGCGAACTCAGTTACAAAATATCAAGAATGAAAGGTCCATTCAGCAGTTATGAGTCAAAATCGTTCAGAAGTTACTGTTCATTCAGAGGGTTTGCATGGCTTCGCATCCACATTACTTCACATTTGCACACATAATAACTAAGTTAAGTTTAACGTTCATTTTGTGTTTTATTTTTTTTTAAAAACTCGAAAAATCAAAAATATTTTCTTTTGATTCATTTTCATTTTCGAAAAATTAAAAATCCAAAAAGATTTTCTTTTGTTTTGTTCTTATTTTCGAAAAATTCAAAAATCACAAAAATATTTTTTTTGTTTGTTAACCTTGTTCTTTAAGTATTGCGTGTTTTTAGTTTAGTCTAGTGCTTAATGCGAAGAGGTCATGCTTATATGTTTCTATGGGAAGGCATCAATTCTTTCAAATTTGTACTAGTTAGGATGTCCATAGAAGCATGCTGCAACATGTTGACTCAAGCCTCATATGACTCTATGTGTGAAAAAAGAAAGCCTTAATGAAATTATCGCATGAAAATTTCATCCCAATAAGGCTTTTATTCGCATAAGTCAAAAGAGCTACCTTACTCTTCTCATATGAGTTAAGAGTTTTCTGTTTGGTCCACAAATAACAGAGGTACATTCGATCTTATAACCAATCTTTTTCATCTCAAAATTCTTCACACAAATTTTGTGTTTATGATCTGACATCATGAGTCCGTGATGAAAGTGAAACCCAAACATCCTAAACTTTGAGGAATTGACGGGGAACATTGTTCCAGATATTAACGAAACTTTTGTTTCAGTACCAAAATTTCGAAACTCCAAATCATATTCAATTCGCATGCGTGGTCTTGATCAAACATTCTCAATCCACAATGTTTGTTACCCAACAAGATCAAGTACAACAATTTTTATGAATATGATTTCTGTGTGAGTTTCATTCACAAATCCTAGTTATGATAAATATTTTCAAAAGCCAACTTGTCATTGACTACAATGGTCATACAAGTAATTTCAGTTACAATTTATCACCTTATGTTAAGGTTGATATGTAATGAAATTTAAAACCAACCAAAAATATCTTTCAAAAGAAGCCCTTTGATACTTATCAAAAAGTATTCGATTGTAATTCACGGGAACATACACAAGTTGTTGATCATCTCTCTTGATGATTAACGAAGCAACCTTTGCCTGGGGTTTAACTGTCATCGTGTCAAATTGAATTTTTGACATCACAGAATTCGAAATTTTTTTGTTATTATTTCTTATCTTATTTCTTTGGAACACTGCACTCACGAAATCCTTGAGGTTCTGAGTAATACCAACTCAGGCTGATGATTTCGCAAATCTGGCATATAACTTCATTTTATATCCCAAAAGTGAAAGAGCCTTGCCTCCATGCGAAGGGTTCTAATGGTTCCAATTCTATAACGGGAAAATTGACAGGCTGTGTACTCAAGATGGTTGGTATTCTGTCCGGTTTTCTAGGAGATGTGACCGCTAGTTTTTGCAGCATGGCTACCTTTTGCTGTCATGGTCCGATTATCAAGGTGCCACATCGGATAACATTAAATGCATCCTGCTTTAATTTCAAATCAATTTGGGTTACCTATAAAAGGGGGTTCAAGATCATTGTATACGGTTACGAGAACAAACTCTCACAATCCTAAATTGCTTCATCTTCTTCATATTCATCTTGTTCAAACCCTAAAAATGGCTGGAACTCAATCAAACACTGATGAAGTTCTCTCACAATCACTCATGAAGATTCAAAGCACCAACTATCAAGTCGATCCGAATGTCTCTTCTTACCCAGAAGGACTGAAGATATTAATTGTAGCATTGAAAAGATCTCCACTATCCACCGCCATTTTCAGTTCTTTTTCAGTTCCGATGACATGGTTGTCATTGGCAGCATCATCGGCTTCCTACAACTATGCCACTGACGTGATTACATTCCACCTGATGAACAACAAAAGGGTTCGACTTACGAAGAAAATGTTCATTGAGTTCTTGAACATTCCCAACAACCCACCATTTTTCAAACCCCTCAATTCCCAAATCATCTTTATGTTCAATGAGATGGGTCATCAGCCAGCACTTGAGAATATTAGTGATTTCCGAAAATCTGGATTACCCTGTATGTGGAGTTTTCTATTTTGAATTTTTCTCAGATGTTTGACAAGAAGAACAGTAGGTCTTGACAGGGGGCGTATGGAAGTTTATGCAATGGTGCTAGGCTTATACTACGATATCAGTGTGGATTACGGAACTCGGTTGTGGAAGGAGATCATAAAAAGTTTGGAAAACACAAATTCTGAAAAAGGAATCTCATGTGCAAGGTATTGGAGCCTTATTCTTGAAAAGGCATATGAAAAAGAAGGAATTCAAGTCCCATAGGGAGCTGATGTTGCAGAATTCTCGTTGTATCAATTTCCGAAGGAGGTGGAAGATGATGAAAATATCTTTACACATGTTGCTCGCATTCCAGATGCGATGCTTCGCAAAGTATCATCCACTCATAAAGTGTTGGTAAGATACATGAAGACGGTGGATCCAGCTGTGCAGATTGGGATCTTATTGGAAGTCACTATCAAAACCTCAAAGAAGAAGAAGACCAATAAGAAGGATGAAAAAGTTCAGTCTTCGAAACAAAGTCAAGAAGAAGAGGTTCAGATAGAGGAGACGTCTTCAAAAGAGAAGAAGGAAACTATACCCTCAAAATCTGGGGTGCTGAAGAAGATTCACAAGTCCTCTCCTATTCGCAAGACAGAAGTCAGCAGTAAGGGGATAACGTTTAGAAGTGTTCCAGCTCCTGTTTCTCTAGGGTCAAAAAGAAAAAGAGCTCAGGATGTTGCGAAATAGATGCAACAAACACTTCTGAAGAAGCCAAAGTTGATCATTCGCAATGAGTCTTCTGATGAAGAGATTGTACCAGAAACTCCACCTGTTTCTACACCAGTAACTGTTTCTCTTCCACTCGTTTCAATAACACCTACTTCGCAAATTTCTACCAGAATTCCACTATCCATTCCACTTGAAATAGTCTCTACCAAATCAGTTTCTTAGGAGGTACCTATTTTTTATACGGTTGTCAACGTATCTGATATGGGGGCACCTATCACAAGTGTTGCAACCACTCTGCCCATTAGCCTACCTACTACATTACCTATTTCATCTTTGACAGTCTCTACTTCATTACCACCGGTTTCACTTCCAACTTTTACACTTTCTACCTCATCTATTTTTGACCATCCTCTACAAAATCCATTCACAACCTTATTTCCATCACAATCACCCGAAACTCCTCAACCTTCGCAACCCATGTCCGATGATGAAACCAAAGGAGGAGGTTTTGGAGGAATATTTGAGGATTTACATTTTGATTCAGAGGAGGAGGAGATACCTGATCATATGCTTATGACAGGAAAGCAATTCCAAATCCTGAATCAAAAGTTGAATGCCATTATTCAGTCACAAGCTGATTCTGGTAGAACGTCATCTATATCAGGATTGGAGGTTGATGTTATGATCAAAGCTTCTGAAAAGAGAATACTTGATAAAGTTGATCAGTCAGACAAGAACAATGAGCGTCGCATTAAAGCTCAAAGGAGTTCGTTCAATGGAGTTGTCAAGGAATTACAAACTGTTGCAAAAGAACGCCATGTTTTGTTTTTGCAGGATGCAAAGAAGGTTAGGGAGGATGTGAACATCAAGGTTGAAGAATTAAAGACTGAACTTGCGAAGGATCTTCGAGATATTACTTCTCAACATATTGAAGTATAGAAGAGGGTTGATGTGGTTGCCACAGACATAAACAAAGTTATTGGTGCTCCTATCCTTGAAGCAAACCACAAAGAAAACAAGGAGACGTTTGATCAGTTGAATCAGTTGGTGACTGAGTTGAAAACCTTGGTTTCGCAATCTTCATCTCAGTCCATTGTCACTCCTGAATTATTGTCTCTCAAAGTCAATACTTTGGAACAACCAATTTATAAGGCACTTGCTCCTATTGCGAACTTTACCTCTTTACTACTGAAGAATGCCCCACCTGCTTTCATAGGGGTGCAAGGGGGAGAGAAAAATACAAGTAAAGAGGATGATGCGAAGATTGTGGGGAAAGTGATATCCAATAAGCTCAAAAATACTCTTCCAATATTCATGTTTGAAAAGTCAAAGGAGGATTATGTTTGAAAAGTCAAAGGAGGAGAAGACAGCTGAAGCAGAGGCTGAATTGGAAAGTCTGAGGCAAGTTCAGAGCATAATGAGGCAAAGGGAAAGTGATCCTCCCAAAATGAATAAAGGAGATCCTGCGAAGCTTTATTGTTATGAAACTATAGAGTCGAAAGTGGTGGGGAGAGAGATGTACGAATTTGAGAAAAAGCCAAAGAGGAGCTACGACATTTCGAATTCGGACAAATGCCAGTTGGATTTTCCGATTAATGAAATGCTTTTCATAACGGCTCAGTACAAGATTAGCGAGAAGTTTGATAATGCTGATGACTACATACACATGAAAATCTGATTTCATGCTGTATTGGGAAAGAATCCAGATGAAGTATGGTCCTTAATGAAGATTAAAAAGGTGTTGACGATTAAGAAGGATACGATGTTTGAAGACATGCTTCAGAATTTTCGCTATTTTGTCATTCTAGCTGATAACAAACAATATAACTTCACAATAGCTGACTTCCCTCTGATGAACTGCAATGATCTTATCCAAGTGGCTCTTATTTTGAAACATATGGAAGACCACAAGCTCAAAGGATCTGAAACTGAAGTGTTTAGAATCGGTTTCGCACATGTCAAGACTTTTATTGATAACTACTTTGACTGTTTGGCATTAACTGATGAAGAACTCACAACAAACTTGGGAAGGGAAGTGAATGTCCCTTGGGAAGATACCTTGACCCAGTCAGCATTATCTAAGTATGTTGTTGGTGAAATATGCCTGAAACCTTTTGCCATAGTATTTTCAGGGAGAGATACGAAGGGGAAGCCCAATAAATTTTTGTTCAAGGTCTTGGAAGTTGAAAGATATACTTCTTCGCAATATACGAATTTTAATGTTCGTATGAATAATTGCAAGAAGAATAACGAAGGAGACGAGACAGAGCTTAAGAAGGTGATTTCATGGTATGGTGACGTGCGAAAGACAATTCACTCAGCTGTTCAGAGGCTTATGGACTGAATAGATTCGAATGTTTACAAAGGGGGAGATTGTAGAGTCTATGTATTGTAAAAAGTCGAAGTGGTTGTTTCTTTTAGTTTCGCATATTAGTTATTTTACTAAGTCACAGTTTTATGCAAAGCGTATTGTAATAGACTTAGTATATTTTTTGTACTCTCAGGTTTCCTATAAATAGGGACTGAGGATAGAAGTAGAAAGGACTTTTGAACTCGAGTATTCTTTCTGCTTAAAGCATTTTAATCAGTCTTCATCAATATAAGATCTGATTAATATTTACTCGTTGTGTTCTTACTTTTCAATCATTCAATCATAATTGTTTTTATAATCTCGATAACAATTCTCTACAATTTTATGCTCTGTCACATTGTGTTTGAATCAATAAATCAAGGATGATTAATTTTGTGTGAATGTTGAAATCAAGGGAGTGGTCTAATGAGCAAGTTTGGCCTCCAAGAATTTAGTATAGAAGCACCAATAAGTACCCATTATGCTTAACACTTCACTAGGATAGTCAAGTATCTATATTTTGATTCATGAAAAGGAATCCTAACATGAAGGAAACTAGAACCCCACCAAATGAACTCACTCAAGATATTGACACTGAAACCCAAAAAAGAAAATATTCTGTAAGATTATGTCAATAATCAAGGAAGCCCACAAAGTTTGAAGATCATGATAGGTACTTAAATGAGGTTGATTGGGATATAAGAAAGGAAATGACCATGTTACATATAATGATACCATAACTTGTCATCAATCAACTAAATGGAATGAAGTCATGATTCATGAGCTTAATTCCATGGAAAAGAATGATGTTTGGAAACTTGTTGAATTACCAAAACTTTAAAATTTCAATGGAATGAAGTCATGGATCCTTAAGACCAACTTAGGCTCTAATGAAAACATCAAACAACATAAAACTTGATTGTTTTCTAGAAAGGCATTTATCATCAATAAGCATTCCCTCATGTTTATCAAAACGAATGCCTTAGGATTGCAATGAGCCTTGTAAATCCTTATGAATTACAGCTACCTTAAATAGAAAAGAAACAACATTTGTTAAAGGGGATTCACACATTGGATATTCTTGACCCTTAAAAATAAACTTTGCAATTTGACCATGTAAGTAGTCATGAAAATCCAATGTATAAATTAATGAAATCAATATATGGGTTGAAACATGTTTAGCATTAATGGTGTCTAAAGTTCGGTGAAGTTACGAAAATGAACAAATTCATTAGGATCTAATTAGATCAATGTAAATAACTCAATATGCGTGGAAGGAACTTTATCATGCTTATATAATTCTCTTTACGACAATAACAATTATATACAGCATGAATCGAAACACTTATTATCATATTAATTTTGAAAGATCACATTATAACTGTAAGGTCGAAACCTTTAATTTAATGAGTCAAATACACACTGACCATCAACTCTAGTGCCTGTTAGCTTATGTACCTCACCAGCATCAGCGTATAATCATTAGTATTAGTGCATTTACTTTTTTTGTTTGGAAACGACAAGCTAAATTACTCTTTATCTTCACCTAAAACTACATATGTCTCCTATGATACTTAAATCCAGGACCTCTTATTTGAGAGAGTCACTCCTTACCACTAGGCGAAAGGCCCTTTGGTAGTGTATTTACTTTGTACTCTTTAATTATAGTAATAGCAGTTGTTGGTTAACTCTTTCCGTAATCTGAGTGATTAAGATAGATCTGTCTACTTAGATTATAATCAATCCCATAATTGTTGGGATTTATTGTTACTAGGATTACTATGCATTTTTTTTACTCGAGTTGTGATAATTGGAACCCTATCGCCACTTTATGCCAAAATTTGACTCGATTTGTGATCTTGAAAAGGACTTTAAAACTATTTTTTAGTACCACCAATATAACTTCAAATTTAGCTGACAAATATTATATCACTGACTCAAATGGACATACTAAATATAAATCTTACCTTACCGTTCTTGACCCATCACAACAACCCCCAACTCATGAATATGTGTTGTCACAGACTAAAATCTTACTAAAGTATGGTATTTCAAATAGAGATATCCATTCAGTTAATTAGATTCTTAATTAATTTCCTCAATGCATAGTATGTGATGTTGACGTTGATTGTATTTTAATCACTTGTGACACTGATGAGTCTTCCAACTCATCAACGTGTGATTACAACATTTCTCCACATTGCAACGCATCTGGTTCCAAAACAAAAGAAAGGGTTTTGTAAATTAAATGAACATCCTCCCATTTACTGGAAACCAAATTTTAAAAGAAATCAAAACTCAAGTTTTAAAAGGAAAGATACTTAAATCAAAGAGTGAACCTTTAAATAGAATTCCAAACATGTTGACAACATCATCGTTTGAAATAAGAGATGGATCCCAAAAAAAAAATCTCTAAATTGTCTTCCTAATGAATTGTATAACTTTTTCACTTCTAAAAGACCCATTTCAAAATGATTCAATATATGCTAATGTGTGCTTTGTTACTCTGGCGCTAAGAGCACTTTTGGTACTTATACAGTGGATGCTCGCGGCATATGACAGGATTCAAGTCTCTCATGTATGATTATAGGAAGAAATATGAACCAATATTAACATATGGAGACCACAACAAGGGAGTAATAAAAAGGTTTTGGTACTATCATGTGCAAATTAATGAAGGTGAAGAAGTTGTTTCATGTAGAAAGCCTTCAAAACTATCTCATCTCAATCCTTCCTTTATGTGACATTTTCCATAAAATTTCCTTCGACAATGAGGAAGGAATAATTGTGGATTCAAGGAACTCTATCGTGCTTACTACCATCAGGAAGAACAATGTTTACATGTTTTATGATCATATTGTCTGATAAACAAGTACTTCTTTATGCTTTCTTTACTTCACTGACATTCTTTTAATTATTTCAAAATCTTAAGATTTTTTCTTTAACCAAAATACAAAAAAAAATAGAAAAAAATACCTTTGCTTTTACCAAAGGAGTATACATGTTTTTTCTTACAATTTTCTATATCTAATGATTCTTGAATATGCTTCTTCTATCTTAATATTTTAGTCTCAGGATCATCTGACTTTTCCTATGAAGTGGACAAATATCAATTTCTTAAAAAAGAAAAGACTAGCTAACCTATCCTTGCACACCATTTGTTGCAAGATCATATCATTGAGTTTGGCTCTGCATCTTTTCTCCAGCTGCTGAGATGACATTATGTCACACACTTACCCTAACACTTATGCACTGACATATCTTTCAGCCTGAGATTGCCTATTCATATTCAAAAAAAATTATAAAGATTGGATGTTTACTTTTTGATCAAGCATTCATCCCAACTTTGTCCTTGCAAGCATGCTTGTTGTATGTATCAAGTCGTATGTTATGTTAAAACAACGAGCATTACCTAGTGGCTTACCCTGATTGCATTGTTATCAGCGTAAGAGATACTTGTCTGCTTCTTAATAGACAAAGCGTTACTTCTTTTCTTCTTATATAACACTTCATAATTTAATATATAATATCATACACTGATAATAGTTTGAAACGTATTTGTGTTGATGGTTAGACTATGTATCATAGTATATCACACGCAACAACCCCTTCTCAACTATTTTTCTTCTTAAAATTTTAGTTATTCAGCATAACATGCCAGATGTTGATGAGAACTTGTAAAATCTATGATGATGGATATATCATATTTTAGGGTATATTACATGCATGTATCCCCTCTTTCCCTATTTTTCTAATAAAATAAGCTAATGATTCAACATGTAAAATCATGTGCTGATGAAACTTTGCAATACTATGTCAATGGACTATAGTATCACAACATATTATCAGTAGACATCACCAACCCACCCATTATTCTGCTGCAATTCATGATACTTTAATACCTTCCACGACAACATGAGACATGCTGATATAGTCTGTTGCAATATATGATACATTGTTTCAAAATGGTAATTCTTTAAGAATAACTTTTAGATGAGGATAAGAATGTAAACCATTCCCTTGGGATTTGACATTTTTCATCACCTTCTCTTCCACAATGATTACGTGAAAAGTGGGTGACTTTTTAATATAAATTGGAGTTTTCTCTCTCCTAGGTCACTTCATGTGACATCCCCATATTTCTCGGCCAGAAAAGACCGATTAAATTTATGCTTTTTAAAATAAAATCAGAGAAATCTTTTTAAAAGATGTTGCGGAATTGGTCCCCAAACAACATATGATAAAAGTTTATCAAAATCCTTCATTAAGAAGGTATATATTATCATAGTTGGAGGATGATGAGAGATTTTTGGATTATAGGCCAGTAGTTGTAAATAACTGTTGAAAGGCTTATAATGTCTTGTTTATGTTTCTGATCTTTATCGGAACATGACATCCCGAGGTATTGATATATATATATATATATATATATATATATATATATATATATATATATATATATCAATACCTCGGGATGTCATGTTCCGATAAAGATCAGAAGCATAAACAAGACATTATAAGCCTTTCAACAGTTATTTACAACTACTGGCCTATAATCCAAAAATCTCTCGTCATCCTCCAACTATGATCGGGGTCCACTACCTGTAATCATAAAACTGAGTGGGTCAGGCTTGGGAGCCTGGTAAGCATATAGGGTTTTCAACCCACAATAATAATATACTTATTAAGTTCACCAATCAACAATAACCCTGATTACCCATTCCCGTTGTCCTCACTTTACGTCCCTAAACACCTATCACAAGGGACCTAGCCTAAGGATTATCATCGGGATGGACACTACTGCTAAGGGGTTTCCTTATCCATACCATGTCCTTAAGGCAACCATGAGGGGGATGAAGTACGCCAATGAACATTTAATTCATCAACACCTACAAGTTGCGAACCTGCTAGTGTTCCATTGGACTATCTAGAAAGTCTGTGGTCGTCATCTATACTCCGCTAGATGACTACAACAACAACAACAACAACATCGAGGCCTCTCACCATTTTAACACACATCAACTATTTCATCTACCCATGTTCTACCCAACATATTTTGTAGATAAAAAACATATACAGTTTAAAACTTGTATAAAACATCAATTCAACAGTCACCTCGAATAAACAATTAGCATATTTACACATAACACCTATTTCAAGGTAAATACTGCACATCTATGTGTAAATTGAAAGTAACTACACACTCACGTATTTTGGTGAAAATCGGGCAGCAATTCGTTTCCTAAAATGATCGTTTCTAATAAAACCGAGAATTTTGTTGAGAAATCGGGCTCTGCAAAAGTCGGGCTTCGAAACCGAAAATATAAATTTTCCGGGCTTCTTGGGCACTTCGTGGGGTATTCCGGGCTTTACAATCGATACCGAGGCTTTGGGGGATGTGAAAATAGCCAAAATAGTGAAAAAGGGGCCAAAATTGCCAATTTCTAAATTCTAGCTAGGAGGGTTCGCACCCTTCTATTTATAGAGGGAAGCTTCTGATCGGACGGATGAGAAGTCTTCTGATCCGACGGCAGAGACGCTTCGCAGGGGGGGAGGCTCGCATGAGGGCTGCGCATGCGAAGGAGCTGCTAGCGGCCTATGATTGGACCGAAGTCCGGATCCGATGAGGGAAGCTCGTGGCTTCTGCGAGGGCTCGGACACGAGGGAGAAGGCACGCGTCGGATCTTCACTGGACCACTTCGGATAGGGCCATGTGCTCGGATGACTCAGCAGCTTCGGTGACTCAGCAGCCTGGTGCCTCAGTAGGACACGTGGCGCATGCGAAGCGAGGGTAACGTGGCAAAGTGTGACTATGCGAAATTTCTTGATTTTCGCGCCAAAACTTCTAAAATCCATAACTTTCGCATACGAGCTCCGTTTTTGATGTTCTTTATATGCACGTGTAGCTTAAATTACGATCTACAACTTCCGTTTAGACTTCGTCGGCTAATTTTGAATTTAAATTTTATATTATTATTTTTAACAGACCAGGACAGGAAATCCGTTAAAAATTCATAACATCTTCATCCGACGTCCGTTTTCGTCAGACTTTTTTCCGTTGTGCTCCTGATGACGAGACCTTCAATTCTCGTTTAGGTTGTGTTGGCTAAAAATCGCTCGATCTAAAATTCGAGTTTTTAGTTGTCTACTGCTACGCTGAAACTTCGAAAAATCATAACTTCCTCATACGAAGTCAGATTTGGGCGTTCTTTTTATCGAACTTCTCGGTTTAACGAATACTACGACTTTAATTTAGATTACTAAGGCTAAAAAGTAGTTTATCTAAAACTCACTTTTTACGACATTCAGCACCGTGCCGGTTTTGTCGCGAAACTTCGACAGGTCATAACTTCTTCGTTATAACTCGAATTTTGTTATTCTTTATATCCCCGAAATCCTTGTTTCGACCACTACAACTTTATGTAAAGATATCGGGCTTATCTCACACTTTAATTTCGACGCTTATTTTTATTCTTAATTAATTAAGCCCTAATAATTAAGCATAAAACACATAATTCACATAATTTCTTTTCATTTCTTCAAAATGAGTTACAAAGGTTAACTTAGAATATCAACTCAATGTAAATGCCTAGGCTAAAAACACGAGTGTTACAATTCTCTCCCCCTTAGGATGATTCCGTCCCCGGAATCACATATCACTAAACAACTGCGAGTAGCGACTCATCATGTCACTCTCCGTTTCCCAAGTGAGATTTGGTCCATTCGTATGTTTCCAGCACACAAGCACTAAATCGACCATCTTGTGTCGTAACTTCATAGTCTTACGGTCAACAATTGCCTCAGGTTCCTCGATCAACCTATTGTTTTCATCCAACCTTAACTCAGAAATCGGAATTATGTCGGGCACATATATCCTGTGAACATTCTCAAAAACACATGAAAGGTGTTATGAATACCCTCCAGTTCTTCCGGTAACTCTAGCTTGTAAGCTTGATTCCCGATCCTCTGAAGAACTTTAAATGGTCCAATAAACCTTGGACTCAACTTCCCTCTCTTACCAAATCTTATAAGTCCCTTCCATGGCGAGACTTTAAGTAAAACCAAATCTCCAACATCGAAGGATATTAGTTGTCTTTTCTTGTCAGCATAACTCTTTTGTCGATCTTGAGCAGCTAACATCCTTTCCCTTATCACTTTCAACTTTTCAGCAGTCTCATGGACTATTTCAGGTACCATAAACTGCTTTTCCCCAGCTTCCAGCCAACATGATGGCGTTCGACACTTTTCCCCATACAAAGCGTGATAAGGTGCCATCTTAATGCTTGAGTGGAAACTATTATTATAGGAGAATTCTACTAAAGGTAAGTGTTCATCCCAGTTACCTTGGAATTCTAGGGTACATGCTCTCAGCATATCCTCCAATGTTTGAATCGTTCGCTCGCTCTGACCATCGGTTTGCGGATGGTAAGCTGTACTCAAACACAACTTGGTACCCAATTCCTCTTGTAGACTCCTCCAAAACCTTGAGGTAAAACGGCTATCACGATCGGACACAATCGTTAACAGAACACCGTGAAGCCTCACAATTTCCTTCAGGTAAGAATTCGCAAGTTTATCCATAGACCATTTCTCTTTGGCCGCTATGAAATGCGCACTCTTAGTGAAGCGATCAACGACCACCCAAATCATGTCGTGACCGTTCCTTGTTCTGGGCAGTTTAGTCACAAAATCCATGGTGACGTCTTCCCATTTACCCATGGGTACGGGTAAAGGTTCTAAACTCCTATACGGTTTCTGATGTTGTGCCTTAACCCTAGCACAAGTTACACACTTGTCCACATACTTAGCAACATCGAGCTTCATCGTCGGCCACAAATAATAGGGTTTTAGATCCCTATGCATTTTTGTACTGCCGGTATGAATCGAGTACATGGTCTTGTGAGCTTCTTGCATCAGAATATCCCTTATTCCGCCTGTCTTAGGTACCCAAATTCTATCTTGAAACACCTTCAACCCTTGGTTGTTTGTACCGAACACTAACGTTTTGCCCAAACGTTCTTCCTTTCGGTCATTTTTCTCTAAAGCTTCCTCTTGAGCATTCTTTATACTTTCCACAATTGTCGAGACAACTTCAATTCTCAATGCTCTTGGCCTTTTCTTTTCAAGGTTTACCTTCCGACTGAGAGCATCAGCAACCACATTTGCTTTACCAGGGTGGTAAAGTATGTCACAGTCGTAGTCCTTGAGTAACTCTAGCCAGCGTCGTTGCCTCATGTTCAATTCTTTCTGATTAAAGAGATATTGGCGACTCTTATGATTAGTGAAAAGTTTACACTTTGTGCCATAAAGATAATGCCTCCATATCTTTAAGGCAAATACTACTGCTGCCAACTCCAGATCATGACTGGGGTAGTTCTTTTCATGTTCCTTCAATTGCCTCAATGCATACCCGATCACTTTATCCCTTTGGGTCAGAACACAACCTAACCCAACTCCCAATGCATCTCTATAAACTGCGAAGTCATCAAATCCTTCAGGCAATGAAAGAATTGGTGCTTCAGACAATCTGTTCTTAAACTTCTCAAAGGCTTCCCTATGCTTCTCATTCCAAGCATAAGTGGCTCCTTTGTGGGTCAAAGCTATTAATGGAGTAGCATTCGAAGAAAAGCCTTGGATAAACCTTTGGTAATATCCAGCTAATCCTAAAAAGCTTCGAATATCCGTAGGACTCTTTGGTTGTTCCCACTTCATTACAGCTTCAATCTTTGCTGGGTCAACCATTATTCCTTCTTGGTTAACCACATGACCTAAAAATTGGACTTCTTGAATCCAAAATTCACACCTGGAGAACTTTGCATACAACTTCTCCTTTTTCAGGACTTCTAGCACTTCACGTAGATGCTTTTCATGCTCCTGCTTTCTTTTCGAATAAATCAAGATATCGTCTATGAATACTATCACAGATTTATCTAAGAATGGTTTACAAACCCTATTAATCAAATCCATGAAAGTTGTTGGGGCATTGGTTAGTCCGAACGACATAACCAAAAATTCATAGTGTCCATATCTAGTTCTAAAAGCAGTCTTTTCGATATCCTGCTCTTTCACCTTTAGTTGATGGTATCCTGACCTAAGATAGATCTTCGAGAAATAGCTCGAACCCTGCAACTGGTCGAACAAGTCATCGATCCTTGGCAACGGGTACTTGTTCTTTATCGTCACTTTGTTCAGCTCTCTGTAATCGATGCACAATTTCATGCTTCCGTCTTTCTTCTTTGCAAATAACACAGGGGCTCCCCAGAGTGATGAACTAGGTCGAATGAAACCTTTGTCCATTAACTCCTGAAGTTGTTTCATAAGTTCTTTCATTTCGGTTGGTGCTAATCGATAAGGTGCTTTTGCTATCGGCGTCGTTCCTAGTAACAAGTCGATACGAAATTCTACTTGTCGATCAGAGGGCAATCCGGGAAGATCTTCGGGAAAGACTTTCGGGTAATCACACACCACCAGAATATTCTGCACCTCCTTCTTTTCCATCTTGGCATCGATAACGAACGGTAGATATGATGTACATCCCTTGGCCAAACACTTTCTGGCTTTCATTAGGGAAATGATTCCAGAGTTTACTCTGCGTTTGTCTCCATACACCATAAACGACTCTTTCCCTGACGGGTTTACTATTACTATCTTCTTTCTACATAGTATTTCTACATCATTGGCGCTAAGCCAATCCATTCCTAAAACTATGTCGAATCCATGTAACTCGATAGGAAATAATTCCTCTTGGAACTTATTCCCATCCAAGTCAATGAGGATGTTTTTCATACGATGACTAATAGGTACAAACTTGCCACTAGCAATCTCGACTAATAAGCCATTAACTAGCCTATCTACAAGCAAAGCTAGCTTTCTACCAAATTCATGTGATATAAAGGAGTAATTGGCTCCAGAATCAAACAAAATTTGGGCAGGCAATTCGTTTACGAGAAAGGTACCTGAAGCAACATCGACTTCTTCTTTCGCAACTTCGAGCGTCATCTGGAAGGCTCTCGCCTTCAGCTTTGGTGGTAGATTGGGTTTTGCTGCATCCTTCTTGTTCGGGCAGTCCCTCAAAGTATGCCCTTCATCATTGCACCCAAAACATACGTTCTTATTGAAGGTGCATTCATTGGCATAATGCCCTGGCTTTCCACATTTGTAACAAGTGACTTCCACGCTACACTTCCCAGCATGTTTCTTCTTAAACTTGTCACACCACTTGGCTTCGCTTCCTCCTCCAAACCTTCTTGAACCAGTCTTCGAGAATTTGTTCTTTTTATTGGAACCTGAAGTTCCTTCAAACTTTCTCTTTTCGCCAACTTCAACCTTGCTGGCGGCTCTCCCTTTTATCAAATCTTCAACAGACTTGGCAACCCAGATAGCTGCCTCCAAAGTAAGTGCCTGACGTACTGGCACCGCATACTCCCATGGAAGTCCCTTTGCGTACCTGTCTATTTTTACCAACTCATCTGGGACAATACGCAAAGCAAACTCCGTTTTGTCTGTGAAGTTATTCGTATATTCGTCAACGGTCATACTCCCCTTCTGCAACGTTAGAAATTGGTTTTCTAACTCAAGTACGTTTTGGGCCGAGTAGTACTTGCGCTTGAAGTGCACTAAGAACTCTGCCCAAGTTAATTGCAGTGGCTCATTAGGGCTTAGGGTTTTCCCCAAAGTGCTCCACCAACGAGCAGCACTACCCCTAAACTCACGTACTGTAAAGGTAGTTTGTAACTTGCCTTGGCAATCACAAGTCATGAAATCCAACTCCATTTCCGAGATCCAGTTCATTACTCCGACATGATCTTCTTTTCCATTGAAGGTCGATGGCTTGCAAGTCATAAAGTCCTTATACTTGCACCCATTTCTCTCCATTCTACCCTCGTGGTTATTCCTCCCAACCACAAGCGGTTCACTATGACCAACCGATCTACTGTTGTTCCCTTCTTCAGATAGATCTTCATTTAGTTCACGTTGTTCAACAGGAACTGAAGGCTCATCCCTGTCGTTCAGCAACATTTGCTTCATTTCCTCCCTTTGTTCAGCCAACATGGCCTGAATCATAGTTCGTACTCTAGCTATGGTGTTGGGTTCGGGTGCAGCTCCTACTATAGGCACTTGTTCCACCACTTGAGGTTGAGGTTGTTGGTTTCTGTTTGCATTTCCAGCTCCACTCCGAGTTCTTGCAATTACAATCTATATATACCGAATAAGGCGAATTTAGGTCTTTATCCTTGTTAGATATGTCAATTCCCTTATCACTACGAAACGTTTACATGTTAGTTCTAATCTCGTATTAATACGCTTAGAATCCTACACACATAAGGTTTCCAGATCCGGTCAGCAACAGACCATAGATCCGAACAACTAATGGCACACATGGCAAACACATAGCATTTATCACATAAGGGCATTTTAGGCATCTTACCTAAAATAAAGTAATGCTCGTGTCTAAAATATGGTAGACACTAATCTCACAATCATCACTTAGCATTCTAAGTCCAAGTCTAGAAATTCTACAATTTCTTAGTTCGCTTAAACTAATGCTCTGATACCAACTGTGACATCCCCATATTTCTCGACCAGAAAAGACCGATTTAATTTATGCTTTTTAAAATAAAATCAGAGAAATCTTTTTAAAAGATGTTGCGGAATTGGTCCCCAAACAACATATGATAAAAGTTTATCAAAATCCTTCATTAAGAAGGTATATATTTTCCATATATATATATCAATACATCGGGATGTCATGTTCTAATACAGATCAAAAGCATAAACAAGACATTATAAGCCTTTCAACAGTTATTTACAACTACTGGCCTATAATCCAAAAATCTCTCGTCATCCTCCGACTATGCTCGGGGTCCACTACCTGTAATCATAAAACTGAGTGGGTCAGGCTTGGGAGCCTGGTGAGCATATAGAGTTTTCAACCCACAATAATAACATACTTATTATGTTAACCAATCAACAATAACCCTGATTACCCATTCCCGTTGTCCTCACTTTATGTCCCTAAACACCTATCACAAGGGACCTAGCCTAAGGATTGTCATCGGGATGGACACTACTGCTAAGGGGTTTCCTCAGCCATACATGTCCTTAAGGAAACCATGAGGGGGATGAAGTACGCCAATGAACATTTAATTCATCAACACCTACAAGTTGCGAACCTGCTAGTGTTCCACTGGACTATCTAGAAAGTCTGTGGTCGTCATCTATACTCCGCTAGATGACTACAACAACAACAACATCGAGGCCTCTCACCATTTTAACACACATCAACTATTTCATCTACCCATGTTCTACCCAACATATTTTGTAGATAAAAAGCATATACAGTTTAAAACTTGTATAAAACATCAATTCAACAGTCACCTCGAATAAACAATTAGCATATTTACACATAACACCTATTTCAAGGTAAATACTTCATATCTATGTGTAAATTGAAATTAACTACACACTCACATATTTTGGTGAAAATCGGGCAACAATTCGTTTCCTAAAACGATCGTTTCTAATAAAACCGAGAGTTTTATTGAGAAACCGGGCTCTGCAAAAGTCGGGCTTCGAAACCGAAAAGATAAATTTTCCGGGCATCTCGGGCACCTCGTGGGGTATTCCGGGCTTTACAATTGATACCAGGGCTTTGGGGGATGTGAAAATAGCCAAAATAGTGAAAAAGGGGCCAAAATTGCCAATTTCTAAATTCTAGCCGGGAGGGTTCGCACCCTTCTATTTATAGAGGGAAGCTTTTGATCGGACGACTAAGAAGTCTTCTGATCCGACGGCTGAGAGGCTTCGCAGGGGGGGGGGGGGCAGGCTCGCATGAGGGTTGCGCGTGCGAAGGAGCTGCTGGCGGCCTGTGATTGGACCGATGTCCGGATTTGATGAGGGAAGCTCGTGGCTTCTGCGAGGGCTCGGACACGAGGGAGAAGGCACACGTCGGATCTTCACTGGATCACTTCGGATAGGGCCATGTGCTCGGATGACTCAGCAGCTTCGGTGACTCAGCAGCCTAGTGACTCAGCAGGACACGTGGCGCATGCGAGGCGAGGGTGACGTGGCAAAGTGTGACTATGCGAAATTTCTCGATTTTCGCGCCAAAACTTCTAAAATCCATAACATTCGCATACGAACTCCGTTTTTGACGTTCTTTTATGCACGCGTAGCTAAAATTACGATCTACAACTTCTGTTTAGACTTCGTCGACTAGCTTTGACTTTAAATTTTATATTATTATTTTTAACAGACCGGGACAGGAAATCCGTTCAAAATTCATAACTTCTTCATCCGACGTCCGTTTTCGTCAGACTTTTTACTGTTGTGCTCCTAATGATGAGACCTTCAATTCTCGTTTAGGTTGTGTCGGCTAAAAATTGCTCGATCTAAAATTCGAGTTTTTAGCTGTCTACTGCTACGCTGAAACTTCGAAAAATCATAACTTCCTCATACGAAGTCAGATTTGGGCGTTCTTTTTATCGAACTTCTCGGTTTAACGAATACTACGAATTTTGTTTAGATTACTAAGGATAAAAAGTAGTTTATCCAAAACTCACTTTTTACGACATTCAACACCGTGCCGGTTTTGTCGCGAAACTTCGACAAGTCATAACTTCTTCGTTATAACTCGGATTTTGGTATTCTTTATATTCCCGAAATCCTTGTTTCGACCAATACAACTTTATGTAAAGATATCGAGGTTATCTCACACTTTAATTTTGACGCTTATTTTTATTCTTAATTAATTAAGCCCTAATAATTAAGCATAAAACACATAATTCACATAATATTCACATAATCCTTTTCATTTCTTCAAAATGAGTTACAAAGGTTAACCTAGACTATCAACTCATTATAAATGCATAGGCTAGAAACATGAGTGTTACACTTCATTTCTCTTTTCAAGCAAATTTTATCAAAAATCCCACTCTGATTATTTTTGTATTTATCAAAAGTTCTGATGCCTCAGCTAAAGTTCTTCAAAGAAATAATCAATGGTTTGAGTTATACTTGCTTTCACTCCTGATGCAAATGTTGATAAGGCTTTAAATACCCTTGATGCCCCAATTATCATCCATGCCAATAAATGCGCATTCTTAGATGCAATTCCGCCTCAACATCAAAATTCAGGTATCAAAGACTTCCTTAAATATTTTAACTTTTGCCCTCTTCGATAATCCTTAAGTGACATTCTAGAACACTTCTTCCAAAAGAAAATATGTGTGCTTTATAACCCATGTGTTTTGACGCAAATGCTCAGACAAATTCTAGAACTATCGGAGATTATTATTCAATGGTCGACATATCTGCAATACTCATGTGACAAGTTCTTCGTCTCCCTCAATCAAACACATATGACGAGACTCGTTCTGAAGCTAGATGCAAATAATATATTCTTTGAATTGCATATGATCTCTCTTTTCAACGTAAACGAGACCCAGAAAAATTTGTTCTTCTCCAGTGTCTTAATGTTGGCTGTAATATGTGACGGGGGTCATAGGGAAGTGTCAAGGTCATGAAAGTAGTAGCTTGGACCAGTTGAATTGTTTGAGTTATGAATTCTATATGCCATCAGTTGTGAAAAAAACCTAGATTTTCCTAAATTGTTCTTCAATCTAATGGTGCAATGTATCAATGGCAACAAGTACTCAACATATGTTCCATATCAACAATAGATTGCTCTTCTTTTGGCACATGCTAGAATGGGCTATAACATCAATCATGAGGCATCTATTCCAACTCCAGTTCTCTCCTCAAAATAATCGATACATACCCTAAAAAAGGAGGTTCACTTATTTTAGTGAATGCTTCTCTGGGTAGAACATTCGTATTGCTATTAGGATGTAGAAGATAATGAAGATGAGGATGAAGAATGAAAGAATTTATCATTTAAGGGTAAAGATGAGGTTGAAACCAAATTCACCAATGTAACAACCCTGAGAACATTCTGTCACTAGTCACCATTAAGAAATAATAGGAAAATAAATGTAAACGAAAGCATTGTAATATTCGAGTTTAAACATAATAAGAATTGGATATGCTGTTACATTTATTTGCTAAAATTCGTCCATTAGGCTCTAAAAATTTGCAATAAAAAATTTGTGATGTTTTCTGATTTGGTTAACATGGATAGTACTTGTTAATGTGATCTCAAGGATATAAGATTCGTAAAAATCCATCTTCGAAGGAGTGTGCTATGGATTTTATGAAAATAGAAATCAACCGCGTAGTTAAAATGAATTACGTTGAAATGATACTTAGGGATTGGTTGAGTTTTGAGTAAAAGTGAAAAAAGGAGTTCAGTAGTACTCCTTGAGCATTAAACATTAGGAAAAAGTTTGTCGAAAACGGGATCCATATGAGTAAGTTATGATTTTTATAAAATATTTAACTCATACACCCGTTGGGCTCAAAAATGAAAGTCAAACCGGCCAAAACAACATAAAGGAAAGTTGTAGTAACCCTTGAGATCATAACATAGACATAAAGAGGGACCAAATTAGAGCATGCACTGGGAAGTAATGATTTTTGAAAAATATTTTCTTGCGTGTCAAGTGCATGAAACCACACGCCGAGCACTGTACACCGAATTTGAACAAATTATGAGTGATGTAGCTGAGTAGGGTGATGACACGTGGCAAATTCTTGTGGAGCCACAGTGTGTTGAATGCACAGTGTGCCTAGGAAAGGCACGACGCGTACCCCCAAAACTTGACTATAAATAGAGGTTTGTGGCATTCAGTCCAACCCACCTTCAAAAGACCCCTCTCTTTCTCTCTGGTGTCTGTCTTACCTCGTGGAGCGGTCCCTAGAGTTCTAAGCTCGTCTCTACCCTAGATCACCGATTTCAAACCCTTAAGTGGCTTCACGAGCTCTATTTTACAGTTTTAAAATATTTTCAGGGGGCAATACATGCTTAACAAATGATTTTATAAAAATATTTATTTTATAAATATTAATTCATTTTTAATAAGCTAGATGTTGTAGGATAGTATAACTATAGATACTTTCCCTAGATTTAAGATATGATATGTGTCTAAAAGATATGATGTTCGATGATCTAGGAGTAGGTGTTACCAAGATGTTATAATGGCCAAATCCCTAGGAAACCTTAGTACATAGGAGTTACGCTAGACAAGATTTACGATATGCACTGTACTTAGTTGTTATACTGCCTAAATACCTTGTTAAAACAATCAAAATTAGATTATATATATTTGACAATTTATATATATTGGATAATCATGAGATCATAAATATAATTATCAAATACATATATACGATTGAAAGTATATATATATATATATATATATATATATATATATATATATATATATATTTGGGAAAAAAGAATATAACCTTAAGGGTATATAACCTTAGGTACCCAAACCAACCTAAATTAGTCGTTTTGTTTGATATACTCATTATAATGTTCTTAAACTTCAACCCCTAACTTGATTTACATTGTAAATTTTCAAAAATTTAACTTATTATCTTCCTGTTATATCACATCTTTTTGCTAAACAGCTACTAGGCTATATATATATATTATAGTTTAAATGAAAATTATGTAAGAGGAAGATAAATGTGAAATTTATAAAAATCTTGGAAGTAAATGAAGTTAGAAGTTGAATTATAAGAACATTGCACAATTCCAATGTATATATGTGACACAAAACAACGTAGTAAAATGAGTTTGAGTACATAAGCTTATATACCTTTAAGGGTATATTCACTTTTCCCTATATATATACATACATATATATATATATATATATATATATATATATATATACATAGTGAGAGAGAGAGAGAGAGAGAGAGATCACCTGATGATATAATAACCAACCCACTAACACATTAACACTAGGCCTTTATCTTTTAACCTTTTAATATTTTATCTTTATTATAATTACGCATATATATATATATATATATATATATATATATATATATATATATACACACACATACACACACACACACATCACACTATCTTTCTATATACTTCTCCCCGGTATATATCATCATGTGATCTCTCTCTCTCTCTATATATATATATATGTATATATATATATATATATATAGAGAGAGAGAGTGAGAGAGAGATCACCTGATGATATATATAGGCGTAATTATGATAAAGACAAAATATTAAAAGGTTAAAAGATAAAGGCCTAGTGTTAATGTGTTAGTGGGTTGGTTATTTATCAAAAAACATTGATTAAATTCGGCATATCCCCAATACCTATAATCATTATTGTTGCGAAAGTTAGGAAATTGTGTATAGATGTATACGGGGCCATGACAACCCCACCTACGATTGCGAGCTACAATCCTGGCAGGACACCTTCCATATAAGTTACTATTCCAAGTCCGACGTAGCGTCGTGATTAGGGGTACATTTATGGTCGCTTCGTCGATTATATGGGCTCACAATAATACATTAAAAGTTGCATTAATGCGTAGATTACCATTAGGGACGGCCTGGTATGGTAATTAAATTAGCTTAGGATCGTCAGATATCCTAAAAATAGTAATAAATGATTAATAAAAGATATTCTAATTAAAATATGTTAGGATCGTCATATATCCTAAAAAGATAGTAAATTATGATTATTAAAAGATATCATAATTAAAATACGTTAAACTCGTTAGATATCCTAATATGATGGAAAGCTAGAGTAATAATTAAGAAAGGTTTTCTCAAAGAAAAGGATAATTAAAAAAGAATCCAAAAACAAAAACATTTGCACTCACCTACATTATGTTGACTTTCAAAATGCATGTATTCTCAAGAAGATGAGTGTGGAAGATTTTCCCCCAAGTATGAAGGAAGTTGCAAGAAGGAAGGAGAAGCTTGAGTGTTGACTTTAATAGAGTTATTTTTGGAGTTTGTGTATGTCCCTAAAACAATGTAATCCTTAAAATTTCAATAATAAATAAATGTTTAAAATATACCTTTGTGTTTTATTGTACCCATTGCCGAGATCAAATTATCCTTACATCACTGTGCCTGGTGTTTCCGCCAACAGCTGGGCAGGGTACGACAGATTGGTATCAGAGCCTTAGGTTATAGTGATCCAGTAATTCCTGAGGAAATACAACTATAGCCTAGGGCATAAAAACACTGAATTAGTAAAACCTAATAAAAGTATTAATAATAATAAATGTATGGATAAACTACTATTGGTGAGGTGTCTAGACTGGAGAGTTTTGTTGATAGGGATGCTAGATTTTAGATTAGTTGTATGCCAAAATGGTCATGCCTTCGACTTTTCCTAAGTAGCCGATCCTTGTAATTTACAAGTACACAAGTATAGGATTAATATTAAAAACCCCAATCAAACATTAATCAAACAAATGGTTGTGTAAACTATTATAAATACACCCTTCTATCAAAAGATTATCCACTCAAATAAGAACATATGAGTTTAGGTGAAAAATGAATCCTAGGTTTAGTTAGCACTGCGACTGACCAAGAACTACACCTAGAATGCGGAACTAAGTTTTATTATGGTCCGTCCGACACACTCTCAAACTTGGATGTCGTAGTTATCAATCTAAATGCTTAAGGATTTATGGATTGATAGTTAGTACGCCTAGTTAGGAAATTAGGATGAAGTCTACGATTAGAAGATGATCAGATCAATAGCACCAATCAACTCCCCTGAAGATTAGAGCAATATAGAGTGATATGTCAAGATTTACGTCATAGAGTTGTTAGGATCGAGTCTGACTTACTACTCGAAGAGTTCCGTTCATATCTCAAGGATGATGATCTAGGCAGCGCATAGCCAACAAACCCTTAATAGAAAATCATAGTAGATCCGATTCTATCTACTATATACCTATAATTCTATAATTATTCATATTATGTTTTTACTCTTATCTCTCATAAACATCTAACCCTTTTGGGTGCATTATGTAGGGTGCTTGGAGTAGGCGTGATCATCAAGAGCACATCAATGGATGAAATTTGAAATTGGTTTCATCAACCTTCACCAGAGAGAGATCAGGTGGAGCCGCACTCCCCAATGAAGGAGGAGGCAGAGTACGATCCATGGATGTCGAGGCCATATACCCCCAACGATATGGAGTTTTTTGAAAACAAGGATACTATGCGCAGGGATATGGTTTGAAAATTCAAGCCTTAAGTTAATGGTTAAGGTTAATGTCTACTTTTAGATTTGGAGGTAGGGGTCTTCCTTTTGGTTGATTTCTTCTTCTTTCCACTAGAGGAAACTGGTTTGGCCACATCCAAGCTGTGTTGCAGAAATCAGTTAAATCGTCCGATTAATCGGTGCCTATGCGCTAATCGGACCTCAATCGATGAGGTTTATTGCTAATCAGTTACTTAAATAGGGCTTGGTCAAATGTGGTCAAATGCGGTCCTAATCAGAGCTAATCGAAGTTAATCGGTCAATTCACTGTGTTCTCTCTTTGGATATTTTGAAACATCGACTTCGTACTCACCTCGAAGCCTCCTCGTTCACTTCATTGTCGACATTGTCGACTTCCAAGCTCACCTTCGACACCATACGCTTCTACGGAATGCCTCCAACGCCAGCCGTTTTTTTTATCAAGCATTTCCTACTTCAATCTCGCCCGAGTTAGTGGGTCGAACATCTCATACTTCCAAATCCGACTCAGGTAAGTTTCGTTTGACTTTTTTTGAACTTGTGAAGAACCCAAAGCATATTACTCCTTATTAATTTGTGAGATAAAGTCGATTCCCCGTATTCTCTTTATGTATTTAATTCTTGTATGTGTAATTGATTTTACCACTTTACCAAGTCGACAAGCCTTTTTTGGATTCTCCTCCTTTATTTCAGTCATTTGTTTTTTACTTAAGTTGTAAACATGGGTTAGAAGTGTTTATTAATTGTTTATCAAATTGAAGCTTAATTCTTGTCATAGATGTACGCTTAATTCTTGTCATAGATGTACATTGTTGGATCGAAGTATGTGTTGCTCTCTTTTTCTCTAGTGTCAATTATTGCTTGCTTGATAAGTATGGTCACCGTTATAACAATTATCACAACATAAAAGTTTTTTTGTTCAACTTCATATGAAATTTTATGTAATTAGAACATTAACAATAAAACTCTTAAGCCAAAGTTGTTTACCTATTAAGCCTAATTTGTTTCCAATTAATCTGTTACTATTAATTAATAAACTATCAAGTTGTTTACCTGTCAATCTGTTAAACTATTAAGCTGTGTTTTTGTTGTGAAGTTGTTAAGTTGTTAAGCTATTAATCTGTCAAGTTGTTAAGCTATTAAGCTGTATTTTTGTTCTGAAGTTGTTAAGTTATTAAGCTATTAATCTGTCAAGCTGCTAAGCTATTAAACAATATTTTTGTTGTGAAGTTGTTAAGCTGTTAAGATATTAACCTGTGAAGTTGTTAAGCTATTAAGCTATTTACTAAGTTGTTCACTTTTTTGTTGTTAAGCTGGATTTTTTCTGTTAAGCTGTTAAGTTGTTAATTTGTTTTTAACTTTTTATTGTTTTAATGTGACGGTTTTGATAGTAGGTGACGATTAATGACATCCAATGCTTTCACTACACCATCTGTTGCATCAACCACCACCACCACTAGTGCACATAAACGTAATTCAGATGATGTTTGTTGGGAATATGGTTTTATCCTAGATAAAAGCAACATGAGAATTTCAATGTATCTTGTGTGGAAAAACATTTAGTGGGGGGATTTCTAGAATGAAACAACATATTGCTCATGTGATGGGTTATGTATCCTCATGTCCAAAGTCTACAAAAGATGATTAATTGAAATGTAAAAATTCTCTTAGTGAAGCGAAGTTAAACAAAAGCTAAACAAGTGCATAATGAAGGCTTAAGGGTGGAGGTGAGACAAGAATTTCATGAAGCAGAAAATTCTTTAGGATCAAAGGTACCCAATGTTATGGGCCCCAAGGATAACTATGCAAACCTAATAAATCTAGAAGAAGGCTTGAAGGAGGGAAAGGGAAAAAATGTTGATCTTAACAATAATGTCCGAAAAGAAAGAATATTAACAGTCCATAAATTCATTAGTAGGTGGGCATATGAGAGTGTGATTCCTTTTCATGCCTTTGAAAGGGATAGCTTGAAAATGATGTTGGAGGTTATTGGCAAATTTGGAACCGAGCTTCCATGTCCTACTAGATATGCTTTGAGTGACCCACTTTTAAAGCATGAGGTTAAAAGAACAAAAAATTTGTTGAAAAAAAGGAAAAGGAATGGAAAGAGGATGGATGCTTGATTATAACTAATGCTTTGTCCGATCGAAAGAGAAGAAGCATTATGAATTTATGTGTTAATTTAAAGATGGGTACTATTTTTTTATCTTCAAAAGAATGTTCCGGTTAAGCACATACAAGCCAACACATATATGTGTATGTGGAATCTTGTATTCAACAAGTTGGTCCCGAGAATGTTGTTCAAGTTGCGACCGATAATGACACAAGTAACATGAGGGTGGCGAAGTTGCTAAAAGAGAAAAGACCATCTATTTTTTGGACATCATATGCAACACATACCATTAACCTTGTGCTTGAAGATCTTTACATTATTTTGTTTATTTATTGTATTTATTATTTTATTGTTATTACTTTATTTAGTTTTAAAATGCTTAATTGTATACTATAATTTGTTATTTGATCTTGTTTATTTATTCAAGGTATCAGAGCACTCCCAAGGTTTAAGATAAACCTAGATCAAGCAAAGAAACTAACCATATTCGTTAATGCTCACCACAAAACCTTGGCGATGATGAGAAGTTACACTAACAAAAGAGAAATTATCCGACCGGGAGTCAAAAGATTTGCTTCCGCCTTTCTCACATTACAAATTTTTTTCGAAAAAGAGGAGCAACTAAGACATATGTTCTCTAGCAATGAATGGGAGGAATGTAAATTTTCCAGTAACCGTAAAGGGATTGCCTCATATAAAACGGTGACAAATGTCCAATTTTGGTCCGGTGTGACACAATGTTTAAAGGTGTGCTCCCCTTTGGTGAAAGTCCTTAGAATGGTTCATGAGGATTGGAAGCCCTCAATGGGTTTTGTTTACGGGGAGATTAAAATTGCAAAAGAAGAAATCATCAAATCTTTGGGTGGTAACGAGAAACATTACAAGCCTATTATAGATATCATAAACACAAAGATGAAAAGGTTGGCTAGATTCAACTTTACATTTGACATCTTATCTTTTGAATCCGTATTATCATTATTGAAACAACCCAAAAATACGACCCAAAAATTTCATTTTCAATATAACCAAAAATCATAAATCTGAGTATCATATAATAAAACCACACACTATGTATCTCAAACCATAGTAAAATACTATGAGGAAAACTGTATCACAACTGTATCAAAACATATCAAGAAACTGAATCAACTCCCAGGACAAAAACTGAAGCTGTGGTGTGTGCGATGCCATCATCCCGAGCCCTTCCCTTTGCTTGCAGAAGTACCTGAAACCAAAACTGAAACTGTAAGCACGAAGCTTAGTGAGCTCCCCCAAACTACCACATACCATACAATACATATAAAGCACATACTGGGCCTTGCCCACTGCATCAGACTGAAGTCCGGAACTAGCTGCATCAGACCGAAGTCCGGAACTGACTGCATCGGACCGAAGTCCGGAACTGACTGCATCGGACCGAAGTCCGGAACTGACTGCATCAGACCGAAGTCCGGAACTGGCTGCATCGGACCGAAGTCCGGAACTAACTGCATCGGACCGAAGTCTGGAACTAACTGCATCGGACCGATGTCCGGAACTGACTGATCATAACATAGCATAACACATATCAACTAATATAGACACATATACTGCATACTGCATCGGACCGAAGTCCGGAACATATAACACACAAGCGTGCTTGAATCGCATAGACCTCAAGCATACTAACTACTGCTTCGGACTGAACTCTGGAACTGCTACTAACTAAACGGGTCGGCATTGTGGCCGTAGACCCGTTCCTACTGGAAGGAAACTCACCTCGTGAACTGGCTGCTGTGTGTATGGCTCTAGAAACTGTCTGCTGCTCTTCTGGTATCTCCCCGGCTACAATTCCATAAACACACTCAATCAAACACTAATCACTGCATTGGGGTAAAATGACTCTTTTACCCCTGGTCAAAGTCAACCTACAGTTGAACTGACTCGCCGAGTTGGGCCACCAACTCGCCGAGTCCCTATTCTAACTTCTCAACCCTACTCGCTGCTACTCGTCGAGTATGGCATCAACTCGATGAGTTCCCTTTCGAATCTAAAACTCAGGCAATCTGCATCCGACTCGCCGAGTCGTATGAACAACTCGACGAGTTGTTCTTCGATCTAAGAAGATTGTCTTGGACTCGCCGAGATGTATGAACAACTCGCCGAGTCCCTCCATTACTGAGTCTGACCTCCAACTCGCTTAGTCCACTCTACTACTCACTGGTCCCCACTCGGCATCACTCAGAAAGGGAAAATCGGGGACTCGCGACTCGACTCGCCGAGTCGTTCTTCCGACTCGCCGAGTCGCTTGCATGTAGCAACTCTAAACTCGATTCTGCTTGAATCCAGTGTATAAAACTTATAGATCTGGGCTCCCTTAACTCGATTAGCACATAAAGATTCTATCTTTATGTGCCCATATACATCCATGAAGATAAAATGGCTCAAAAAGCATAATAAAGGCTAGATCTAGGGTTTTCATGCAAAGTATCTTCAAAAAGGTAATAGATCCGGGCTCTACAACTCCTAAATGAACAGATCTAAGGATATCTCGACCTATTAGGGCATCCATACAATCATAAGGCTTTAGAAAAACATCAAACTAGTTCTAGAAGAGTTCTAATGGAGGTATAAAGCATAAAACAGAAGGAATTCAGGGAAATACCTCAATGAACTCTGATTTTGCCCTTGGATCTTTGCTCTACGCCTTTTCTCTTTGCTCCTTTCTTCTTCTTCTTCTTCAAGCCTTCAAAATCCACACACAAAAGCACTTAAAATAATAAGGGATGGATTAGGGTTTTCTCACAGCTCTCTGAGGGTGAAGGAGGCGAGATTGGGGGCTCATAAGGTTGTTTAAATAGGGTGCAACCCGGGGATTTAGGGTTTCTTCCAGGCAGTCAGACTCGCCGAGTCCCGAATATGGACTCGACGACTTGCCGACTAACACGTCCTCGAAATCCCGTCCCTACTCGACGAGTCGGGCTATAGACTCGCCGAGTCCCTCACGAAAACCTCCAATTAAATACTATGGAATCATCATACCAGAGACGGGTCATTACAATTCTCCCTTACTTGTCTCAGACTTCGTCCTCGAAGTCTGCTACAGCTGAATCTGCGAATAACCCTGGGTAGTTCTCTCTCATCTCCTCCTCAGCCTCCCACGTCCACTCAGACCCCTTCCGGTGCTGCCACTGCACCTTCACTAACTAAATCTCCTTGTTCCTCAAGGTCTTTGTCTTCCGGTCCAGAATCGCGACCGACCTCTCAATATAATTCAGGATGCTATCAACCTGAATATCCTCTAGGGAAACAACTAGTGACTCATCCGCCAAACACTTCCTCAACTGAGACACATGGAAGGTGTTATGGATCTGGCTAAGCTCTACGGGAAGATCTAACCGATAAGCAACCCGACCCACCCGGGCCAAAACCCTGAAAGGACCAATAAACCTGGGGCCCAGCTTGCCCCTCTTCCGGAACCTGATGACACCCTTCCAAGGTGAGACCTTCAGAAGGACCATTTCGCTCACCCGGAACTCCAAGTCTGAACGCCTCCTGTCGGCGTAACTCTTCTGCCGACTCTGCGCAGTCTGCAGTCTACTATGGACCTGCTGGATCAACTCTGTCGTCTTGAGCACCACCTCTGTCCTCCTAATGACTCCCTGACCGACCTCGCCCCAACAAATCGGGGTCCTACACTTCCTCCCATAAAGCATCTCAAAGGGAGGTCGACCAATACTCGCATGATAATTGTTGCCCCTCATCCGCCTACCGGATGCACTGAGACTACCCTGGTCTAACTAATATGCTGATATCTGAGTTACCGGACTCCCACCGGTCACTACACTCCATCGCAATCTCCTAGTCGCTCCCAGCGACTCCGGAAGATACTTCGACTATCTACAACTGTTCTATCCATTCTGCCATCCATACTGAATCGATGCTGCTAGAACCAGCCTACTTATCTCTCATTTGACTACTAACTCGAGCCTTCCATCCTGGAAGAAAAGCTACCTGCCTAGCTATCCTTATAGATTACTTATACTTGGCAGAAGGCTCAACTGATCCTGCTGAGAGGGACTTGCCATTTTCAAATCACCCAACTATACTGTCAGCACTTGCATTCCAACACAAATACTAATATTGTCCAAAACTCTGAAACTATCCCAACACTGAACTGGCTGCAATACTGAAGATGCCTGAAATCCCGAGCTGCCCAAAACACTGAACTGACTGAAACACTGAACTGCCCGAAACACTGAACTACCTGATGCACCGAACTGACTAAAACACTGAGTTCCAACTCAACTGTGGAGTCAAAGAACTCCTTACTTAGTCGCTCCCACGACTTCTAAACGAAATCTTTCTGTGGAACTTGTTTCCACTAGTTATCCTGTCACTGATGCTCTAACAACCTTCCGATCCAATCGATCGGACCCACACGTCACATCCTGACATCATCAATTCCCCGACTAACAACATGATAGCTCCCAGACTGACGGTAGCCCTGAACGTACCCGAACCCCAACGTTCTACTGCTACTCTGATCTCATAACTGATGTGACGATCTATAGCCAAATTGCTGACTTAGCCATAACTGAACCATTTGGGAAATCCGAAATCTAACCCGTGGATTCCCATATCCTCATTGCTGCACCCGAACGGGTGGGAATTACTGCTTTCCCGCGTCCAACAACGCGCTCATGCTGCCTACCAACCTAATAAAAGCCACAGCTACACCCGCAGACTCACAACTCTCAAATACTATCTGGCTGCTAATGAATGCTACGGGTACCCCCGCAGACTTACAGCACCACTACTACTATCTGACTGCTAGTGAATGCTACGGCTACCCCCACAGACTTACAACACTCTACTACTATCTGACTGCTAGTGAATACTACGGCTACCCCCGCAGACTTACAACACTCTACTACTGTCTGACTGCTAGTGAATGCTACGGCTACCCCCGCAGACTTACAACACTCTACTACTATCTGACTGCTAGTGAATGCTACGGCTACCCCCGCAGACTTACAACACTCTACTACTATCTCGAGGACATCCTGAATATCCCTAGTCCCGCTAGTGATCCCTCATCCTGATTCCTCAAAACCAGTCCTCAGTCCTTGAATACTGCATCATCCTTGACATCTTATATCCTTAATATACTTAGCGCTTCGTCGAGGAGCTCTTCGACTTGGTTCCCAAACCAACCGTCTACTATTCCAGATACAAGAAGCTATTGTTGGGAAGTTTCCAAACTCCCAACTCCTGAATCTGTACGATCCTGCATGCTGACTCAGTGTGACAACCCGAAATTTCCATTTGTACGAACATTATCTATTCAATAGAAGCTAGTCCAGTTTCAGTAATTTTCATACTTTTCCGAACAAGTTTGTGTACATTAGGGTTTACGTTTAAGAAGATATCAGGAGAGTGGATGCTCCTGGTTTTGTGAAATTTGAGCATTCCAAGTTTCATAATATTACAGTCCTATTTCCAGAATAAAAATATTTTCTGCCAAAATATTTCAGGACTATAAATAGTTTTCTGAATTAAATTAATTCATTATTCACAATTCCAATTAGAGAAAAGCCATTTTCTCTCTGACGGATCTTCGGGTTTTCATCCCAGATTGTGAGTCTACTTTCCTAAATGTGTTTCATTACTTGTTATATGCTTTATAACATCAATTACATGTCTAAACTGCAAGATCCGGTAGTTTACCGCCCAAGAACGTTCTTGGCGAGTAAACTCCAAAATGGAGCTTTAAGGCTACCTAGTCCCAATTTCTTGTTAAGCAACTTGTTAAGGACTTAGTGTATGATCTTTAGATACTAGAAAACAATCAAGAACCACAAGATATAGGACTATACGGCCAAGGACATTTCTTGGGCCGTAAACCCCTTTTTAAGGGCTAAATGTGCCCTACACCACCCCTAAAGCTTAAGAACATTAACCCTCAAATGCTTGTAACCATTTTAGACATCAAAACACTTCAAAATCATTAAGTCATAGGAGTTTACGGCCAAGAATATCTCTTGGGCCGTAAACCCCTTTTTCTAGGGTAAAATGCACCACAAACACCCCTAAGGCCTTAAGACAATTACCCTTGAACACCTAGGACTTGAATGGGGAGTAAAAGACATCAAAACCATCCCTTAAAGGGAGTTTACGGCCAAGGAACATCACTTGGGCCGTAAACTCCAAGTGAAGGCACAAATGTGTGCCTCTTGTCCCCTTTAGCCTTAGATAAAAACATGGAAGCTATCCTACATGTGCAAGGGCCTCAAATGAATTAAAAACCATCACCCCATAGGAGTTTACGGCCGTAAACTCTAGGGGACATGGACATTAGGCCGTAAACTCCCCTATGGAGCATTCTAGGGCCTTAAACTACTTTAAGGTTTATTCCAACAAAGCTAGGCTAATTTTAGGATCAAGATAACACCTTAAAACACCCAAAACCACCAAGTGAGGAGTTCACGGCCATAAACCCATGATTTTACGGCCGTAAACTCCAAAGGTGGGGTTTGTTGGGTGGTGAACTCTTATACAAGGTCATTTGATGCTTCAAACCCTATTGCCTTGTCCCGTAGCAACTTAGATGCAACCATTAGGACTTTTAACACTTATGAAAAGTGTTTACATGTTCCTAAGTGTCTTAACTTATTTGTTAAGTTATTATTTGGCTAATTAGTTATATATATGCTTATTATATGATAACTAGGCTCGTGCGTGTAAACAAGTCTCCGTTTTCCACCTAGCACGATATCCGACATTGCAATTCGTACAACTCACCACAAGTGAGTTCATACCCCTTTAACCAACCTTTGAAATGATTTTTAAATGTTTTAAATACTTTATTAGGGGGAATACAAGTCAAATACTTATAGTTATTGCTTCAATCACATGTGATTGCATTTAATCACATGTGATTAATAACTAGGAAACCAATGATTTTTACCACTGTTGAAACCGTTTATCAAACTGCTTTACTTTGAAATGTTTTACAAACTCTTTTACTGTCCAAACTTATTTACAAACTGTGATTCAAACAAATATTTCTTATACTTAAACTGTTTTATCAACTTATGCCTTCAAATTGTTTTATAGATTGACATCAAGTCGATCTTCTCTTAAAATTGTATTTATGTTTCAAATGTCTTATGAAAACTTATTTATGCCTTTATATATTCAATTGCATGCCCACATATGTATAGATGTATAAATAATGTTTAAAGGGCTTAGGAAGGCCATCCGCCCTATTTCCTTTTCGCGCCTTGAGATGTGGTCTGGTGGGATTTCGGGTGACCATCCGAAGGTCGTTTCAATATTAGTTATATATCATATATACATATATAGACATAAAAGTACTTCCATATTCATACTTATCAGTACATCAATAGTTAGTTACCATTGGGGTAACACAGGAACATATACAGCTATACTAGAACCATGTACATATACAGTTATACTAGAAATATGAACATATACAGCTATACTAGAACCATGTACATATACAATTATACTAGAAACATGAACATATACAACTATACTAGAAACATGTACATATACAGCTATACTAGAAACATGAACATATACAACTATACTAGAAACAGGAACATATACAACTATACTAGAAACAGAACATATACAACTATAGTAGAACGAGAAACATTACATATACATGAATACGTTAACAATTGTGATCCACTGTGTTGGAGCATGCCTTAAATGCCATGGCCCGAGTTGTAGCCATAATTCTCTTGGAGGGAGAGCGTGAGTTTGCGTATAGATCTATACTGGATTGACTATCGTACACCTTGCGGCTAGCTACAGCCGGACCTGCAGGTCTGCGGGTGCCAAACGTCATTTCATTACTACGACCATTCATTATGTCGTTGTTACCAGTCGATAGCATGGTGCAATTTATCACATTATACCTTAATATAAATCCGGTTTAAGGTAGTTAGTACAATAGTAGTTCTTATTATACAAAAGTACAGTACTACAATGATTTACCCATTACATATTTCAATGATAACCTCACTTAAGCATTAATGTACAAACTATATTTTATTAAATGATAGTTATACTTGGGTAATTACGCACTTTTACAAAAAACGAGTATACAAGATAGTTAATCCTTGGTAGAAGGTTGCTTTAATAGAAAATATAGGATTTTCTGAGGGATTCAAACTTTTACAAACACTTTCAAGCATTTACTTACATTTTTACAAACTTATACATTGAGACAGGTTCAAACGTTTTTGACAACAAACATTGACACTAAAATACTTATGAACTCACCAGCTTAATGCTGATAAACTCTTTCAAAATAACTTGTATTCTCAGGTCATCAGTAGACAGGTACCGATGCCAGCTTTTGAGAAGATGGAGTGCATTCAAGACTCATCTCATATTATTTTGTGTTACATTATTTTGGTGTCTATAACTATACAGAACACACTTGTATTAAAATTATATATTTAATGCAATGGATGATGTTGTTTGCTTATTTACATTTACTGTGTTGTGATACTATACATGACGTCCTCCGCCGCAGAACGTTTCCGCCGTTCTTGGTTTTGGGGTGTGACAGATTGGTATCAGAGCATTGTTTATAGTGAATCAAGTATATCAACCCATAAAAGATATACTAAACTATAAACCCAAAAGGGATTAAAACACTCTGACCAAGAGTCTATACTTTAAATATTAAAATATTTAATTAAGTATACTAGTTTGCATTCATACTAAAATCAGTGTCACAATGACAAGAACAAAAGTATTACGATTGTTAAATATCACAAGTGAGATCGGGGATGTATGGTCAGTCCTGGGAATGGCATAGCCTGATCAACTATGCTGGTCCTAGGAGTGATTAGCACATGCCCTAGAATGGTTGTGATATGTTAACAAGTCTAAAAACTTACCAACAATACCACAAGAAGATCAGTAGAACTTAAACTTAAAATACAATAGGTGTATTTTTGTACTACTAGTTACACGTATACTATATCTTTATACCTCTTTTCTCGCGTAGATCTAAATGGCTGGATTCCATCATGGCGACCCGTACTTTCCAAATGAAGGCAATGCCGGTTGGATCGATGAAGAGCCCGAAGATGAGCATCCAATCCCTTTGGATGATCACCTCGCAGAAGGCTTTTCTGATGGATCTGACTCCGAGCCTAAAGTCAACAACCTACCGCTTGTAGGTCAAGCCCCGAACAACAACCCTTGACCAGCGTTTCCAGGTCCTACACCCATGTGGGCAAACAACTTGAACCGCTGGAGTGATGAACAGGGTCAACCCTTACCATACTTTGGGGACCGAACCTTTTACAACGTCAGCGATGGTGGCTCTGCTGACCGAGCTCTGCCAGTCATTATCCGCAGAATAGCTCGAAATGTCGAGCAAGGTCGAGCAGCCATCGACCGGGTCATGGAGATTGATGCCAACTCAGGTGTCAACACAGTCCACATCCGCCATCTTGAAGAAGACATGGAACAGACCTAGAGAACCAACGAAACCCTGCAGCAACAACTGGCTGCCTCCCGTGCTGAAGTCTTAGAACTTCGAGCTCGTCAGAGAGCTCAGGACCGACACCTTGAAGAGGTGTTTCGCCAAGTGTCCGACCTCAGGGATCGCCCGAGGAATTCCCATCGCCATTAGATGATGTCTAGTACATCTCTGTCTTTTGATTAGGGATTAGCCTTTAAACATCGGTGCTCTAAGTAGCACTTGTCTGTAAAATATTCCTAACTTTCAGTACTCTACTTAGGAATCTAAGAACTGTCAAACTTATCCTTTTGGTATGATGTAAGACCTACTGTTAGCTCGATCTTCCTTGAACTTATTACATCAGTAATACCCATACTATTGAAATCTATCTAATATGTGGGAAAAAATTGTACACTTGTGTATTCCTACCGATATTTCTTATTGTGATTTTAAACACTCATTCAACTGTTGGGCCATGATTAGTTGGTCCATGTGTCACTCTCACGTTGCTTACAAATTGATTCTTACCATCTTTCTTATCTTTATAAACTTATAGCTGAAAGATGCCTCCTCGCAAATCTCCCAGGAATAGGAATAATCCTACACCTCCACCACCTCCGGTCATCGATACTGCAGCCCTGAATGCTGCCGTAGCTGCAGCAGTGGCAACTGCCATGGCTCAGTATCACTCATCAGACGCCAGCAGAGGCGGAACCCCTGTTGAATCTATTCCGACTGAAATCCCTGTGCGCTCGAGAGAGTGCTCCTACAAGGATTTCACAAACTGCAAGCCGAAGCCTTTCTATGGCACCGGCAGAGTCATTGCCCTCTCGCAATGGTTCGAGAAGACTGAATCAGTCTTCGAAATCTGTTCATGCCCTGCTGCGTGCAAGGTGAAATATGCCACATGCACCTTTGAAGGGAAAGCCCTAACATGGTGGAACGGCCACGTTAAAGCCCTAACTCTCGTCGTGGCTAACGACATCGGCTGGGAAACGATGAAGGACCTCATGACTGAGGAATACTACCCGAGGGGCGAAGTCCCGAAGTTAGAACATGAACTCTGGAACCTGACCATGAAGGGCACCAATGTGATAGCTTACATTGCCCGATTTAGCGAACTGGTGGCCCTCTGCCCCAATATGGTTCCCACCGAAGGGAAAAAGATCGAACGGTACATATGGGGGCTAGTGCCTCCGTATCAAGGGAATGTCTTAGCATCGAACCCCGCTACCTTCGACAGTGCCAAGCGTTTGGCACAAAGACTCATTGACCATGGAGTCAAAACCCCTACAACCACAACCACTCTAGCCATCCCAGAACCCTCAAAACCCGCTGGAACTAAGCGGAAATTCTGGGACGAGAAGAAGAAGCACCGAACTGCAAAGAAACATCAAATCATGGCAGTACATGCTGCGGTAACCCTTACTACTGTTACTACTCCGGGGAAGCAGTATGCTGGAAGTTTGCCGAAGTGCAACAAATGCAACTTCCACCACAACAGTGCCTGCCGTGAAATGCAGTGTTCTAACTGCAACAGAAAAGGACACACCGTCCGTTTCTGTAAGTTCCCGGCACAACCGATCTCCCAAGTTCCTGGCTCAGGCGCGAGCCCAACTTGCTATGGATGTGGCGAAACAGGCCACTTTAAAAGGGACTGCCCCAAAGCGAGGAATGCTGGAGGAGCAGGGAGGGTACCAACTATAGGCCACGGGGAAGCAGTTGCTGACCCGACAGTGGTGACTGGTACGTTCCTCCTTGATAACTCCTATGCATGCATTCTGTTCGATAGTGGAGCGGAGCGAAGCTTCGTAAACCACAAATTTGCTCGCATGCTTAAGCAACAACCACACGCACTTAATGAACAATTCATAGTAGAAATGGCCAATGGGAAAACTGAAAGTACTAATAGCATATACTTAGGTTGTCTCCTAACCTTAGATAACCATTCATTCCCAATCGACCTTATGCCGGTCTCAATAAAAAGTTTCGACGTTATTATCAGCATGGATTGGTTAAGTCTTCATCGCGCCGACATCATGTGCTACGAGAAAGCAGTCCGTCTAAACCTCCCGTCTAATGAAACTCTTATAGTCTACGGCGACAAACCTGGTGCGAGTCTTCGCATTATATCAAGTATTCAAGCACAGAAATATCTGCGCAAAGAATACCACGCATTCCTTGCTCACGTCGTCGACATGAACCTAGAAACGAAAGAACTAAAGAACATTCCAGTAGTGAGCGACTTCCCCGACAATTTCCTAGAAGAACTACCCGGATTACCTCCGCAACGACAAGTCGAGTTCAGAATCGACTTAGTCCCAGGAGCTACCCCAGTAGCCAAGTCGCCCTACCGTTTAGCACCAGCTGAGATGCAGGAACTCTCTGGTCAACTTAACGAACTGCTCAGCAATGGCTTTATAAGACCAAGTTTCTCACCTTGGGGAGCACCGGTCTTGTTCGTTAAAAAGAAAGACGGATCATTCCGTATGTGTATTGACTACAGAGAACTCAACAAATTGACGATCAAGAATCGTTACCCTCTGCCACGCATAGATGATCTATTCGACCACCTGCAAGGGGCGAACTATTTTTCCAAGATTGATCTGAGATCTGGATATCACCAGTTACGAGTGCTAGAGGAGGATGTGCCGAAGACATCCTTCCGAACTCGTTACGGACACTACGAGTTCGTGGTGATGCCATTCAGGTTGACCAATGCGCCCGCAGTCTTTAGGGATCTGATTAATAGAGTATGCCGACCTTACTTGGATCAGTTCGTCATCGTTTTCATTGACGACATCCTGATCTACTCCAAAAGTAAGAAAGAGCATGGCGATCACCTGCGACAAGTTCTAGAGACATTACGAAAAGAGAAACTTTATGCGAAGTTCTCGAAATGTGAATTTTGGATCCGAAGAGTCGAATTCTTAGGACACGTGGTAAGCGAAGAGGGAATCCACGTGGACCCATCCAAAGTAAAAGCCATTGAGAACTGGTCAGCGCCAAAGACGCCTACAGAAATTCGTCAATTTCTAAGTCTCGCTGGCTACTACCGCAGGTTCATTCAGAACTTCTCCCGAATAGCGAAACCTCTTACGACCCTGACCTAGAAAGGCGTGGCCTTTGACTGGGAAGAGAAACAAGAAAGAGCGTTCCAAACGCTCAAACGAGCCTTGTGCACCGCGCCAATACTATCCCTTCCCGAAGGGATATAAGACTTCGTAGTCTATTGCGATGCATCCAATCAAGGACTCGGATGTGTTCTGATGCAGCGAGGTAAGGTCATCGCCTACGCCTCGAGACAGTTGAAGACACACGAGGTTAACTATAGGCCACGGGGAAGCAGTTGTTGACCCGACAGTGGTGACTGGTACGTTCCTCCTTGATAACTCTTATGCATGCATTTTGTTCGATAGTGGAGCGGAGCGAAGCTTCGTAAACCACAAATTTGCTCGCATGCTTAAGCAACAACCACACGCACTTAATGAACAATTCATAGTAGAAATGGCCAATGGGAAAACTGAAAGTACTAATAGCATATACTTAGGTTGTCTCCTAACCTTAGATAACCATTCATTCCCAATCGACCTTATGCCGGTCTCAATAAAAAGTTTCGACGTTATTATCAGCATGGATTGGTTAAGTCTTCATCGCGCCGACATCAGGTGCTACGAGAAAGCAGTCCGTCTAAACCTCCCGTCTAATGAAACTCTTATAGTCTACGATGACAAACCTGGTGCCAGCTATAGGCCACGGGGAAGCAGTTGTTGACCCGATAGTGGTGACTGGTACATTCCTCCTTGATAACTCCTATGCATGCATTCTGTTCGATAGTGGAGCGGAGCGAAGCTTCGTAAACCACAAATTTGCTCGCATGCTTAAGCAACAACCACATGCACTTAATGAACAATTCATAGTAGAAATGGCCAATGGGAAAACTGAAAGTACTAATAGCATATACTTAGGTTGTCTCCTAACCTTAGATAACCATTCATTCCCAATCGACCTTATGCCGGTCTCAATAAAAAGTTTCGACGTTATTATCAGCATGGATTGGTTAAGTCTTCATCGCACCAACATCATGTGCTACGAGAAAGCAGTCCGTCTAAACCTCCCGTCTAATGAAACTCTTATAGTCTACAGCGACAAACCTGGTGCGAGTCTTCGCATTATATCAAGTATTCAAGCACAGAAATATCTGCGGAAAGAATACCACGCATTCCTTGCTCACGTCGTCGACATGAACCTAGAAACGAAAGAACTAAAGAACATTCCAGTAGTGAGCGACTTCCCCGACAATTTCCTAGAAGAACTACCCGGATTACCTCCGCAACGACAAGTCGAGTTCAGAATCGACTTAGTCCCAGGAGCTACCCCAGTAGCCAAGTCGCCCTACCGTTTAGCACCAGCTGAGATGCAGGAACTCTCTGGTCAACTTAACGAACTGCTCAACAATGGCTTTATAAGACCAAGTTTCTCACCTTGGGGAGCACCGGTCTTGTTCGTTAAAAAGAAAGACAGATCATTCCGTATGTGTATTGACTACAGAGAACTCAACAAATTGACGATCAAGAATCGTTACCCTCTGCCACGCATAGATGATCTATTCGACCACCTGCAAGGGGTGAACTATTTTTCCAAGATTGATCTGAGATCTGGATATCACCAGTTACGAGTGCTAGAGGAGGATGTGCCGAAGACATCCTTCCGAACTCGTTACGGACACTACGAGTTCGTGGTCATGCCATTCAGGTTGACCAATGCGCCCGCAGTCTTTAGGGATCTGATGAATAGAGTATGCCGACCTTACTTGGATCAGTTCATCATCGTTTTCATTGACGACATCCTGATCTACTCCAAAAGTAAGAAAGAGCATGGCGATCACCTGCGACAAGTTCTAGAGACATTATGAAAAGAGAAACTTTATGCGAAGTTCTCGAAATGTGAATTTTGGATCCGAAGAGTCGAATTCTTAGGACACGTGGTAAGCGAAGAGGGAATCCACGTGGACCCATCTAAAGTAAAAGCCATTGAGAACTGGTCAGCGCCAAAGACGCCTACAGAAATTCGTCAATTTCTAAGTCTCGCTGGCTACTACCGCAGGTTCATTCAGAACTTCTCCCGAATAGCGAAACCTCTTACGACCCTGACCCAGAAAGGCGTGGCCTTTGACTGGGAAGAGAAACAAGAAAGAGCATTCCAAACGCTCAAACGAGCCTTGTGCACCGCGCCAATACTATCCCTTCCCGAAGGGATATAAGACTTCGTAGTCTATTGCGATGCATCCAATCAAGGACTCGGATGTGTTCTGATGCAGCGAGGTAAGGTCATCGCCTACGCCTCGAGACAGTTGAAGACACACGAGGTTAACTACACGACCCACGATCTTGAACTAGGAGCAGTAGTGTTTGCTCTGAAGATCTGGAGACATTACATGTATGGAACGAAGAGCACTATCTTTACCGACCACAAGAGTTTACAACATATTTTCGATAAGAAGGAGCTCAACATGAGACAACGACGGTGGGTCGAGCTACTCAGTGATTACGAATGCGATATTCATTATCATTTGGGTAAAGCCAACGTGGTAGCAGACGCCCTAAGTCGGAAGGAATATTCTGGTCGCAAAGTCAAGTCATTATCAATAACCATCCATTCACACTTGTCTAAGCAAATTCAGACGGCTCAACTTGAGGCCATGAAACCTGAAAATGTGTTGAGTGAATCCCTTAGGGGAATGGACAAGAACTTCGAAGCCAAGGGTGACGAAGCTTTATATTTCATGAACCGGATCTGGATACCGAAACACGGTGGTTTCCGAGACTTGGTCATGACCGAAGCGCACAACACTTGGTATTCCGTCCACCCAGGTTCAGATAAGATGTATCTGGATCTTAAAAAGTTATACTGGTGGCCTAATATGAAAGCAGAGATTGCTACCTTCGTAAGTAAATGCCTTACTTGCGCAAAGGTTAAGGTCGAGTAGCAGAAGCCCTCTGGTTTACTGCAACAACCAGAGATTCCAGAATGGAAGTAGAAATGGACAATTCATAGTAGAAATGGCCAATGGGAAAACTGAAAGTACTAATAGCATATACTTAGGTTGTCTCCTAACCTTAGATAACCATTCATTCCCAATCGACCTTATGCCGGTCTCAATAAAAAGTTTCGACGTTATTATCAGCATGGATTGGTTAAGTCTTCATCGCGCCGACATCATGTGCTACGAGAAAGCAGTCCGTCTAAACCTCCCGTCTAATGAAACTCTTATAGTCTACGGCGACAAACCTGGTGCGAGTCTTTGCATTATATCAAGTATTCAAGCACAGAAATATCTGCGCAAAGAATACCACGCATTCCTTGCTCACGTCGTCGACATGAACCTAGAAACGAAAGAACTAAAGAACATTCCAGTAGTGAGCGACTTCCCCGACAATTTCCTAGAAGAACTACCCGGATTACCTCCGCAACGACAAGTCGAGTTCAGAATCGACTTAGTACCAGGAGCTACCCCAGTAGCCAAGTCGCCCTATCGTTTAGCACCAGCTGAGATGCAGGAACTCTCTGGTCAACTTAACGAACTGCTCAGCAATGGCTTTATAAGACCAAGTTTCTCACCTTGGGGAGCACCGGTCTTGTTCGTTAAAAAGGAAGACGGATCATTCCGTATGTGTATTGACTACAGAGAACTCAACAAATTGACGATCAAGAATCGTTACCCTCTGCCACGCATAGATGATCTATTCGACCACCTGCAAGGGGCGAACTATTTTTCCAAGATTGATCTGAGATCTGGATATCACCAGTTACGAGTGCTAGAGGAGGATGTACCGAAGACATCCTTCCGAACTCGTTACGGACACTACGAGTTCGTGGTGATGCCATTCCGGTTGACCAATGCACCCGCAGTCTTTAGGGATCTGATGAATAGAGTATGCCGACCTTACTTGGATCAGTTCGTCATCGTTTTCATTGACGACATCCTGATCTACTCCAAAAGTAAGAAAGAGCATGGCGATCACCTGCGACAAGTTCTAGAGACATTACGAAAAGAGAAACTTTATTCGAAGTTCTCGAAATGTGAATTTTGGATCCGAAGAGTCGCATTCTTAGGACACGTGGTAAGCGAAGAGGGAATCCACGTGGACCCATCCAAAGTAAAAGCCATTGAGAACTGGTCAGCACCAAAGACGCCTACAGAAATTCGTCAATTTCTAAGTCTCGCTGGCTACTACCGCAGGTTCATTCAGAACTTCTCCCGAATAGCGAAACCTCTTACGACCCTGACCCAGAAAGGCATGGCCTTTGACTGGGAAGAGAAACAAGAAAGAGCATTCCAAACGCTCAAACGAGCCTTGTGCACCGCGCCAATACTATCCCTTCCCGAAGGGATATAAGACTTCGTAGTCTATTGCGATGCATCCAATCAAGGACTCGGATGTGTTCTGATGTAGCGAGGTAAGGTCATCGCCTACGCCTCGAGACAGTTGAAGACACACGAGGTTAACTACACGACCCACGATCTTGAACTAGGAGCAGTAGTGTTTGCTCTGAAGATCTGGAGACATTACTTGTATGGAACGAAGAGCATTATCTTTACCGACCACAAGAGTTTACAACATATTTTCGATAAGAAGGAGCTCAACATGAGACAACGACGGTGGGTCGAGCTACTCAGTGATTACGAATGCGATATTCATTATCATCTGGGTAAAGCCAACGTGGTAGCAGACGCCCTAAGTCGGAAGGAATATTCTGGTCGCAAAGTCAAGTCATTATCAATAACCATTCATTCACACTTGTCTAAGCAAATTCAGACGGCTCAACTTGAGGCCATGAAACCTGAAAATGTGTCGAGTGAATCCCTTAGGGGAATGGACAAGAACTTCGAAGCCAAGGGTGACGAAGCTTTATAGTCCTATTTCCAGAATAAAAATATTTTCTGCCAAAATATTTCAGGACTATAAATAGTTTTCTGAATTAAATTAATTCATTATTTACAATTCCAATTAGAGAAAAGCCATTTTCTCTCTGACGGATCTTCGGGTTTTCATCCCAGATTGTGAGTCTACTTTCCTAAATGTGTTTCATTACTTGTTATATGCTTTATAACATGAATTACATGTCTAAACTGCAAGATCCGGGAGTTTACCGCCCAAGAACGTTCTTGGGGAGTAAACTCCAAAATGGAGCTTTAAGGCTACCTAGTCCCAATTTCTTGTTAAGCAACTTGTTAAGGACTTAGTGTATGATACTTAGAGACTAGAAAACAATCATGAACCACAAGATATAGGACTTTATGGCTAAGGACATTTCTTGGGCCGTAAACCCCTTTTTAAGGGCTAAATGTGCCCTAAACCACCCCTAAAGCTTAAGAACATTAACCCTCAAATGCTTGTAACCATTTTAGACATCAAAACACTTCAAAATCATTAAGTTATAGGAGTTTACGGCCAAGAATATCTCTTGGGCCGTAAACCCGTTTTTCTAGGGTAAAATGCACCACAAACACCCCTAAGGCCTTAAGACAATTACCCTTGAACACCTAGGACTTGAATGGGGAGTAAAAGACATCAAAACCATCCCTTAAAGGGAGTTTACGGCCAAGGAACATCACTTGGGTCGTAAACTCCAAGTGAAGGCACAAATGTGTGCCTCTTGTCCCCTTTAGCCTTAGATAAAAACATGGAAGCTATCCTACATGTGCAAGGGCCTCAAATGACTTAAAAACCATCACCCCATAGGAGTTTATGGCCGTAAACTCTAGGGGACATGGACATTAGGCCGTAAACTCCTCTATGGAGCATTCTAGGGCCTTAAACTACTTCAAGGTTTATTCCAACAAAGCTAGGCTAATTCTAGGATCAAGATAACACCTTAAAACACCCAAAACCACCAAGTGAGGAGTTCACGGCCATAAACCCATGGGTTTACGGCCGTAAACTCCAAAGGTGGGGTTTGTTGGGTGGTGAACTCTTATACAAGGTCATTTGATGCTTCAAACCCTATTGCCTTGTCCCGTAGCAACTTAGATGCAACCATTAGGACTTTTAACACTTATGAAAAGTGTTTACATGTTCCTAAGTGTCTTAACTTATTTGTTAAGTTATTTTTTGGCTAATTAGTTATATATATGCTTATTATATGATAACTAGGCTCGTGCGTGTAAACAAGTCTCCGTTTGCCACCTAGAACGGTATCCGACACTGCAATTCGTACAACTCACCACAAATGAGTTCATACCCCTTTAACCAACCTTTGAAATAATTTTTAAATGTTTTAAATACTTTATGGGGGGGAATACAAGTCAAATACTTATAGTTATTGCTTCAATCACATGTGATTGCATTTAATCACATGTGATTAATAACTAGGAAACCAATGACTTTTACCACTGTTCAAACCGTTTATCAAACTGCTTTACTTTGAAATGTTTTACAAACTCTTTTACTATCCAAACTTATTTACAAACTGTGATTCAAACAAATATTTCTTATACTTAAACTGTTTTATCAACTTATGCCTTTAAATTGTTTTATAGATTGACATCAAGTCGATCTTCTCTTAAAATTATATTTATGTTTCAAATGTCTTATGAAAACTTATTTATGCCTTTATATATTCAATTTCATGCCCATATATGTATAGATGTATAAATAATGTTTAAAGGGCTTAGGAAGGCCATCCACCCTATTTCCTTTTCGCGCCTTGAGATGTGGTCTGGTGGGATTTCGGGTGACCATCCGAAGGTCGTTTCGATATTAGTTATATATCATATATACATATATAGACATAAAAGTACTTCCATATTCATACTTATCAGTACATCAATAGTTAGTTACCATTGGGGTAACACAGGAACATATACAGCTATACTAGAACCATGTACATATACAGTTATACTAGAAACATGAACATATACAGCTATAGTAGAACCATGTACATATACAGTTATACTAGAGACATGGACATATACAACTATACTAGAAACATGTACATATACAACTATACTAGAAACAGGAACATATACAACTATACTAGATACAGGAACATATACAACTATACTAGAAACAGAACATATACAACTATACTAGAACGAGAAACATTACATATACATGAATACGTTAACAATTGTGATCCACTGTGTCGGAGCATGCCTTAAATGTCATGGCCCGAGTTGTAGCCAAAATTCTCTTGGAGGGAGAGCGTGAGTTTGCGTATAGATCTATACTGGATTGACTATCCTACACATTGCTGCTAGCTACAGCCGGACCTGCAGGTCTGCGGGTGCCAAACGTCATTTCATTATTACGACCATTCATTATGTCGTTGTTACCAGTCGATAGCATGGTGCAATTTATCACATTATACCTTAATATAAATCCGGTTTAAGGTAGTTAGTACAACAGTAGTTCTTATTATACAAAACTACAGTACTACAATGATTTACCCATTACATATTTCAGTGATAACCTCACTTAAGCATTAATGTACAAACTATATTTTATTAAATGATAGTTATACTTGGGTAATTACGCACTTTTACAACAAACGAGTATACAAGACAGTTAAGCCTTGGTAGAAGGTTACTTTAATAGAAAATATAGGATTTTCTGAAAGATTCAAACTTTTACAAACACCTTCAAGCATTTACTTACATTTTTACAAACTTATACATTGAGACAGGTTCAAACATTTTTGACAACAAACATTGACACTAAAATACTTATGAACTCACCTGCTTAATGTTGATAAACTCTTTCAAAATAACTTGTATTCTCAGGTCATCAGTAGATAGGTACCGATGCCAGCTTTTGAGAAGATGGAGTGCATTCAAGACTCATCTCATATTATTTTGTGTTACATCATTTTGGTGTCTATAACTGTACAGAACACACTTGTATTAAAATTATATATTTAATGCAATGGATGATGTTGTTTGCTTATTTACAATTACTGTGTTGTGATACTATACATGACGTCCTCCGCCCCAGAACGTTTCCGCCGTTCTTGGTTTTGGGGTGTGACACTCAGTCACTGGCTACTAATACGAATAACATCTCTTGTTAACCGTTCTCAGGATCCTCATTCCGACTCACTTGAGCCCTACAGGTGGCCCTCCAACCCTGGATTCTCAACCAGCTTCTAACCATCTCGATTACATGAACTAACTGCTGGGAAAGTTCTCGAACTCCCAATTATGAACTTCTCAATCCATCCATCACTGTGCTACTACCATTTCTTCTCAGAGGCCACGCACTCATTCTGGGTCTACGTGACTCTTATCCTTGTATACCCGGAGGGTTCTCCCCCACTTCGATCCTGCTTACCCCTTTGCCGCTTCATACTCAAAAGAGATCCTGATCTTTACTACCATTCCATAACCCATCTACTGGGGAACCCAAGCCCGCCAGATAGGAATTTAACCAATCCATCTCAATCATTAACCACTCCGAACTAGCGAAACGTACCAAATCCCTTCCAAGCATGCTACAGTTACTACATCCTCCGAAACCTTCTCCATAAGAGCACATCCCCTAACTATCAAACAACTATCCGAGGTATGCAAATGGCATATAACATAATCACAAGCAAGCCACACCATAAAACAATACTTATACCAAAATTGATGCAGAACCATAACAATATAATCATAACATAAGCTGACAGAAAGAGGAAGATTCATACCCACATCCTGCTCAAAAGAACCCCAAAATCCGCCTTCTTTCCGAGGCCTCCGATGATACTGAGGCTGCTCCTTCCGCTGAGCGGGGCAATTTGCCCTGACATGACCAGGCTGATGACAACAATGGCATAACTCTACTCCTATCGTGCATTCTTGGCGTCTATGACCCTTCCATCCGCATCTGCCGCACTTAGACTTGCTGCGCACGCCAGCTCGTACTCCCTTCTTCCTTGTGCAACCATCTCGATCCTGCGGGCCCCTGACACCAACTACGACAGTATCCGACTGCCCATCCTGTCGAACTAGACCGGAAGACCGCTTCCTCTTCCTTAGCTGACTATCCGAGCCAATCTCCCGTTCACAGGTCATAGTGACTATTTCTCCCATTGCCTGGACAGCTGAGGTCCGCCCTTCAATCCTGATGACCACTCTATCGGTGATGCGCCCAATGGTGTTTGGTAACTCTTCCTGGAGAGCCCACGAAACCTCTGCGGCAATCCAATCTTGTAACTGACACTCCTAAAAACATGATGCACCAATCTGTCATGCAACTATCCCGGCCTTAAAGGCCTCAAGATGACTGTCCATAAGCTCCACAATGGCCTCTCTAACCGAACCGAAAATCACTGGAGTCTGATCAATGATATTGCGCATCATCTCTGCGGAAATGAAATCCCTCATCTAATCATCAAGCTGTCCGGCTCCAAAGCCCGAGCCAGATCCCTCCTCGATGCCTGAACTGCTAACTGGTAGCTCGCGCAATATCACCATGCTGAAAATATAACAATTCTTGATCAATTTATACACTACTGCCGAGGGATCTCTCACACACTCTACTATTTCTCTGGTTTTTTCCTTGGCCCCTCTTGAGTCGAGTACGGATCCTCTGCTTTCAGTAGTATGGGCTCATACTACCTTCCACATCTATCCGTACTTTCCTCAAGAGTTACCTCAACTCCACCAAGTCCCCTTTTCTCTACTACTGACCTTCTGCTACTCTCATCCTAGGCTTTCCCTAGGGAAATCTCTGACTCCATTCAAAATAGTCCTCAGCTGCTGAAGGCCTCCTTGTAATGCCAATTAGCCACCACCTGAATACCATCACATGTGACGAGGCTCAAATAATCCTTCAAGTAAAAGACTCGCCCTACAATGGTTGGACTCAAACGAGAGCTGCGCAATAGGGCCAAATCCATCACTCTGAGATTATTCAACCCTGATCACATGTGATGTGACGTATTCACCTAATGGCTAACTCTCATCACTCAGAGTCCCACAAAGCACAAAGCAAGCAGCATTCGGATAAGGGAAACATACTCAGGAAAAACTATTCTCATAACAAGAAACTGTACTAGCATACCATGCTAAGCTCATACTATCAGGCATAACCTACACAGGCTATCCTACTACTGTCTACTCATTACTAGCATGAAATTCTTATCAAGCTGAAACACATAAAGCAGGCACATAAGGCATCATCCTAGATCCTTGGTCCTATTCTAGCATGCTGTTCTACTGAAACTGAAGCTGAAACTGAAACTGAAATTGGAACTGATAATCATAACATAACTTGTATGGGTAATTTGGGAGTACTTACTTGAGCTCGGCTGATCGCATGCACCACACCCTTATCTCGTTTACAAATTCGTTCCTTTCTAAGTGCTTTCAAAATTCTTTAGAAAACATTTTCCTTTTAAAAGCCTTTTTATTTTCCCCTTAGTTTGAGTTCAGATACACCCGAAAGTGTATCTGAATCCCTCAAACCAAGGCTCTGATACCAACTTGAAACAACCCAAAAATACGACCCAAAAATTTCATTTTCAATATAACCAAAAATCATAAATCTGAGTATCATATAATAAAACCACACACTATGTATCTCAAACCATAGTAAAATACTGTGAGGAAAACTGTATCACAACTGTATCAAAACATATCAAGAAACTGATTCAACTCCCAGGACAAAAACTGAAGCTATGGTGTGTGCGATGCCATCATCCCGAGCCCTTCCCTTTGCTTGCGGAAGTACCTAAAACCAAAACTGAAACTGTAAGAACGAAGCTTAGTGAGCTCCCCCAAACTACCACATACCATACAATACATATAAAGCACATACTGGGCCTTGCCCACTACATCGGACCGAAGTCCGGAACTAGCTGCATCGAACCGAAGTCCGGAACTGACTGCATCGGACCGAAGTCCGGAACTGACTGCATCAGACCGAAGTCCGGAACTGGCTGCATCAGACCGAAGTCCGGAACTAACTGGATAGGACCGAAGTTCGGAACTGACTGATCATAACATAACATAACACATATCAACTAATATAAACACATATACTGCATACTGCATCGGACCGAAGTGTGGAACATATAACACACAAGCGTGCTTGAATCACATAGACCTCAAGCATACTAACTACTGCTTCGGACTGAAGTCCGGAATTGCTACTAACTAAACGGGCCGGCATTGTGGCCGTAGACCCGTTCCTACCGGAAGGAAACTCACCTCGTGAACTGGCTGCTGTGTGTATGGCTCTGGAAACTGTCTGCTGCTGCTCCGGTATCTCCCTGGCTACAATTCCATAAACACACTCAATCAAACACTAATCACTACATTGGGGTAAAATGACTCTTTTACCCCTGGTCAAAGTCAACTCTCTCGGTCAAAGTCAACCTACAGTTGAACTGACTCGCCAAGTTGGGCCGCCAACTCGCCGAGTCCCTATTCTCACTTCTCAACCCCACTCGCTGCTACTCGTCGAGTATGGCATCAGCTCGACGAGTTCCCTTTCAAATCTAAAACTCAGGCAATCTGCATCCGACTCGCCGAGTCGTATGAATAACTCGACGAGTTGTTCTTCGATGTAAGAAGATTTTCTTGGACTCGCCGAGATGTATGAACAACTCGCCGAGTCCCTCCATTACTGAGTCTGACCTCCAACTCGCTGAGTCCACTCTACTACTCACTGGTCTCCACTCGGCATCACTCAAAGAGGGAAAATCGGGGACTTGCGACTCAACTCGCCGAGTCGGTAGTCGCTTGCATGCAGCAACTCTAAACTCGATTCTGCTTGAATCCAGTGTATAAAACTTATAGATCTGGGCTCCCTTAACTCGATTAGCATGTAAAGATTCTATCTTTACGTGCCCATATAGATCCATGAAGATAAAATGGCTCAAAAAGCATAATAAAGGCTAGATCTAGGGTTTTCATGCAAAGTATCTTCAAAAAGGTAATAGATTCGGGCTCTACAACTCCTAAATGAACAGATCTATGGATATCTCGACCTATTAGGGCATCCATACAATCATAAGGCTTGAGAAAAGCATCAAACTAGTCCTAGAAGAGTTCTAATAGAGGTATAAAACATAAAACAGAAGGAATTCAGGGAAATACCTCAATGAACTCTGATTTTGCCCTTGAATCTTTGCTCTACACCTCTTCTCTTTGCTCCTTTCTTCTTCTTCTTCTTCAAGCCTTCAAAATCCACACAAAAAAGCACTTAAAACAATAACGGATGGATTAGGGTTTTCTCACAACTCTCTGAGGGTGAAGGAGGCGAGATTGGGGGCTCATAAGGTTGTTTAAATAGGGTGCAACCCGGGGATTTAGGGTTTCTTCCAGGCAGGCAGACTCGCCGAATCCCGAATATGGACTCGCCGAGTCGCCGACTAACACGTGCTTGAAATCCCGTCCTTACTCGACGAGTCGGGCTATAGACTCGCCGAGTCCCTCAAGAAAACCTCCAATTAAATACTATGGAATCATCATACCAGAGACGGGTCATTACAATTATAATGATTCACAACTCCAGTATGCCCCGATGTAATGGATGCGGTTCTTGAGTTTTTTGATACATTATTTTGTGGATATTTAGAGAAGCAAAGGCAAGTAGTGACTATTGACTTGCCAAAGTACAAGAAAAAATGTTGATAGATTTGGTTGTGATCTTGCAATTAAATATTGTAAGGTGAACGATGCCGACTTTGATCCGGCTAAATCATTTTCCTTTTACTTCTCTACTTATCTATTTTATAAAATTTTGATATTTATTGATTAATAATTTGATTTTGGTTCGAAACCATAGCTAGTTGGTGGGGACTATTTGGTGGGGCAACTCCTCATTTGACAAAGGTTTCAATGAGGATTCTTTCTTTAACTAGTAGTTCATTAGGTTGTGAAAGGAATTGGAGAACATTTGAAGCGGTTAGTAATATAAAGCATTAAATTTAAATTTTATAAAATTATAATATTAAGCATGTTTAAACTCTTTGTTGTGTTTAAATTTATAGGTACATACAAAGAAACGAAATAGATTGGAGACAAGTAAATTGAATAATCTTGTTTATGTTCAATTCAATCCAAATTTAATGGAAAAAAACAAAAAGAGAAAAGATAGAAACATGGAAGTGCTATTAGCAAATAATTCTCTCTCGGCTCATGAATGGATTGTAGATTGTAATGAGTGTGATGTAGATGAAGTACATCCTAAAACGGTTGATGAAGCTCTAGCAACCGACCTTAGTCAAGCACCCCGAGAAAGTACAAGAACGAGGGAACTATTAATTGAATATTTCGAGTCTGAGAGTCAGAGTGAGGAGCAAGTTTTAGAAGAAGAAGAATACGAGTCGGATTATGTTCAGATTATGGAAGTATGCGGAGAAGATTAGAAGAAAATGTGCGTTTAGTTTTGAGCTATTTAAACTTATGGTGGACTTGTTGGATGATGATTGTTTGTGTTTGCTATAACTTATTAATAACATTTTATACTTATTTTGGAGGATAATTTGTAGTGTTTGTTATTAATTATTATTAAACTTTTATGCCTATTTACCTATATTCTTCGGATTAAAGTTAGATTTATAAAATTTTGAATATTTTTCTTAATAATTAATGGTCCTTGATTACTCCCCCGATTAATCCCGGTCTAGCCGATTAATCCCTAATCCCTAGTCCACTGACTAGCTAACACATAGTGTTTTCTACAACCTTGCATCCGAGGTGGGCTCAATGGTGACCGAGGTAGACTGTGTAGGGCTATACACAATCAAAGTCGCCATGTGATGTTTCAAATGAAGAGACTCGAATGGTAGAGTGGCCAATATATGTTTTTGTAGTCTACGTGTAGGATCACAAGCAGATTGGTTCGGAAGCCGATAAGTTTTAATAGCCTTAAAAGTAAGAAATACCTCTTTCGAAAGAGTGTCAACTTGAATGGGCTCTTTCTAGTGCTTGTAGAGTTGTTGAATGGTGAGTGCCCAAAACCATGGAGTTGAGATTTCGTGAGGTTTTCTGTTGACAGAGAACTTCCGAAAGTCCTAGCACAAGACTTTTTTGATGTCGACGTCATTTGATTTTATGGAGAAGAAGATGTAGACGACGTAGAGCTAGTCTTTGCTCATTGTGTTTGTACCGCCATGCTTTCCGGAGAGACCTCAAAGGATTAGGTTCATGGGAACTATCCATAAGACACAAATTGCTAATTTTTTGAAGTTTTTGGCCATGAACTTGCCTGCATATCTAATGTCGTTTAGAAACGACTGAAACTCTTCAGCCGTTGGTTCTGAAACATTAAAACCCCTAGGGTTTTCACGCATCACGAGTGCTGCGGGAAAACTCTTCTTATAGACTAGGACAATTCGATTCCCAGAGTTTATTTTTTCAAGCACATCATCTTCAAGTCACATTCTTTCAAATGTTGTCTAAAGAAGACGAAGTGGAACGGGTGGATCATAGATTTTTGTTAGACGAATGGAGATGGGATGGTGGAAGATAAACTCAATCATAACCTGGATGGACTCGTCATAGTCTATGGGAACCAACAAAAACAGTTGAGTCGTATCCCTAAGAAATGGTTATGTTGAAGATGAAGAAGCAGAACCATTTGAAAACTTCTTTGTGGGAGCGATTTTGGGGATTTTGGGAGCAGATTGTGAAGATGTTATTGTTACAGGTATTCGAATGCTTGAAAAACAAGCATTACAGAAAGTGAGAAAGGGGGAAAGTTTTGTGAACGTAAACTGACAAATGGGATTTATGGGGCTTTTATAGGTTAGATGTAACATCCCAAAATTCAAGGCCAAAAATTTTCGTTTTTAAATAGATTATAACATAAAAACTATCGGAATAAAAACATTCATAATGATATCTCATGTCACAATCAATATGTCAATAATCCAAAACATGTCACCATAAAAACCATTTTGTCAAAAGTAAAATAATTCATAGTAGACTCCTAGGAAAATCCATGCGGAAAACATGTGTGTGTGTGTGTGAAGCGCTGCTACACCGCCGACTGCTTCCCCTTAGACGAAGAGGTACCAAAAACCAAAACAGGAGGCATAATCACGAAGCTTAGTGAGTTCCCCCACTATACCCATAGCACATAATCATCGGTATCTTTCAACTGGTAATCGGGAGCTACCCTCCCCTTCTGTATCTATCAACCGGTAACCGGGAACTATCATACCCTTCGGTATCTTTCAACCGGTAACCGGGAGCTACTCTCCCTTCGGTATCTTTCAAACGGTATCCGGGAAGTAACATCCCCTTCGATATCTATCAATTAGTATCTGGGGACTATTTCACTCCTAACCCTATCACATATTACATATCATAACATATTGGTCTCATGATAACATACATAGGCATATTGAGTCACATAAAGAGATATCATAAGCATACAATTATACATGAGTGGGTTTTTTCCACCCCTTCGGTATCTTTCAACCGATACTCGTCTTCGGTATCTTTCAACCGGTAACCAGGGGCTAGCACGCCCTACTACCACTAACACATACTCAACACAGATACAGCAACCAGAGAATTATCACAAAGATAACCATCTCACCCATAATCACCTACTGGTGGGCCGACATTAGTGTTGTAGACCCACCCCTATTGGAAGGTAACTCACCTTCGTCGAGTCTGCTCATGCACTCGTCGAGTCCTATGAACTCCAGGTCGATGGCTAAGTCGAATATGTTGGGTCACTCCCTTGGACCCTCTAAAACCCTTCTAACACTCAACTAGGTTTCTTTGAACCCTAACAGAAAAGAGGAGTCAAGCCTCGGACTCGTCGAGTACCCAAAACAACTCGCCGATTCAAGATTGTCGAAGTATCATTTCTTGATTTCTTATGTACAACACGTGTCCAAATGATAGATCTAGGCTCCTAAGATCGATCTAGCACGTAAAGTTACGAGCTTTATGTGCATGCATGGGACTATGAGCTAAAAAGACCCTAAAAAAGCTCATGAGTTGAATGGGGCTTTCCATGGGTGCAAAGGCAGTCCCTTTCTGCCTTCTAACTCCTTAAGGAGCCTGGATCTGAAGCCTCAACCCCCAACCATGCTTGCAATCAAGGTTGGTCACCAAGAATATCTTATAAAAGCCCTAAATCTCCCCAAAAAGGGATCTAATACAACAAGGAGCAAGATGTCGACTTTATACCTTCCAAGAAATATTGATAATTCACAAGTTTGACTCCTCTGGCCAACCTTTTGGTTCCACAAGCTTCTCCTTCCTTCTTGCTACCACAAACTACCAAGAATCACCAAAAAGGCCTTTAGATCTTCACAACACGATTAGGGTTCTGTATGGAGTGTTCTAGCAGCATAAAGGGGCGATGAAGGTTGTACAAGGTTGTTTAAATAGGGTGCAAAGCCTCAGATTATTTTTTTGCCTAGTGAGAGTATACTCGTCGATTCTTCCCGCTGACTCGATGAGTCTGCCACTTAACTCCTGGGTCCAAACCGCTACTACTCTACAAGTTGGGCCATCAACTCAATCCAAATTGCAAAAAATACTCGAATGAAATACATACCAGGAACTGGTGCTACAAATATGACTTCTTCCTCGAAGACTGTTGTTCGTTCTTTGAAAAGTTGTGGGTAATACTCCATTATCTCGTCCACCGGCTCCCACGTCCACTCTGAGCCCATCAGGTGCTGCCATTGCACCTTCACAATCTCGACCCTCTTGTTCCTCAGATCCTTCGACTTCCGGTCGAGGATTACCATAGGCCGCTCAATGTAATTCAGCCTTTCATCAACCTGAATATCCTCCAAGGGCACCACTGTCGAGTAATCCACCAGGCACTTCCGCAGCTGGGAGATGTGGAAAGTGTTGTGGATCCGACTGAGTTCGGCTGGCAGATCCATCCTGTACGCCACCTTGCCCACCCGGGTTATAACCTTGAAAGGTCCAATGTACCTGGGGCCCAACTTGCCCCGCTTCCTGAACCGGATGACGCCTTTCCAAGGCAACACCTTCAGGAGAACATATTCCCGATGTGGAACTCCAGGTTTGAACGTTGCTTTTCGGCATAGCATTTCTGCCTACTCTATGCAGTGTGGAGCCTACTCCTAACGTGTCGAATCCTCTCTGTCGTCTTGAGTACCACTTCGGTGCTCCCCATGACCCACTGGGCAACCTCACCCCAACATATTGGGGTCCTGCACTTTCTCCCGTATAACATATGAAAGGGAGGACGATCGATACTCGCGTGGTAGTTGTTGTTGTAGGAGAATTCAGCCAATGGGAGGAAAGTGTCCCAGCTACAACCGAAGTCGAGCACACATGGCCGCAACATATGCTCTAGAGTATGGATGGTCTGCTCGCTCTGACCATCCTTATGCGGGTGAAATGCGGTGCTAAAATGGAGATGAGTACCCAACTCATCGTGGAATTTCTTACAGAACCTGGAAGTAAACCGCACATCCATGTCTGAAATCACTGACACTAGCACCATGTGCCTCGCCACCACCTCTTGAATGTAGATGTCGGCCAGCTTCTCGGCCGGTATACTCTCCTGGAACAGTATAAAATGGGCATTCTTGGTAAACCGATCCACAATGACCCATATGGAGTCCACTTCCCGCGTGGTTCTGGGAAGTTTGGTGATGAAGTCCATGGTGATATCTTCCCATCTCCACATGGGAATATCCAACGGCTGCATCTTGCCATGTGGCCTCTGATGTTCTACCTTGACCTTCCTGCAGGTTAAGCACCACTTCACATACCATGCTACGTCTCGCTTCATGTAGGGCCACCAATAGTCAAGACGAAGATCCCTATCCATCTTCGTCGCCCCGGGGTAGATAGAAAACCTTGATTTGTGCGCCTCCTCCATCAATGTCTGGCGCACGCCTCCATGATAAGGGACCCACACCCTATGTTGGAGGGTCAACAACCCTCAGCTATCATAGTCGAAGGAGGAAACTTGACCCACAATACGCTCGCTCCTTCGATGTTCCTCCTTCATACCCTCCTGTTGGGCCTCTCAGATTCGCTCCTGCAACGGAGTCACCATAGTCATCCGCATGCAGATATCCCTGATCGGTACTGCCTTGTGGTTAATCACATCGGCCACCACATTGGCCTTCCCCAGGTGGCAAAGGATATCGCAATCATAATCCTTCACCACATCTAACCATTGACGCTGCCTCATGTTCATATTCGGCTGGTCCATGAGATAGCTCAGGCTCTTGTTGTCCGTGTAAATGGTACAAAAAACCCCGTAGAGGTAATGAAGCCAAATCTTGAAGGAAAAAACAACCACCCCCAGCTCCAAATCATGTGTCGGGTAGTTCGCCTCGTGAGGCTTCAGCTGCCTCGAAGCGTAAGTAATAACATGTCCTCTCTGCATCAATGCCGCACCAAAACCTGAGATGGATGCATCACAGTACACCACAAAATCCTCCATGTCCTCTGGCAGGGCTAAGATTGGCGCCTCACACAATCTCTATCTTAATTTCTCAAACGCAGTCTGCTCCTCAGGACCACAGCAAAAGACTACGACTTTCCTTGTCAGCCTTGTCAGAGGTACGACTATCTTGGAGAAGTACTAAATGAATCTCCGATAGTAGCTTGCCAGCCCCAGGAAGCTCCGAATATCAGATGGAGACTTCGGGAACTCCCACCTCATCTCGGCCTCCACCTTGGCAGAATCAACTGATATCCCGTTCTGTTTGACAAGGTGTGTCACACCCCAAAACCAACAACGGCGGAAACGTTCTGGGGCGGAGGACGTCATGTAATGTATCATAACAATGTAAAGTAGTAAACAAGCAACAACATCATCCATTGCATTAATAGTATAATTTTAATTACAAGAGTGTTCTTTTATAGTATAAGACAACATAATAAATAATCAAAATAAAAGATGAGTCTTGATTTCTCCGTCTTCACAAAACCTGGTCGTCGTACCTATCTATTTGTGACCTGACAATACAAGTTATTTTGAAAGCGAGTATTAGCAATAAAGCTGGTGAATTCATAAGTATTAATGTGTCTTTGATTTGTAAATACTGTAAAGTAAAGACTTGTAAACATTTGGAAAAAGTTGGAAAATGTTTGTAAGAAATTGTAAACATTTGAAAACCCTAGGAAATCCTATATTTCCTACTAGTATAAAAGTAGTCTTCTACCAAGACTCGGCTGTTTTGAAAGTAAGCATCACTATGAATGTGATGGTTTTTCCTGTTTAACTATTATTATAAAAATTATAGTCTACCTCGTCGATTATGTGTATGAGTCACAATATAAAGGTAACAAGGAAAAATAGTTTATCTATATCAAAAATCCTACCGCGTGGTTCATGTGAATGTGTCACAAAATAAAGGAAGGAGAGTAATATAATAACTAAAGATGTATCCTTTCGCATTATGATATTCACGGTGTGGAAACTCGCCGAACAGTACAACCGTAGACACACGTCAATCATCATTTTACCTACTGTAGCTAACAACTTTGGGTGTGGAATGGTAAGTCCCAAAACATTTATAACAGATCCTATGTAATAGTATCTATTAAACGTATTAATGTAGATGTGTTCATGTAAGCGTATCTCTGTAACGTATCAATGTAAATGTACTCATGTAAGTGTATCTATGTAAATGTACTCATGTAAGCGTATATATGTAAACGTATTCTTGTAACATATATATGTAAACGTATTCATGTAAGCGTATATATGTAAACATATAGACTCATGAATGAACTGACTCTTGTGTGATTCCTTGTACTTGGAATTGTAAGTAGCATGTTCTAAACATACCTATTATATTTATTAGTAATGTACGAATATAACCGGAAGTGTACCTTTGCTACCCAAAGGTGCTGAACTGACTATGGAACCTTTATACCTATATATGTATACATGATATATAAATAATATTTAGATGCCATTCGGACGAGCAACCGATGCCCTAAGGCCACATCCCAACGAGGAAAAGGAAATAAAGCGAGCTAACCGTCCTAAGTCCTTTATACATTATTTATATAACTATACATATGTAGGCATGCATTTGACAATATAAAATCGTAAAAGAAGTTTCGTAAAACCTTTGAATACTTTAATACTAAGAAACGATGACCTGATGTCAGTTTATAAAACGATTGAAAGTATTTTGTTTGATAAGACAGTTTAAGTATAAGGAAAACCTTTTTTTGAAAACACCTTTGTAACAGAGTTTGAAAGGAAACTTACAGTGCGTAAGACAGTTTGAAAAAGAGTTTTAGACATGTAAAAGCGTTTAAGAAATTAATTTGAAGAAATCTGTTTGGTAAAACAGTTAACGTATAGTAAATCCATTTGCATGCTAGTTATTAATCACATGTGATTGATATAATAACTAAACAGGATTCAACTTGTATCCCCCCCATAAAGCATTTGTAAACATTTAAAAAAAATATTTAAGGGGTATGAAGTCACTTGATTGATTGGGAGAAAGCGAGATGATAATCGAGCAGAATTTCGACTTGGAAAAGTTGATTTTCTCAGAAATCTCGGAAATCTCGGGAATCCCGGGAACACAAAACCTTCCTTCAGAGCTTGAAGGTGCAAACCGGGGCTTCCGGAGGGTTTCGGGGGCTTAAACACAGAGTTTCGGTGCGAGAAAGAAGATAACTGAGCAATGAAACCCGGAGGCCTTAAGATCTATTTATACGGGTAGATTTTTGGGTGCCACGTTGTGGCAAAGGGTGTCCCACGTCGTGGTGAGTCAACCTTGTCCTCTTCTATTGATTGGACGCCCTCAGTCACTTGTCGGGTCGCGGCAAACTGTGCCACATCGTGGCAAGCTTGATAGCCTCGGATTTCGGGTCTTGAACTTGTAAAATCTGTAACTTTCGCATACCAGCTCTGTTTTTGACGTTCTTTATATGCACACGCAGGTGGGTATATACTATACAACTCTCATTTAGACTTCGTCGGCTAATTTTGAATTTATTATTAACAGGCCGGGATACGAAAAGTCCGTTAAAAATCCATAACTTCTTTATCTGATGTCCGTTTTTGTCAGACTTTTTACCATTGCATTAATATTGTTGAGACCTTCAATTCTCATTTAGGTTGTTTCGGCGAAAAGTATCTCGATCTCTATTTTGAGTTTTTAGCTATCTACTGTTATATCCGGATCTTGGAAAAATCATAACTTCGTCATATGAAGTTTGATTTGGACGTTCTTTTTACGTACGTTTACGGTTTAATGTTATTTACAACTTTCATTTAGATACTTAAGGTTAAAAACTATTGTATTGAAACTTCGTGTTTTTCGTTTAATCGGTGTTGCCGGTTTTGTCGGAAATCTTAGAATGGTTATAACTTCTTCGTTATAACTTGGATTTTTGTGTTCTTTATATGTATGAATACCTTGTTACGATTCCTAACACTTTATTTAACCCAAATAAGTTTTTAGGAAAGCTATATTTTGACCTAAATTTGACTGGTGTTACATTACATTGTCTTGAAATATCGGGTTGTCACAAGGTGCCAAACAAGCTGCACCTCGCACAACCAGAACTCACACTTGGAGAACTTAGCATACAACCTCTCCCTACTCAATGTATCCAAAACCTCTCGCAAGTGCTCCTCATGCAGCTCTCGAGTCTCTGAATAAACCAAGATGTCTTCGATAAAACTATCACAAACCGATCCGACATCGGTTTGCACACGCGGTTCATGAGATCCATGAATGCGGCAGGAGCATTGGTGAGCCCGAAGGGCATCACCACGAACTCATAGTGGCCATAATGCGTCCAAAAAGCAGTCTTCTGTACATCTTCCTCTCTAAACCTCATCTGATGATACCCCGAACGCAAATCAATCTTGGACAACCAAGATGCTCCCTGTAACTGGTCAAAGAGGTCATCAATCCTCAGAAGTGGGTAACGATTCTTCACCATTACCTTATTCAGCTCCCGGTAATCTATACACATTTGATGCGACCCGTCATTCTTTTTCACAAATAGAATCGGGGCTCCCCAGGGTGAGCTGCTCGGTCTGATGAATACCTTGTCTAACAGCTCCTGTAGCTGTGTAGCCAACTCCTGCATCTCTAGAGGAGCCAACCGATACGGTGCTTGCAATCGGAGCTGCACCAGGGACGAGGTCGATCCTAAACTCCACCTGCTTCTTCGGAGGTATCCCATGCAACTCCTCGGGGAATACATCGGCAAACTCTTGTACCACGGGCACATCACCCACCGTTGCTTTACCCTGCTGAAGATAGCGCCTCCCTCTCGCTGCTGAGCATAAGGTTTGTCCTCGATGTGGGCTCTCGCCCTGGATCACCAACTCTCCCCTCCCCTTGGGGTCCTGATGCGCACCAACTGTTGCGCGCAGTCGATCACTGCCCCATTGGGGCATAGCCAATCCATACCAATAATAACCTTTTTCCCCCGCAAAATTATGGGAACCAAGTCAACCAGGTAATGTTCCTCGAACAACCTCAATACATAATCCTGGTAGATCTCTGATGCTCGCACTGATCGGTCGTCCGCAATCTCGACCTCTAGTGGGCAATCCAACATGCTTAAAGACTTAGGAAACTTCTTGTTAAGCGCAAGAGAAACAAATGGTCGGGTAGCACCCGAGTCAAACAACACCTAAATCAGGATATCGTTCACATGGAACGATCCTAAACAGATTATACACATAACATAAGGAAATAAGAGAAGAAACTATACCCGTCACCACATCGGGTGCAACGCGTGCCACCTCGGCTATCAACTGAAATGCGCAGCTCCACACCATTAGAGCCTTTACCTTGGCCTTTCGTCCATTCGTAACCCATGCTGCTGTTGGGGTCGACGCCACTACTAGCGCTGATGTTGTTGGTGTCAATCTAGGGAAATTGGCCTTCTTGTGGCCCCTCTAATTGCAATGAAAGAAAATCAGGTCTGACATCTGCACTGTGGGGGAAGGGGCAGTAGAATCCCTGCAAAAATGCCCATCCTTGCCGCACTTATAGCAGCCGAAACCCGACCCAGTGCGACAAGCTCCCTCGTGTGACCAAACGCATTTTCCACAGTGGTCCCGAACCTGCTGGCCCTTCGACCAAGAGTTGAATCCCTTGGGTTTGTTCCTTGAAACCCCTTTAACATGCCCAGTCTCAGCCTTCCTCTTCCTAAGGTTCTCTAAATCGATTTCCCTCTCCCACGCCCTAGCAATCATAAAGTCCAAGGTTGGGCATGCCGATAAGCTGACATGCTCCCGGATATCGGCTCTCAACAGGTTGTGATGGTAGGTCCTCCTCATATCCTCATCTCCTTCATACTAGGACACCAAAAGAGCCTTCTCCCAGAACTTGGCGGTGATCTCCACCACAGTCTTTGTAGTCTGTCTCATGTCCAAAAACTCCTTAGCCAGCTGCTGAAGCTCTACAGCTAGCGCGAACTCCGCCTTAAATCTGGTCACAAAGTCTAACCAGTTCATAGCCTCGACAGCCGAGGCTCCCAATGGGTCACCAACCAACTCCCACCAATCTCTAGCTCTGTCTCTCAAACATCCCGCCGCAAAGCGGACCTTCGACCCTTCCAGGAAGAAGCTCGTCAACTGCGCAGACTCAATGTCTGTGATCCATCTCCTGGCGGCAATTGGGGTCCTTCACGTCGTGAAAATCCGGCGCACCGCTCCCTGTGAATTCCTTGAAGGATAGTGTGCGCATACTCACCTGGCCAAACGCCAAATCACTCCTGAATCCTTGGAGGCGATCCTCCATCAGCTCAATGATCCCCTCCTTGTTCGACCCAAAGATGACCGGGATCGCCTCAAGGATGCCTCTCATAATCTCACATACGATGAACTCACGTAACCCACCATCAACCTTCTCGGATCTCGTGCTCGAGCCCAATACTGATCCTGACCTAGATCTTGAGCCTCCTACTCCGTGTCATGTGATCACCATACTGAAAATAGACACATAAATGTCAGGATCAAAAAATTCCCCAAGAGGTCTCACACATTACCCAAGATTCCTGGTTCTATCTTGGCCTTCCTTGACTCGAGTACAGATCCTCTGCTTTCAGTAGTATGGGCCGATACTACCTTCCATATATATCTGCACTTTCCTAAAGGATTGCTTCGACTTCACCAAGTCCCTTAACCAATATCCTTTTCAAACTATTCTCATCCTAGGCTTTCCTAGGGAACTCTCCAACCTACTCTCCACCAACAGCTAAGCCAGGAGTCCTTAGTATCCTCCCCTAAATAGCTTGCGGATACTGTTACATATCCACTTACTAGTTACTTGAAGGTAGCCAGGACCCCTATAGCACAAAGCACGCAACATTCATGCATCGAGTAACCATATCAAGCTTTACCTAACCAGGCCATCCTACTGTTGCCTAGGTAGTCCTAGCATGCAGCTTATACATCATGTATATAAGGCATCCTTCCTAGATCTTCAACCCTAATCTATCATGCAGTTCTCGAAGACATATATTAGGCATAAAAGGCATCCTCCTAGATCCTTAGCCCTAATCCAGCATGCAGTTCTAAGGGTCATATATCATATCACATAACATAACAAGTATGGGTATCTTGGTGATAACTTACTTGGGCTCGGCCGGTCGCAAGCGTCACACACCTTGTTCTTTCTCAAACTTTTTTTCTTAGATTTAGAAAACCATTTCTTTAGAAAAAAATCCTTTAGCCCCACGGTTTAAGTCCAGACACCCTCGAGGGTGTGTCCGAATCCCTGAAACCAGAGCTCTAATACCAACTTGTAACTTCCAAAAATTCAACGCCAAAAATTTTCGTTTATAAATAGATTATAACATAAACACCATCAGTATAAAAACATTCATAATGATATCTCATGTCACAATAAATATGTCAATAATCCAAAATATGTCACCATAAAAACCATTTTGTCAAGTGTAAAATAATTTAGAGTAGACTCCCCGGAAACTCCATGCGGAAAACATGTGTGTGTGTGATGTGTAGCTACACCGTCGACTCCTTCCCCTTAGACGAAGAGTTACCTGAAACCAAAACTGAAACCGTAAGCATGAAGCTTAGTGAGTTCCCCCACCATACCCATAGCAAAAAATCATCAATATCTTTCAACCGGTAACCAGGAGCTACCCTCCTCTTTAGTATTTTTCAACTGGTAACTGGGAGCTACGCTCCCTTTCAGTATCTTTCAACCGGTAGCCGGGAACTATCCTCCCCTTCGGTATCTTTCAACCGGTAACCGGGAGCTACTCTCCCCTTCGGTATCTTTCAACCGGTATCCGGGAACTAACCTCCCCTTCGGTATCTTTCAACCGGTATCTGGGGACTATTTAACCCCTAGCCTATCACATATTACATGTCATAACATATTGGTTTCATGATAAAATACATAGGCATACCGACTCACATAAAGACATATCATAAACATACAACTCTAGGTGCGTGGGTTTTGTCCACCCCTTCGGTATCTTTCAACCGGTACTCGTCTTCGGTCTCTTTCAACCAGTAAATAGGGCTAGCACGCCCTATTACTACTAACACTTACTAAACACATATATAGCAACCATACAATTATCATAAAGATAACCATCTCACCCATAATGACCTACTGGTGGGCCGGCATTGGTACTGTAGACCCACCACTACTGGAAGGTAACTCACCTCGATAGATTTCCGACTGTTGCTCCGGTGATCCTCCAGCTATAATTCCCATAAAACACTTGGTCAGACACTGATAACTATTCTTAAGGTAAAATGACTATTTTACCCCTGTCCAAGTCAAAGTCAAAGTCATCCACGTGGTACTAATAATTACAGGCTGTTTTATTGCATAGGTGGTTAATTATTAAGACGTGGTCAAAAATCATCCACGTGGGCGTATCCTTCAAAAGATGCCGTTACAAGGATAAGATGAAAGGGTTGCTGACTCAGGCGGGAGATAAATGGATTGAATTTCAAACGGCTGTAAAAAGGGACGCATGCGAATTTGAAACGCCCATTCCATAACTGACGTCGTGGACGCATGGGAGAATACTAAGCGGTTCCTCTCTGGCACTAAATAGGCGCGTGTGGATTTGAAACGGTTTCTTCTGAAATGGCGCTTGTTGGGCGGCGTGTTCCAAGGAATCTGGCACTCTCTCTCATGCCTGATCATCGCATACCTTAACTGTCACGCATCTGTCATTCTGGGAAAACCTTTTCGTATTTCCATAGAAGATTTGAACACATTTTTCTCTCTCCTAAACACCCACTATAAAAGGCAGTCTCCTCTCCTATTTACCTCTTTACTGCATCCGAATTTCCAAGAGAGCAAAAATTCCCTAAAGCCTTTACTGTTCATCTTCTTCTTCCTAACTTCAACAATGGCAGAATCATCCTCAGTCCATGCCACCTCACACATCCTTCCCATTCGCCCTCAACAGTGTTTGGTGATTGACCTAACCCCTCAGGCGTACGATTCCTACATGATTGCGATCATCGAGTGCCTGAAGTACTCACCAATCGCTCCTGCACTTTCTAGGGTTGAGTCTGTGCCCATGGAGCTCCTATCGCAGGTGTATGCGACTGCACATTACGATAAAGCAGTCGATAGGGTTTTCTTCGAGGTTTCTGATCACAAGACCTCCATTTCAAGGCAACGATTTGGCGCATTGCTAGGGTTTGCTGCTGACCCTTCAAGGATTAATCCGGAGACGATTCCGATTGGGCATCTCTACAACATGTTTTATAATATGGGGTACACGGAGGCGCTCACCTCCGTCGCAAAATTTAAAAAATCATGCTTGCCGCCACAGTGGAACGGCATGTTCACGGTCCTCTTCAAGTGCTTATCTGAACGGAGCTCAGGATCCGACGGCTCCAATCGACTCTTCTTGTTGATCATGTATGGCGTCTACAACGGTGTCAATCTTGACTATGGGTTGGTTCTCTGGCAACAACTCATCCAGAGCCTCTCTTCTTCTTCACGACATTCTGAGGTGTCGTATGCACGGTTCTGGACTCTCATCACCAAGTGGGTGACGGATAAGTTCGATGTCCCCACTGCTGCCGGTGCATCGATGTCTTCGATCGGTACTTTTCATACCACGAAGATTATCGTCTCAGATGCATCCAAGTTCTCTTTCATTGGCTCAATTCCGGAGACCATGTACGGCGATGTTCCATCTGACAGCAGGATCATCAGGACTATTAAGGAGTTCAAGGCGTCTGGACCAAGGGAACTCACACAGGAAATGCTCAAGTCCATCCATGATGTTGATAAGCCAGTTCATAGAGGCAAAAAGGCAGATAAAGGGAAGCAAGTGACCAAAGGGGCTAAAGGTCCTTCTCCCAGGAAGAGGAAACCAGCCAAAGTTGCACAGTCCCCGCAGCCGAAGAGGCGAAAGACTCAACCGAAGTGAAAGCTTATAATCGCTTCCTCTTCGAGTGAATCAGAAGGTGAGAGTTCGGATTCGGATGGCTCTCAAAAAGGCGAAACCCCTCCAAGAGGCAACACCCCACCCCGATCACCTACCCCAGACATGGAAATCCATGTCTCACCAATTCCCTCTCCTACTCAAACAATCCCTACTTCCATTCCCACCATAAACCCCTCTATCACCATCCCTAAAACCTCTTTCCCTATACCACCACCCATTTTCACTGATACAACTACAACAACAACTGCAAAGGTTACAACCAACGTATCTGATACGGGGGTTCATACCGATGCAACAGAAACACCACCTGTAACCGAACCTCCTCATACAACCGAAACTCAACCATCAACCGAACCTATCCATACTCCACCACCACCCGAAACTACCCCCACCAACACTCAACCTAAACCTACACATACCACGACACCCCCAGCTTCACCACCCCCAACATCTCCAGATCATGCCTCTGATGGAGATAACCCTTTTCTTGGAGGGGAAAATATGACCTTCGATTCGGTCTACTTTAGTCTGTTTCAGGTCCAAAGCGACGATGATGAGGAAGCTCTAGTAACAAAGAAGCATCTTAAGGAGCTGCACGAAAAGGTTGACATGCATATTGCATCATCCTCCAACACTCAGTCCTCTCTCTCTCTGAAGCCGCTCTTCAGAAGATTGTTGATGCCTTCTCCAGGGCTCAACATGATTCCTTCGCCTCTGCCACTACAGCAATTGATGCCTCCACAAAAGCTTGTGAGGCTGCGACCGCAAAAGTCGATAAACTATTCTCTGAAGCCTCTTCCCTGTTAAAGTCCTTACAGGAGAGCGCCGATGCAACAAAGACAACGTTGGAAGCAATCGTTCAACAATTGGCCACGTTCGTCTCAATGGAGTTGAAGTCGTTCGCTACCCATCGCCAATCCATCAGCGACGACAACTCGGCCCTTCGTGCCTCCATTGACGAGCGCCTCTCTAAAGTTCAAGAGGATCTCGCTGCCGAAAACTCGTTAATGGACGTTCTTGCTAGTAAAACCACCGCCCTCAAGGTCAAGAGCGCTCAGCTTTCTAACTCTCAGCAACAAATTGACGCTCTTCGATCCGAACTGTAGGTTATCAAAACATGTGTTTCGGATGTACACTCTGCCCTATCCAACATCCTGGAAGCACACGATCCGATTCTCAATCATTCGGTGAGGCGAACCCTTGCTGAAAGACTTGCTCCTGCCCTGGGCCTTCTCAGCAAAATTGAAGGGCTACCTAGTTTCGTGTCCTCTCTGAAACAAGGGTGAGAAGTGAAGTCCGGATCGAAACCACCTCCTTCCTCAAAAGCTGCTCACACAACCGAACCTCCTCCTACTGGTCAAACTTCGGGTTCGGGTGTGAAGGATAAAGGAAAGAAAATAGCTGAGGAAGAGGATGAAGATGATAAAGAAACCATTGCTGACTTGCTGAAACGCAAAAATAGTCGCAATGTTGAAAATGAAAACATTTGTGTGGCGCGAGAAGCTGAAGAAGCCGAACGCAAGAAGAAAGAAGCCCACGATCTCCTCGAGAGCACGAAGACTCTTTTCCCTGCTTGGACTCGGGAGAGAATGATAAAGGAGGCCATAGATACTCCAAGCATCCTATGGCTCGAACCGGTGATCTCCTTCGACTGCTACAATTCTGTCGATTCGCAGTTCGATATCCCTTAACCCGAAAGGCGTTTATCTTCCACGCCTTCTCCAACATTTTTCAAGTCCCTCATCCTAACCCTGAGGTTGATCGGGAGTTAATCGAGTTCTATCTGAAGGCCGCTCAACCACAGTACCAAACATGGAGCGCTCAGAAGATCGTTAATGTTCGGGTTTTAAAGCCATATACCGAAGGGAGATTCATCAACGTTCGGTTCAGGGTGATTAGAGGGTCTGCAAGAACCGAACATCTCATATCCTTAGCAGATCTGCCGAACCTCAACCCCCATGACTGGATCGTACTGCATAACATCATCTTGACGAATGAAGCTGAATATGGTCCGATTATAGACCATCTCAAAAGGATGTTAGTTTGTTACATCATGGAGGTCGCCTTGATGGATCAGGAGATAGCCACAGTCTTCAAAAAGAAACCGAAGATCTCTCCTGTTGTCTCAGCCAGTGATCTCAATCAGATGAAGATGGGAAAGATTGACCCAAAGCGAAATTCGGTCATGTTCACTAGGGCTGAAGGACAGAAATGTCTCTTTGCCTTAGCGGATAAAGATCTTTATACCACTGCTTGTATTGAGCATGTGTTAGGGATCATCCATCGGTGTAAAGAGAATATAAAGGATGATATCAAATACTTCGATGATATGATACAGTGGTACATCCGATTCAGACAGACGATACTCGCCCTTATCTCTCGTCTGTTTCAGACTGTAAAGAAGAAGGTTCCTGCTGCTGCTGGCCCAAGTAAGAAGTGAAGATCTCGCTCCAATTGACGCAAAGGGGGAGATTGTTGGGTTGCAGATTCGTTTAGAATTGCGTCATTGGGCTCGGTTAAAAGTCCAATTATTTTTTACTCCAGTTTGGGCCTGTCCAACCGTGAGCTGTTAGGTTTACTATATAAGAATATGCTTGCATGCATATTAGGTAAACGATCTAGAGAATACGACTGATAGAAGAAGACAGTATTACAAAGTTTTTTCTTTATCGTTCCTGTAAACCTTCTAACCCTCTACAAACTTTTCTTACTTCCTCAGCTTGAGTTCAGATTTACCCGAAGGCGCATCCGAATCCCTCAAACCAAGGCTCTGATACCAACTTCTAACATCCCCCTCTGGCACATATCACAATATTGTCCGCTTTGGGCCACTCGGCACGAGGACTTCCCAGGGGGTCACCCATCCTGGTACTACTCCCGCCCAAGCACGCTTAACTGCAGAGTTCTTATGGGATCTGCTGCCCTTACGGCTTTAAAACGCATTGTGATAGGGAAGGTATCCACACCCCTTATAAGGAATGCTTAGTTCTCCTTCCCAGCCGATGTGGGATCAGATCTAACCCACTTTCACCCCCCATTATAGGGTTCGATGTCCCCGTCGAACACATCGACCCGTGCCCTGGCTCTGATACCAACTTGTAACACAGAAAATTTCAAAACAATTTTTCATTTAAAAATAATCATTTAATTCTAGAAACACTTGTTGAAAATCTCATTCATAATCGAATTACAAAACATAACTCCATTTTCACTTGCATAGTAAACCAGGATCCTCAAAACATGACTCTTTCTCTGGTGTGTACAATCAAGTCGGTGCCGTCCCGTGATCCTGAAAGAAACCTGAAACACATACATAACACAAAACACTGTAAGCACGAAGCTTAGTGAGTTCCCCAAAATACCACACATAACACATATTAGCCACTCGAGGCTATAACTCTGTGGGTCCGTGGACCCTGCTCTGTGAACCCTCAGGTTCTAACTCTGTGAACCTTCCGGTTCTAACTCTGGGAACCCTCCGGTTCCAACTCTGTAAACATGCACAACATAAATCACATAGAAATAATGCAGTACAACACATAACATACATAGCATAGAAATACTCTGTCACATAACTCTGGTTACCTACTCAAGGTAAAGTATAGTGAGAAGACTCACCTGGCAAGCAGAAAGCAGATATCCCCACACTTGAATCTCGAACTCGCCACTGCCTAACACGTAAGGCAAATACTCTCATGAATATAACTCTCGAGACTAGAATCAACCCTCTCATGGCACCCTCTTAAGGGTAAAAGACTATTTTACCCCTCTCTTGGCCCAAAGGCCACATCGCTAACCAAATGCTAAAAGTCAATGGTCAACTCTTGGTCAAAGTCAAAGTCCTCATTCCAAGTCAACCCTCCTGGTTAACCCTACTCGCCGAGTTAACCCGTCGACTAGTCGAGTCCCCATGCTCAGAACTTCCCCAATCCGCGACTCAACTCGCTGAGTCACCCCGAGACTCGCCGAGTCCCACAACTCTGAGTCCACTCGCACACAACTCACCGAGTCATCCCTTGACTCGCCGATTCTCGACTCAACCAGAAAATATTGGGACTTCTCGACAAGACTTGCCGAGTCCAAGAACAGACTCGTCGAGTCTAAGACTATCTTCAACCTACTCGCTGAGTTGTACTTACAATTTGCCGAGTTCCAGGCCATCTTCATCCAACTTGCCGAGTTGTTCTTCCAACTCGTCGAGTCCCAGCTCATCTTCAAGCAACTCGTCGAGTCCACCCATGTGACTCGCCGAGTATCACCAGTCTGAATCCATTTAGAAGCACTCCAGGCCATGCAATTGATCCAAAACATAGATCTAGCCTCCTACAACCCATCCATCACGTAAAGTGGCAAACTTTACGTGAATCCAAAGAGATCTATGCGTTTTCACTCTAGGGTTTGGGTTTGGGACAAGATGGCTCCATCAACCACTCACAAACAGGGACTTTCATGCACTCTAGACCTTCTCCCTTCCAGATCTGAGGTAGCAACCTCAGATCTAACCTCCAAACCCCAAAACATCCCAAGATAAGCTCCCCACAAACCCCAAAATGATGCATCAAAGAAATAGCAGCTCAAAAACGAGATATTACCTCAAAAGAACGCCCCAACTGCAATGAAACTCGAATCCAAGCAAAGCCCCTTGCTCCAAGCCTCTTACCCTTCAAGATTTCCTCAACAATTGCTTCTCCAAGCTTCCAAATGCACTTGATCCACTGACACACGAAGGTTAGGGTTTCTGGACTTGAGGATGAGTAAGGAGGCTGAGGAAATGGATGTTATGTTCTTTATATAGGGCTCAACCCTGAGAATTAGGGTTTTCTCCACTCAGCGCCTACTCGCCGAGTCCATCTTACTAACTCACCGAGTCGGCCACTTAACACGCGACCAAGCCGCGACTCTACTCGCCGAGTCCACACATGGACTCGCCGAGTCGCTCTTTCCCAATTTACTCATTTAGCCCTTCAACTCTACTCTTGATATTTCGGGATGTTACAGTACTTTGTATTCGAACCCATTTATATGAAGACCCGGTACTTTGTAATGTACCCCTTTTTATTTAAATGTGGTACATTGTATTCATAGCCATTTTATATGAAGACCCGGTACTTTGTAATGTACCCCTTTTTATTTAAACCCGGTACTTTGTATTCGTACCCCATTTATATCAAGACCCGGTACTTTGTAATGTACCCCTTTTTATTTAAACCTGGTACTTTTTATTCGTACCCCATTTATATGAAGACCCGGTACTTTGTAATGTACCCCTTTTTATTTAAACCAGGTACTTTGTATTCGTACCCCATTTTTATGAAGACCCGGTACTTCGTAATGTACCCCTTTTTGTATAAACCCGGTACTTTGTATTTGTACCCCATTTCGTATAGACTTATGAATGAACTGACTCTGGTGTGATTCTTTGTACTAGGAATGGCAAGAAGTATCTCCTAACTATACCTATTATAGTTACTAGTAATGTACGAGTAAAATCGGAAGTATACCTTTGCTACTTAAAGGTACTGAATTGACTGATGAAAAATTTATGATTATATATGTATACATGACATATAACTGATATTTAGACGACCTTCGAATGGATAACCGATACCCATCAAACCACATCCCAACGAGGAAAAGGAAACAAGGTGAGCTAGGCGTTCTAAGTCTTTTAAACATTACTTATATAACTATTCATATGTAGACATGTATTTAACAATATAAAAGTATAAAAGAAGTTTTGTAAAACTTTTGAAAAGTTCAATAACAAAGAAAAGATGACTTGATGTCAGTTTATAAAACGATTTGAAAACGGTTTGATAAGACTGTTTAAGTGAAGAAAAACCTTTTGTAATGTAAATGATCATAAACTATACCTATTATAGTTTTGTATGTTTATTTGTGGTGTATAAGAACCCTTTTCTATGTAAGTCAAATGTATAGTACAATATAGCTATGTTTGTCTTGTTTTGTTTTGTACTATTGGTAATGATGGAGGATTCTTACAAATTCAGTGAATATTATCTATTATATAATTATACCACTACAAGAAATACATGTAAAATATGAAGTCATCAAAGATTTGACACATTGCTCAACATGTTACAAAGTGTTTTGAAAGTTATAAGCTGATAACTAGTTTTTAACATTTCTGTGCTGTTTACTCATACGATGTCGAAAACTGAATCCATAAACTCTGAGAGTTCCTAAAATGTGTCTAGTTTACTCATAATTTTTATCATGATGTTTGGAAGTCTTTAACTCGCATTAAAATGCTCATATTCACAGACTGGTTTGGATTTTTGTTTGAAAAGATAGGCTGTTTTGTAAAAATCACCATAAATTGTAGAAAAATCATGTGGAGATGTGCAAGTAGTCATTTTAAAGCTAAGTACTGTAACTACTTACACCTAAAACAATTTTGAAAACTAAAATGGTTAAGTTGTCCAAAATAGTCTGTGAATGGAGTCCAACTTTTGTGATGAAAGCTATTAGAAACGTTTAGTTATGTTCTTGTTGTTTTAACTTGTATTCCCCAAAACATGAAAACTTGAAAATGTAGGGGTATGAACTCACCTTGAGTGATTTTAGTAGATGGATGATGGAGAAAAGAAGTGTTCAACTCAAGAATACTTGGGAGTTGCTTGAAGATTTGAGGAGCTAACAACAAATATGACAATATTTGTCTAAGAAATCTATGATTTGGATGAAGGATAGTAGATTATCTAAGTGTAGGAGGAAGATACTTACCAAATGTGGAGGAAAAATCTAAGATCAGCCCTTGAATCTCGAATTTTTAGAGAGAGGAAGTGAGAGAGAAAATGTGTTTGATCTTTGGTGGAAGAATGAGAAAATGAGAGAAGTGTAGGAGGAAGATACTTACCCTTGACGAAGTCTGTGGCTGAAAAATGGTGGGAAAAGTACCATGAAATGACTAGGTATGGGCTAATGGTGAATACTGACATGGAGTGGGTATGGGAGTGGTTTCTTGTGTCATAGAATAAAGAAAAGTCAACACTCCACCTCTTGTACTTCACCCACTCTTCTTAGATAAGGTTGATCCCCAAAAAACGTAGATAATTAATAAATATGGGGCCTTATATGTTAAAATAATGTTTTGGGTGAAAATCCCGCGTTAAAACAATTAAAAACAGAGCTAAAATGAAATCGTAGTCGAAAACCGGGAAGAAATGCTCTTCCTGCGAGGCTTCTCGTAAGGGGGCCGAAGGCGGCTAGGTTCGGTCCTTCGAAGGCTGGGACCGAAGGCTCAGGTGAGTCAGGAAGCAAAATGGGGCGAAAGTGGTTACGAGGCGAAATGGAGCGAAATAGACCGAAGGTTCGGTCCGAAGGGGAGGGTTCGGTCCCTTATGCGAGGCTCGGTCCGAAGGGAGGGTTCGCTTCTGACAAGTTCGGTTATTAAGAGGGGTTTCGGGTCCTTAAGAGAGTTCGGGTCTTAAAGAGGGGTTTCGGGTCCTTAAGCCCTTTTTATCCGTTCTTACCCCGTCTTAAGCGGTTTTTGACCCGGTTAAGGGTCGGGATGGCCCGAATAACTATAAAATGTTTAAGGAACTTTTGAGAGAGATTTGGGAGAGATTTCACATTCTTGGAGAGATTTCTCATACAAAGAGAGATTTGGGAGAGATTTCACATTCTTGGAGAGATTTCTCATACAAAGAGAGATTTGGGGAGAGATTTCACATACTTAGAGAGATTTGGAAGAGATTTCATAAATCTCGAATTTCTAGAGAGAGGAAGTGAGAGAGAAAATATGTTTGATCTTTGGTGGAAGAATGAGAAAATGAGAGAAGTGTGAGGAGAGAGGAGGGTTTTTGTTACCCTTGACCAAGTGTGTGGCTGAAAAATGGTGGGAAAAGTACCATGAAATGACTAGGTATGGGCTGATGGTGAATAGTGACATGGAGTGGGTATGGGAGTGGTTGCTTGTGTCATAGAATAAAGAAAAGTCAACACTCCACCTCTTGTACTGCACCCACTCTTCTTGGATAAGGTTTATCCCCAAAAACGTGGATAATTAATAAATGTGGGGCCTTATATGTTAAAATAAATTTTTGGGTGTAAATCCCGTGTTAAAACAATTAAAAACAGAGCTAAAATGAAATCGTAGTCGAACACCGGGAAGAAATGCTGTTTCTGCAAGGCTTCTCGTAAGGGGGCCGAAGGTGGCTAGGTTCGGTCCTTCGAAGGCTGGGACCGAAGGCTCGGGTAAATCAGGAAGCGAAATGGGGCGAAAGTGGTTAAGAGGTGAAATGGAGTGAAGGTTCGGTCCGAAGGGGAGGGTTCGGTCCCTTATGCGAGGCTCGGTCCGAAGGGAGGGTTCGCTTCTGACAAGTTCGCTGCTGACAAGTTCGGTTCCTAAGAGGGGTTTCGGGTCCTTAAGAGTGTTCGGGTCCTTAAGAGGGGTTTCGGGTCCTTAAGCCCTTTTTATCCGTTCTTACCCCGTTTTAAGCGGTTTTTGACCTAGTTAAGAGATTTCTCATACAAAGAGAGATTTGGGAGAGATTTCACATTCTAGGAGAGATTTCTTATACAAAGAGAGATTTGGGAGAGATTTCACATACTTAGAGAGATTTGGGAGAGATTTCATATTCTTGGAGAGATTTCTCATACAAAGAGAGATTTGGGAGAGATTTCATATTCTTGGAGAGATTTCTGATACAAAGAGTGATTTGGGAGAGATTTCACATACATAGAGAGATTTGGGAGAGATTTGACATACGTGGGGAGATTTGGGAGAGATTCTCGATAAAGAGAGATAGAGTGAAAACGATTGAGAGAGGTTTCGTGTGTGACATTTGCGAGAGTCCGGCTTCGAAACGCAAGGTCCGTAAGCCCCATTAAGCCATGTTTAAGGGTCTTACACACTCTCGATGAGTATGCAACATTGTTTTATCGGTTTGGTTCGTTACTTACCACAATTTTAGGTTAAGGAAATCTAGATGTACGTACTTTTCAATTTATGACTTCTTATTAGAATATCGAGTGGTATAGTATTTACCTAACATAAGCCCTAGTACACAAGGGTTTGTTGAGTTGACCGGTTTGACTTGTTGACTTTATTTGACTTTGACTTGACCAGAATTTGACGGTTGTCACATAACTCCAACGTCTTCTAGCTTGTTTTTGAATACCCATCTCGTACACCCAATGGGGTATTCCTAAGGAGGAGGAATGAGAGTCTGCACTTTATTTTTGTCAAATTCTGTCAACTCTTCCTGCATGGGTGTAATCTAGTCAGCATGTTCTAATGCTTCCTTGATGGATTTAGGTTCAACCATTTAGATAAATGCCGAGAAATGACATTCATTTTGAATACTTGTGACAGAAAAAGTTTGAACACCGGCATTTGGGTTTCCAATAACTTTGTTCGGAGGATGATCCTTGGTCCAGATGCGTAGTCTCGGAAGCCCTTGTGCAGCCAAAGATTCGACATCGGCAAAGGGGTTGTGTTTCTCACCCTGAATAGTTTGAAATTGAGGATGATGCTCAACCTAAACTTCGAAACCGGATAAGTTAATGTCATCTTCTAGTGGGAAATTGAAGAAATTTTTATCATCGTTGTTGCTGATCGGAATAGGATCAAATTCAACAAATTGATCAGCTGCATCTTGGAACGCATCTACATTTGATTGAAGGGAAGGTTGACCATTCTCCTCCTCAACCCATGAAGGTTGAAACAGTTCGGAATCAAATTGAGAAAAATTGGGTGGCGGGCCTAAAATGCTTTGGGAAATTGGAGCGGCAGCGGATGAGGTTTGTTTTGTTCGAGATTTTGAATCAAGAGATGTTTTTGAAGGTCCGAAGAAGATTTCAAAGCCAACTTCATAAATTGTTTGCTGGTTCAGACATCCTGGCATTGGAGCATCGTTCCCCATTTTGTAGGTTGTGATATGGGTTAGGCCAAAATTTCGAGTGAAGTTTTCACCAAAGGTGACGTCAAAGCGTTCTTCCAGAACTTGAGTTCGACAATTTAGAGCTCGATAAGATTTTGATTTGGCTGAGTTTCTAAGAAAGATAGCTTCATCGACTTTGGATTGAAACTTTGTAAGCTAATCACGACTGTTTTCGATGAACCATCTACATCCGAAACTATGAAGAAATGAGATACTCGGCTTTCGACCGTTCATGGCTTCGTACGGTGTCATGTTGAGGCATCGATTGATGATATTCCTATTATGAGGGAAGCAAGTTGTTGACACCATTTTAGCTCAAAGATTAAGTGGAAGATTTGCAAAGTTAAGCATGGATCAAGCAACTTCAACTAGTTTTTTGTTGCATATTTCAACTACACTATTTTATTATGGAGTGTAGAGAGCAGAGAAGTTGTGTTCAATACCTTTCTTAGTGAGGAATTTCTCAAAAGTTGTGTTGGTAAATTCTGAACCATTATCACCTCGGATTCATCATACAGGCAATTTGACGAGAACTTCAATTCCTTTGATAAAGTCTATAAGTTCCCAAGCTGTCACATATTTCAGCCTAAGGAAGAAAACCCAAGTGAACCTTGTAAAATCATCCACAATCATAAGAATTTATTTTTTTGTGATGTTGACTCTCTACAGTTAAGGGTCCACACAAGTCAATATGTAGAAGGTGTAACAACTCTAAGATAGATTTTTCAAATATGACATGATGACCCTTATTCGATTGTTTTCTACACTCGCATGTAGGACACAAATGATAATTTTCGAACTTGAGGAGTGGTAGACCTCTTACCATTTCACCTGAAACAAGATCATTAATATATATGAAGTTTAGATAAGTAACCCTTCGATGCCATAACCAAATCATGTTAGGAGCGACTTTTGAGAGTAGACAGAGTTGAGGCTTACGAATGATCATGTTGACGTCAAGAGGGTACATGTTCTTGTTGTGATTAGACATGACCAAACATTCCTTCCGGTCTTTTGACATGACATAATTGTGTTTCTTACAAAATTCAACTCGTTTATTCGCATCAGTGACTTGAGTTACACTTATCAAATTATGCTTCAAGTCAGCTACATATGCTACATTTGAAATGTAGAAATTTCCATTGGTGAGGATGCCATAACCTCGGATCTGAGTGTTGGAGTTGTTTGCATACGTCAAGTAGTTAGCATTTAATAAAAGTCTGAGATCTTGCAGAAGGTCCTTTTGCCCTGTCATGTGCTTGGAACAAGCACTATAAATATAAGATATTGTTTCATGTTCTGAAGCACAGATTGCCTGCAAAATTAGTGAGTTGTGGAGTTTCTAGGCTCCAAGTTAGGTTTTAGGGCAAGGACACGGGTTTTGGACTTTGGTTGTGACTTTTAAGCAACATATATATTTCAGGGTTTATTCCGAGATCCTTTGGGAAACAAAGAAAAAGCCATGACTTTTTACATCAATGCGGAAATCATACTCAATGAGAATTATTTCGAAACAACTTTTCTCGGACTAGCAACTTTCAGAGAAGTGGGAATCATTGTGTCTCTCGGAGTTGTAATTTCATTTTTGAGATTTTTAACTTTCCATAGAAATTTTTTTTAATCTTTTGAAGATTTTTGAGAAGAAATTTTCTTAACAACTTGCTCTTTTTTTATATTACATTTGGTTTCGAAAGTTGTTGAGGATTGAAAATCGTACCATAAGATTTAGCTATAAAAACAGATGAAATAGTATGAGGAGAATTACTTCTGATAGATTGAGTATCTACAATATACTTTTTCGGAGTGGGACTGACAACCTTCTTTTGTTCTATTGGCTAGAAGGATTGGATGGCATTTTGAGAATCTGAACAAGAACAAATGTGTTGTCACTCCTAGTCGATGGGCTAATAGCCCGAGGTGCTTTCTTTTTTGATTTTTCAATGAATTTGCAATTTAATCTTTACCTAATTTCCTTTTTGAGAGTTTTTTTGCTCCTATATTAGGATCGACAACATCTTTCCTATTCATTGATCGTTTCTTCCTAGAGTTGGAAGATGACTTAGAGGTTTGACCAATAGATGGATTGTTAAACACATGTTTGATTTGCACAAGAGTTGTTTTCGAAGTCACTTGAGAGTCAGAAACACAAGAATCAGATGAATCATCAACGTTACTATCTAAAGATGCCCAAACAAAATCTAATGTATTAGGTTCAGTTGTCTCAGGAATAATTTCCTCAACAATGCAGTTGTTACGAGGACTGTGGTTTAGAACTTGAACGACAATTTTTGGAATGCTAGAGAAGGATTCTCAGTTCCGATTCAGTTCCAGGTTTGTCAGAGGTAGAAGGGTGTGGAATCGGTACACTTGAAAAATATTGGCTGAAACATAGGAATTAGTGATACAAATTGGTCTGAGGTCTCAGGAAGGGGAGAAAATGACGAGACAGGAGTATCTGAATATTGGTGGTTCGAAATGTCTGCCATAAAAGTTAGGTTTTGTAACTCCTTCAAGGTACAAGTAATAGGTTTCAGAAACTCGTTTCCGAGCCCAACTGCGTTTGACCAGGGATGACGAAAATTATAAGTCATCCGTTTGTAAACTTCAAGAATGTCAATGGAATTATGCAAAGCATCTATTGTGGCATTGAGACGTTTTTTTTATCAAAAATTAAAACATTTCTTTTAGAATAAGTGATTTCACATTTTCCTTGAATGATATATTCATCTTTTAACATTACAAGCTTACGTTCTAATGACTCTATCTTAAGATTTTTATCCTTGAAACATAGTCTAAGATGACTCAGTTCACTTTCCATCATTTCACTCGCTTCTATGGCAGACTCATAGGCTTTATAGATGGTGTTAATATTTGATTGGATATGGGTTAGATATGGTTCAAAAAGAGATAAATCAAAATTATTGTCAGTAATCATAGATTTTACCTGTTGAACAATGGTTCTTCCTGGTGGGTCATTGGTGGCCATGTAGTAATAGTTTACTTCAGCATCATCTTCATCTTCCTCTACCCCAGATGACTAGTAGCCTTTATCATATTCAATTGTTTGTCTTGCCATAGGACACATGTTTCTGAGACTACTCATATCACCATCATCATCTCCAGAAGACAAATACCCTTCTACATCTCTAGACAAAGTGGTGAAAAATAACTTCTCACTTGCAGCCATCTCTTGAGCTTGACATGTATAGTATGCAGAGTCCTTATTTTGGGTTTCTTTGCGACTTTAGCTACGTAGTCTTTCACATATTTGCATGACCACATTTATGGAAAACGATATTGGCTTTGTCTGACTTCGGAGTCTGTTGAGATTCCGAGGTGTGGTTTGGTGTAGAAATGTTGGGTTTATAAGCTTGTGGGTTCTTTAAAGTTTTTTAAATGATTAAGGGTTGTTTTGGTGTGGGGCATCGAAACGGTTGTGATATTGTTTGTGAGCCGGATAGAAGGGATGCTTGTATTTTATGGAAAGCAAAGAAAACTCCTATTCGAAGCGGAGTTCTGATTCCATTTCTACAGGGTCGAGGTCACCATCAAATTGATAGTTAGAAGTGGTACGAGCGGGTAAAGCTGGTGGTGAGGGTTGAGCAGGTGGAACGACAGTTTAGAGGGGTTCAAAAGCAGATGGGTTCGAGACATGAGGTTCGAAGGATCAAACAACAACTAAAGGACCTCCTAAAATCTCTCTATAGATTTGTGCAACATTTGACTCATGACCTTGAAGCTCATCAAATAGCTGGTAAAGCTTCAGCTTCTCCAGAGACCCATTGCTTTGATGAAACAATTTTATGTTTCCTTATCCATTACCAAAACTATTTATGAACTTGAGATTGTATCTAAGAGGAGTTCAAACAATCCAATGAGCTATCATGTTGTTGACAAGAATTCGGTATAGGTTGGAGGCTGAGGCAACTGATTCTCAAAGGGTTGTTGTGAATGTTTGACAACAAAAGTCAAGCACTCTCCTTTCATGTTCTCTGAGCCCTCGAACTGAGATTAGAGTGTGTCCCAAATCTCTTTAGCCGACTTACACAACTTAAGGTGTTCAAAGAGAGAAGGTGGAACACCAAACACCATTTAGGAAAAGGCAACTTCATCTGCATGCAACTCCTCGATATCATCAGCAGTAAGTGGAGCTTAACGCTATTCTCCTTATCCTATGAAAGTTGTAGCAGCATCTCTAACAGTTGTTCAAACTGGAACATGTGGACCTTCTTTAACGGGTCTCCAAATAGCTTCACCTTTTTCTTTACAATGTAATAACCTTTCCATTCTGACTTTCCAATGATCATACTCTTCAACAACTAGTAGTGGGGCATGAGTAGGGCAACCCATGCTATTTGCTATTTGTATAGAATACATTTGTTGAGAATTATAATCAACCATTGAAGTTAATATATCTTGAGCAAAAGTGGTATATAGAAGAACTGTTATCCTAAACACAGAAAGGACTAAAATACTAAGGTAATTTTGAGTCAAAGATAATCTGATCTTTTGGATTCAAATGACAACCACTCAAGCTCTAATACCAATTGTGAAAACAAGGATACTATGCATAGGGACATGGTTTGAAAACTCAAACCTTGAGTTAATGCTTATAATCAATGTCTGCTTTTAATTAGATGTTCCATTGAAGTCTGGTAATACCAGTCAATACTTAAGAATAGATTCAACAAAGTACTAAAATATTAAATGAAGAAACTATGAGTATAATCAAGGTAAAGACAATAAAATGAACAAGAAGAATGTTGTGAAAGGTTTTGAATTGAGAAGAAAGTGAAAGTTAAGTAAATGAGCGGTTAGCTATCTTTTGAGCAGCAATTCATAGTTTACTTGTCATTCATAACACTCCTTATAAAGAAAAGCAGGTACATCGTACAAACTACAAAAGGTTCTAAGGACTAGATAATAAACAACTTCTATGAATTGATTATATAACTGACACAAAAGGCTAAGTCATATGAAATGTTACATCACATAAAAGTCAAGTATAATAAATGTTGAAACAAATGACAGATCTCAGATCTTCATTCTACTTCGGACTAATCCCTATCTCGTACCAAAAACTCATCTCGCACCACTACATATCTCGGACTCTAGCTGACTTTGGATCTTCATAACATGGGATTTCTAGAGGTTCACTTTTAGGTTCCAACAAGTTTATCAAGGATTAGGAGCCCTATGAGGACGAGGAGCCCTATAAGGACGATGAGCCACTAGAGGTGGATCCATACAATGAGTAGGAAGGATGAGATCCAGGTGATTGGTCGCCATATCCTGAGTTATCATCCCATGGTGATGGACATGCCGAGACTTACGAGGAGGATACTTAAGAGTTAGAACCATCATCAGAGTCTTTAGCCTTAGACCGGCCTTATAGTGTTTAAGCCTTAGGACCTCGAGTGTTTTACATCCCCAGAAAATTCATTCCTATTCAATCCCAAAAGAGATCAGCCTCACACCCATCATCCCAAATCCATCCAATAAACCTTGCCCTACTCATAAATGGATGCCCAAAATTGACGAGTAGATTTAGGAGGACATCATTGGCCACTATGAGATCAGAGAGTCATCCCAGGCTCCAAGATGTCACCCTATCCTTGATGATCCCGCAAATCAAGCAATTTTAGAGTTAGTTCGGCATGTGGCACGTCACGAGGATTGCCTACATCAATTAGAGGAGGATCATGACTCATTACAGAGGGAGGTTAGGATGTTGACCGATGTCATCAGAGGTTCATAGGAGAGAAGGGATTTTAATGAGATGAGGATCCTCCACGCTTATGATCATCTAGATAAGACCCATTCTCTAGTGCAATTTCACCATATTGAGATTCAGAGTCTCGATCAATGCGTAAGAGAATCAGAGTTGAGATTGTTGTTGTCAGAGATAGGAGCAGCCAATCTGGAGGAAATGGTCGGGTTCCTCCGGCAGCAGTTAGCAAATATAGTGATTGGTTGATAGTTTACTTTAGGTTGTGATAGATAGTTCTAGCCTTGCGTAGCAAGGAACTATAATATTTTTTTGGTTTTAGGGAGGGAATCGGAACATAGCTTTTATAGGATTCTGCTATTTCTTTTGTGTAGAATAGATCATATTCATGTTCAAACCTCACTTGTATACACTCTTTTGGTTTTCATAAACTGATGTAACTTAGCAAGTTAAAATAAAAACTAAGTCATACCTTAAATTTAGAATCGTGTGTAACATACACGTTCAGTTATCGTGTATTGTAAATTATAAAAGTGAATAATATTATGAAATATTATGTGAATTTGAATGTTGAGTTCTAACAGATGGTTTTTACTAGAAATAAAGTAGAACTATGCTTGTAATCATTCATAAAGTATTGGAAGTCTTATGAGATTCCAATCAAATGCCAAATAGTGAAATTTAGCGAAAATAAAAAATTTGAAATAAGTCAAATTTTATTATTTAAAATTGTAAAGAATCTCCTTAGAAAAGTTTAGGCGAAAGCCTCGTCGAAATCCGAGTTATAACGAATAAGTTATGACTAATAGAAGATCTGCGATAAAACCGGCAAACACTATGTCGCGTAAAAAGTGAGTTTACTATAAACTACTTTTTAACCTTAGTGATTTAAATGAAAGTTGTAGAACTCGCTAAATAATAAACTTTCATATAAAGAAAATTTAAATCTAACTCCGTATGAGGAAGTTATGATTTTTCTAAGTTTCGGAATAACAGTAGACAACTAAAAACTCGAAACAAAGACCGAGCTATATTTAGCGAACACAACCTAAACGAGAACTGAAGGTTTCGTCAATATTAGTACAACCGTAAAAAGTCTGACAAAAACGGACGTCGGATGAAGAAGTTATGAATTTTTAACAAATTTTCTTGTCCCGGTCTGTTAAAAATAATAATAGTAAAATTAAAATCAAAATTAGCCGACGTAGTCTAAACGAAAGTTGTAGAGCATAAATTTACCTACGCGTGCATATAAATAACATTGAAAATGGAGCTCGTATGTGAAAGTTGTGGATTTTAGAAGTTCGGGGCACAAAAATCAAGAAAAAAGTGAAATCCGAGAATTTTCGCATGAACAGTACCTGCCACGTCACTTCATATTTCTGCTACTTTGACATCCCGCGATGCCCGATATCAATTTTAGCATCCGAAACAAGCCCCAAAGTGCCCAAAAACCCCGAGAAATTTATCATTTCGGTTTGAAGCCCTACCTTCGTAGAGCCCGGTTTTCAAGACAACTCTCGGTTTTTATAGAACCAAGCAATTTATTGTAATGAAGTGTTGCTCAAATTACTATTTTAACCCCCGGTTACTTCAAATTGGGTTTAATATATAGGAGCAATTGTATGTTATGTGTTGTATGTGCTATGTTCTTTTCAATGTTATTATTCCGAGTTATTTTCCCATGTTATTTTTATTCGGTATTTTTAATAGCAAAGAAATACCTTTGACCATGTGATCAGTGAAAGGACTTAGATTCACGTTGGTACCGGTATGTAGCCTCTGGCCATGTAGAACATGTCTCCATAAGAGAATGATTTCTATTCTATGGTGTTGGCAAATGGTTATACAGGGTTATTAGCCTGAAATCTACCAAAATGTTAATCAAAAATTGTATGTCTTTTGTGCTATTTGGGCCGAAGCTTTATTGATGTATATCAAGTTTGGAAATTGTTATGTCTCATTGATTGTATATCTTTGAATCAAGTAATTAATTGATATGGAAAGTTTGTCACATGATTCACATATGCCCTTGTTGTTCCTTGTTCCCCTTTGCTTCTGCCATATTGAAATATATATGTGGCATAACATTATATTGTATCTATTATTGAACTCACTAAGCGTCACTGCTTTCTATCTCAATGTTTTAATATATTGCAGGCAATAAGCATCCAGTATATCTTTATACCGTTGGAAAAATTAAAATACTTTATACTATTACTTTTGAAATATACAATATCCTGGGTAGTTTTGTAATAAACTTAAACTTAGTCTGTTTTTATCCAGTCGTTTGTAAATAAATTATCAATGTAAAATATTGTTTGTGAATATGCATGTAGCATGTTTTGGAGTAACAAGTGTTTTAGTATTATGAAAGTGAGGGTCTTTCAATCTTGGTATCAAAGCAGTAGTTTAAGGGAACTAAATACCACGGATTGGTGTTTATACTTAAACTATCAGAAGTTCAATATATGAACTTGATTCATTGTAATTATATGGATACAAACCTTAGGAAAGACTTAAGTAGGGTATTAAATACTGATAAACCCTAATGTTTTAAAATACAATGTTACTCCATATTGTAGAGTAATGGTTGAACAGGTTAGTAGCCATACCCCTGATGTGGGTGGAGGTCGTCAACCTGAGGAAGTGAATACTCCAGTATTTCCTTGTAAGGAGCGACTGTTGGGTAAACTTACTAGTGTTATTCGACATGCTCTTGAGAAATACAAAAAGAGTGGTGATAAAGGAAAAGAGAAAGCCACCGGAGAATCTTCAAAAGGAGAGGTGAAGCCTCCCTCGTTCAAAGATTTCAAGAGTAGCGGTGCTACAAAGTTTTTCGGTGTTCTTAATCCTATTATTGTTCTTACCTGGATCCAGAACACAGAGAAAGTGTTTTCGGATTTCTCATGTGGATGATGAAGACAAGGCTAGTTATGCTTCCACAATGCTCATTAGAGACGCCTGGATTTGGTGGGAAGCAACATATGAAGCTCTCAACAGGTTTGACCAAGAGAATTTAGCCTGGGAAATGTTCAAAACTCGTTTGCTAGAGAAGTATTGTTCTCTAGACATTAGGAGGAGATTGGAGAAAGAATTCTTCTAGCAAGGTTTGCTATAAAGTATATTCCAACTGAAGATGAAAAAATTCAGTTATTCATGGAGGGACTATGACACGAAATCAAAGATTTTGTTGCCAATCGAGAAGTTCTGTCATTTGATAAAGTCGTTGAGTATGCTCGAAGGCATGAGAAGGACTTAGAAATATGTGGTGCCACTTTTACTACTCCAAAGCATCGACGTATTGAATGAATTGTTCTTGTTCCCTCTATTCCACCAGCTCAATCTATTCGATCTGATCCTAACAAGCAAATGCAATCTCAGAGTGCTTTTCGTGGTCGTGGTAGATCACAATCTCCATGCAATCGCCTTCATGTGGTGTTTATGGAAATAATCATCCGGTCCAATGCAAAAATAGACAAGGAATCCGTTGTCTATTATGGATGTGGAGAAACGGGTCATATAAAGCCAACATGCCCAAGAAAAGATGTTACTTGCTATGCATGTGGTATTACTGGCCACAAGAAGCATTTTTGCCATACTCTTACTAGTCAGATGATGGGAAGTCAAAGGGTACTCCAACCAAAAAGGAGGAGGTGCCAAAAGCTAAAGGTCGTGCATTTCAGATTACCTCAGAGGAGGCATGCGAGGACCCGAATGTTGTGCGGGTACATTTCTTGTCAAATCTAGACCTTCTCACATCTTATTTCATTCTGGTGCCTCAGATTCTTTTGTGTCTTATGAATTTGCACATTCCTTTCAAATTTCTTGCTATGTACCCGCGCAACCATTTCACGTAGATATTGTGGGAAGTATATCATTACTTGCTGATGAAGTCTATAGGGATTGTCTTATAGAAATTAAAGGCTTTCATTTTCTTGTTAACCTGATCCCTATCTCCTTGCCCAACTTTGATATTATTCTCGGTATGGATTGGTTATCAAAGAACCATGCAGAAATCTTGTGCTATGAAAAGATAGTACGCATTCCTATTGAAGGGGAGAATCCTATCTATGTCTATGGTGAACAAAGAATCTTAAAAATAATCTCTTTCCTCAAAGCTCGTAAATCAATATCGAAAGGATGTTCTATCTATCTAGTGTACACAGTTGATGTCTCAAAAGAGGAGAAGAAAACGGTAAACGATGTTCCCGTTGTTAATGAATATCCTGATGTTTTCCCAGATGACTTGCCTGGACTTCCTCCAGACAGGTAAGTAGAATTCCGAATTGACCTTGTGCCTAGTGCTACTCCGATTGCTAAGACTCATTATTGCCTCGCGCCAGCAGAGATGAAATAAATGATGATCCAATTATACGAATTACATGAAAAAGGCTTTATCCGATCGAGTACCTCTCCTTGGGGTGCTCCGGTATTATTTGTTAAGAAGAAGGACGGATCGATGCGGATGTGCATTGATTATCATGAGCTGAATAAGGTGACTATCAAGAACAAGTACCCACTACCTCGCATTGATGATTTATTTGATCAACTTCAGGGTGTTAGCTATTTCTCGAAGATTGATTTGAGATATGGTGTGACACCCCAAAACCGAGAACGGCGGAAACGTTCTGGGGCGGAGGACGTCATGTATAATATCAACAACAATGTAAAGTAGTAAACAAGCAACAACATCATCCATTGCATTAATAAAATAATTATTATACAATTGTATTCTGTCAAATTTTGATAAACACTAAAGCATAAATCAAAATGAAAGATAAGTCTTGAACAAGCTCCATCTTCCTTTCTCCTTGCATCGGTACCTGTCTATGATGACCTGAGGATACAAGTAATTTTGAAAGCGAGTATCAGCTTTGAAGCTGGTGAGATCATAAGTATTTAGTGTCTTAATTTGTATGTAAGAATTTGTAAGTCTATGTATTGTAAGAATTTGAAAGTGTATATGAATTGTAAGTGTTTGAAAAAGTTTGAATCTCTCAGAAAAACGTATATTTTCTATTAAAGTAGCCTTCTACCAAGGCTTAACTGTTTTGTATCCTCGTTTGATGTAAAAGTGTGTAATTTCCCAAGTGTAACTATCTTTTAACAAAATATAGTTTGTACATTAAAGTTTATGTGAGGTTATCACTAAAAATGTAATGGGTAAATCATTGTAGTACTGTAGTTTTGTATTATAGGAACTACTGTTGTACTAACTACCTTAAACCGGATTTATATTAAGGTATAATGTGATAATTGCACCATACTATCGACTAATATTTAAACGACTTTCGGACAAATACCCAATATCCCACCAGACCACATCTCAAGGCGCGAAAAGGAAATAGGGTGGATAGCCTTCCTATGTCATTTAAACATTTCTTATATAACTATACATATAGAGGCATGAAATTTATAATATAAAAGCATAACTAAATTTTGTAAGACATTTGAAACATAAATATTATTTTAAGAAAAGATCGACTTGATGTCGATCTATAAAACAGTTTGAAGGCATAAGTATGATAAAACAGTTTTGAGTATAAGGAAACATTTGATTGAAACACAGTTGTAAATAAGTTTGAAAGGTAATGTACGGAGTAAGATGTACAGTGTAATAAGTAGTTTAAAACATATAAAATGTTTATAAAAATCATTTGAAGGAAACTGTTTGGTAAAACGGCTAATGAGTAGCCAAATCTTTTGAATCCTGTATATTAATCACATGTGATTGATGTAATAACTAGCGTAATTCTACTTATTAATCGCATGTGATTGATATAATCCTAGCATGATTCTACTTGTATTCCCCCCCCCATAAAACATTTAAGATTAGTTTAAAACATTAGTTAAGGGGTATGAACTCACTTGATAGATTGAAGAAGGTGAGACGAAAGTCGAGCAGAACTTCGATTGGAAAGAAGTCGATTTCTCGGAAAACTCGGGACTTCGGGACTTGCATCGTGTGTTGGAGGTGTTACCGGGGCTTCGGGGTAGTTTAGAGGGGCTTAATAGGGTGTAGAAGTAGGAGAAATGATAGAAATGAACAACCAAAGCCAGCTGCCCACGATTCCTATTTATAGGGTGAATTTTGGGTCTCACGTCGTGAGTTTTTCATAATTCACGTCGTGAGTTTCCTCCCAAATCGTCATGGCATGCGTCACATGTCAAATGGCTATGGAAGGGTCATTCAAGGGGTTCACTTCGTGAGTTTTACAAAACTCACGTCGTGAGTTCTGACACAGATTCGGGATTCGTGCCCGAACTTCAGAAATTCATAACTTTCGCATTCGAGCTCTGTTTTCCACGTTCTTTATATGCACGCGTAGGTGAGATTATGCTCTACAACTCTCATTTAGACTCCGTTGGCTAATTTTTACTTTATTTTTAGTATAATATTGATATATTATCTTTATATTATTTTTAGTAGGCTGGGACACAAAAACTCCGTCATAAATCCATAACTTCTTCATCCGACGTCCGTTTTCGTCAGACTTTTTACCGTTGCGCTAATATTGTTGAGACCTTCGATTCTCATTTAGTTTGTGTCGGCAAAAGGTCTCTCGATCTCTATTTTGAGCTTTTAGCTGTCTACTGCTATATCTGTAACTTAGAAAAATCATAACTTCCTCATACGAAGTCAGATTTGGATGTTCTTTTAATGTACGTTTACGGTTTAATGTTATCTACAACTTTCATTTATATACTTAAGGCTAAAAACTATTGTATTAAAACTTCGCGTTTTTCGTTTAATCGGTGTTGCCGGTTTTGCCGAGAATGTTTGGTTGGTCATAACTTCTTCGTTATAACTCGGATTTTAGGGTTCTTTATATGTATGAAAACCTTGATACGATTCCTACTACTTTATTTAACCCAAATAAGATTTTAGGAAAGTTAAATTTTGACCCAAATTTGACTTGCGTTTCATCATATTGCCTCGAAATATCGGGTTATCACATATGGCTATCATCAGTTGAAAGTTCACGAGCAGGATGTACCGAAGACTGCTTTTCGTACTCGATATGGGCATTATGAATTCCTTGTTATTCCGTTTGGTTTAACAAATGCTCATGTTGTATTCGTGGATATGATGAATCAGGTATGTCGCCCAATGCTCGATAAATCAGTCATCGTATTCATTGATGATATTCTAATCTATTCCAAGTCTGAAGCTGATCATGCCATTCATATTCGTGTCGTATTAGAACTTCTTCGAAAAGAGAAACTATATGTAAATTCTCAAAATGTGAATTTTGGCTTCGCCAAGTTCAATTTCTTGGCCATGTTATTACTAGTGACAATGTATCGATACATCGTATTAAAATCGAAGCTATTCAAAATTGGGAAGTGCCCCGTAATGCTTCCGAAATTCGTAGTTTATTGGGTCTCGCGGGATATTACCGGAGATTCATTAAATACTTTTCTCATATAGTTGTGCCTCTCATGAGTCTTATACAGAAGGAAGTAAAGTTCGAATGGGGTGAAGCCCATGAAAGAGCTTTCTCAAGTCTAAAAGATCTTTTGACTCATGCTCCAATATTATCACTCCCAGAAGGTGATGATGATTTCTCCGTATATAGCGATGCTTCAAGATTGGGACTCGGTTGTGTGTTGATGCAACGTGGTAAAGTGATAGCCTATGCCTCAAGACAACTGAAAGATTATGAAAAGAATTATCCCACTCATGATCTCGAACTCGCTGCAGTGGTATTTGCCCTAAAACTTTGGAGGCATTATCTTTTTGGTACAAAATGCCAATTATTTACCGACCACAAAAGTCTCAAGTACATATTCAGTCAGGAAACTTTGAATATGAGACAACAACAAGACATGGAGCTGATAAAAGATTATGACTATGAAATCCTATATCATCCTGGAAAAGCCAACGTATTTGCCGATGTACTTAGCAGAAAAGTTAATCGTAAAGTATGTGTTATGCTATTACTCATACCACAGTAAAATTTACTATTCTAGATGAACTAGAGAAATGGAAAGAAGAGGCCTTATAACCAGAAAATGTGAAGAAAGAAGGGATGGTACATTATACTAATGTTTTACTTGATGATCCATGAGGATTGAAGGTATTTAAGAATCCACTATGGATTCAAAAGATTGGTGGATTACTACAGAAAATTTTAGATGAAGCCCATAAATCTAAACTGTCAATACATCCTGGTACAAGCAAAATGTACTATGATGTACGGGCTGACTATTGGTGGCCAGGATTAAAAAGAGACATTGGAAGATATGTACAAGAAGGCTTGATATGCTTACAAGTCAAAACAAAGCACCAAAAGCCATACGAAACCCCAGAAAGTCTTAGTGTTCATGTATGGAAATGGGAAGAACTGTCCATGGATTTTATTACCAAATTGCCAAAGAATGCTAGACAGCATGATAGCATTTGGGTAATCGTCGATCGCCTAACTAAGAGTGCACATTTTCTCGCCATGCATGAAACAACTCTAATGGAGAAATACGCACAAGTATACCTAGACGAAATTGTTGCAAGACATGGTGTGCCACTGAAGATCATTTGCGATCGTGATACTCGTTTCAATTCTCATTTTTGGGTGAGTATGCAATGTGAATTAGGATATTGAGTTGCTCTTAGCACAACTTATCATCCCCAAATAGACGGTTAGACGGAGAGAACAATCCAAATAGTAGAATATATGCATCGTGCAAGTGTTTTGTCGTTCAGTGGTAAGTAGGATAAGTATTTATCGCTTGTCAAATTTTCATATAATAACAATTACCATGCTTCAATCAAAATTCCACCATATGAAGCATTATATGGTCGCAAGTGTCATACTCCATTATGTTGGCATGAAGTAGCACAGAAAATCCTATGAGGCCCTGAAATGATTCAAGATACCACCGACAAAATTCAAATCGTACGTGAAAGAATGAAAGCGGCTTAGGATCGACAAAAGTCCTATACAGAAAAGAGGGGACGACCCATAGAATTCTAGGTGGGTGATTTCATAATGTTGAATGTATCTCCATGGAATGATCTTATGCGATTTGGAAAGAAAGGAAAACTAAGTCCCATATATGTTGGTCAATTCAAAATCATCCAATGAATTGGTAAGCAAGCATACCGCTTGGAATTACTTGAAGATTTGGCAGGTATTCATGATTTTTTTGATGTGAGTTATCTGCGCAAATGCTTGAACATCTATGATGAAACAGTTCCATTATCCGAGGTGAAATTAGATAATAAGTTAAGATACATAAAAGAGCCTGAAGAGATCATGAATGAAAGAACAACTAATCTACGTAATAAAGAAGTAGAGTTGGTGCTTGTCAGGTGGAAACACCATTGCGGCCCAAATTATACTTGGGAAAATAAGTGTGAGATAAAAGAATAATATCCTCATTTGTTTTAATCGTTCTAATTTCGGGGACGAAATACTCAAAAGGAGGAGGTATTTGTAACATACACTTTCAGTTATCGTGTATTGTAAATTATAAAAGTGAATAATATTATGAAATATTATGTGAATTTTGATGTCGACTTCTAACATATGGTTTTTACTAGAAATAAAGTAAAGTTATGCTTAGAATCATTCAGAAAGTATTAGAAGTCTTATGAGATTCCAATCAAATGCTAAACAGTGAAATTTAGCGAAAATTTAAATTTTTAGATAAGTAAAATTTTATTATTTAAAATTGTAAAGAATCTCGTTAGAAAAGTTTAGGTGAAACCCTCGTCGATATCCGAGTTATAACGAAGAAGTTATGACCATTCGAAGATCCGCGATAAAACCGACAAACACTATCGTGTAAAAAGTGAGTTTCCTATAAACTACTTTTTAACCTTAGTGATTTAAATGAACGTTGTAGAACTCGCTAAAATAATAAACCTTCATATAAAGAACATTTAAATCTAACTCCGTATGAGAAAGGTATGATTTTTCTAAGTTTCGGAATGGCAGTAGACAGCTAAAAACTCGAAATAAGGATCAAGCGATATTTAGCCGACACAACCTAAACGAGAATTGAACGTCTCGTCAATATTAGTACAACGGTAATAAGTCTGACAAAAACGGACGTGGGATGAAGAAGTTATGAATTTTTAACGAATTTTCTTGTCCCGGTGTCTTAAAAATAATAATATTAAAATTAAAATCAAATTATCCAAAGAAGTCCAAACGAAAGTTGTAGAGCATAATGTTACCTACGCGTGCATATAAAGAACGTCAAAAACAGAGCTCGTATGCGAAAGTTATGGATTTTAGAAGTTTGATGCACATAAATCGAGAAAAATGCGAAATCCGAGAATATTTGCATGAATAGTACCGGCCATGTCACTTCGTGCGAGCTCGCCCCATGTCCGATGTGTGTTACTTCCTGATTTGACCGTGGATGTGGTCCAATGGCCTTCCGAAGCGCTTCGCTTCTAACTGCGTCCCGTGTCCGAAGTGCTTGACCAATCAAAAGTGCACACGTGTTCTGACCCTCGCAACCAAGCCTCGCCCTGCTGCCGCGTGTTTTGAGCCTCACAGCTTCGTAGCCACCTGCCCCTTTCCGCTTGCTTCGGATCCAAGTCTCTCACCTATATAAAGGGTGTGATACCTCACGGTTTTTGTTAGAAATTGTGCCACTTTTCACCCCTAACTTCATATTTCTACTACATTGACATCCCCCGAAGCCCGATATCAATTTTAACACCCGAAACACGTCCCAAAGTGCCTGAAGACCCTGAGAAATTTATCTTTTCGGTTTAAAGCCCTACCTTCACCGAGCTCGATTTTCAAGAAAGCGCCCGCTTTTTATAGAAGAAAGTATTTATAGTAACGAAGTGCTGCCCAAATTACTATTTTAACCCCCGGTTACTTCAAAGTGAGTTTAATATATAGGACCAATTGTATGTTATGTGTTATATGTGCTATGTGCTTTTTAGTGTTATTATTCTGAGTTATTTTCCCGTGTTATTTTTATTCGCTATTTTTAATAGCAAAGATATACCTTTGACCATGTGATCAGTGAAAGGACTTGGATTCATGTTGGTACTGGTATGTAGCCTCTGACCATGTAGAACATGTCTCCATAAGAGAATGATTTATATTCTATGGTGCTGGCAAATTGTTCGACATGGCTATAAGCCTGAAATCTACCAAAAAATTAATCAGAAATTGTATGTCTTTTGTGCCATTTGGGCCGAAGCTTTAGTGATGTATATCAAGTTTGGAAATTGTTATGTCTCATTGATTGTATATCTTTGAATCAAGTCATTAATTGATATGGAAAGTTTGTCATATGATTCACATATTCCCTTGTTGTTCCTTGTTCCTTTTTACTTCTGCCATATTGAAGTATATATATGGCATAATGTTATATTGTATCTATTATTGAACTCACTAAGCGTCACCGCTTACCCTATCAATGTTTTAATATATTACAGGCAATAAGCATCCAATATATCTATATATTGTTGGAAGAATTAAAATAGTTTATACTATTACTTTTGTACTTAAGTTTTATTATATGTAAAATATATAATATCCTGGGTAGTTTTGTAATAAACTTAAACTTAGTCGGTTTGTATCCAGTCGTTTGTAAATAAATTATCAATGTAAAATATTGTTTGTGAATATGCATGTAGCATGTTTTGGAGTAACAACTGTTTTAATATTATGAAAGTGAGGGTCTTTCATCGTGCCTCCCACTGAACATTACCCAAGAACACCTGAAAGGAATCCCAATCCAATGAGCTTACCCACGATTGAGGCATCGGTCGGCCAATGTGTAGCTAATGCCATAAAAAGTTTAGAATCCTCTAGGAATGTTGGATCAAGAGGCAATGGAGGTGAAAGTTTGCAAGGAGAAAAACTAGTTCCTACTAGAGCATGTTCATCTATGGGTTTAATGAACTGTAGGCCAAAACCCTTCCATGGAAAAGAGGGAGTTGATGGGTTGACTAGGTGGATAGAGAAAATGGAATCAGTAATTGAGCTAAGTTTCTGCCCAGAGAACAATAAAGTCAAATTTGCCGTGTGCACCCTTGAAGATGTAGATTTGAGCTAGAGGAATAGTTACATCAAGACCATAGGTATAAACGTAGCTAACACTATGTTTTGGGACGAGTTGAAGCAACTCATGATTAAAGATTAATGTTCGTGCGAGGAAATGCAGAAACTAGATCAGAAATTGTGGGATCAGATGATATGGGAAACTGATATTGCCACCTATGCAAGTCGCTTCAATGACCTAGTCACCTTGTGTCCCGGGATGGTTTATCCGGCGGAGAAGAAGATAGAGAGGTATATTTGGGGCTTACCTCAGCCTATCCAAGGCATATTCAAGGCCTCAAAACTTGCTCCCTTTGATATCACCAATAGATTATCCGTTAGTATGACCCATCAAGAGGTTCGTTGAGGAACGATGGTTTAGACGACTAACCTTCCCAAAGCAGAGGGTAGAAAAAGGAAATTTAGGAAGGAGGCCAAAGGGAAGGCTACACAGTAATCATAGAAGAAGCAAGAAATGATTTGAGTGTTTACAATTGCAACACCCTGGGTAGGGACTAATTTAGAAGGTAGTCCTAAGTGCAAGGAATGTGGGTATAATAACCATATAGCAGCTTGCGTCTGTACCATCTACTGTAAGTGAGTTCATATTGCAAACAAGTGTTGAACGCCATCCAATAGAGATAGTTGAGCGAGATATGAGTGGAAGGAAATTGGAAACCCCATAATGAATGTCGAAAATTAAGAGGTTTGGTAGGTGCTGCTAAAGGAAGGGCATTTATTATCGAAGCGAGGGAAGTTGTCGAAGACCCGACGATAGTGATGGGTATATTACTAGTAAATAATTTGTATGCAAATATTCCTTTTGATATTGGCACCGATAGAAAATGTCTTACTGTTGAATTTAGGAATTTATTAAATCACCCCTCTAATAAACTTAGGGAAGCCTATAGAGTAGAAATGATCAATGGAAAAGTCAGTAGTATTAGGGAAATACTTAGGAACTATACCTTATCTCTAAATTTCATCCCTTTCTCATCGACCCTATGCCAATGGTCATTGGATGATTCGATGTCATTATTGGCATGGATTGGTTATCTGCTAACCACCCCGAGGGCTTTGCATCGAAAAGGCCCTACGTATACCCTTACCTAATGGAGAATCTGTGATCATCTTTGGCAACAAACCTAGTAGAAAACTTACGATGAGTAGGGATTTGCTGGAGTGATAGTGTTTGTGACTGTAGCCTACAATCTTACATGTTTGGATTTGGCATGCAATGTTTGAGGTTCCCTTTCGGCATTCCATAGGACTTCCTCTTTGTGCCCATAGTTGTTTCTTCTTTTTTGATGGGGTCATGGTATCCTGACGGATACATTGCTTATTCAACTGATTGGCCAATTACTTAGCACTATCAAAAGTGGATGGTCTAGATGCAGTAACTAGACTTGTACCAGTGATGCTAGTCCCCAAATGTACATCTTTGTCTTCTTATCTTCCGAGATCACCATTCCTGGTTAAAGGTTATCCATGTCATTGAATCGAGAAATGTAGGCAGCTACCTCAAATCCTTGCATGCTAAGATTCCAAAGTTCTTTTTCTAGAGCCTGGATTTCCTGTCAAGGACAGTATTCTATGATCATCATTTGTTTCATTGGTTCCTAGCCCATGAAATAGGCTTTAGTGATTCCCATGGATTTTATGTGGTCATTCCTCCAAATTAAAGTGGATTCCATCAGTGTGCAGGTAGTGTACTTGAACCGACACTCATAAGGGCAAGAATTGATGTGAAAAACTACCTCCGTCTTTTCTATCTAATACGATCGATCGACAGCTCCTTCAATACCATAGAAAGATCGAGGTTTGAAGCCCATGAATTCCTTGTAAGAGCAATGTATCGGGATGTTTTGGTTTGTTATTGGACTAGCACGTCCATTATTCCCAGTATTCCCATTTCAGTGAGCCTTGTATGCTACCAAGGCTATAGCAATTCCTTGTTCAAGCATATTTTGCATCATAGTGGGATCCATTTGGAATGTTGGGTTTGCATTTATTTCTTCTAGATCTCTTGCATGGTTCGAAGTTTCTACGGTTGTTTGAGTTACTTCTAGAGTACTTCTTATGTTACCTCGGGGAGTTAGTGGTGAGCGGATCTATGGACTTTTTCGTGAATGCATTGTCCTAATACGTTTTAGATGTAGATCTTGAGTTATTTTTCACTTTGTAATTATAAAAAGTATACATTTATTTTGTATTCATTCAATTTGTTTTTCCGAAATCATACAGATTTAAATGTCATAAATTGAAAGTTATACTTGATATAGACTTCTGCAAGCAATACATAATATGGGAAAACATTTAACAAAATACTAAAATATTTTCATTGGAACTGGTTTTTTTGGTTATAAAATTATCAAACCAGGTAAGGTTAGAATTGCATAAGCTTTACAAAAATCAATACAAATCAGGCAGTAATAATCACTAGAATAATAAAAGCCGACCTAGATAAAGCAGCTATCTCCCAAAGTGTGCCATCGTATAGAGGACAAACTCCTCAAACTGATCTAGGATGTAGCGTCTCTCCTGTGCAGCAATAACCGCCTAATGTCGAGCTGTAGCAACCTCTCTTTCAAGGACCACAATCATGTAGTCTTGTGTTACATAACGAGCACTCATTGCCTTCGCCTCAATGCAATCAGCATTAGAGCGATGATATATGGTCTGGAAAGCATCAATATCCTCCTTTTTTCCTTCCTCGAGCACCTGAACTCGGTACCTGACTAAAGTAGAGCCTGAGTCTCTGTGAAAACTCTCCAAATACCCGACTCTATCAATTAACTAATGATTTTCGGACATGAGGCGCAATAGTAGGTCGTTCTCAGGGTCATCCCTGAATAGTGTCGGTGAAGATTCGCCAACCTCGAATTGTAGCGGTAGGTCAGTAATCATCCTCTTGTAGAGGAGGTCTAGGAGACAAGATGGCTCACTGGGCCTGGTTTGTTCCCTAATTGACCATAAGTGGATCGGGAAACATGTGCAGCTGTGTCCAAGTGGTGAATAGGAGGAGCACTCATCCTCGGGGTCCTCATCAGCTAGGGACCCTTATCGCGAAAGAGCTACGACTAATAATGTGGTCTAGGTGGATAAACTCGTGGAGTAGGAGGGGTAGGTTCCTCATCAACAAATTCCTCCTCGTTCTCGATAGGACCATCATCGTCATTCTCTTGGGCATCCTGAAATATTCCATCGTTGTTAAAATCTTCATTCTCTTTAGGATCATTGTCACACCCCCAAACCAGAACGACATAATCGTTCGAGGGTGGATGACTTCATGTAGTATAGTAACAGTTGAATACATAGTAAAGAAAGTAAACACAACCATCATATATATAATTTAATAGTTACATTGTTGAATGATACTTGTTTCAAAAACAAATTTACAATATGATGACAAAATGAGTTTAAAACTAACGTCATAGCATCACTTCTCCAAAAGCTGAAGTTTACCTGTATTACCGAATCCCTAAGAAATACAAGTAGATCTGAAAGAGTAAATCATCATTTAAGCTGGTGAGTTCATAAGTATTTAATGTCAATGTTTGTATAAATTTGAATGAATTTGTGTTGTAGTTGTTTGAAAACTCCTAGAAAATCCCATATTTCCTACTAGTATAAAACTAGTCTTCTACTAAGACCCGATTGTTTCGAATGTTGTTTTCAAAATTCTAATATTTTTCCAAAAGTGTAGGGTAGTTAAAAAGTTCCAAAAACTATTATGCAATAGTGTTTTTAATGCCTAGAATAGTAGATTTATGTACGTAAAAGAGTCTCTAAGGCATTAGATAACCCCATAAATCAACATGTTTTTAATACACCATGTGAGTTTTATAACCAGACTATTGACCCTGACTGCCTATAACAACATTCTTCAGGCGTTGGAATGTTATGACGTTTGTCACCCCAGACCTGCCGGTGTAATTATAGCTAACAGTTTAGGTGTGAGATTGTTAGTCCCGTATAGATCTATACACAAGTATCACACTCTCCCTACAAGAGATTATGGTATATAATATAGGACATTAACTGCATACTCGAAAGTACGTGAAGCTGAACCTCTCACAAAACTTAGTATCATATAGATTTACGTATGAAAAGTTCATTTGTTCTTGTATATGAAAGTATTTCCTTGATATAGTACTTATAGTATGTAAAATCTCTTGAATATCTAGTAAATTATACCTATTATAGTTTTTCTCAAATGTATGATTCGTTGTATGATAAACTCCAGTGAAATATCAACTTGGTATGTAAGTACAACATTTGTAATAACACTATTGAACATTTATACACCAAAATATGAATAAAGTGTTTGATATTTTTATAAAAACATGTTTTTACTCTTAAAGGACAAAATTTTATTGAATAGGTGTTGCATGCGAACGTGTTCATATGATAGTTATGAATCACATATGATTTGTTATATAAAGATAAGTGTAGTAAGAGTTTAATGTTTTCTACACGAGAGTAACCGTGTGTTTACTTGTATCCCCCCCTTGAAAGTCTATAAAATCATTTATAAAGCATTTGAAAGCGTAGTGGTAGGGGTACGAACTCACTTGATAGACAGAACAAGTTGAAACGAAAACTTAGCAAAACTTCGACTAGGAAAAGTTGAATTTCTCGGGATTCACGGGAATCTCGGGAGTGAAAAACCTTCCATCGGAACTTGGATACGAAGACCTGGGCTTTGGGATAGATTCAGGGGGTTTAAACGCAAAGCTTCGGAACGAGAGAGAGAGAAGAAATGAGCAATGGAACCCAACACCTTTGGCTGCTATTTATAGCCCTATTTTTGGCGCCACATCATGGTACACGTCACCACGTCATGGTGAGGGATTCTATCCTCTTCCATTGACGAGACGTTTGCTGACGCTCCTGGTACCCATCAATCAAAATACCACGTCGTGGTGACATGACAGCCTCAGATTTTGTTCCGAAAACATGTAAAATTCGTAACTTCTGCGTACGAGCTCCCTTTTTAACGTTCTTTATATCCACGAGTAGGTGAGATTATGCTCTATAACTCTCATTTAGACTCTGTCGGCAAATTTTGATTTATTTTTATTTTTATTTATTTTTAACGGGCCGGGACACGAAAAATCCGTTAAAAATCCATAACTTCTTCATCTGAGATCTTCAATTCTCATTTAGGTTGTGCTACTATTGTTGAGATCTTCAATTATCATTTAGGTTGTATAGGCTAAAAATCTCTCGATCTCTATTTCGAGTATTTTAGCTGTCTGCTACTATATTCGGAACTTGGAAAATCATAACATTCTCATACAAAATCAGATTTGGATGTTTTTTATATACGCATACGGTCTAATAATATCTACAACTTTCATTTAGATACCTAAAGGTAAATATAATTGTATTGAAACTTCGCGTTTTACGGTTATCAGTATTGCTGATTTTTACTGTGATTCTTAGATTGGTCATAACTTCTTCGTTATAATTCGGATTTTAGTGTTCTTTATATTTCTGAGACCCTTGATACGATGTTTATCATTTTATGTAACCCAATAGAGACGTTTGAACATTGAAAATTTTGATACAAATTTCATTATATAAAAAGAGATTACAAATTCTTGACTTTTTAGGTTATTACACTGATTCGAAAATATCGGGTTGTCACAATCATCCTCAGATTATTCCTCACCATCTGGGTGATCAGCTAGAGCATCTTAGGTAAAGTATGTTAGTTATATTTAATGTATTAAAGTTGCATAAGTGTTTTAAGATTTACATAAAGACTCTTGGGTACTAGGTAGTTGCAACAAATCTTGGGAACATTCTTTAACTTCTAAAACACTCAACCGTTGTAGTATGTCAAACTCCTTGCTCATGGTTAGTTATGCACTATCCCAACATAAATAACATATGGGCGTGCTCCAGGTTTATTTGTGGTATGGATTATGTATGATACTACCATTAATTGAGGCGTCTAACCTAAATGGTTTAGCTAGTAGTTTTATTTGATGGGATGTTTAGAATTTTATTAAGTGTCCTCATCGTGGGTCAGAGTATCTGTAAACTATGATATTCAACACTACCAAGCACAAACAAAGGCCAGACATGAAGCACTGGAAGGTAGGATCATTTTAGGAATTAAGCCATTCAATAATCCAGCAACCCAAGTGTCCCTTAGAACATGATTCCTCGTTGCATAAGTACTCGAGAAGTAACATTATTATTAATAATACTTTTATTAGAAGCTAGTTGCTATAGTTGTATTCCTCTTTCGAGGATACGAGTTGTTTATAGCCCATTTCGCTTGGTTACCAATATGTCATACTCCGGGCCGAGGCGGCAGAACATGTTGGGCTGTAAGACTAAATTCATGGATCAAAGATAAACTGAATATATAGCACAAGTACAACAATAAACAAAACAACATCCGTATTCCATCTTTAGGTTTGAATACAGGGTTCTTATAGATAATAGTAATACATGAATAACCATAACAATTAGGCTTGACATTACAAAACTAGAAATTTAAATTTCCTACAATCCTTTATTTTCCAATGTCTGAATATGCTTGAAATCACTGATTCCCTGAGAATACATGCAGTTTGAATGTCAACACAAGGTTGAGGAGATTTACAAGTTTTCTGCTAACCACGGTAAAATAATTTTAAAAAGTATAAAAAGTTTTTGTCATTATAACTATAACCATACTTCAAAATAGTTTGAAAACAACAAAATTCATGGTTTCTTTAAAATGAAAGTTTTTAGTTAATGTTTATAGTGAGTCTTATAACTGAGTTGTGTGACTGCATGTACCCCGTACAATGCTTCATTGGACGTTGCATTAACGAATGTAGACCCTTATCACCCGCTTCGATTGATAAATCAAGGTTGTAGCTAGCAACCATTGGTGGGGATGTCAACCCCGTATAGATCAATACATATGTATCTCGCTCCGAAGATTAACGGTTATAGAAGTGTTGGTGTACTAAGTGTTTAGACTCAACTAATGAAAAGCTCTCACTAAAAATCCCTTAACTATGATAGTTCAAGATCTCACCTTAACTTATAAGTGGATGTGTTATTAGACATAATTAATTTGTATGGAGTATATAAAATCCAAGCATAAGTGGTATGCATTTGTAGTATAAGGCACAATCTTTTATAAACTAAGTATGTTTCTTGTATAAACTCCATAGTAAAGAGGCATATGTTTTTTTAGTAGTTGTATTATTCTAACAACATAATATACTAGGATATTAAAGTTTAAGACGCTATTGTTTACTTATAATATATGTGTTAAAAAAATGTTTTTTAACTACTATGTGTAGACGAGCGCCAGACACGAAACACCCGAGGGCATGATCATTTTAGCATTTAAGCTCTTTTGAAATCCAACAACCCAAGCGGACCTTCAAACATGAGTCCTCGTACCATAAGTAGTCAATAGGTAGTGTTGTAATGCTTTTGTTAATTTATAATACTTACTACATGTATTCTCCCCCAAATTAAGTAAATACAAAAGAAGGTCTGTAACACTCTCATTAACGTGTTGTCATCGATCTTTTTTTAATATTGGATGTGAGAACCAGGATGTGTTGTCGTGAATTCAATCTTTCCGGATTATTTTAATTCTCTAAAATATTTCAATACAAAATAATATTTAGAAGGGTATTTGTTATTTTAACAAAGTATAGGACTCATTTAATAATTTTAAAATGTTTAGTTAATCCAAAAAAAAATATTAAAATCAAATTTTATTTAAATAAATTTTGTCTAAAAATTAAGTTTAATATATTTCAAAATTTTAATTTAATCAAAAATTTATTTGAAATAGATTTTTCCACATAGGGGTAGTATTTACAACTTTTAACTAAAGTTTGAAGGTTTGGACTAGTTTTGTGATAGAAATTCAAAATGGAGGTGGCATTTTGGATAATTTAAATAAATTTATTGTTATTTGGAGTGAAATTGTAACATTTTTAAAATTTTAATATAAATGGTTTATTTGCAATTGAAGTTTGAACAATACATGAAGGAATTGCACAAGAGTTAATCCCTCCTGTGCTTCGTCGTTTCCATGTATCGAGAAAAAAAGAACAACGATTGGTTTCTTGTTTGGCTTAGCTAAAAAAATAACAAAGGTGGTCAGGAGGACTTATAGTGCGAGATGGAGATCTAAGGGGTGGTGATCGGTAGCGGCAAGGGGGCAGTGGTGATCCTATGAAGATGGAAGAAGTATGGTAGCCTCCAGGTGTAGGTTTTCTTTGTTTTTCGGTGAAGACGAAGACAGTGGGGGATGGAGGGACCTAACTGTTGGTGATTTTATCACCAAATATATTTTAGTGTAATGGATTTAATAAGTGTTTCAAGAATAATGTTTTAGTTGTAATACAAGTTAGGAGGTGTGGGAGTGCACACTTGTATTTACTAAACATTGTTAGTACCGAACCCTAATCTACTGTGTCAAATCGGGGTTTGGGGACTAATCTGTCTTTTCTGAATGATGCAAACTGCTCTTGTTTATCCGTTGAGTGGATAAATCCGGGAAAAATAACGACTTTGAAACACATAAAACTGGAAACGCTTTCTTCTTCATCTTCTCAAAATTGATTCTGTTTTTGTACCTAAATTCAGAATTGTTGCATCAGGAATTATCCCAGTTTGGATTTCGTGATACCCAAGGCATATAGGGTCGAAATATCAAACAAGGAAAGTGATTACACGATTCCTGTTTGTGATCCAAATTTCCAATAACCATATTTCATTTTCCCCCAACAATCTTGTTTGATATTTTTCGTTTTTCTAGAAAAGATGGTTGGCATTTCATTGAAAGACATGAATACTTTGTTTGGGAAATTGTAGAAATTTCAGGGCCAAGATTTCAGACGTTGGCAAAAGAAGATGCACTTCTGTTTGACCACTTTGAAATTTGTCTATGTTCTTTCTACTCCAAAAGCAGAAGAGGTTAAAGATGCAAGTCTAGAACAAATCAAAAGGAGAAGCAAATGGGAGAACGACAACTACATCTGCCTTGGTCACATTTTGAATGGTATGTGTGATTCCCTCTTTGACACTCATCAAAAAATTGAAACTGTAAGTGAATTGTCGAACACACTTGAAGCAAAATATATTGTAGAAGATGCTTCAAGTAAAAAGTTGATTGTTTCTAATTTCAACAATTATAAAATGGTTGATTCTCGATCTATAATGGAACAATATAATGAAATCCTACGAATTTATGGTCAATTCAAACAACACATGTCCATGGATGAATCGTTTGCTGTTTCAAGTGTGATTGATAAACTTCCACCCTCATGGAAAGATTTCAAACACCATCTGAAACATAGAAAGGAAGAGATAACTTTGATTCAACTTGGGAGTCATTTGAAAATCAAAGAAGGACTTGGTGATCAAGAGAACGACAAAGGAACTGGAAAGGGCAAATCTGATATTGGACAGCCCCAAGTTCATATGGTTGAATGTGATAAAGAAGATAATTCTAATCACAAGGGCAAGGGTAAAAAACGTAAGTATGAGGGTAACAACAAAAAGTCCAACAAAAAATACAAGGATTCCAAGGAACTAGTGTGTTGGAGATGCCATCTGAAAGGGCATATGAAACATGACTGTCGGGTGAAACTTGGAAATAAAGGTGCAAGTGGTAGTGGAAAAGATGGTGTTGGTGGTGGTAGTGGATCTCATGATCAATCTGAAACCAAAGGTCAAACTACTATTGATCTTGTTAGTCCAGTATTCAATGTTATACTACTAACTCCAGAAGTTTCTTTTGTATAGGGGGTTGATACAGATTCATGGTGGCTTGATACCTGCTCTACACATCACGTGTGTAATGATGAACGGTGGTTCACGAAGTTGATCGTAGTAAATAAGGGTTCTGTCTTACACATGGCGGATGAAGGATCAAAGCCAATTTTAGGAACTGGTGTTGTTAGTATTACGTTTACTTCTGGAAAAACAATTAATTTGTTTGATGTATTGTATGTTCCAAAGGTTCGAAAGAACCTTGTGTCTAGTGGTTTGTTGAATTGTATGGGTTATAAACAAGTGATCGAGTCGAACAAGTATGTGTTGTCTAAATGTGGAATATTTGTGGGATTTAGTTATTATTGTGAATGTGTTTTTAAGTTAAATGTTATAAATTGTTTTGCATTACATGTCAAATCTACTTGTATGACTTCTGCATCTAATCTTGATAATTCTATGTTATGGCATAATAGATTAGGACATGTTCATATTAAAAGAATGGTTGAAATATCAAAATCCGGATTGATTCCAGCTTTTAACATTAATTATGAAAAATGCAAAACTTGTATGTTAACTAAAATCACGAAACAACCATTTCCAAATGTTAATAGAAAATCAAAAGTGTTGGAATTGATTCATAGTGATCTATGTGATTTCCATGCTACACCTTCCTTGAGAAATAAAGAGTACATTGTTACTTTTATTGATGATTCAAGTCGGTTTCGTTACGTATACTTGTTACATTCCAAAAATGAAGCTTTGGAAAAGTTTAAAGTATATAAAACCAAAGTCGAATTACAATTGGGTATTTCTATAAAATGTCTTAGGACAGATAGGGGATACATGGATTCTGAATACTTTCAATCGGTTGGAATCATTCATGAAACCAAAGCTCCTTACAATCCACAACAAAATGGTATTGTTAAACGGAAAATCGAGTTTTAAAAGAAATGGTAAACTCGATGCTTTCTTTTTTGGGTTTAAGTGAAGGCTTTTGGGGTGAAGCTATGCTCACAGCTAATTATGTGCTAAACCGGGTTCCTAATAAACGGAACAAAGTTACTCCTTATGAACTTTGGCACAAGAAAGCACCAAATTTGAATTATTTTCGAATTTGGGGATGTCGAGCAGTTGTGAAATTACCTGAACCTAAAAAGAAAATTTTGGGTGAAAGAGGAACGGACTGCATATTTATTGGATATGCACAACATTCCAAAGCTTATAGGTTTTATGTTATAGAACCTAATGAGGCATATTCCGTTCATACCATTTTAGAATCGCGAGATGTTATTTTTGATGAGCTATGGTATTCTTCAACTCAAAGACCAAAGGATCTGATTCCAAGCACAAGTGAGGTGCCTAAATTAGATGTTAAGGAAGTTGTTTCAATTCTAGAAACACAACAACTTCATAAAAGCAAACGAGGTCGAGTCGCGAAAAATTTTGGCGATGACTTTCAACTATTTTTAGTAGAAGGTTCGAGGGATAAAGTGGAGAAACAATATTCATATTCCTCTCATCTTGAGACTGACAAAGACTTTTAAGCAAGCTATGGACTCTCGAGATGTTGCGTTTTGGAAAGAAGCAGTTGATGAAGAGATGTCATCCATTATGGAGAAAAATGTTTAGGTGTTATCTGATTTACCTCCCAGTTCTAAGCCCTTGGGATGTAAATGGATTTTCAAAAAGAAAATGAAGGTAGACGGAACCATTGATAAATTCAAGGCTCATCTAGTCATACAAGGTATTAGACAAAAAGTTGGTATCGATTATTTTGATACATATGCACCGGTAGCACAAATTTCTACCATTAGATTGTTTCTTGCTTTGGCAACTATTCACAATCTTGTTATTCATCAAATGGATGTAAAAACAGCTTTTTTGAATGGTGATCTTGACGAGGAAGTTTATATGAAACAACCAGAAGGTTTTGTTCTACCTGGAAATGAGCAAAAAGTGTGTAGACTTGTAAAATCATTGGATGGACTTAAACAAGCTCCAAAACAATGGCATTTGAAGTTTGATGAAGTTATTTTGTCTAATGGTTTTTCTTTAAACCAATCTGACAAATGTGTTTACAGCCGTTTTGATTCATCTGGATCTGGTGTGATCATTTGCTTGTATGTAGATGATATGTTGATTTTTGACACTAATCAAAATCAAATTGATGCAACAAAGAGTTTACTGTCTTCAAAGTTTTCCATGAAGGATATCGGGGAGGCGGATGTAATCCTTGGAATAAGGATTAAACGGGTGAACAAGGGACTTGCTATTACATAGTCACTTTACATTGAGAAAATTTTCAAACAGTTCAATTACAGTGATTGTAGACCCATTAGCACCCTATGGATTCAAGCATAGTTGATGCCTAATAGAGGCAGATCAGTTTCTCAACTTGAGTATTCGCAGGCTATTGGTTCTTTGATGTATGCTATGACTAGCAGTCATCCTGATATAGCTTTCACAATGGGAAGATTCAGTAGATTTACTCATAATCCTATTACTCAACATTGGCAAGCGGTTCATTGTGTTTTCAAGTATTTGAAAGGAACCAAGGATTATTGTTTGTGTTATTCAGGATTTCCTTCAAGTTTGGAAAGATATTCTGATGCGAGTTGGATATCCAATAGAGAAGATCATTCTTCTACAACTGGTTGGGTATTTTTGCTTGGTGGAGGTGCTATCTCATGGGCATCTAAGAAGCAATCTTGTATAACAAGTTCAACAATGGAATCTGAGTTTATTGCATTGGCTACTACAAGTAAGGAAGCAGAATGGTTAAAGAATTTGATTTAAGAGATTCCATTGTGGAGGAAACCGATTTCACCATTATCTATTTGCTGTGATAGTGTTTCTACTTTGAGTAAAGCTTATAGTAAAGTTGATAATGGTAAATCGAGACACATTGATGTTAGACATGGGATGATAAGAAATCTAATCATGGATGGTGTGATTTCTATTGAGTTTGTAAAATCACAACAAAATTTAGCGGACCATCTCACTAAGAGTTTGGCGCGAGACTTAGTGCACAAGTCTATTATAAGGATAGACTTAAAGTCCTTATAAATTCTTATGAATGAGACACCCAATTCCCCTCTAATACAATGTTAGAGGTTGAATTCAATGAGGAAAGCTTAGTTATATGAATTGGAAGACACATTATTGATGGGTTTTGAGCATTCTAACACTTCCTAAGTGTACATGCAACCCTAATAAACCTTGGATCTATGTTTGTCTAAGATACATGCAAATAATTATTTTTCCAAGGCTTATATACTAACTAGCGTGGCATGGGGAACTTGAATCAAATAAAGCTAGTAGAAACACTTACCTTGTAGTTGTAGTTGATTCCTTGGAGTTTTAGAGCCTAGCACCAATAATGTGGATGCCTCAAATGAAAGTCACAAATCACCACAAACTTGGAACTTTTAGAGAATAGTCACACTTCTCTTGAAATCGGCCCTCACCTCAACATGTGTCAACTAGTGTTCACTAGATACAACTAGATTGATTTCAAGAGCCAAAGCCTCCTTTATATAGTGTGGTGGATTAGGGTTACATCCATGTAAACCCTAATACCCATGTCTCTTCATTTCCATGAGATCCATGGGTTAAAGCTCCATGGAGTATCCATGGACTTCTCCATCCAAGCCTAGCCCATTCCAAATAAGCATAAGCCCACACTATATAAATATAAAAGCCCATATTTAATTAGTAATATCTTTGATCACTAAATTAATCCTAGATTAATTATAGATCACTACTAATTAAATAATATGATCTTATATTAATATATTAGAACTTATAATATATTAATAAATCAGAACTTGTACTATTCTCAAATATTATCCATAAATTGTTCGGGTGAAGTGCAACCCAAATGGACCATGCCGGGTTGGGTCAAGTACATACCAAATATAGTTATGGACTTAGACACTATATCCAACAGTCTCCCACTTGGATAAGTCTAGTAAATATATTTGCAAGTATAACTTCAGGAACCGATCAGCACTCGTAGCTCTTTAAACTCTGTTGAACTAGAACGCGCCATTTAGATAAGTGATCATATAATCCTCTGTTCTAGATATCAGCCGGACAAACACATGGAACATTGTCTTGCTTATTGTCGAGCATTTGTTTCCCGATTTCCGATTTGTTTGACATAGAACTTAACTGAACACATCAATTTAGTTCTGACCGGGCCCGGTACATAGGTCAAAACAAAATCATCGAGGGGCCCAGATATCATCTTCTAATCCAAGAAGGAACAGATAAACTTCGACTCATATGTTTGTTCTACCACTCATTGAATTACACACAAAGGCACGTTTTATAACATCAAGTTACCAATGCGTTTACGTATAATCAATGCATAACCAACTCGCAACTAACAAATCATATCTCTAGGTTTGAAGACTTATATGATATTACCGTCTCACGATCACTCGAGATAAAATTCCATGAAGTGATTCCAGTGAGCGTGGGTTGAGTCCAATGCTCAAAACTTATGAGCACTCATGATTGTTGTAGCCTTGTCCAACACCTTAGACCTCTACAACCAATCATGACAGTCTTGATTCATACCTAATTCCGACATATGACCGACTGTGGAGGTTTGAATAATATGTTATACCAAACAAAAATTATTCTGGAAGTCAAAACATGCAAAAGAAATATAGTAAAAGAACGACAAGAGATAGTAACACTTTACTCATAAATAAAACACCTTTTATTCATCATCAAATGTCAATTACACTTTACAAATTTCCGGGTTATCTAACTACTAAAACTTATATCATCCTTCAGCCCTATGCTCCGAGCATGCTGGAGATGCTTAACCATACTCAGTCCCTTCGTGAGGGGATCTACTGGGTTCTCATCCGATGATACCCTCTTCGCCACGAGGAGTCCTTCTTCAATTCGATGTCTGATAAAATGGTATTTTCTGTCGATGTGTCTGGATCTCCCGTGATCCCTTGGTTCCTTGGCTAAGGCAACCGCACTATTGCTATCACAGAAAATCTCCATTGGCTCTTTTATAGCTGGTACAACTCCAAGGTCTCCGATGAATTTCTTTAGCCATATCGCCTCCTTTGCTGCCTCGCTTGCCGCTATATACTCTGATTCACAAGTGGAATCAGCCACTGTCTCCTGCTTGGAACTCTTCCAATAGATTGCTCCTCCGTTTAGGGTAAAGACCCAGCCTGACTGAGAGCGGAAATTATACCTATCAATCTGGAAGCTAGCATCACTATACCCTACAACTATCAAGTCATCTCTCCCACCGAAGGTAAGGAACCAGTCCTTAGTCCTTCGCAGGTACTTGAGGATATTCTTTACCGCAGTCCAGTGTTCCTTGCCAGGGTTCGCCTGATACCTGCTAACCATGCTCAAAGCAAAAGCTACATCAGGTCGAGTACACGTCATGGCATACATGATCGATCCTACAGCTGAAGCATAAGGAAATCGACTCATTTCTGCTATCTCAGCCTCAGTACTAGGGCTTTGTGTCTTACTCAATCTGGCGTTACACTGAATGGGTAACTCACCTTTCTTGGAGTTATGCATGTTGAATCTTTTCAACACTTTGTCCAAGTAGGTACTTTGGCTAAGTCCAATTAGCCTTTTACTCCTGTTTCTCAATATCTTTATCCCTAGGATATAGGCAGCTTCACCAAGGTCCTTCATAGCGAAACACTTCCCAAGCCAGGACTTTACTTCCTGCAGGGTTGGAATGTCATTTCCTATGAGTAGTATGTCATCCACATACAGTACCAAAAAAACTGACTATGCTCCCACTAGCCTTGATATAGATGCAAGATTCATCTTCACTCCTCGAAAAGCCAAATTCCTTGACTTTCTCATCAAAGCAAAGATTCCACCTGCGAGGTGCCTGTTTCAATCCATAAATGGACTTCTCGAGCTTACACACTCTATTAGGGTACTCGTTGCTGACAAAACCCTCTGGCTGACTCATGTAAACATCTTCAGCCAACTTTCCATTAAGGAAAGCGGTTTTGACATCCATTTGCCATATTTCATAGTCATGAAATGCAGTTATGGCTAACAGAACCCGAATAGACTTAATCTTGGCTACTGGAGAAAAGGTCTCATCATAGTCCACTCCAGGAATTTGAGAGAAGCCCTTTGCAACCAGTCTCGCCTTATCAGTGTGTACTTTACCATCCATGTCGGTCTTCTTCTTGAAGACCCATTTGCACCCTACAGTCTTACGACCAGGTACATTCTCAACCAAGTTCCAAACTTGATTGTCATACATGGATTGTATCTCGCTATCCATGGCCTTTTTCCATTTAGCAGCCTCAGGGCCTGCCATGGCTTCCGTGTAGCTGTTAGGTTCATCCAGATCTACTAGTGTCTCATCACTAATAAGTGTCTCGCCTTCCGCAGTAATATGGAAGCCATAATAATGCTCAGGTGCATTCCTAACTCTCGTGGAACGCCTCAGAGGTACAGGCTCATCAACTGGCTCAACAGGAGTTTCCTCCTCAAGTTGAGGGCTAGTGTTCGAAGTTCCTTCACCGCTTGATTCTTGAATTTCTTCAAGATCAATTTGCCTCCCACTGTCTCCTTGGCTTATAAATTCTCTCTCTCTCGAAAAACTCCTCTTCTTGCTACGAAGACCACATTGTCACTAGGTCTGTAGAAGAGGTAACCAAAGGATTGCTGTGGGTAGCCGATGAAAATACACCTCTCGCTTCGAGGTTCGAGCTTATCATGAGCCTCGCGTCTCACAAAAGCCTCGCAACCCCAAATCTTGACGTGGTCTAGCTTAGGTACTTTGCCAGTCCACATCTCGTGAGGAGTTTTGGCAACTTTCTTTGTAGGGACAAGATTAAGAATATGGGCGGCAGTCTCTAAGGCATACCCCCAGAATGAGATTGGTAGCGTATCTCGACTCATCATGGAACGAACCATATCCAACAAGGTTCGATTACGCCTCTCAGCCACACCATTCAACTGTGGTGTCCTGGGAGGTGTCAATTGTGAGACAATCCCACATTCCCTAAGATAGTCGAGGAACTCTGAACTAAGATACTCACCTCCTCGATCGGATCGAAGCATCTTAATGTTCCTGCCCAATTGATTCTCGACATCCTGTTTAAATTCCTTAAACCTCTCGAAAGTCTCTGACTTATGCTTGATTAAGTAGACATATCCATATCTACCGTAATCATCAGTAAAAGTCAAATAATAACGATTAGCATCCCTTGTGGCATGTTTGAATGGTCCACACACATCCGTGTGTACAAGGTCCAACAAACCTTCACCCCTCTCACACGAGCCTGTGAAAGGTGACTTTGTCATTTTTCCAAGTAAGCATGATTCGCAACTATCATCTGACTTTAGGTCAAACGACTCCAAGACTCCATCCTTTTGGAGTTGGCCTATGCGTTTCTTGCTTATATGTCCAAGACGACAATGCCATAATGATGCTTTATCCAAGTTATTATTAGTAGTAGAATCAATACACAAAACATTATTTCCTAAGTTATCTACAACAGATACAACTTCATACACACCATCACAAGGTAATGCTTTAAAATAAAAGACATTATTATAGAAAGCATCAATAGAATCAACTTCATTATTAAATGAAAAGGTAAACCCTTGTTTGTACAAAGCATGAAAGGAAATAATATTTCTTGCCATTCCTGGCGAATAACAACATTTATTCAATTCTAAATTAAACCCACTACTTAGCGTTAAAGTATAAACTCCAATCTTGGTGACAGGTGAAACTTTCCTATTCCCCATGATCAAGTTTATTCTTCCTTGCTCCACATTCTCACTTCTTCTTAGTCCCTGCAAGTCACAACAAATAAGAATACCACAACCGATATCAAGGACCCAAGATTTAGAATGGGGTGAGTTATTAGAAATGATAGTGTAAATACCTGCATGGTTGGGTTTGACTTTCCCATCCTTCACATCCTGCTGGTATTTTGGGCAGTTCCGCTTCCAATGAGATTTGTCATGGCAATAGAAGCATTCAGCCTCTTTTGGGTCAGAAGAAGGAGTGGCGAAACCTTTCTTGGTTCCACTTGAAGGAGAGCCATCAAGGGTCCGAGCCTTGGTACCCTTCGAGGACCTCTTTCTCTTCCTCCACCGACCTTTCCCAATTGCCAAAACCGGAGTTGAGTTTGGAGTAGGAGTGATAGCAACCGACTTCCCCTTAAGACCTGATTCTGTGGTCTTGAGAAGTCCCTGAAGTTTGCTGAGTGTGACCTCTTCCTTATTCATGTGATATGTCATGCGGAATTGATCATAGCACGATGGTAAGGAGTGCAAAATGATATCTATTGCAAGATCCTCAGGGAAGTTCACATTAAGCTTCAGCAAACGATCCACATACCTTTGCATTTTCTGCATGTGGCTCGTGATGGATTCCCCGTCCTTCATCATGGTTGTTATCATGGAGCAGATGATTTCATACCTCTCTTGCCTTGCACTTTGATGGTATCTTTCCATCAAATCTTGGTGCATTTCATAATGGTAGAAATCCTCATAAGACTTTTGGAGTTCCGCTGTCATCGTGGCCATCATGATGCAAGCCACTTTCGTAGCATCCCTTTCATGTGCCCGAAAGTCAGCTATCTCCTGAGGAGTTGTAGTGGTCTCATCAATCTCCTTAAGCTCCTTGTCAAGGACATATTCTTTGTCCTCGTAGCGGGTAATCATCCTGATGTTTCTGATCCACTCATTGAAGTTGGATCCATCAAAGGTGACTTTCCCACACAAGTTCATAAGGGTAAAGGAGCCATTAGGATTAGAGCCAGAAGCATTGTTGAAAGACATCTGAAGAGAAGAGAACAAGATTAGTTTAGATATAAGAGAGTCCTTAATAAAACACCCAAATGTAATATTAAGGCTAGGATCCAATCACAATATAATATAACTTAGAAGAGGTATGCCGTAATCTAAGCTATACCATATTTGAAAGGTAGGTGAATGACGATTCACCAATTTCCACCACGAAAACCGAAATATTTAAGTATTAGGTTTTGATTGGTTCTTAGAAACTCCTAGATTCTTTGAGATTCAATGAACTTTTCAAAGTCATGTTTCAATCTCGAGTGTGCCCTCCAGGTTTTGTGACTGGGATGCCGAGGGTCACAAAACGAGGTGTGAAGTAACCATGCAAATCACTTGGTACCCTTAAGGTTTATCACTCAATCGATGTGCCGGTAAACCACACACGCTCCATCGATACTATAATAAACCCTAAGTCACCCTTTACCTACCTTGTTAAGTCCAAGTTAGTGTGCCGGTTAACCACACACGCTCCACCAACGACTTAAACAAAGTGTAAAGTGTAATTTCATGGATTAGCACCTTATTCACATTTTTCCTAAAGTAACTAAGATTGGGAATTTAACAAAACATTTAGTTACTTTATAATATTCATCATACTTTGAATGAGAATTTATAAGTCCTTGTCTTACCCGTTCGGCTAACGACCCTCCACCAGTCAAGCAAGCGGTGGGTGAGAGTGGACACCCATTAAGTCACCATTTTATAGGCAACAACCTTATACCCACCTTATAGACCGGCTTCGTGAATGAGGCGTTCTAGCGGTAAGACGACTTTGTTCTTATACATATATATAATTATTAAATCATAATAATATAAGTATAAGGGTTGAATTTTAACTTTTAAAATTCTAAGGGTTGGAACTAAAGTTTTAACTTGACTTTACTTGTTCCAAAACTTGAGGGCAACTTTTGTAAACTTTCAAAACTTTTCATATCTTGTAACTTATGAGTTTAATAGAGTAATAAAATGAAGACTCTTCATTTTTCTAACTCTTGTGTTCTTTTAATGGTTTTCAATCCAAGAGACTTTTGGTTTTCCATAACTTGAGGACAAGTTCTGGACTCCATTAAATAACATTATGATCAAGAATTAATCTACCACATAGGTTACAAATAATTCCTATGATCATCTAAACATCATAAGAACAAGATCATGAACATGAACACTTTCATATATCAAAATCACACTTAATCTTTGTAATTTTGATAACTAGTTGTTGTAAATGAGTTAGAAAAGACATTACACCTGCTAAAACAAGTTTTCAAGTACCAAAACAGTTTAGGGTAATGTTTCTAATCCATTTCCAACAACTAAAGTCGAAAAACTGCACTCTGTCGACCCTACTCGCCGAGTGCATGAACCTACTCGACGAGTAGGTTGAAGATACAAGTGGACTCGGCGAGTCCCCCCAATGGACTCGGCGAGTCCATCAGTCAGACAGCAAGATTTCGACTTTTTCCAGCATATTGCAACAAGTATCAAACAAACAAGCCTAGGCTCTGATACCACTGATGGGTTTTGAGCATTCTAACACTTCCTAAGTGTACATGCAACCCTAATAAACCTTGGATCTATGTTTGTCTAAGATACATGCAAATAATTATTTTTCCAAGGCTTATATCCTAACTAGCATGGCATGGGGAACTTGAATCAAATAAAGCTAGTAGAAACACTTACCTTGTAGTTGTAGTTGATTCCTTGGAGTTTTAGAGCCTAGCACCAATAATGTGGATGCCTCAAATGAAAGTCACAAATCACCACAAACTTGGAACTTTGAGAGAATAGTCACACTTCTCTTGAAATCGGCCCTCACCTCAACATGTGTCAACTAGTGTTCACTAGATACAACTAAATTGATTTCAAGAGCCAAAGCCTCCTTTATATAGTGTGGTGGATTAGGGTTACATCCATGTAAACCCTAATACCCATGTCTCTTCATTTCCATGAGATCCATGGGTTAAAGCTCCATGGAGTATCCATGGACTTCTCCATCCAAGCCTAGCCCATTCCAAATAAGCATAAGCCCACACTATATAAATATAAAAGCCCATATTTAATTAGTAATATCTTTGATCACTAAATTAATCCTAGATTAATTATAGATCACTACTAATTAAATAATATGATCTTATATTAATATATTAGAACTTATAATATATTAATAAATCACAACTTGTACTATTCTCAAATATTATCCATAAATTGTTCGGGTGAAGTGCAACCCAAATGGACCATGCCGGGTCGGGTCAAGTACATACCAAATATAGTTATGGACTTAGACACTATATCCAACAATTATAACTATCCCAAGGTACGTGTGTTTGAACCTGTAGAGACCAGGATGAATTTGATTTCTTAATGACTCTTTTGATAAAATGTATACAGGTACATCAATAAAAGAATCACCTATATGATCGTGAAGTGTAGCCGTACTTCAAAGAGCTTGGGACTTGGCTTTTATACGATCCAGAATGGATTGGGACACACAACTTTATAATTAGTGTCAAGTAATTTTGTTGAGATGATTGTAAAACTAATGTGTATATTCTCTGCAGATATTCAAAAGAGTTGATGGGTTTAATCTTTGAGATACCTTGATTTCTCGAGTGTTTGAAATGTGTAATATACTAACATGAAAATTCAACCGTATCGATATTTTCATTTATGCATTAGTCTTGTTTCTTTTGTTTTTAAGTTTGTTAAGTCAAGGTTACACTAAAATAGGGGAGGATTGTTGGTGATTTTATCACCAAACATATTTTAGTGTAATGGATTTAACAAGTGTTTCAAGAATAATGTTTTAGTTATAATACAAGTTAGGACGTGTGGGAGTCCACATTTGTATTTACTAAACATTGTTAGTATCGAACCCTAATCTAGTGTGTCAAATCAGGGTTCGGGGACTAATCTGTCTTTTCTGAAAGATGCAAACTGTTCTTGTTTTTCCATTGAGTGGATAAATCCGCGAAAAATAACAACTTTGACACACAGAAAACTTGAAACACTTTCTTCTTCATCATCTCAAAATTGATCCTGTTTTTGTGCCTAAAATCAGAATTGTTGCATCAGGAATTATCCTAGTTTGGATTTCGTGATACCCAAGGCATATAGGGTCGAAATATCAATCAAGCAAAGTGATAACACGATTCCTGTTTGTGATCCAGATTTCCAATAACCCTATTTCATTTTTCCCCAACACTAACAAGCAGCAGTACAACAACAATGAATGGTTGTTTTTGGTAGTGGCAGCAATGAGATCGGAGGTGGCAGTGGGGTGGCAGGATGGTGACGAGGAAGTCTAGTAGCCTCCTACTGCCCGTTTCTGCTGCTGTTTGATGAAGGTAAAGTGAGGGAGAAGATAGATCGGAGGTGGAGGGGTATTTGGGAGGGTCTTGGTCTAGAAAATAGCAAAAGGTGGTGATGGAGTGTTGGTTCAGTGGTGGCGTTATGGTGGTGTTATGGTGTTACAAAATTAGAAGAACTGATTTATGAATTGGTGAGGATGATCAAGTCCTTAGTGCCTCTATTTCTAGTTTAGCAATGCAACCTCAATCATTCATAAGCTTACTTCAAAATCCAATTTACACACCATATCCCTATACTTGTAGCTTTGGGTGGAGTATAAGGAAGAAGGAATGCACTCAAGAAGAAGAAAAAAAACGTGGGTATAAAGGCAAGGAGTGGTTAGTCAATTGAAGTGGGGCCCACCAAGACTAAATGCTAAAAAACCCAACTTATTTTGGATACCGGGATCATAATGTCAAGATATTTTTCCGAAAGAGCCGTTAGATTTTCTTTAAGTATTCAAAAAATTCAAACGGATTAGTATTTCGAGATACGGAACTCCGGGAAATCGCATTCAAAGTTTCACACCCAAATATTTTTGCTAAATATATTTTGAGTATGAAATTAAATATTAGGATATATTCTAAGTCCAAAAATGCTCTCGTAATTTCCATCGGATGTGTGTCAGTGTGTAACAACCCGAAATTTCCGTACCACTTCTTGTAACTCTTTCGTAGTTCAATTCAAGCAACCAATCGTCGTTTTCAAATTCGATTCCGAGTTTCTTATTTAATTAAGTCATTAACTTGTACGTATCTAAAATGACTAAATGGGTGTCTTAATACAATTTAGAATCATTTTAACACCCCATATTAGTAATCGGAATATTTCTAGAATCAATCACATCGGGTTACGGCAACTCAATCGGATCCGACCAAAAGCCTCACCTAACGCTGGTATCGGGTAGAATTCCACCGTGTCCAAAACTTAGACACTATATAATGTGTTCTAAGCCTTCATTTGAAGCTTTTGGCTTCGTCTCACTACTCTCTCTCTCTAACCTGTCTCCTCATTCTAAATTAAGGTCCAAAATCAAAGAATTAAGGCTCCAAATCATAGAGGTAACCCTCCTAGCTTGTTATTCAACCTCTTAGGCCTTCAAATCCGGGATTAAATGAGATTTAGGACCCGGAACATGTGTTTACGGCCAAGGAATAAGCTTGGGCCGTAAACACACAATAATGGGGTTTTTGAGCCATTTAACCTTTCCAAATCATTGTTGGGACTTAGATATGACTTTAAGGCTTACAAACCTGGACTTGGAACACCCTAAACATACATTTTGAGGGACAAACAAGACTTTACGTCCAAGACATATGCTTGGGCCGTAAACTCCTCAAACATGGGGGACAAACTCATTTTTACATGTTAGAATGCCTTGAAACCTAACCAATAGCCTTGTAGTAAATCCTACAACCATCTAAAAATAGTTTGGGGACCTTAAACACATCAAATACCCTACATATGAGAGTTTATGGCCATCGAACACTTCTGGTTCGTAAACTCCTAAAAATATGTTAAATGGTGCCCTAAATTCATAACAAGGCTTAGAAAATTAACTAGAATCACATGTGATTGTTCTTTGTACCTCAAATGAATTATTCTTGACCATAGTAGAGTTTACGGCCGTAAACTCCAAGTTTAGGGCTGTAAACTCCCTTTTAAATGGTATAAGTTCATTTAATCAATTCCAAGGCATTTTAGAAATCCATTCTAGCAATCCTCATGTCCAAATAAACCATTAAACACTCAAAATCACACCAACATGAGTTTACGGCCGTAAACTCATGTATGTATGTGTTTTGTGTCTGTAAACTCCCTTAAATGTTTACTCTTGGGGAGTAAACTCAAATCCCAAGTCCCTAGTGCCATTACACGTCCGAAGATGTCACCCGGGTCACTCCAAACGCTCGTTTTGAGGTGTTTAACCTCGTTGGAGTGTAATGTTCCATAAGATTAGTGATTGTAAATCTAATTAGTTATATATGGAAATTATTACATTTCACATAGGGACATCGCGAGTAATCAAGCCCCGAACCAATGTCTAGTGTCCGAAACCGTCGCATTTCCGAGTCTGGTGAGTTCATACCCCTACCCTTTTTCACTGTTTTCACTGTTTTCAGGGGGGAACACAAGCAAAGTACAAGGGATTACTTGTACTCAAAACTTGTTTTCATATGTGTGTTTTACATATTATATGCTTTTAACACTGATTGGTACAAGTGATAACCGTTTGAACATGCAGCTCACGTAAACATATTATTTGTGAAATGGGTTTATAAACTGTTATGTTTGATATATTTCACAAATGGTTTTCCATATTTTATCAGTTAAATGCATGACATTAGAACATATGAACTTAAAACTTGTACACTGTCTTGTCCTCGGTAACATTCCACATAGATACGCGAATGGAGGATTATCATACTATTACTAGTAAATTTGTTATTCCTGTATGATTGGAGACACGTCCTCGGCGAACACTCCACAGAGATACGCGAGTGGAGGACTACACCCGTAACCAGAATCTCTGGGATTTAGAGAGCGTGACTTGAGTGTATAGATCTATACGGGGCTGACTACCCCACACCTGGCTGCTAGCTACAGCCGAACCGAAATGGTTCAAGGGTGACGAAAGTCATAAGGATGTGGACTACTTATTGCCACAGGTTAAGTCCATCGTATGGTTATGGAACTCGCAAGTAGGATAACAGAGATTTACTTATAGTAATAATGAACAACTTTATACATCTTTTACATTGATAACCCACATTCAGGAAAGTATAGGACTTTCCTGGGAAACCTCGTACATAATCAGATCTAACTAGAATACATCTTTTACTTCTTTTATAAATGGTAACCAACATTCAGGAAAGGATGGGGCTTTCCTGGGGAACATTCATATAACCAGAAAAGTGTAACAAACGGGATAACTTTACATCTTTTACAATTGGTAATATACAATCAGGAAAGTATGGGACTTTCCTGGGAATCCATTGGTACATAACCAGAACAGTATAAGAAAACAGATAACATAAATGTACATTTTCACAAAGGTAAACATGTTTTTAGTGTATAACTTTACTTTACAAATTGTGAATCAACAATCAACTATTTTAAGAAAATATGGGATTTTCTTGGCGTGCATAACATTTTCAGAAACAGAAAGGAAACATGGACATTTTCACAAAACAAAAACCACTTATGAACTCACCAGCGTTATGCTGATTTTCAAACCGCTTGTGTTCTCAGGTCAATGTTAGAAATTCTCGTTCACGTATAGATACTCGATCATTTTGTGAGCGATAGTTTACCTGCTTTAATAACTTTTCCTGCCTTATCGCTTATTTGGAATATATATTTGTCATATCTCTCGATTCAATTCAGAGGACTTATCATCCTCTTATTCTTGATCTTATTAGATCAAGATGCCTCCCAGAAAGAGACCCAGCTCAAAGACCAACAACCCTCCGCCACCACCTCCTCCTGAAATTGATCCCGTGTTATTCCAAACAGCTGTTACCGCCGCGGTGGCAACTGCCATGTCCCAATTGAACACCAGTGGTTCTGGTGGTTCAGGAGGTGGTACTCAAGATCAAGAAAACAATCGGGGAAATCGAAAAGAAGGTTCCTATAAGGATTTCATGAATGCAAAACCAACATCCTTTGATGGCACTGGAGGTGTCATTTCCCTATCCCGATGGTTCGAGAAAATCGAATCCATCTTCGAAATTTGTTCCTGTGCTGAGTCTGATAAGGTCAAATTTGCAGCCTGTACCTTCAGTAATAAAGCCTTGACTTGTTGGAATAGCCGAGTCAAATCCTTGACCCTACCCGTAGCCAATGCCATGGGCTGGAACGCCATGAAAGAACTTCTCCTTGCCGAAAACTGTCCCCATGGTGAAATGAAGAAGCTAGAGCATGAGCTCTGGAACCTGAAGATGAAAGGTTCCGACATTGCTGCATACACTTCCCATTTCGATGATCTTGCCCTTCTCTGCCCTGGTTTAGTAAATCCTGAAAGCAAAAAGATCGAGAGGTTTATATGGCGATTAACCAATCCAACCAAAGGTCGTGTCTTAGCTGCTCGCCCGGACACATATGATAGTGCTAAGACTTTAGCCCAAGCCATAATAGATCACAGTGATGATGTCGAGGAAACCACCACCGCCCCTGAGTCGACTAAAAGCAGTGGTGAGAAAAGAAAATTTTGGAAGAAGAAGAAGGGTCAATCTTCCCAAGGCTCCTCCAAAAGACAACAAACAGTAGCAGTCCATGTTGCTACTACCCCCGTTGCTGTTGCTTCTGTCACGGGATCCACAACTCCAACTCCAACCAGCCGGTATGCTGGTAATTTTCCCCTCTGTGATAAGTGCAAATATCACCACAACCCTAGCCCCTGTCGAGAACTTTCTTGTACCAATTGTGGTAAAAAGGGGCACACGGTCCGATTTTGTAAGGCTCCAACTCAATTGGCCAATCAATCTTCGGGAGCAGGCGTTGGTCAAACCTGCTACAACTGTGGTGAAGCTGGGCACTTTAAAAGGAACTGCCCCAAAAAGTCTACTGCTGATAACACTGGAAGGGTCCTTGCCATGGTACAGGAGGAAGCGGTCGCCGATCCCACTGTTGTCTCGGGTACGTTCCTTCTCGACAACTCATATGCTAATATTCTTTTCGATTCGGGTGCTAAGAGGAGCTTTATTAGTCATGCATTCAAACATAACCTAAAACATAATTCCCAACCTTTAACTGAAACGTTTACCATCGAGATGGCTAACGGTGAGAAGGAAAGCGCTAACGAGGTGTTCGTAGGTTGTACTCTTACCCTTAACGACCATTCGTTTCTTATTGATCTCATGCCAGTATCCATAAAGAGCTTTGATGTCATCATCGGCATGGATTGGTTGAGTCCCAATCATGTGGATATCCTTTGTTTTCAAAAAGCCATCCGTCTCAACCTTCCTTCGGGTCAAACTCTTGTAATCTATGGCGACAAACTTAGTTACAACCTTCGTATCATTTCCTGCATCAAAGCTCAGAAGCTCCTGCGAAAGGAGTGCATTGCATTCTTGGCCCATGTAATCAACGAGAAACAGGAAGTTAAAGACTTCGCGAGCATCCCCGAAGTCTGTAACTTTCCTGATGTGTTTCCCGAAGAGTTTCCAGGAATTCCTCCCGAGCGTCAGGTCGAATTCCGTATCGACCTAATTCCTGGAGCTACTCCCATAGCGAAGTCTCCGTATCGCTTAGCTCCAGCGGAGATGTAGGAGTTATCCAGTCAACTCAATGAGCTACTCAGTAAAGGATTCATTAGACCAAGTTCCTCACCTTGGGGAGCTCCGATACAGTTTGTCAAGAAGAAAGATGGATACTTTCGAATGTGTATCGATTATCGCGAGCTGAACAAGTTGACTGTCAAAAACCGATATCCTCTTCCGCGAATAGATGACCTCTTCGATCAACTTCAAGGAGCCAGTTACTTCTCCAAGACAGACCTTCGATCAGGGTACCATCAGCTACGAGTTCATGAAAGCGATGTGTCCAAAACAGCTTTTAGGACTCGATATGGACACTACGAGTTCGTAGTGATGCCCTTTGGTCTAAGCAACGCACCGGCGGTGTTCATGGATCTGATGAACCGGGTGTGTCGTCCTTATCTGGACAACTTTGTCATTGTGTTCATTGATGACATACTCGTCTATTCCCGAAGCAAAGAAGACCACAAACAACACTTGAGGCTAGTGTTGGAGACCCTATGATCCGAGAAGTTGTACGCGAAATTTTCCAAATGCGAGTTCTGGATTCGGAAGGTAACTTTCCTCGGTCATGTGGTAAGCGAGGAGGGTATTCATTTAGATCCTTCCAAGATAAAGGCGATAGAGAATTGGTCAGCACCGAAGACACCCATAGAAATCCGACAATTTTTGGGTCTCGCTGGCTATTATCTTAGATTCATCCAGAACTTTTCCAGAATCGCCAAACCCCTAACCACTCTAACACAGAAATGTGTACCCTTTTGTTGGAGTGATAAACAAGAAATTGCATTTCAGACGCTGAAGAAAGCCTTGTGCAGCGCGCTTGTTCTGTCCCTACCTGAAGGGACAGAGGATTTCGTTGTCTACTGTGATGCGTCTAATCAAGGCTTAGGATGTGTGCTTATGCAAAGAGGAAAGGTGATTGCTTACGCTTCTAGACAGCTGAAAGCTCATGAAGTCAACTATACCACACACGACTTAGAACTAGGAGCCGTAGTCTTTGCGTTGAAAATTTGGAGACATTACCTCTACGGAACCAAGTGCACGATCTTCACTGATCACAAGAGCCTGCAACACATCTTTGATTAGAAAGAATTGAACATGAGACAACGGCGATGGGTAGAACTACTCAGTGATTATGAGTGTGAAATCCGTTACCATCCTGGCAAGGCCAATGTGGTAGCAGATGCCCTTAGCCGAAAGGAGAGTGCAGGCCATAAAGGGAAGAACCAGACGATGACTATCCATTCCAACCTACCCATACAAATCCAAGAAGCCCAATTAGAAGCCCTCAAACCCGAGAACATGTTGACCGAAGCCCTAAGAGGAATGGAAAAGAAACTTGAGATCAGAAGTGACGGAGTCCACTGTTTCATGGATCGGATCTGGATTCCCAAGTCCGGAGGATTTAGAGAGATAGTTATGGAGGAAGTGCACAGAACCAAATACTATGTTCACCCAGGCTCTGACAAGATGTACTTAGATCTCAAGAAACAATACTGGTGGCCAAACATGAAAGCTGAGATAGCTACATTCGTGGGCAAGTGTCTGACTTGCGCCAAGGTTAAAGTTGAGCACCAAAAGCCCTCGGGTCTGCTCCAGCAACCCGACATACCCGAATGGAAATAGGAGATGATCACCATGGATTTCATCACCAAACTACCCCGGTGTTCGAGTGGGTATGATACCATTTGGGTAATTGTCGATCGTTTGACAAAATCCGCTCACTTCATTCCGATCAAGGAATCATACAAGATGGAAAAACTCGCGCGAATCTACATCTAAGAGGTAGTCCGACTGCACGGTGTACCTACGTCCATTATCTCTGATCGAGATAGCAGGTTTACCTCCCGATTTTGGCAGTCTCTCCAGAAATCTCTTGGAACTAAACTAGACATGAGCACGACGTATCATCCTCAGACCGATGGACAAAGTGAGAGAACAATCCAAACCCTAGAGGACATGCTTAGAGCATGTGTCATTGACTTTGGAAAGTCGTGGGACACACATCTACCTTTGATCGAATTCTCGTATAACAATAGCTACCACACCAGCATTAGGGCTGCCCCGTTTGAAGCCCTATACGGTCGCAAGTGCAGATCCCCTCTGTGATGGGCCGAGGTGGGGGATACACAGTTAGCCAAGAGTCGAGTCCCAGACAGTGCTCTCACTGGTCCTGAAATCATCCGTGAAACTACCGAGAAGATCATCCAAATCCGAGAATGATTGAAAGCTTCACGTGATCTCCAGAAGAGTTACATTGATAACCATCGGAAACCACTGAAATTCTAGGTTGGAGACTATGTCATGTTGAAGGTCTCGCCCTGGAAAGGCACTGTACGCTTTGGTAAGCGTGGGAAACTTAATCTGAGGTACATTGGACCTTTCGAGATCCTCGTCAGGGTTGGTCCGGTAGCCTATAAGCTTCATTTACCTCGCGAACTTAGTAACATCCATCCCGTATTCCATGTTTCAAATCTCAAGAAGTGCCTATTCGATGAAACCCTAGTGATTCCTTTAGACGAGATTGAGATCGATGAAAACCTCAACTTCGTGGAGGAACCGATCGAAATCATGGATCGAGAAGTCAAACGTACGAAACAAAGTCGCATCCCGTTAGTGAAGGTTCGCTGGAATGCCAAGCAGGGACCAGAGTTCACTTGGGAGCGGGAAGACTCGATGAAAAAGAAGTATATGCAACTCTTTCTAGATCCATGATTTGTATTTGTCTTGTATCTTGTCTTAAATTTCGGGACGAAATTCCCTCTAACGGGGGGATAATGTAACAACCCGAAATTTCCGTACCACTTCTTGTAACTCTTTCGTAGTTCAATTCAAGCAACCAATCGTCATTTTCAAATTCGATTCCGACTTTCTTATTTAATTAAGTCATTAACTTGTACGTATCTAAAATGACTTAATGGGTGTCTTAATACAATTAAGAATCATTTTAACACCCCATATTAGTAATCGGAATATTTCTAGAATCAATCACATCGGGTTACGTCAACTCAATCAGGTACGACCAAAAGCCTCGCCTAACGCTGGTATCGGGTAGAATTCCACCGTGTCCAAAACTTAGACACTATATAATGTGTTCTAAGCCTTCATTTGAAGCTTTTGGCTTCATCTCACTACTCTCTCTCTCTCTCTAACCTCTCTCCTCACTCTAAATTAAGGTCCAAAATCAAAGAATTAAGGCTCCAAATCATAGAGGTAACCTTCCTAGCTTGTTATTCAACCTCTTAGGCCTTCAAATCTGGGATTAAAATGAGATTTAGGACCTGGAACATGTGTTTATGGCCAAGGAATAAGCTTGGGCCGTAAACACATAATAATGGGGTTTTTGAGCCATTTAACCCTTCCAAATCATTGTTGGGACTTACATATGACTTTGAGGCTTACAAACCTCGACATGGAACACCCTAAACATACATTTTGAGGGACAAACAAGAGTTTACCGCCAAGACATGTGCTTGGGCCGTAAACTCCTCAAACATGGGGGATAAACTCATTTTTACATGTTAGAATGCCTTGAAACTTAACCAATAGCCTTGTAGTAAATCCTAGAACCACCTAAAAATAGTTTGGCGACCTTAAACACATCAACTACCCTACATATGAGAGTTTACGTCCATAGAACACTTCTGGGCCGTAAACTCCTAAAAATATGTTAAATGGTGCCCTAAATTCATAACAAGGCTTGGAAAATTAACTAGAATCACATGTGATTGTTCTTTGTACCACAAATGAATTATTCCTGGCCATAGTAGAGTTTATGGCCGTAAACTCCAAGTTTAGGGCCGTAAACTCCCTTTTAAATGGTATAAGTTCATTTAATCAATTCCAAGTCATTTTAGAAATCCATTCTAGCAATCCTCATGTCCAAATAAACCATTAAACACTCAAAATCACACCAACATGAGTTTACGGCCGTAAACTCATGTATGTATGTGTTTTGTGTCTGTAAACTCCCTTAAATGCTTACTCTTGGGGAGTAAACTCAAATCCCAAGTCCCTAGTGCCATTACACGTCCGAAGATGTCACCCGGGTCACTCCAAACGCTCGTTTTGAGGTGTTTAACCTCGTTGGAGTGTAATGTTCCATAAGATTAGTGATTGTAAATCTAATTAGTTATATATGGACATTATTACATTTCACATAGGGACATCGCGAGTAATCAAGCCCCGAACCAATGTCTAGTGTCCGAAACCGTAGCATTTCCGAGTCTGGTGAGTTCATACCCCTACCCTTTTTCACTGTTTTCACTGTTTTCAGGGGGGGAACACAAGCAAAGTACAAGGGATTACTTGTACTCAAAACTTGTTTTCATATGTGTGTTTTACATATTATATGCTTTTAACACTGATTGGTACAAGTGATAACCGTTTGAACATGCAGCTCACGTAAACATATTATTTGTGAAATGGGTTTATAAACTGTTATGTTTGATATATTTCACAAATGGTTTTCCATATTTTATCAGTTAAATGCATGACATTAGAACATATGAACTTAAAACTTGTACACTGTCTTGTCCTCGGTAACATTCCACATAGATACGCGAATGGAGGATTATCATACTATTACTAGTAAATTTGTTATTCCTGTATGATTGGAGACACGTCCTCGGCGAACACTCCACAGAGATACGCGAGTGGAGGACTACACCCGTAACCAGAATCTCTGGGATTTAGAGAGCGTGACTTGAGTGTATAGATCTATACGGGGCTGACTACCCCACACCTGGCTGCTAGCTACAGCCGAACCGAAATGGTTCAAGGGTGACGAAAGTCATAAGGATGTGGACTACTTATTGCCACAGGTTAAGTCCATCGTATGGTTATGGAACTCGCAAGTAGGATAACAGAGATTTACTTATAGTAATAATGAACAACTTTATACATCTTTTACATTGATAACCCACATTCAGGAAAGTATAGGACTTTCCTGGGAAACCTCGTACATAATCAGATCTAACTAGAATACATCTTTTACTTCTTTTATAAATGGTAACCAACATTCAGGAAAGGATGGGGCTTTCCTGGGGAACATTCATATAACCAGAAAAGTGTAACAAACGGGATAACTTTACATCTTTTACAATTGGTAATATACAATCAGGAAAGTATGGGACTTTCCATGGAATCCATTGGTACATAACCAGAACAGTGTAAGAAAACTGATAACATAAATGTACATTTTCACATAGGTAAACATGTTTTTAGTGTATATCGTTACTTTACATATTGTGAATCAACAATCACCTATTTTAAGAAAATATGGGATTTTCTTGGCGTGCATAACATTTTCAGAAACAGAAAGGAAAGATGGACATTTTCACAAAACAAAAACCAGTTATGAACTCACCAGCGTTATGCTGATTTTCAAACCGCTTGTGTTCTCAGGTCAACATTAGAACAGGTACCGGAGATCCTTTTTGCCCGAAGACGGAGTACTCAAAAGACCGATTTCATTTTGTTCATATATATATATATATATATATATATATATATATATACACACTATGTATCACAACTGTACAACTTACTTTTGAAACAATTGTAAAACTTTTCTATATGTAATGTAATGGTTGTGCAACTTTACTTACTATGTGCATTGGATTTGATACTCAACGTGGAGTCAACCCCGGAAATGTTTCCGCCTTTGGTTTTCGGGGTGTGACAAAGTGCCTCAACAGATTGATTCGGTTTCATGTAATTAAAGAAAACAATTCTTTTATTGTCCGTTTTCTTGAAACTGTCATATATGTTGCATACGAATTCTGTTTTGCGTGTTCTTTATATTTTTGGAAACATGAGAATATGTACTATATTGTTTTAATATTTTCTTCCCTCATAACAGTTTAATATAAATTTTCAGTTTTTCAGAGGCATTAATTTAGACATTTGGAAATAAAGTATCGTTTGATATCTTATAGTATTTGAAATGAACTCATTTATTTTACATTAGATGTACTATAACTGAATAAGTTAAATTATAAAAAGATTTACTCTAATTTAGTCCTTCGTAGTCGATGACCTGACGATACACTCGTCAGTGCACTTAATGAAATTCAGGTTAACCCTAAGCCGAACTTCATCGAAGAACAAGTCAAAATAATGGATAGAGAGGTCAAACATCTCAAGAAGATTTAGATTCCCATAGTTAAGGTACGATGGAAATCTAAACGAGGCGCAGGGTATACATGGGAAAGAGAAGATCAAATGAAGAAGAAGTACCCTCACTTATTCTAAAATAAATCCATCCACGAGTTCAAATTTCGAAACAAAATTTTCTAAATAGGGGAGACTGTGAGAACCCAAAAAAATTCCGTCACTTGCCACTGTTAGGAAATAATAGAAAAATAAATGTAAAAAAAACCATTATAACATTCGATTTTTAAGACCATAAAATTAGAAATGTTGTTACATTTATTTGCTAAAAATAATCCATTAGGCTCTAAAAATTAGCGATCAAAAAGTTGTGACATTTTCCGATTTGGTTAACGTACATGGATAGTACTTGTTAACATGATCTTAAGGATATAAGATTCAAAAATATCTGACTGCGAAGAAGAGAGTAATGGATTTTATAAAAATAGAAATCAACCAGGTTGTTAGAATTAATTACGTTGAAACGTTACTTACAAATTTGTTCAGTTTTGACTAAACATGCAAAAAGGAGAGCCGTAGTACTCCATGAGATATAAACTTTAGGAAAAAGTTTGTCGAAAATGGGATCATATGAGTATGTTATGATTTTTATAAATCCGTTAATTCTTACCCCCGTTGGGCTCGATAATGAAAGTCAAAACCGGCCAAAACAACCAAAATGAAAGTTGTAGTACCCATTGAAATTGTCACATAGATATAGAGATGGTCTACATTAGAGCACGAATGAGGAAGTAGCGATTTTTGAAAAATATTTACTTGTGTGTCTAGTGCGCGCCAACGTGCGTCGTGCACCTAACGATGGATTCAAAAAGATTACGAGTGACATGGCTGAGTAGGGTGGGGTAACGTGGCAACTTCCTATGGAGCCATAGTGTTTGAATGCCAAACCGGCCTAGGAAAGGCAAGACGCGCACCCCCAAAAGTCGACTATAAATAGAGGGTTTTTCCATTCAGTCCAACACATATGGTTTGTGTGTTACCTCGTGGAGTAGTCCTCGGAGTTCGGAGCTCGTCTCTACCCTACATTAGCAGTTTCAATCCCTAGAGTGAGTTCACGACACCTATTTTACTGTTTCAAAATGTTTTTAGGGGGGAATACATGCTTAACAAATGTTTTTATAAAAATATTTATTTTTTAAATATGAAGTCATTTTATAATAAGCTACATATTGTAGGATAGTACAATTGTAGATACTATACCTAGATTTCAGCTATAATCTGTGTCCAAATGAAATCATTTCCAATAATCTAGGAGTAGGTATTACCCATATATTATGATGAATAAATCCCTAGGAAAACATAGTACCTAGGAGTTACGCTAGTCAAGATTTAGGATATCCATTGTACTTACTTGTTACGTTGCCTAAATATCCAGTTAAAATAATCGTAAATATAATTATCAAATACATATATACACGATAAAAACTATATCACTACAAGAAAAAGACCCTTTTACGATGCGCAAACCACAACACTCATTGATTTATGTTACGCAAAAGAGAGTGACACTAAAAAAGTGTCATCTCTTCAAAAAAATTTAATGGTTTAGGTCACATATTATTGCTTGCCCTTAATATAGTGTCTTATGTAAAAAGATTAAAAGCACGGAGGGCACTTTATCTAAAATTTGTTTCCTCTTTGAATGTCGTTTTATATTTTTTTTAAGAAACACACGTCTCATGGGAAAATAATCCTCAAATTTTTTAAACCCTCACCTTATTCTCCCTCATATCCACCTTTCACTCTCATCAACTGCCTCCAATCCTCATTGCCTCTTCTAGCCTTAAACTACGGCGATGCGCCTTCCTTCTCGAAGAACGCTTCATTTACCACCATCTTCTAATTTTGTGTGCCCAAGGAATTGACGGAGACAAAGAAGATTGTGGATCAATCGCTTCACATCATGTTTAAGGTTAAGGGTTTGAGATTTCTTCCAAATCGATCCTCACACTAAATGGTTTGGCGACTGCAACTCCTTTCGATTGTAGAGTCGATCGAAAACTTCGACTCATCAACCGTCAATCAAAGCTACCAATTGAACAAGCTCTAATCGACACATCCACCTTCTCATATCTCCTTTTCCACCGGGTTTTATCTCATCTCTATCCTCCACCATATGAAGATTTACGAAGATGTGAAGGGGGTAACCGAAAGAAACCCTAAATCCCTCTCACAGTCAACCACTATAACCCTAATCCTCTATTCTCCACCATTTTTTACCTCCCTTCTCATGTTTAGAACAATCCGCTGGATGTCATCCCGGGGGAGGATAAAATCGCCTGCCATGTTCATGAAGACCTTCTCCCGCACAACACCGTCACTGGTGGCAGCCTACTCATCCTCAACCATGTCACATATAAACCCAATAGATGGAATCTGATGGTGGAGCACCTTGGAATTGAAGCCGGAAAGATCTTTTCTTTCATCGGAATGCACATGCATGTCGTCGTTGCTAATCCTTATTAATGGCCGTGTATTATCTTCTTCTAAAATCTCATATCATTGTTGAATTTGAAATAGGAGTAATTTTTTTCTTTATCGTGATTGAATGTTACTCAACTATCTTAACATCATATTTTTATGGTTTGTGTGAAACATCTATCAACTAAGGTTCTTCAGGCTAAAATGGCGAAGCATGAAAATAATCAATAATTTCTGAAATTATACTCGACTTTGATCCATTTTCAATGAGCATTAAAGGAGACAAAATTTGAGGGTTTGGTACAACGGATTATTTGATACATGTTGCCCTTGTAATCGAGCTCATGAAGAAGCTTGGGCAGAAAAATCCAAAACTTAAATCCAGTGTGGTTCCTGTTTTCATAGCCAGTGATGAGAACTCTTCCATTCATGGAGTTGGTGTTGATGCACTTGTTAAAGATGGACTTCTTCATAAGCTAAAAACTGGACCTTTGTAAGTCCTCTTTTTTTTGATTATTTCTTTCCAAATAATGTCTAAAAAACTACTCATCAATAAAAATAGCCTTAGAAAGTTGGTCCAAATTCCAATCATGCTATTTGTAACAAATGTACCTTTAAAGAACAATGATACAGATTCTTGAATGTTTTATGTAAAAGATTTTAAGTTTATGGAATGCTTCAACAAAAATGTAAATAATGATAAAATCTAAATCATATAGTTTTTTTTTTTTGTTGTTGAAGATTTTGGATTGACACGACTGATAAGCAACCTTGCATTGGTACGGGTGGTATGATACCATGGAACCTTCATGTTACAGGGAAGCTTTTTCATATGGTCTAGCACACAAGGTGTCTTGATTCATGAATAAAAAAAAGTTGCTTTTTTTTTTGGTTGTTGCTATAATTTTATTTAATTTAATATTAAATAAAGATACTTAGAGGTCATCTGGTTCATGGCATGTTTGGTTGACTAATGGTAATGGATGGAAGGGAATTCCAAACAAGATTTTACAAAGATTTTCCTCCACATTCTAATGAGCAAGTTTATGGCTTCGCAACACCTTCAACCATGAAACCAACTCAATCGACATGTAACTTCTAAAAAACCCCTTTTGCTTTTCAATAACATTTTCGAACTACAATATTTTAATATGACAAAATAAAAGTATGATGTTATAAATAAATATAATGAACAATCTATTTATTACAGACCCCGTAGGTGGGATCAATCAAATTCCTACTGATTGCATGATTTTTGGAGATGTAAGGCTGTCCCTTTTTACAAGTGAGTTTATTCGTCATTTGATTTAGTTTTTGTTTATATGGGGTCTTTTTTACTTTATATTTTATTATAGTGTAACGTTATGATATGATTTCAGTGTGCTAGATCTAACTAAGAAGCTAAAGGAATATGTAGAAAATTTAAATAAAAATATAGAGAAGATTGCTACAAGGGGCACGTGTCAAAATATTGCTTACCAGATGATAACCTTAGAGGGAGTTATGTCTTTAGATTTCCAAATTTGCCCTTATCTATTTTTTAATCTATCATGTCAAAACGTTGATGAAGTCTTCAAGCTTCTACTACAGCTGTATCAATATAGTGAAATTTACACTTTGTTATTGCTTATTTATGATTATATTGGATTTAAAATTAGTTTTCATGCTTTATCAGGGTGCAATAAATAGGAAAGTGGCAGGAACAGATATGAACAGCGAGAGCAGCCGGTCAAATTGTGTTTTCACCAGCAATGTGGAAAGTCATTGGGAAAAGGATTATGTGACTCACCTTCAGTTTGGAAGGTTAAATTTGGTAGACCTGGCTGGTTCTAAAAGGTAATTTGGTATCTTAAACCATCTTTTATATATATATATATATATATATATATATATATATATATATATATAGGGAGGCATACAATGCATGCTCTTGTGTTTGGGACATGATTTTAAACACATGTGTTTTGTGATTTTAGTGTGGTAATAATGTCACTGGTTGATGTTGCACATGGGAAACATAGACCTGTACGTTATAGGGATTTAAGACTTTCATTTCTTCTCCATGTTAGCAGCTTAAAGCTTGAATACACATTGTTTTTCCATAACTTGATTTCCACTTTGGTGGGTCCCTCACATGCTCATTTATACCACTTTTTTTCTATCTAAATGCAGGATTCTCTTGGTGGGAACTCCAAAACGACAATCATAACAAATGTCAACCCCTCAATGTTGTCAGTATTTGTGTCCTATGGTTATTATCTAATTGGATGTTTTGGAATTATTCTACTACTTTGTATGTGTGATTATAAGATATTTGTATGCAGTTCTTCAAATGAGATATTAAGCCCTCTAAAATTTGATCAGCGTGCCAAGCTTATTCAGAGCAATGTACGAACATTGAAGTCTTATTTCTTTTCTAATACAAATCTAAAATCCCAAATTTTGAATGAACTTGTTGTATTTATTTAGGACTGAGATTGAATGTGTGACAACCCGAAAATTTTTCCGTCACGATAACCCGTTCCCATCAGCAAAAACCGTCTATCTTTCAATTTTTCCATTAACATTTTGGATTAGGTCATTTAATTTAAGACTTTCATAATGACCTAGTGAGTGTCCAAACCCATTAGAAACATATGAAAACACCCCAAATTATTAATTGGAAAACTTCTAGTTTCGACTGCGTCGGGTTACGACAACTTAATTGGGTACGACCAAAAGCCCCGTTTAACGTCAGTATCGGGTAGAATTTCACCGAGCTTCAAACCCAAACCCTATTTAAAGTTGAGTGGACTTCATTTGAAGCTTTTCCAACTCTCTGTCTACTCTCTCTCTCTCTCTAAAAACTCAATCTTGGATAAAAAATCACCTCTTTCAAGCCCCAAATTGGTATGTAATCCTTCCTAGCTCATAGTATAACACATTTAGCTTTCAAATTCGTGTTTAATTCATGAAATAGGACCAAAAATATGTGTTTACGGCCCAGAAACACCCTTAGGCCGCAAACACAAATAGATGGGGTTTTTGAGCCTCAAAACCCTTCCAAACCACTTTCGGAGCTTAGATATGACTTAGGGGCTTACAATACTGGACTTAGAACACCAAAACCTTAACATTTGAGGGGTAGACATGAGTTTATGGCCCAAGAACATGATTGGACCGTAAACACCCTTTCATAGGCCTTAAAACCTTTTAAGGTGTTAAAATGCCTCTTAAACACCTCCTAAACCGTGGAATAAAGTCTAGAACCATCCAACAATGTGTTAGGGACCTTAAACATACAAGAAACCATCCCCTTAGGATTTCAAGGCCATAAACCCCCCTAGGAATGGTTCTTGGGCCGTAAACTCCTATAAGGTGGTCAAATGGTGCCCTAACTTCCTTCCATGGCTTGTACTTTGGACTAGAAACACTTGTAATTGACCTAGGACCACCAAAACCCACTTAGAATGGGTACATCAGAGTTTACGGCCGTAAACTCCTAGTTTACTACCATAAACTACTCAAATGGTCCTTACGTTGTTTAAGTTAACTTCCAATGCCTTAAAACCAATCGTAGCAGTACCCCACAAGAGTGTTAAGACCATTAAGCACCCAAGAAAACCCCCACCATGAGTTTATGGCCGTAAACTCATGAGGAAATTGTATTAGGGCCAAAACCTCCCTTAGGAGTTTACTCTTGAAGAGAAAACTCCATATTCAAGCCATACACACCCTTAGATGCTACCCGGGTCACTCCTAGCACTTGGAATGAAGTGTTTTCGTGTCTCGGAGTGTACTGTCTTATCTAATTAGTAGTTCAAAGTCTAATTAGATACAATTATGTATTTCCTCATATTAGCTAGGAACGTCGCACGCGTTCAAGCCCTGAACTGTCATTTACCATCCTAGTCGATGCCTTTCTCGACCGGTGAGTTCATACCCCTACATTTTTTTCCCGTGTTTTTCAATGTTTTTAGGGGGGAATACAAGCAAAAGTACAAGAATATCTTGTACTAAAACTTATTATTTCATTTGAAATGTTTCATATTTCATATACTTTTAACACTGGAAATCGTATTAACCAACTGTTTGACCAGAGTTAGTTTTCAAACTAATTGCAAACCTTATTATATAGTGTTATATTGTACGTTTTACCAATGATTTTCCACTTCATTTATGTTAAAATCATTAACTTAGAACTTTAGAACACGTCCTCGGTAACACTCCACAGAGATACGCGAGTGGAGGACCCCCTTTATAACCAGAATCACAAATAGGGTTTTTCGCATTATTACTTGTAAATTTGTTAATCTTAATAATTGGAGTCATAAAATGATATTGGACTTCATGTTGCCATATCTAGTCTATCGTATGGTTATGGAACTCGCAATTTAGATAACAGAGATTTACATATTGGTAATAATGAAATTAGTAAGCTATTAATTTTAAGAATTAGTTTACTTCCCACATAATAGTTTTATATATGTGTTAAAACTAACATACATTTCAAGGATCACCAGACTTTCAGGAAACTTCATACAAACACTTTAAGTATGGTAGATACTTGTTCATTACATTCAGAGTCGGTAACCATCCACAAACTTTTAAGGAAAATAAGGGTTTTTCCTGGGATAACATAACTCGTTTTTAACTAGATCATGTAGTAACCAGATAACAAACTGTTTTCAACCAAACTGTGTAACAAATGGATAAACAAACTTTACTTATAAGAAAATATGGGATTTTCTTGGATAACGACTTTTTCAGAAAACTAAAGGAAACTTGTTCATTTTCAGAAAAAAAAAACCGCTTATCAACTCACCAGCTTTATGCTGATTTTTAAACCGCTTGTATTCTCAGGTTCTCCTTAGACAGGTATCCCGCGCCCTTTTGCAGAAAACGGAGCAGATGGAATTCATGTCCTTACTTTTGTTTAAACTTATGTATCTATAAAACATGTATTACCTTGCTTTTCTACTTTCAAAGAAATGTAACAATTCTATGTAATGTAATGTTTTGTGTTTACTGTGCTTACTATGTACATTGGTTGTGATACTTTACATGACGTCCTCCGCCCCGGAGCGTTTCCGCCATCGGTTTCGGGGTGTGACAGAATGGTATTCAAGGGAAAATATGACACAAAAGGTTCTGAGGAAGAAAGCTAAAAAGGGTTCAAGATTGTGAAAACTTCTTCAAGTTTTTCAATGCTCCACAAATTCCTGATGATGAAGATGTCATGGATGAGGATACGGTAATTTTAGCTTTGCTTATTTATTTTAAACAGAAGGGTAAAATGGTCATTTTAATGGAAAACAGAAAGTCTTTGGCCATAAATACTAACCCCAGACACACATCATTTATTTAGTTACCACATTATCGATCTCTGTACAAAAATGAAGTAAGGAATCATCTTCCTCTCCTTTATATTCCTGGTGCCGGGGAGAAGAATTATAATTTTTCTTTTATTGCCAAAACATAAAACTCAAAACTGATAGGGTTAATAACAGGAGATAACTTTCATTCTTATTTCTTACCATACTGTAGTTTTCAAAAGCTACATAATTTTAGATATTTGTTATAAAAGATAAATATAATAGTCATTAACTCCCTTCTATTGCTTATGTATTATGATTCTCTTCCATACTGTTTAAACAGGATGAACAACTTTAGAATCAGATGGAACATGATTATGAAATTGGGTAGGTACTCTTTAATGTGCAAATGTATAATTACATGAAATTCATTAGAGATTTTCATTTTTCTCTTTTATTTGCCAGGAAAAAAAAACTTCAGATTGATCAGCTTGAGTTAATATAAATTTATTTTCATGTTTCTTTTTTCCATCAAATTTTGTATTAAAAATATTTTAGAAAATGTAACAACACAATTGGGGTAGAAAGGACATGTGATGTTTCATTTATATCTTTTCCACAACCTACCAACTGATATTGTTGATGTTATTCTCAGATTCCAAAAGGAGTGAAGCGGATGACAATGATTCCTTCATGTTTAATGATGTATTTACTGCTCCTCTTTATCGTATAAAGGTGAGGTCAGTCAACTTTTATACAAATATATAATGTGAAGTTCATATGAAACTAGAATGGAATGAATCATTCCATTCCCTTGCTTATTTCATTATTCCATTCCATTGCATGTACATCTATTAGTGTGTGTACATGTATATATATATATATATATATATATATATATATATATATATATATATATATATATATGCATTCTGATGTACTTCTAAAGGTTGTTGATTGTGTGATTAATAAAATCCTTTTCGTTTCAGCTAATGTTTAAGTCATTACTTGCCATCTAAACCCGACGGACAACAACCAATTTTTTGACATGGAGGATTTTTTTGACATGATATCTTAAACAAGGTATCCCTTAATAGCACTGTAGTATTTGGTTATAGAGTGAGGGAAAACCTCTTAATGACAATGTACAGTCATATCCCCTTAATACCAGTGTATTACAATTTTTTGTCATGCTGTTATTGGATCAAATTTATTGTTTTGGTATATATTTGTTTCTGTATTTTTGTATTATGCGTAAATAAGTATCGTAAAGATGGGTCGTAAATGCATATCATAAATGGTTGTTGAAGTTTATAACACGTAAATGTGTGTCATCTTCATTTATGCCAGAGGATTTAATGATACGCAATGCATGTCCTAAACGTGCATTGTAAGCTTATGACACACAAATGCGTGTTGTCTTCCTTTATGACAGGGCCTTCCTTGATACGTATCACGTGTCGTAAATGAGCATCAAAAATTTATGTTGTAATTGCACGTCATAACTGCTCATCGTCTATAGACGACGCGCAAAAGCGTGCCGTCTCTCGTTATGACAGGGCCTTCCTTAACATGCATTTGCGCATCGTCTGAACATTTTATGACACATATTGTCCGTCGTAAAAAGCTGTTTTTCTAGTAGTGTTTATATATATATATACATATATATATATATATATATATATATATATATATATATGTATATATAAATATATATATATATATATATACGTATATATATACAAATCATTTGATGATATACGGAGAGGTATATACAAAGATAGTGTGATGTGTGTGTCTATATATATATATATATATATATATATATATATATATATATGTATATGGGTAATTATGATAAAGATAAAAGATAAAGGCCTAAGGTTAACGCGTCAGTAAGTTGGTTATTCATCCAAAAGCTTTGATTAAATTCGACATATCTCCAATACCAATAATCATTAATTTTTGGAGAGCTAGGAAATTATGTATAGATCTATACGGGCCCATGACAACCCTGCCTACGATTGCTAGGTACAATCCCAATAGGATACTTTCCATATAAGTTACTACTCGATGTCAAAGCGTCCTGATTATGGATAGATTTAAGGTTGTAGCGTCGATTATAAGGGCTCACGTTAATAAATAAAATTTTTCCTTTAGAGCTTAGATTACCATTATGGATGTCTGGTATGGTAATTAAAATTCGCTAGGATCGTCAGATATGCTAAAAAGATAGTAAAAAGGATTAATAAAAGATATCCTAATTAAAATATGTTAGGATCATCGGATCTCGTAAAAAGATAGTAAATAAGGATTAATGACATATATCCTAATTTAAATATGTTAGGATCGTCAGATATCATAAAAAGATAGTAAATTAGGGTTAATAAAAGATATCCTAACTAAAATCCGCTAGGATTGTTAGATATGCTAGAAAGAGAAAAAGCTAGAATTAAGAAGGGTTTTCTCAAAGAAAAGGATACTTAAAAATAATCCAAAAAGAAAAACTCCTACACTCACCAATATTAGGTTGACATTCAATATACATGTATTCTTCGGATGATGAGTGTGGAAGAATGTCCCCCAAGTATGAAGGAAGTTGAAAGGAAGCTGTTGAAGTTTAGTATAGTTATTTTAGGAGTTTGTGCCTGTCCCTAAAACAATGTAATCCTTGGAAAATGAATTATAAAATAAAGTTTAAACATACATTTTTGTTTTATTGTACATGTTTCCTAGATACAATTATCCCTACATCGTGTTGCCCAGTGTTTCGGCCAATGGTTGGGCAGGGTGTGACATCCAACGACTATTTTCCTCATGATAGTGCAGATACTGAAGTGGTTCCTATACTCGATCAAAGACCAGAGGTTAACGCTTCTTCACCTATTCAGTTTGCTTTTCGTGGAAGTGAAGATGAAATTGAAGATGCCAGGTCCTCTCCTCCGAGACCAAATAAGCACATTATTTTTCCCTCCTCTTCTTTATATCCATCTCCTTGACCTGAACCTATTTATGCGGCATGAATCAATTCCTCCACAAGTTGATCCATCCATTTCTTTAACATCTCCAACCCACAATATTTGACAACTCCTCCACTCGGTGATACATGCAGCACTCCTCCGTCGGCATCTTGGCTTGAAGTTGGTGCTACTGGTGTTCCCTCTACACAGTTTCGTCCCTTTCAAACTACTGCTACTTTTCATGGGAGTATAGTTCATCATATTTTCATTCAGCTGTTCTCTCCAAGATTACATTGTTGGTCAGCATGATTTTGAGGTTGTTATGGCTCACATAAATCATATGGTTTCCATGGTAGAAGATACTGAAGATCTTGCTGACTCTCCCTCCAGTTCTCATCACGATGATGAGCCTTCTCCACCACCTCCACCACCGCCTACTGGTAGCAATTTTGTAGCTCTATTTCAACCTCCTCCACCCTCAAATCCTCATTCTCCAATTCCATATCCACCTTTCAACACTCTTCTAGGGTCTCCTACACATGTTGATGATTCCATAAAGGGGGAGAAGGATAAACGAGTTGTAGTGTATGCTTACAATTATGATGATGATGATGATGATGATGATGATGATGATGATGATGATGATCAGGCTGACACTAATGATGAGTATGGTTTTTTGGATATGGAATTCATGTCACGAGTATGCCTTGTAGTGTTAATAATATAGAAGATACTCTTAATGTGGAGATTCCTTAAGGTACTGATAGTGTTGTTGAGTTAGATGATGATTAACTCATCACAAGGAAAAGGAAGGCCACTACCTCCTCAGGGGGAGTTCACGACGCTGGTGAAGGCATATTTACTCCTTCCAGCAGGAAAAGGAAGGTGAAGGTCAATCTAGACTTATTGGACAGGGACTAAATATTGCCAATTGAGGAGGTCCAAAAAATTCTCTTTTATTATAATGCCTCTAGGAAACAAGAGAACGTTGAATGTCGTTCCTCGAAGATTACAATAATATTTGTCTCTGCTAAAGGAAGCATCAATGAACAACGGTCAAATGTCCAATACTTTAATTATCTGGTCGCCAAACAAAAAAGGATTTCTGAGCTGAATGACCATATTTACCCAAGGAAATTCGAGAACCTTTTAGCTCGAAGAATTAAACTAGATCCTATAATTATGGTTAGGTGTACTAAACCCAACGATAAAATACTGAAGGTTCATCTAACCAAAAAGAAATCTTAGTATGCATAAACTAAAATTGTAGCCACTCATTTTATGGTTAAGTACGGTTATGGCGAGTGGAATTAGATTTACGATTTGATTTCCAAACAGAAAAGTATTCATGCTCAGGAGCTAAAGTTGGCACTGCAACAAATGATCCTTAAGGTATAGAAGTTAATTTTGGAGTCTTCAACATCTCCTTCTCGGCCTTCTGCTTTAGCGTCAACGAAAAGCAAAGCTATTCCAAATATGACAAGTTCATTATTCCTTTAGGCACTGTATACATCAACAATAGGTTGCCATTAGGTGTTGATTTGATTGAATGCTTGTGCATTCAAGAGTCTTATGATGGTATATTTTATCTCGATCGATAAAATCTATGTGTTTTCAACGTACTGTAGATCTTCATGCTGCTACTACTGAGCATCCATTTCATCCTTTCTTAGAGTGCATGAGTCATGAAGACGTGGAACAACATTATCATTGACTGATCTCACTGGAACTTAGAAAGCTCATTGAAGAGCTTAAGGGAGATACCTTCCATTGGATGAAGCAAGAAATTTTAGATAAAGGTCGAACCTTATAGTCTGGGGGAGATTGTAAGGTTGAACCTTATAGTCTGATGATTCAAATACACACTGATCATCAGCTCCACCATCGCTGCAAATGTCAGCTTATCTACCTCACCGACGGCTGCATATGATCACTAGTGATTATGATCAGTCTGTTTATGTAATTATAGAAATAGTAGCTATCAGTTAACTCTTTGTTAATCCTAGTGATTATGATCTCTCTGTTTACGTCGATTAGAATGTGACATCCTGAAATTTTGGTCCAAAATGGTAGAAAGTCGATTCATAGTGAATCTCTTTGGAATTTGACTTATTAAGTTTTAGTGAATCTTTTGTAAACTAAATGACTTCATTACAACTATTATGAGATATGAAATGGTTGGATATGAAAGATTCATATATGAATGGTTCAGATGCCTAGATGATACAGAGGCTCTTTATGAATCTATTTGTAAACGATAAATTGATGTTTAGTTAGATATTTAAATGACTGCCTCTTATTGATAAAAATGACCATTTTAACCCTCAATACTATTTTGTGCATAAAAACTAAACATCATATAACATTTAGACTAGATATCACACAACATCTAAATTTGTCATATATAGATCCTTACATCACAACATAACATATTTGATAATAATATCTCCCAACAAATTTGTACAAACAAATTGGATTTTCGGAATGCTATCTTCAATCAGGTTCCAAAACTCTATGCTTCTAATGAAAATTTTCATTAGCATAGACCAGTGGTCATAACAACCATCGAACTGAGGAATAACCAGCTGCATAAACTTATCTCCCAAGGACATATCATCATGATTTGTAAGTAATCTGCAATCACTTTAATTCTCTTTGTTTAAAATTATCTTCAATCGTTTTAATTCCCTTTGTTCAAAATGATCAGCTACCACTTTGACTGTTTTTTTAACTTCAATGTGACAACCCAAAAAAAAATTATCTTATAAGTCTAGCCAATCAATCCGAAGTCAGACTCGTTTCTTCTATCTTTTAGCATTGTTTAGGGTCTGTTTGAGTGTTCTAAGGCTAGTGCATTCAAGGGTTGAGTTCAAGGATGAGTAAACTTAGGTTCATTCTGTTACAACCGAGCCACGAACTCCATCAAGTGGAGTGTACGGCCGCAAACATGGATGTACGGCTGTACACTCAAGGTGGCCGTGAACCCCTCCTATATATATATATATATATATATATATATATATATATATATATATATATATATATACTTTTCTTTCATTTATTCCTCACTTTTCTTTCTCTTGGCCGCAAACAACCTCTTTCTCTCTCAAGTATCATAAGTTCAAGAACCATTTCCATCCGTTGTTGGGTCAAAAGATGGTTTATACTTTGCTTTTCTGGGCAATTATATTTTGATGTAATATGTTATGAGCTTACAATCTAGTTTACGGTCAGGTGGGGTTTACGGTCAGTGTTTACGGTGGTAAATAGGTTTACGGTCGTAAACCCATTTACGACCCATGTTCACCAATCCCATATTCCCTTTTATATATATAGGTGTTAGGGGTGAGGAGTAGAGATTGATGAACGTATGAGACATAGACTAGATAGAGAGAAGAACTATTGTATGTTAGTGTGTGTGAATCTCTTGTATCCGGATCATCATTCTATTCTTTAATACATTGAGATTCATCATCTTCTTCTTCTCCTTCTCTTATATTTGATCTGACATCATCCGTTTGATTGGTATTCCGCACCATCAAACGGATCTGATTGATACACAGGAGTTTTGGGGACTTTCAATTGGTATCAAAGCTTGGATTGTATTAGTCAATTTTGTCAGATCCAGAGCATATTTGATCTGACATCATCCGTTTGATTGGGATTCCACATCATCAAATGGATCTGATTGATACACAGGCGTTTTGGGGACTTACAATTGGTATCAAAACTAGGACTGTATCAGTCAATTTTGTCAGATCTGGAGCTTATTCGGTCTTATTTTGAAAAGATAATAGCATTTTTGGACAGATCTCTGAAAATTGGGGGGGGGGGGGGTTCTTCTTTGCATCTTTAATAAAAATGGGTTTTTGATCGAGTTTTGGAGCAAAAAAAGTCAAAAATCGGTGTTTTTGGTCGAAACCTGCGAGGGTGTGGCGGAGTTTGCGGGCGGCGGCTAGGGTTTCGGAGTTCACAGCCCGAGTTTACCGCCCCAAAGTTTGCGGGCTCGGAAGTTTACGGCCGGCCTCGCACCTTGTTAGCAATCTTCGTCATCGCATAAGCTTCATATAAAAAAAAAAAAGAAATCGGATTTTTGGAGGCGCTGGGGATCGATCCCAGGTCTCTTGCCTCAGCATCACACGCGCTTTACCAATTGATCTAGGCTGCTACTTGTTATTTTTCTTCCGAATTTAATTCATAAAGCATCTTTCTCGGTTCTAACTTTCAAAATTTGACACTTTTAACCCAAAATTCAATTCCTTTTAATTTAAATTCCTTTTTCATCCCTTGACTTTAAACTTTGACTTTTTCGTTTCTTTAAATTTTCAAATTTAACTTTTCGATTTGACTTTTGAGTTTGACTTTTTAAATTTGACTTTTAATTTTATTTTTGCTTTCTAGTTGTGCTTTTTAATGGCTTTTAAGGTACACAAGGCAGTTGAAAACATGAAAGAGAGTTTTCAGGATATGTTAAGACAAAATTTCAACATTTTCGATTATATCCCTAGAGAAACCCTCGAAACTTAGTTGCAACGATTTACTACACTTACTACTGAGATGAATATAGTTGGGATCTTCTTGTCTAAGTTTGAGATACACAAAAAGCTACTGAATTCACTTCCGAAATTGTAGGATATGAACGTGCCTATCATCAAGAAGACAAAAGATCTCAATCATCTTAGTCTTGCTGATGTAATTGAAGAACTTGATGCCTTGCAGTGTAGAAAAACAATGTGTTCTGAAAACATTTCGATCACTGAAGTTACATGTACTCTAGCTTGTGAAACTATGATTAAATATCCTTGGGAACAAATTGATTTATTAAAAAGAGAAGTTGAGGACCTGAGATATGAATGGTATCAACTCAGGAAGGACAGAAACCCCTGAAGGTTGAATTAGAAGCAAAAACCAAGGACTTTAGGAAACTTCAGGAAGTGTATAGCAACAAGTGTGAAAATTATGACTATATTAAGAGACAACATACTGCTTTAACTGAAGAACTTGACACTTTGAAAATTAAGTGTGGAAAAATAGATGTTAGTTTCAAAAATTATACTACGTCAATTCAGACAGTCGAGTCATTATTTGAAACCCTATTAAAATTCAAAGATAATTAAAACAAGGGTCTAGGGTATGATAGTGTTCCTCCACCTTTCAATCATAACTACACATCCATCCCTATGACACAGGAAGAAATTGATAGGGAGGCACATCTTCAATATGGCAAACCAGCTGGATTTATGTCAGGAGGTATTTATGTTGAATATACTAATGTTTCTATTTCATGTGCGGGTAAGTGGCAGAAGATGAGAACAATGAGAGCACTATTGAACAAACCAATGACTCCTTGAACTCAGAATCTGATGCTTCGAATTTTGTTACTCCTAACAAACCTGCCGTTGAGAAAGATAGGCCTCCAATTCCAGTGCAACAGAGTGCTTGTTGCAAGTGTGCATGTGGAATCAATAAGAGACAAGGCATGGATACACCACCAGGGGCATGAAGAAATAACTTCAAAGTGAAGAAAAAGACTTGTTTTCACTGTGCAAAACCTGGACACATTGCCAGAAATTGTCCTAATCGTGCATACGTTCCCTACTATGCTCAAGGCCGGCAGAATGCACCAAGAGGGAGATACTTCAAAAGAAACCCCTTAAGGTCACGTTCAGACAATGCCAAATGGAATGCCATGAAGGCCAAGCATTCAAATCCCAAGGCCAAGCATCCAACTCCCAAGAACAATAAGGGAATGTTGGCCCATAAGTCTAGTTCAGGAGATGCTCCTGTGAAGCCAAGACCAGTTAGGTCAAAGTCATCTAGGCAGCCGACTTCAAGTTCGAAAGCAAGTGCTGAGGCACCCATCCGATTCAACAAGAAATGGGTTAAACCCAACTACAAATGGGTACCAAAGGTTCAATCTCCCAAATCAATTAATGATTCTAACATTTCCACATATTCTGTTTGTGATAAGCATGATATTTCATGGGAAAGAGTATCGTGCATTGATGACAAAGGTTGACCCAGTTTCAAAATGGACTGGGTTCGAAAGACCAATTAATCCCACTTTGTGTCGAAGCAGCTATAGAGGCATATCATCAGACTTCGGTTTGTTGGTAGTGGCTGTTCCAGGCACATGATAGGGACATCTCTCAACTGTACAACATTCAGACTTTTGTTTGAGAGTATGTGTCTTTTGCGGGAAGGGAAGAAAGGAAGGGATCACTCATGGGGTTAGTGCTTAACGATGTGAATAATTTTTGGATCTGTTCTGAGATTATGTGTGCTGTTCTCAGACCTTCTGGATGCAAACTCAATCGGTGACATACAATTTGAATTTTCTTCTCTATACTCCTGAGTTTTTCTTAAGCTGATTCGTTTTAAAACTAACTTTTATATTAATTAGGATAGTTTAAATTTTCGCATTTACTTTCGTTTCTCTCCTATGCACAAATTGAGGGGGACAAATAAAAACAAAACAGAAATTAAAAAATTAAAAAAATCCAAAAACATTAGAAAATCAGAAAATAAAAAATATGGTGTTAATGGAATGTGCTTACAGGAGATGTTTTGGGAAGTGAAATAATCATGTGATAACAGGGAATCTAAATCTGTGTAAAGAACTGAATCTGAATTGTCTAGGCTCTGTGTTCGATGCGCTGGTAGGCACAAAAGATTTTAAATGGACTTGACTACGGAGAGTTGAACTTAATGAATTCAAGGACTTGACAAACCTTAACCTAGTTAGATCCATTTAGCCTGACATGACGATGCTCGGATAGGTTGAGCAGGGAGATATACATGGGAATCTACCGGTCACATCAAATAACCCGTATCTAGAACTGTGGATTCACTTTTCCTCAATGCACGGATACTGTCCTGAATTCCGGTTGGATGGGGTGACTGAGGAATTCCGATAAACTAGGTCTGTAGAAGGTTATTTTATTTCTTTCTATCTGTTAGACATATGTTGCCTCCTTTGTGTGATCGAAAGATCCGACCTGTACTGTAGCATATGCAACTCTATCTCTCTGCATCTTCTCTCTATGCAATTCTTTATACCTGTTAGCCACATACTGTCTCCTTTGCGTGACTCATAATCCAACCTGGTACACAATATATGTAATGTTCTCTTCTCAATCCCTCTAAAGCTTTAGTTATTCACATGTTTCATCCTTTGTGTGATTGGAAGAGATCCAACCTGGATGTACAATATATGCATTCTAAATCTATCTTCTCTCTTAATAATTGTGTGCTAACCCAGTATAAGGAGTACTTTGGAAGTCTTTGATGGTTGGGGCATGTCAGGAAGTGGGAAACACGTTCTAGTACAATTAAAAATGAACACATACAGATTGTTTGTAGATCTTGCTACTCAATTTAGGTGGACAACAATATCCCTGGTTGTAGTCAGTTAAATGGTCCCTATAAATTCGTCTAAAATAAAGGATCACATTGTCTTGTCACTTATGGTATGTCCTAATTTTGTAACAATCTCTCATGTTTAAGTGGACCACAATACCGGCGATTGACCAGATCTATTCATGAAGGGAGAGGTACTGATAAACGGATAAAGGTTGTCTAAAAACTTTGATCCCAAATCACTCTTAAAGTTAGCTATTATCTTTATTGTTTTTGTTAAGTTTGTTCATAGTGTTCTTCAAATTTAAATATTAGGGGAGAATTAAAAAAAATCAGAAAATTAAAAATTAAAAAAAAATAGTGTTATTTCTGTTTTATTTATTTTATAGAAAATATGAAAAATCCAAGAATATTTTTTATTTCTATTTTAATTTGTGTGATAAGTTTTCTTTTAGTTTTGTTTTGAAAAGCTATTTCAGGTATAGATGAAACTCATGGAGTTTGTGTCGAAAATTTCTGAGCCAAAGCTTCATCCGTGATCATCAAAGAATTCTCATTCGAAGGAGCAAGAAATGAAGATTATTCTTTCAACATTCAATCTTTCAACCCCAGAAGCAAGGTGAAGCTGAAATTGAATATTATGTGACGGATTGCATTGAGGCCTCTTCAATCAATTTGCTGCTATCTATGTACCTGCGGAAGTGATCCAGAAGACTTGTTCTCTCTGATGTTCTATCTGAAGATTCTCAAGCTAAAATCGCTATGTTTCAAGAATCAGTACAAAAAACCTCCTCACCTAATGTGCGTTCAATTCCAAATCTTGAAAAATTGCCCAAGTGCTCAAGATGAAGTCATTCATTGAAGTTCAATGCTGAACCCAAGCTCTTGATGAAGATTGACAAGAAAATCCAACTACTTTTTAGGGGGAGCTTGTTTGTTTAATTAAGAAAAGAAAGCTATAAACCAAGGGGGAGATTTTTGGGTCAAAATATGGTTTATACTTTGCTTTTCTGGGCAATTATATTTTTATGAAATATTTTATGAGCTTACAGTCTAGTTTACAGTCAGGTGGGGTTACGGTCAGTGTTTACGACCGTAAACAGGTTTAAGGCCATAAACCCATTTACGGCTCATGTTCACCAAGCCCATATTCCCTTGTATATATAGGTATTAGGGGTGAGGAGTAGAGATTGATGAACGTATGAGACATAGACAAGAGAGAGAGAATAACTAATGTATGTTAGTGTGTGTGTGAATCTCTTGTATCCGGATCATCATTCTATTCTTTAATACATTGAGATTCATTATCTTCTTCTTTACATGATTTGTTTGATTGGTATTCTGCACCATCAAACGGACCTAATTGATACACAAGCATTTTGGGGACTTACAATTGGTATCAAAGCTTGGATTGTATCAGTCAATTTTGTCAGATCTGGAGCATATTTGATCTGACACTAGCCAAAACACAAAGATCTTCAAGTGTTCTTCAATTGTGGGCCATGAACCATTCATAAGACCATTGGGCTGTGATCTCCTTAAAAACCTCCAAAAGTATGACTATTTCCTCTATCGTCTAGTTAGATATGTTAAGCACTTGATTCATAGCCTTGAAACATCATCAAACTCATGAACATCAAGAGTGTACGGTCGTACACTCTATGCATGGCTGTAAACCCTTATTTGATTCATAACCTTGAGCCTTAAACAATTCTAGATACTTATTATCCATTAGAACTCTCGAAGCCTTGGATCCCCATGAATCAAGACCCAAAATGCACCATCTTGGAGTGTATACGGTCGTACACACTTGGTGTGGCCGTAAACACTTCCCTTTGGCCGTACACACCCTTTGATCAATCATATGTGATTGCAACACTGCATTTCAAGTGTTTCCTCATCCCTAAGTTTGTTTCCTTGCATGTTAGTTGTGTTAAACATTAATTACATGCCTATATATGCCATTATATGTCATTTAGGACTCGTTTGTGTCTCGGGAATTCATTCGTGGAACTTCTCATCCTTACACGAATCATCAGTTTAATCACCTACATAAGGTGAGTTCATACCCCTATAATAAATCTTTTAAATGTTTTAAATGCTTTAAAGGTGGGGGGGGGGAGGGGAATATAAGTTGAACACAATGATAATTGTGTAAATGTTATTTGTGATAACCATCATATTAAAAGGATTTCTTATGCTTTATAAGTGATCAAAACCATTTCAAAAACTCTTTTAAAGTTTTGTCACTTTGTTGTTTTCAAAACACCATTTTTAAAGTAGAGTCATAACTCAGTAGATAAATGAGTATTTTCTTCAAGTCAGGAATAGTTCAAGTAAACATACTAGTAAACTATGATAGGTATAGTTTTGGGGTTCAATACATATTATAACTAGGACAGGGAGGAACATAGTATAAAGAGAAACAGGGAGGAACATACAACATTCTAGAACGAAAGAACAAATCATGATTCACTAACTTATACTATATATTCCCGGTAACCTAGGAACGAAACATATCATTAACTCATTGTTATAAAAAAATATGATAATAAACATGGTATATATATATATATATATATATATATATATATATATATGGGGGTACATCTGCAAAGTACCGGACAATAATAATTAAAACAGATAAATATATACATAACTTACTAGTAACATGAACGTTTAGTTAGAAGGGGTCCTATAGTGCTAAATTTATGATTCCTCGGTAGATACACCATGAATATATATTAATGGGGTCCACTAGACAGTAGGATGTGTGCTTTCCGCATCATTTCCTATTCCTTGTATGGTTGTTGTCTTAGAGTAGACACACCCAGTCTACTATCTATTCGATATTAGTTATGTATATATATATATATATATATATATATATATATATATATATATATATATATATATATATATATATATATATATTCCGTATCCACCGAGTAATCATAAGGGTACGAGTTATAGGTCAGGTCATAGTATACAAATTCAATACACCGTCTTCAAGTACAACCATACTTTTTAGAAAGAACATTTAGCAGGTTAAACGAGAAACTTGTCAACAAAAGGGTTTAATCCATTTTATTAAACCAGTATAACTTAAAGGACCTTTAGTGGTTAATTCAATAAAAGCTTAGTTTATACATCAGGGTTATATATAATTAATACCCTATATGTAGTTAGAAGTGTGCTTTCCCCCCTTACTTCATGTTCCTTGTTTGGTTGTGGGCTTAGGGCAGATTCACACAATTGACTATCCATTCGATATTAGATTATATATAGCTTGTATAAACTAAGTGATTATAGAAGGAACTATTGTGGTTACCATTTTTACTAAAGGAAATAAGGGTTTTTCTTGAAGAATGTTTTCATCAAAACATTTAACTCCATGAGTACCAAATGAATACACCAGGGTTATATTAAATGAAGATCTAACAAACAATGGGATGTGTGATTTCCGCCTCATTCGTTGTTCCTTGTTTGGTTGTGGGCTTAGGGCAGAATCACACAATCGAATGTCTGTTTGATCTGGATTCTATATAACTTCTATCCATTTAGTACTCATAGAAGGGATTGTAGATCCATTTTTACTTTTCTTTCATCACATCAGAAGATATACGATTTTCTGGAGGAACATGCAAACTTTTCTAATAGAACTTTCAACTTACTATACATCACTAAAATACTTGTGAAGTCACATGCTTAAATGTTGACCAACGCTTTCAAAATAACTTGTATTCTAAGGAGACTAGTTGACAAGTACGTGCTCTGGGATTCAGAAGATGGAGCATAGTAGCCTCATGTCTTGTTTTGTTATTTACTTTTGGAGTCTAACTTTTGTGAATCAAATACTTCGTAAACAATTTCATATTAATGCATTGGTTGTTTGTTACATTGATTACAATGATTCATGTGTTGTGATACTAAACATGATGTCCTCCGCCCCCGAACGTTTCCGCCGTTCCAGTTTGGGGGTGTGACAGATTGGTATCAGAGCATTGTTTATAGTGTACTAAGTATATCAACTTATAAAATTATACATACTTGCTTATACATATATACATACTAGAACAAATATCACAAGAAGAACAGAACAAGAAGTATTTAAAGGTTGAAAACTGCGGTCAAACATGAACAGTTATGTAATCATATATGGGATCAATATAGCCTGATCAACTATATACATTTGAGATGTGACCAACATGTCTTTCGGGGTGATGTGGTGTTGCGACAGTCTTAAAACTTAGCAAACTCTATTCTAGGGAATTCTAGATCAAAACATAAAGTTAATATACTATGGGAGTATTTTATGATACTATAAGACAACTACAAGCTTAAAACATACTAAGTACATTACATTAAAAATACTATAGGAGTATTTTAGGCACTATAACTAACTTATGTGAGAACTTAAAAGACCTTTTTGGTAGGTCTATGATTTCGGAGTGTATACTTCCAAGGTTTTATATAATTGAGATTACATAGATTTAGAATTTGTGATCTATGCTTCACTTCATGTCCCTTGTTTGGTTGTGGTTTTAGAGTAGGATCACTTATTCGAAGGTCTATTTAATCTTAAATTATATAAAGCTTTTATACATTGCGCAATTATAGGAGGACCCGGTAAGGATCACCCCATAAAGTTAAACCTAACCTCATAGATTCTTTAGACACTTCCACTCTCGTACATCAAACCCCTAATAGAAGTACCCACTCCATCATAGCAGTCAACAGAGAAGTCAAGGAGAAACAATAAGAGATTCAAAAGGAGTTTTCCGAGAAGTAATCAACCAGAGAAATTAAAACGTCCTATGTGTCACACTAATAAATAAAAACCTTATTTAACTTATTGAGCTAGTGATTTCACTACTCACACTATGTTTTAGCATTATTTCTTTGCATGCAGTCAATATCAGTTATTCAATTCATAGAAATTCATTCAAGGATAGCCACTTCAGATTCATAAAGTTTATTTTATATAGACTTCCTTTATGAATTGTTTCCAGAACCCCATGATAGTCAGAACCAGATACATTTAGAACTAGGATAACTTACTCTTTCAGCTTTCAACTTGTAACCTCTGCTATAGATTTATCTCCATCTCATTTTTATACTATTTTAGCAAAAGATGCCTCGCGGTAGACTAGTAAGGTGCGTAGTCAATAACACGACAGAGCTAGTGATTTCACTATTCACACTATGTGTTAGAATTACTTCTTTACATGAATTTAGTATCAGTTATTCAATTTTCACACCCCAAAACCGGAACGGCGGAAACGTTCGGGGGCGGAGGACGTCATGTACACTATCATAACAATGCAAATTAGTAAACAAGCAACAACATCATCCATTGCATTAAGAGTATAGTTTAATACATGTGTGTTCTTTTATAGTAATAAGACACCAAAATGAATAAACAAAATAAAGACGAGTCTTGAATGTTCTCCGTCTTCACAAAAACTGCCATCGGTACATGTCTACTCATCACCTGGGAATAGAAGTTATTTTGAAAGCGTAGATCAGCATTTAAGCTGGTGGGTTCACAAGTATTTAGTGTCAATGGTTGTATAAGTTCGATAAAAATGTTTGTATACGTTTGAAAACTCCTAGAAGATTCTATATTTTCTACTAGTATAAAAAGTTGTCTTCTACCAAGACTCAACTGTTTTGAATGTTTGTTTCTCTATAAAAGTGAATGTTTTTCCCATGTATGACTATTATTACCAAAATGTAGTTTTATATTTCCATTTATGTGAGAACATCACAATTTGAATATAATGGGAAAATTGTATATGTGTACTGCAGTATTATATGTAGTAATCATTGTAGTAATAACTACCTTAAAACTAATGGTTTAATTAAGGTAAAATGTGATAAGGTTGTTACCATGCTAAACCGACAATAACATGATGATGAAAGACGTCAGAAGAAATGACATTTGCAACCCGTAGACTTGCAAGTCGCACAGTAGCAAATAACAAAGGTGTAGGATAGTCAACCCAATATAGATCTATATGAAAACTTATGCTCTCCCTCCAGGAGATTCTGGTTACAAAATGTGCCATAATGAAATGGTCATTGTGTCATGAAGTAGTATCTCACATTATGTTATCTTTGAGTCTTGTTATAGTATACTTGTTATATTAATAATATTCTATGTATAGTATTCTCTGTCTAGTAATAGTATTCTCTATATGTACTTGTATATGTACTTATATATGATAGTATTCTCCTAAACTATACCTATTATAGTTTACTAGTAATTTATGTAGTTTGAATGAATGTATACCTTTACTGCCTAAAGGTACTGAGCTCATTGATAGTACTTTTATATCTACATATGTATACATAATATATAACTAAGATTTAGACGATGCTCGGACAACTGATCGATACCCTAAGTCCACATCCAAACAAGGAAAAGTAAATAAAACAAGTTAAATATATCTATATATATATATATATATATATACATACATATATATATATATATATATATAACTTGCTTTAGACAGTATATAAATTTAAAATAGGTTTTGTAATATATTTAAAGAGTTATGAACATTAAAAAATAATGACTTGATGTCAGTTCATAAAACGATTTAAAAGTAGTTTGTTCGATAACACAGTTTAAAGTAAATGAAATTCTTTATTTGAAACACGGTTTGAAGTATAAGAAATCATTTGTTTGAATCATAGTTATAAATCACATGTGATTGATTATATAACCAGTCTGTTTTCTACTTGTATCCCCCATAAAAGCATTTAAAATTATTTAAAAGAAAAGTTAAGGGGTGTGAACTCACCTGTGATAACCCGACATTTCTATCCTATACAGTCACATACTTCATTAAAAGTCAAACTCCTTCCTGCTATCATTTAGCACAATTTAGAGTCTGTTTAAGCGTTTTGAGCCTAATACACTTAAGGAATAAGTGTTAGAAAGTACCTACTAGAACCACAGTGTAGCAAATAAGACCATAACCCACTCAAAATGAGTTCACGGCCACAAGACCATGAGTTTACGGCCGAAAACTCATGTGGCCGTAAACTCAACTATGTATAGATGATACTTGGCCATTTTTCTCATTCTTTTATTCCTTGGCTGATTTTTCCTTCAAACCCCCTCAACTATCATCCCAATCTTCACCTTAGATCTTCAAAACTAGTAAGTATTCTTCCATGACTTGTTGATACATTTCTTAATCTAGTATCCTTACATGATTTCATCTATAAAAATCATTTTTTCATAGATCATCAAGTTTCACCAAGAACACACACTAGTGTTTTTGGTCAAAACCGACCAGTTCAAGCTCCTATATCATAAGAACTCTTGTTCAAAGTTGTTATACTCTAGATTAAAAAATTTTAGGCCCTAGAAACAACAAGATTTGAGGGTTGGATGAGAGTTTACGACCAAGGATCTCCCAACGCCGTAAACTCCCTTTTATGGTGCAAAGTTTCCCTAATTTCCTTCCTTATGCTTAGAACTTGGATTAGAACCCTCCACTAATGAGCTAGGGACATTAAACTTCGAGTTGGTGCATCAAATCATGAGTTTATGGCCGTAAACTCATGGAGAAATAGTCCCCAGGCCGTAAACTCATGTTAAGGTCAATTCTTGGACCTCCAACTCATATAGCCTCTTGTTTAACCTTGGAAAACTTAACCACTTTAGACTCCATACCTTTAAGCCTCTAAATATGACCCTTTAGAGAGTTTATGGCAAGGAGTAAACTCCCCAGGGCTGTAAACTCCATTGAGTGTGGTCCTTGGGCCATAAACGCAATAGCAATGCTTTACACTCCTTAGATGCAACCCTAATGAACTCCTAGCACTTGAACCAACGTGTTTACCACATTTTACTGTGTTTATACTTGTCTAATTAGTGTTATGATCACTAATTGTATACATATATAAGTCTTTATATGATATTAGGATCATTGTGTGTGTTTAATATTCACTTGACACCTAGCACTTGTCCGACACTTCCATACGATCCACTCACTACAGGTAAGGTCATACCCCTTAATTAACTTTTTAAATGTTTTTAAATGCTTTTATGGGGGGAATACAAGTTGAATCATACTAGTTATTATATCAATCACATGTGGTTAATAAGTAGCATACAAATGGATTTACTACACTTTTAGTTGTTTTACTCAGTATACCACTTCAAAATGATTTCTCAAAACGTTTGTACATATCAAAATATTTATATTGTCTTACATACTATATCTTTCCTATCAAACTCTGCTATAACTATGTTTCAAATAAAGGTTTTCATGTACTTGAAGTTGTCTTTCAATCAAAGGACTTCTTACACTCTAAATTGTTCTTACCAGACACACTGTTTTTAAATCGTTTTATAAACTAACATCAAGTAACTATTTCTTATTTATTAATCTTTCCAAGGTTTTACAAAACTTCTTTTATACTTTTATATTGTCAAATGCTTGCGTATATATGTATACTTATATAAGTAATGTTTAAAGGACTTACGACTGCTACCTCACTTTAATTTCTTTTCCTTGTTTAGATGTGGCTTTAGGGCATTGGTTATTTATCCAAATGTCGTCTAAATATTAGTTATATATTATGTATACATATACAGACATAAAAGTTCTATTCAGTCAATTCAGTACCTTTGAGTAGCAAAGGCGTACTTTCAATTATACACGTACATTACTAGTAACTATAATAGATATTGTTAGGAGATACTATTTACTATTCCTAGTAGAAGGAATCACACTAAAAGTTAGTTCATACATGTGTCAATACATATACTATTCTAGTACATACTATATAAAGAGACACTAATACATACTATACGAAGAAACACTAGTACATACTATATGAAGAGACACTAATAAATACTATACAAAGAGACACTAGTACATACTACACAAAGAGACACTAATACAGACTATATGAAGAGACACTAGTACATACTATACGAAAAGACACAAATACATACTACACGAAGAGACACTAGTACATACTATATGAAGAGACACTACTACATACTATATGAAGTCATACTTCTACATACTCATGGACTGACCATCCTACACTTGGCTGCTCGCAACAAAAGTTGTGTTCATCTATGGATGTTCTCAGTAGTACTGTTCGACGACTTACCATGCCGTATCTATCCTATACAAATGGATACATTCATAAGGATTATACAATTTTCCTTATTACCTTTACTTTGTGACACATTTACATAAACGATGAGGAAGGATATATTTTGATATAAATATATTATTTTCCTTATTACCTTTATTTTGTGATACATTCACTTAAACGAAGAGGTAGACTATATTTTTATAATAATTGTTATACATGGGAAAAACCGTCATTTTTACAATGATGCATTCTTTCAAAACAGTCGGGTCTTGGTAGAAGACTACGTTTTATAATATTAGGATATATGGGATTTTCTAGGGTTTTCATACTTATACAAACTTTTCCTTGAATCAATTACAAGTCTTTCATTACATGCTTTTACAAATCAATGACACTAAAATACTTATGAATTCACTAGCTTTATGCTGACACTCGCTTTCAAAATAACGTGTATTCTCATGTCACAAAAAGATATGTACGATGATCAGGTTTTGTGAAGACGGAGCAATCAAGACACGTCTTTTATTTTGATTATTCATTATGTTGTTTTATTCTATGAAAGAACACACTTTTATTTAAAATTATACTATTAATGCAATGGATGATTTTGTTGCTTGTTTACTACTTTGCATTGTTGTGATACTTTACATAACGTCCTCCGCCCCAGAATGTTTCCGCCGTTCTTGGTTTTGGAGTGTGACAGATTGGTATCAGAGCATTGTTTATAGTGAATTGATTATATCAACCCATAAAAGATATACAGACTATAAATAAAATGGGATTAAAATACTCTGACCAAGAGTTTATACTTTTAAATAATAAAATATTTAAATAAGTATACATACCTGCATTCATACTAAAACTAGTGTCACAATGACAAAAAGAAAAGTATTACGATTGTTGAATATCACAAGTAAGCTCGGGGATATATTGTTAGTCCTGGGAGTATCATAGCCTGATCAACTATGCTGGTCTGAGGAGTGATTAGCATATGCCCAAGAATGGTTGTGATATGGCAACAAGTCTAAAAACTTACCAACACTACTACAATAAAGACATTAGGAATATCCTATGTTACTATAAATACTTAGTTGAGAACTAAAAAGATCTTCATTACTAGGTCAATAGTTTCTAAGTCTAAAAACATACCAACACTACTACAATAAAGACTAGGATGTCCTAGACTTAGAATCTGTGAATTTTTGCTTTACCCTTGTTCCTTGTTAATTTGGAGTTAAGGTGACCTATTCAAAGGCCTATCCTGTTTTGATTACATATAATTGGTATGCACTTTACAAATAGTGAAGTAACTAATGAAGATTATCTTATAATTATCCAGTTAGTTCATCGAATAATTATTTCCTTACCTCAATTCTCGCGTAGATAACATGGCTGGACTCCATCCCCATGGCGACCCGTACCTTCCGAACGAAGGCAATGCTGGATGGTTTGGAGAAGAACCAGAGGATGATCATCCAATCCCGACGTTGAGAACCTACCCCCGGTAGATCCCATTCCAAATCCTAACCCTCGTCCGACTTTTCATGGCCTGACGCCTCCTTGGGTATAATGCTTGGAAACATGGAGCAAATAGCAAGATCAACCTATGTCGTTTAATGGAGACTGAAGCTTCTACGAATTAAGCGAAAGGGGGCTCAACAGATAGAGTTCTGCCAATCCTGGTCTGTAGAGTTGCCCGAAACGAAATTCCTGGCAGGACGGATCTCCATCGTATCACAGAGGTTGATGCCAATGCAATAATGCATACCATCCGCACCAATCGCCTTGAAAACACTCGTGAGAGATCTGAGAGATACCATGAGACCCTGCTGCAAGCACTAGCTAAAACTCGAGCCAAAGTCATAAAACTCCGAGTACGCCAGATGGTGTACGAAAGATACCTGCTTGATATGGAATGACAACTGGCTGAATTGAGAGTTCACCAGAGGAATGCCCGTCACCAGTAGGAGATGCTTTATTTTCCTTCCTTGTTATAAGGAGTCGTTTTTCCTGTCTTTGCCCTATGTAGCACTTTTTTTGTAACTATCTTGTATTGTAAGTACTTTTAGTTAGGCCTTTCTACTGTCAAAAACTTTTCTACTCCATATATGATGTAAGACCTACTATAAGGTCAGCTTTCCCAAACTTTTTACCTCATGAATATCAATGATATTGACAGTTGGCTAATTTCTGTGTCAATCTTTTTTCAAATACTTTCATCATACGATCGTTGGAGTCTATTTGAAACTCACTCTAGTCATGTTATTGGACTATAGTAATTTAGCCCCGGGATCATTTCCAATTCTCTTTCAAAGGTTGGATCATGTTATCCACCAACCAATGATACCCTGGTTTCGACGGAAAAAGTCTTGAGACAATTCTATTAGCTTACTTCTACTCTTTACTAGGACTGCATCACAGGGATGTAGGTCAAACCATCGAGAACAAACCTCTACCCTTTACATGAATGATCAGAATACATCTAGGTTCAATCATAATCACTCACGAACTCCATTTCTTTCATATAACAGAATCATGTCGTCATCCAAAAACAGTCAGCCGAACAACAAAACATGTATCCTTCATATCGACGCCGTTACATTCCAAGCCATGGTAATAGCTGCCATGATAACTGTCCTTGCAAACCTCCACTCTGGCAAAGCACACAAGACTGACAAAGGGGTTGACAAATCCAATCGTTGTGACGATCCGGGAAACCAACAAATGATAACAATCATAGACTTGCAAAGCCGTAAAACCGAGAAGAAGAAACGAAAGTGCCAAGCCCAAAAGGAGCGCAAGCGATCCCAAAGACTTGCCATACAACAACAATAAGTGACAATCCCTGCCATTTTAGCACCGATCAGGCCATATGAGGGAAAACTTCTGAAGTGTGACAAGTGTAGCTTTCATCATAATGGGTCATGCCATGAAATGCAATGCTGCAATTGCCACAAAATAGGGGACCATGCCCGTAGCTGTGGAGCACTAGCACAACCCATCACTCAACTCCCTGACATCGGGGTCAACCCGACATACTATGGTTGTGGTGAAACCGGACACTATAAAAGGAATTGTCCAAAGGGGAAGAACAAAGAAAACACTCGTGTCCACATAACTCTGACTCAACACATCACTTCCACCACCGATGCTAGTACTAGCCAGATATGTCATCAATGCGGTGAGATAGGACACCTCAAAAAGGATTGTCCAATAACACGGAAATCCAGCGCAAACCGGAAGATACTAAGAATCACTAGCGTAGGAGAAACTACTTCGGACCCACGTTGAAGTAATTAAGGCGTTCGTTGTAACAGACTCATAAACAATTTAAAACTAGTGCAACTCGAATGTTATCTTTTGTGAGATCCCGTCAGTCAAAAGGAACCTCGTGCTACGTATACTTTCCTTTTGTAGTATACCTTGTTCGCAGTAGTAGTCTTGTAGTTAATCTAAAGTACTTTAACTCTGTTAAAAGCTGCACTGTTGTGTTTTGTCTGTAACTCCTTTATGATCAAGTCTGATGCCTCTATTTCCAAGTGATTCTGATATTATCATACAACTTGAGTCAATTCAATCCTCACAATACAAGTTTCGTGCGTAAATCTCTTTCTCCGTAAACGTCTATCTAGCGAAGCCGTTATTCTAGAACTCTGAGGTACTCAGGCATAGAGTACCTCATGTTTCGTATCCTTTCTGAAGAAACCACAGCAAACCTCCCCGGAGTACCACTCGTATAGTACGTCAAGTTCAATCCAAAGACCCTTACGGTTGATCTATCGCTAAAGAATGTATACACAAGGGTGGTATATAATCAAGGTTCTACAGGTTTAGAATTGATGATTCCACTTTAACTTCTTTTCCTTGTTTGGATGTGAGCTTAAAGAAGAATCATTAATTCGACTACCTTTTCAATCTTAATTTTCTACGACTCGTATACACGAGACTGTGATTGACGAACCATGTATGACTTCTAATATGAACTTCAGGACGGTGACTGCGCAAGACTACGAGTGATCGTGCCGTCATGCGAATAAACTTAGAATCCAATCAAAGGCTACTCCTGTGACCGAATCGCCCTATAGTCTAACTCCTACCGTGATGCAAGAACCATCGGGACAACTGAAAGAACTACTCAGCAATGGAATTGAAAGACCAAGCTCCTCCCCCTGGAGAGCTCCAGTCTTGTTCTTTAAGAAGAAATATGGATTGTTTCGTAGGTGTATCGACTAATGGAGACCTCAACAAGATTTCCATTAGAAATCGTTAACATCTGCCTCGCATAGATGAACTAGTTGACCAACCACAAGGAACGATTTACCTTTCGGAGATGGGCCTAAGATCCAAATATCACCAGTTACGAGTGTTAGAGAAGGATGTCCCAAGGACGACCTTCCGAACTTGATGCGGACGCTACAAGTCCGTAGTGATACCCATCGGATAAGACAAATGAGCTGCAATATTCAAGGACTAAATGATTTGGGTATGTTGTCCCTACTCGAATCAGTTTGTCATTGTCCTTGTAAATGACCTAATTATCTACTCTCGTAGTAAGAATGAGCATAGAAAGCATCTACAACAAACCATGGAAACATTACAATCAAAGAAACTCTACATGAAGTTCTCTAAATACGAGTTCAGGATTCGAAGAGTCAAATGCCTAAGACACACTGTTTGTAAAGTGGGAATTCATGTAGACCCTTCCAAAAATCAAAATCATTGAGAGCTGGTCAGCACCAAAGATGCTTACGGGAATCCGCCAATTCTAGTTCTCACTGACTACTTTGTTAGGTTCATTCAAAACTCCTCTCGAATTATAGAACCTCTTATGACTTTGACCTAGAAGGGAGTGGTCATTGACTCGGAAAAGAGGCAAGGGAAAGAAACCTTTGGAATTCCAAGTGAAAGACCAAATTTCGTTTGAAGTCTTACCCTGGAAAGGCTTGATATGCTTCGAAAAGCGTGGAAAACTAAATCCAAGATAATTAGGGTGCTTGAGATTCATCTTAGAATCGGCCCTATAACTTACAAATTCAACCTACTCGCGAACTCAGTAACATACATTCTACGTTCCATGTCTCGAACTTGAAAAAGTGTCTGACCAATGAGACTATTGTAATCCCACTCGAAGAGATCGAGCTCAACGAGAGCCTCACCTTCGTGGAAGAACCGTAGTGACCATGGACCGAGAGGTCAAGCGGATGAAGTAAATCTGCATCCCATTAGTGAAAGTTCGTTGGAATGCGAAGCAAGGAATTGAATTCACTTGGGTGCACAAGGATAATCGAATAGGAAGTATCCCCATCTCTTTGCTCGATTATTCATACCTACTTCCTTACATAAACTCTAATTTCGGGGCGAAATTCCCTCTAACGAGGGGATGATGTCACAACCCGAAAGTTTCTATCCTGTATAGTCAAACACTTCATTGAAAGTCAAACTCCTTCTTGCTATCATTTGGCACAATTTAGAGTCTGTTTGAGTGTTTTGAGCATAATACACATAAGGAATAAGTGTTAGAAAGTACCTTCTAGAACCACAATGTAGCAAATCAGACCATAACCCACTCAAAATGAGTTCATGGCCACAAGACCATGAGTTTATGGTCGTATATTCAGGTGGCCATAATCTCAAGTATATATAGATGATATGTAACAACAGCAAAATTCAGGTCAAAATTTAAACTTTTATGAAACCGTAATTGATTATACTAAGTGGTAAATATTGTAACAAGGTTTTCATACATATAAAGAACACAAAAATCCGAGTTATAACGAAGAAGTTATAACCATTCTAAAATTCCTGACAAAACCGGCAACACCGATTAAACGAAAAACGCGAAGTTTCAATAAAATAGATTTTAGCCTTAAGTATCTAAATGAAAGTTATAGATAACATCAAACCGCGAGCGTACATAAAAAGAACGTCCAAATCTGACTTCGTATGAGGAAGTTATGATTTTTCTAAGATTCGGGTACAGCAGTAGACAGCTAAAAACTCAAAATAGAGCTCGAGATACTTTTGACCAAAACAACCTAAATGAGAATCGAAGGTGTCAACATTAGTAGCGCAACGACGAAAAGTCTGACGAAAACGGACATCGGATGAAGAAGTTATGGAATTTTAACGGACTTTTCGTGTCCCGGCCCGTTAAAAATAAATAATTAAAAATAAATTCAAAATTTTCCAATGAAGTCTAAACGAGAGTTGTAGATCATATTTTTAGCTACGCGTGCATCTAAAGAACGTCGAAAACGGAGCTCGTATGCGAAAGTTACGGATTTTACAAGTTCGAGACCCAATATTCGAGGCTGTCAGAGACCACGACGTGGCAAGCAGTGCCACGACGTGGCAAATCTCCTGACACCTCCGGGAGGCCCCCAGATGCAACTTGGGGTGACGCATGCAGTGACGACCAAGCCCACGACGTGGAAGAAGCTTGCGACGACGTGGCACACCCCAAAAATGCCCCTATAAGTAGATTTCAAGGGCTCCGAGTTCCATTGTTCAGTTCCTTTCTTTCTCGCGCCGAAACTCTGCGTTTAAGCCCCCGAGACCCTCCCAAAGCCCCGGTTTTCACCTTCAACTCCCGAAGGAAGGTTTTGTGTTCTCGAGATTCCCGAGATTCCCGAGAATCCTGATATTCTCCCGCGTTTCCAACTCTTCCTGTCGAAGTTCTGCTCGATTCTCCTCTCGACTACTTCAAATCAACCACTTCAATCAAGTGAGTTCATACCCCTACAACCACACTTTAAATGCTTTATAAATGATTTTGAAACACTTTTAAGGGGGGGAATACAAGTAAACACACAACTAAAATCGTGTGAAACATCGATCTTTTTATATACTTTTCATATTGTTGTTTTAAACTATCTTATGAAGTTATTATCATGCAAAACACCTCACAACACAGCTTTACCCTCTTGGAATACAATATGTTTTATAAATAGAAATAGGTTTTATTTATACGTTTGCATACTACATCATATCAAGAGTAACCATTTCAAATATAACATGATGCTTTTACAAGAAAACTCAACTCATCATCACGTTTTTGTAACACAATAGAAAACGAAATCATTTCATACGAACGATTTTCATCATATTACTCGTGAACTTGTTGTTAGCAATCATGTGATGGCATATGGCTTTGTTTGTACCAAACAAAAGTCCTCACCTATAACCAGAGTCTCCTGGAGGGAGAGCGTGACAAGTGTGTATAGATCTATACGGGGCTGACAACTCCGCACCCTGACTGTTAGCTACAGTCCGTCATTTGGGGTGACAAACGTGAACATTAGGTACTGCGTCTAGTATGGTTATGAGGAACTCACAACCCGCGGAAACAATGACTCATGCACGTAGTAATACTTAACTCAATCATGCTCGAGGGGTAATAACTATATTCTAGGGTATTATCGGCATGATCAAAACTCAGGTTAAAACACTTCCACAACTAGTTTTACTTAACAATAAGACTACACTTCATACTTACAAAACATTCGGGTCTTGGTAGAAGACTACACTTCATATGTACAGAACATTCGGGTCTTGGTAGAAGACTACATTTCACTTTTAGGAAAATAAGGGTTTTTCCTGGTTCAAATACATTCATTTTGTACAATAACGATTTACAACATCATTCTTTTGAGCATGTCATAGTTTCTTATAGCTTACAGTCTTCGTCATTTGAGACTGCATTTCACTTTTAGGAAAATAAGGGTTTTTCCTGGTTCAAATACATATAGTACATACAACAATCTTTCAAACTCATTTCATACCTCTAATAGAAAATAAGGGATTTTCTGGAAAACATACAAGCACTTTCGAATGGCATACATTTTCTCAAAACACCACTTATGAACTCACCAACTTAAATGTTGATACTTTTTCTTTGAAATAACTTGTATTCTCAGGAAACCGCTAGACCAGGTAGCAACTACTTTTGAAGACTAACGCGCTGGCGTTAGTAACATATTTTGGATCACCATATTGTATTTGATTTCTTTTGCAAACATGTAACATATACAATCATGTAAACTTTTCAAATATATTTATATTATGGTGGTGTGTACTTTCTTTACTATTCAATTGTTATGATATTTGACATGACGTCCTCCGCCCCCGAACGTTTCCGCCGTTCTGGTTTGGGGGTGTGACAGATTGGTATCAAAGCATTGTTTATAGTGAACTAAGTATATCAAAAGCATTTTTGATATACAACTATAAACACAACTGGGCAAAAACACTCTGAGTAAGAGTCATACTTTTAAAATTAAATTTATTTAGTTTTGTAAAGTAGGCATGCATTCATTTCATATTAATAACTTGGTCAGTATCATAACTAAAACAATATAGAAGTATTATAAATAAGTTGTGCAGTGCAGGTATGCCTTGGGACATGTAATCGGAACTGGGAAGAATATAGCCTGATCAACTATATTTGTCCAAGAGCCGACTAACGTATGCCAAGAAGTGTCTGCAATGGACAACAAATTTAAAACTTACCAAACTTATAAACTTTAGAATCAAACATAACATTCAGAATACTATAGGAGTATTTTATGAATACGATAGTTTAACGTTGATGTCAACCTTATGTGCCTTAGTTCTAGACAATCCTTATATCCCTATTCTCGTATAAACACAATGGTTGGATTTCCACCTAGTAGGAGACTCCTACTACCCATACCAGTAGACCCTTTCACTTTAACCATCGACTAACGAAACTCGATCGATTTATCACGACAAACCCGACACTAACCCCCCAATTGGTTTAAGTTTCAAAAACCCCGAGGTACTCATGTGAGGAGTACTATATCTTTACAACCTTCCCGTAGTATCCCCCAACAGATCATTTAGAAATATCACGCATACAACGAGTCAAATCCAAGCTCAGAAACTAGGAGTGAATTCGAACATGAACTTCAAAACGTGGCTGCCCTAATGCATCGAGTGAATATGCATCATTTAGAAGAACATAAGTAAATAAACCCGAAACCACACGATCCCAATCGGTCGAAGTGATAGGCGGAGTAATGAAGGTCCGCTGAAACACGCACATTAGGATCTAGATTAATAAAGGAACAAGAGGAACAAATCGACCAGAAGCACTCACGCCTGCCCGCAAGAATTGGAGTCCCAGTCAAAATGCGAATTTCGGGACAAAATTCTCTCTAACGGGGGGATAATGTAACAACAGCAAAATTTAGGTCAAAATTTAAACTTTTATAAAACCGTAATTGATTATACTAAGTGGTAAATATTGTAACAAGGTTTTCATAGATATAAAGAACACAAAAATCCGAGTTATAACGAAGAAGTTATAACCATTCTAAAATTCTCGACAAAACCGGCAACACCGATTAAACAAAAAACGCGAAGTTTCAATAAAATAGTTTTTATCCTTAAGTATCTAAATGAAAGTTATAGATAACATCAAACCGCGAGCGTACATAAAAAGAACGTCCAAATCTGACTTCGTATGAGGAAGTTATGATTTTTCTAAGATTCGGGTACAGCAGTAGACAGCTAAAAACTCGAAATAGAGCTCGAGATACTTTTGACCAAAACAACCTAAATGAGAATCGAAGGTCTCAACATTAGTAGCGCAACGGCGAAAAGTTTGACGAAAACGGACATCGGATGAAGAAGTTATGGAATTTTAACAGACTTTTCGTGTCCCGGCCCGTTAAAAATAAATAATTCAAAATAAATTCAAAATTTGCCAATGAAGTCTAAACGAGAGTTGTAGATCATATTTTTAGCTACGCGTGCATATAAAGAACTTCGAAAACGGAGCTCGTATGCGAAAGTTACGGATTTTACAAGTTCGAGACCCGATATTCAAGGCTGTCAGAGACCACGACGTGGCAAGCAGTGCCACGACGTGGAAAATCTCCTGACACCTCCGAGAGGCCCCCAGATGCAACTTGGGATGACGCATGCAGTGACGACCAAGCCCACGACGTGGAAGAAGCTTGCGACGACGTGGCACACCCCAAAAATGCCCCTATAAGTAGATTTCAAGGGCTCCGAGTTCCATTGTTCAGTTCCTTTCTTTCTCGCGCCGAAACTCTGCGTTTAAGCCCCCGAGACCCTCCCAAAGCCCTGGTTTTCACCTTCAAGTCCCGAAGGAAGGTTTTGTGTTATCGAGATTCCCGAGATTCCCAAGAATCCCTATATTTTCCCGCGTTTCCAACTCTTCCTGTCGAAGTTCTGCTCGATTCTCCTCTCGACTACTTCAAATCAACCACTTCAATCAAGTGAGTTCATACCCCTACAACCACACTTTAAATGCTTTATAAATGCTTTTGAAACACTTTTAAGGGGGGGAATACAAGTAAACACACAACTAAAATCGTGCGAAACATCGATCTTTTTATATACTTTTCATACTGTTGTTTTAAACTATCTTATGAAGTTATTATCATGCAAAACACCTCACAACACAGCTTTACCCTCTTGGAATACAATATGTTTTATAAATAGAAATAGGTTTTATTTATACGTTTGCATACTACATCATATCAAGAGTAACCATTTCAAATATAACATGATGCTTTTACAAGAAAACTCAACTCATCATCACGTTTTTGTAACACAATAGAAAACGAAATCATTTCATACGAACGATTTTCATCATATTACTCGTGAACTTGTTGTTAGCAATCATGTGATGGCATATGGCTTTGTTTGTACCAAACGAAAGTCCTCACCTATAACCAGAGTCTCCTGGAGGGAGAGCGTGACAAGTATGTATAGATCTATACGGGGCTGACAACTCCGCACCCTGACTGTTAGCTACAGTCCGTCATTTGGGGTGACAAACGTCAACATTAGGTACTGCGTCTAGTATGGTTATGAGGAACTCACAACCCGCGGAAACAATGACTCATGCACGTAGTAATACTTAACTCAATCATGCTCGAGGGGTAATAACTATATTCTAGGGTATTATCGGCATGATCAAAACTCAGGTTAAAACACTTCCACAACTAGTTTTACTTAACAATAAGACTACACTTCATACTTACAAAACATTCGGGTCTTGGTAGAAGACTACACTTCATACGTACAGAACATTCGGGTCTTGGTAGAAGACTACATTTCACTTTTAGGAAAATAAGGGTTTTTCCTGGTTCAAATACATTCATTTTGTACAATAACGATTTACAACATCATTCTTTTGAGCATGTCATAGTTTATTATAGCTTACAGTCTTGGTCATTTGAGACTGCATTTCACTTTTAGGAAAATAAGGGTTTTTCCTGGTTCAAATACATATAGTACATACAACAATCTTTCAAACTCATTTCATACCTCTAATAGAAAATAAGGGATTTTCTGGAAAACATACAAGCACTTTTGAATGGCATACATTTTCTCAAAACACCACTTATGAACTCACCAACTTAAATGTTGACACTTTTTCTTTGAAATAACTTGTATTCTCAGGAAACCGCTAGACCAGGTAGCAACTACTTTTGAAGACTAACGCGCTGGCGTTAGTAACATATTTTGGATCACCATATTGTATTTGATTTCTTTTGCAAACATGTAACATATACAATCATGTAAACTTTTCAAATATATTTATATTATGGTGGTGTGTACTTTCTTTACTATTCAATTGTTATGATATTTGACATGACGTCCTCCGCCCCCGAACGTTTCCGCCGTTCTGGTTTGGGGGTGTGACAGATTGGTATCAGAGCATTGTTTATAGTGAACTAAGTATATCAAAACCATTTTTGATATACAACTATAAACACAACTGGGCAAAAACACTCTGAGTAAGAGTCATACTTTTAAAATTAAATTTATTTAGTTTTGTAAAGTAGGCATGCATTCATTTCATATTAATAACTTGGTCAGTATCATAACTAAAACAATATAGAAGTATTATAAATAAGTTGTGCAGTGCAGGTATGCCTTGGGACATGTAATCGGAACTGGGAAGAATATAGCCTGATCAACTATATTTGTTCAAGAGCCGACTAACATATGCCAAGAAGTGTCTGCAATGGACAACAAATTTAAAACTTACCAAACTTATAAACTTTAGAATCAAACATAACATTCAGAATACTATAGGAGTATTTTATGAATACGATAGTTTAACATTGATGTCAACCTTATGTGCCTTAATTCTAGACAATCCTTATATCCCTATTCTCGTATAAACACAATGGCTGGATTTCCACCTAGCAGGAGACTCCTACTACCCATACCAGTAGACCCTTTCACTTTAACCATCGACTAACGAAACTCGATCGATTTATCACGACAAACCCGACACTAACCCCCAGTTGGTTTAAGTTTCAAAAACCCCGAGGTACTCATGTGAGGAGTACTATATCTTTACAACCTTCCCGTAGTATCCCCCAACAGATCATTTAGAAATATCACGCATACAACGAGTCAAATCCAAGCTAAGAAACTAGGAGTGAATTCGAACATGAACTTCAAAACGTGGCTGCCCTAATGCATCGAGTGAATATGCAGCATTTAGAAGAACATAAGTAAATAAACCCAAAACCACACGATCCCGATCGGTCGAAGTGATAGGCAGAGTAATGAAGGTCCGCTGAAACACGCACATTAGGATCTAGATTAATAAAGGAACAAGAGGAACAAATCGACCAGAAGCACTCACGCCTGCCCGCAAGAATTGGAGTCCCAGTCAAAATGCGAATTTCGGGACAAAATTCTCTCTAACGGGGGGATAATGTAACAACAGCAAAATTCAGGTCAAAATTTAAACTTTTATAAAACCATAATTGATTATACTAACTGGTAAATATTGTAACAAGGTTTTCAAACATATAAAGAACACAAAAATCCGAGTTATAACGAAGAAGTTATAACCATTCTAAAATTCCTGACAAAACCGGCAACACTGATTAAACGAATAACGCGAAGTTTCAATAAAATAGATTTTAGCCTTAAGTATCTAAATGAAAGTTATAGATAACATCAAACCGCGAGCGTACATAAAAAGAACGTCCAAATCTGACTTCGTATGAGGAAGTTATGATTTTTCTAAGATTCGGGTACAGCAGTAGACAGCTAAAAACTCGAAATAGAGCTCGAGATACTTTTGACCAAAACAACCTAAATGAGAATCGAAGGTCTCAACATTAGTAGCGCAACGGCGAAAAGTTTGACGAAAACGGACATCGGATGAAGAAGTTATGGAATTTTAACAGACTTTTCGTGTCCCGGCCCGTTAAAAATAAATAATTAAAAATAAATTCAAAATTTGCCAATGAAGTCTAAACGAGAGTTGTAGATCATATTTTTAGCTACGCGTGCATATAAAGAACTTCGAAAACGGAGCTCGTATGCGAAAGTTACGGATTTTACAAGTTCGAGACCCGATATTCAAGGCTGTCAGAGACCACGACGTGGCAAGCAGTGCCACGACGTGGAAAATCACCTGACACCTCCGAGAGGCCCCCAGATGCAACTTGGGATGACGCATGCAGTGACGACCAAGCCCACGACGTGGAAGAAGCTTGCGACGACGTGGCACACCCCAAAAATGCCCCTATAAGTAGATTTCAAGGGCTCCGAGTTCCATTGTTCAGTTCCTTTCTTTCTCGCGCCGAAACTCTGCGTTTAAGCCCCCGAGACCCTCCCAAAGCCCTGGTTTTCACCTTCAAGTCCCGAAGGAAGGTTTTGTGTTATCGAGATTCCCGAGATTCCCAAGAATCCCTATATTTTCCCGCGTTTCCAACTCTTCCTGTCGAAGTTCTGCTCGATTCTCCTCTCGACTACTTCAAATCAACCACTTCAATCAAGTGAGTTCATACCCCTACAACCACACTTTAAATGCTTTATAAATTCTTTTGAAACACTTTTAAGGGGGGGAATACAAGTAAACACACAACTAAAATCGTGCGAAACATCGATCTTTTTATATACTTTTCATACTGTTGTTTTAAACTATCTTATGAAGTTATTATCATGCAAAACACCTCACAACACAGCTTTACCCTCTTGGAATACAATATGTTTTATAAATAGAAATAGGTTTTATTTATACGTTTGCATACTACATCATATCAAGAGTAACCATTTCAAATATAACATGATGCTTTTACAAGAAAACTCAACTCATCATCACGTTTTTGTAACACAATAGAAAACGAAATCATTTCATACGAACGATTTTCATCATATTACTCGTGAACTTGTTGTTAGCAATCATGTGATGGCATATGGCTTTGTTTGTACCAAACGAAAGTCCTCACCTATAACCAGAGTCTCCTGGAGGGAGAGCGTGACAAGTGTGTATAGATCTATACGGGGCTGACAACTCCGCACCCTGACTGTTAGCTACAGTCCGTCATTTGGGGTGACAAACGTCAACATTAGGTACTGCGTCTAGTATGGTTATGAGGAACTCACAACCCGCGGAAACAATGACTCATGCACGTAGTAATACTTAACTCAATCATGCTCGAGGGGTAATAACTATATTCTAGGGTATTATCGGCATGATCAAAACTCAGGTTAAAACACTTCCACAACTAGTTTTACTTAACAATAAGACTACACTTCATACTTACAAAACATTCGGGTCTTGGTAGAAGACTACACTTCATACGTACAGAACATTCGGGTCTTGGTAGAAGACTACATTTCACTTTTAGGAAAATAAGGGTTTTTCCTGGTTCAAATACATTCATTTTGTACAATAACGATTTACAACATCATTCTTTTGAGCATGTCATAGTTTATTATAGCTTACAGTCTTGGTCATTTGAGACTGCATTTCACTTTTAGGAAAATAAGGGTTTTTCCTGGTTCAAATATATATAGTACATACAACAATCTTTCAAACTCATTTCATACCTCTAATAGAAAATAAGGGATTTTCTGGAAAACATACAAGCACTTTTGAATGGCATACATTTTCTCAAAACACCACTTATGAACTCACCAACTTAAATGTTGACACTTTTTCTTTGAAATAACTTGTATTCTCAGGAAACCGCTAGACCAGGTAGCAACTACTTTTGAAGACTAACGCGCTGGCGTTAGTAACATATTTTGGATCACCATATTGTATTTGATTTCTTTTGCAAACATGTAACATATACAATCATGTAAACTTTTCAAATATATTTATATTATGGTGGTGTGTACTTTCTTTACTATTCAATTGTTATGATATTTGACATGACGTCCTCCGCCCCCGAACGTTTCCGCCGTTCTGGTTTGGGGGTGTGACAGATTGGTATCAGAGCATTGTTTATAGTGAACTAAGTATATCAAAACCATTTTTGATATACAACTATAAACACAACTGGGCAAAAACACTCTGAGTAAGAGTCATACTTTTAAAATTAAATTTATTTAGTTTTGTAAAGTAGGCATGCATTCATTTCATATTAATAACTTGGTCAGTATCATAACTAAAACAATATAGAAGTATTATAAATAAGTTGTGCAGTGCAGGTATGCCTTGGGACATGTAATCGGAACTGGGAAGAATATAGCCTGATCAACTATATTTGTTCAAGAGCCGACTAACATATGCCAAGAAGTGTCTGCAATGGACAACAAATTTAAAACTTACCAAACTTATAAACTTTAGAATCAAACATAACATTCAGAATACTATAGGAGTATTTTATGAATACGATAGTTTAACGTTGATGTCAACCTTATGTGCCTTAATTCTAGACAATCCTTATATCCCTATTCTCGTATAAACACAATGGCTGGATTTCCACCTAGCAGGAGACTCCTACTACCCATACCAGTAGACCCTTTCACTTTAACCATCGACTAACGAAACTCGATCGATTTATCACGACAAACCCGACACTAACCCCCAGTTGGTTTAAGTTTCAAAAACCCCGAGGTACTCATGTGAGGAGTACTATATCTTTACAACCTTCCCGTAGTATCCCCCAACAGATCATTTAGAAATATCACGCATACAACGAGTCAAATCCAAGCTAAGAAACTAGGAGTGAATTCGAACATGAACTTCAAAACGTGGCTGCCCTAATGCATCGAGTGAATATGCAGCATTTAGAAGAACATAAGTAAATAAACCCAAAACCACACGATCCCGATCGGTCGAAGTGATAGGCGGAGTAATGAAGGTCCGCTGAAACACGCACATTAGAATCTAGATTAATAAAGGAACAAGAGGAACAAATCGACCAGAAGCACTCACGCCTGCCCGCAAGAATTGGAGTCCCAGTCAAAATGCGAATTTCGGGACAAAATTCTCTCTAACGGGGGGATAATGTAACAACAGCAAAATTCAGGTCAAAATTTAAACTTTTATAAAACCATAATTGATTATACTAACTGGTAAATATTGTAACAAGGTTTTCAAACATATAAAGAACACAAAAATCCGAGTTATAACGAAGAAGTTATAACCATTCTAAAATTCCTGACAAAACCGGCAACACTGATTAAACGAAAAACGCGAAGTTTCAATAAAATAGATTTTAGCCTTAAGTATCTAAATGAAAGTTATAGATAACATCAAACCGCGAGCGTATATAAAAAGAACGTCCAAATCTGACTTCGTATGAGGAAGTTATGATTTTTCTAAGATTCGGGTACAGCAGTAGACAGCTAAAAACTCAAAATAGCGCTCGAGATACTTTTGACCAAAACAACCTAAATGAGAATCGAAGGTCTCAACATTAGTAGCGCAACGGCGAAAAGTCTGACGAAACGGACATCGGATGAAGAAGTTATGGAATTTTAACGGACTTTTCGTGTCCCGGCCCGTTAAAAATAAATAATTAAAAATAAAGTCAAAATTTGCCAATGAAGTCTAAACGAGAGTTGTAGATCATATTTTTAGCTACGCGTGCATATAAAGAACGTCGAAAACGAAGCTCGTATGCGAAAGTTACGGATTTTACAAGTTCGAGACCCGATATTCGAGGCTGTCAGAGACCACGACGTGGCAAGCAGTGCCACGACGTGGCAAATCTCCTGACACCTCCGGGAGGCCCCCAGATGCAACTTGGGGTGACGCATGCAGTGACGACCAAGCCCACGACGTGGAAGAAGCTTGCGACGACGTGGCACACCCCAAAAATGCCCCTATAAGTAGATTTCAAGGGCTCCGAGTTCCATTGTTCAGTTCCTTTCTTTCTCGCGCCGAAACTCTGCGTTTAAGCCCCCGAGACCCTCCCAAAGCCCCGGTTTTCACCTTCAAGTCCCGAAGGAAGGTTTTGTGTTCTCGAGATTCCCGAGATTCCCGAGAATCCTGATATTCTCCCGCGTTTCCAACTCTTCCTGTCGAAGTTCTGCTCGATTCTCCTCTCGACTACTTCAAATCAACCACTTCAATCAAGTGAGTTCATACCCCTACAACCACACTTTAAATGCTTTATAAATGCTTTTGAAACACTTTTAAGGGGGGGAATACAAGTAAACACACAACTAAAATCGTGCGAAACATCGATCTTTTTATATACTTTTCATACTGTTGTTTTAAACTATCTTATGAAGTTATTATCATGCAAAACACCTCACAACACAGCTTTACCCTCTTGGAATACAATATGTTTTATAAATAGAAATAGGTTTTATTTATACGTTTGCATACTACATCATATCAAGAGTAACCATTTCAAATATAACATGATGCTTTTACAAGAAAACTCAACTCATCATCACGTTTTTGTAACACAATAGAAAACGAAATCATTTCATACGAACGATTTTCATCATATTACTCGTGAACTTGTTGTTAGCAATCATGTGATGGCATATGGCTTTGTTTGTACCAAACGAAAGTCCTCACCTATAACCAGAGTCTCCTGGAGGGAGAGCGTGACAAGTGTGTATAGATCTATACGGGGCTGACAACTCCGCACCCTGACTGTTAGCTACAGTCCGTTATTTGGGGTGACAAACGTCAACATTAGGTACTGCGTCTAGTATGGTTATGAGGAACTCACAACCCGCGGAAACAATGACTCATGCACGTAGTAATACTTAACTCAATCATGCTCGAGGGGTAATAACTATATTCTAGGGTATTATCGGCATGATCAAAACTCAGGTTAAAACACTTCCACAACTAGTTTTACTTAACAATAAGACTACACTTCATACTTACAAAACATTCGGGTCTTGGTAGAAGACTACACTTCATACGTACAGAACAATCGGGTCTTGGTAGAAGACTACATTTCACTTTTAGGAAAATAAGGGTTTTTCCTAGTTCAAATACATTCATTTCGTACAATAACGATTTACAACATCATTCTTTTGAGCATGTCATAGTTTCTTATAGCTTACAGTCTTGGTCATTTGAGACTGCATTTCACTTTTAGGAAAATAAGGGTTTTTCCTGGTTCAAATACATATAGTACATACAACAATCTTTCAAACTCATTTCATACCTCTAATAGAAAATAAGGGATTTTCTGGAAAACATACAAGCACTTTCGAATGGAATACATTTTCTCAAACCACCACTTATGAACTCACCAACTTAAATGTTGACACTTTTTCTTTGAAATAACTTGTATTCTCAGGAAACCGCTAGACCAGGTAGCAACTACTTTTGAAGAATAACGCGCTGGCGTTAGTAACATATTTTGGATCACCATATTGTATTTGATTTCTTTTGCAAACATGTAACATATACAATCATGTAAACTTTTCAAATATATTTATATTATGGTGGTGTGTACTTTCTTTACTATTCAATTGTTATGATATTTGACATGACGTCCTCCGCCCCCGAACGTTTCCGCCGTTCTGGTTTGGGGGTGTGACATGATACTTGGCTATTTTTCTCATTCTTTCATTCCTTGGCTGATTTTTCCTTCAAATCCTCTCAACTATCATCCAGATCTTCACCTTAGATCTTCAAAACTAGTAAGTATTCTTCCTTGACTTGTTGATACATCTCGTAATCTAGTATCCTTACATGATTTCATCCATAAAAATCATTTTTTCATAGATCATCAAGTTTCACCAAGAACACCAAGAACACACACTAGTCTTCTTGGCCAAAACCGACCAGTTCAAGCTCCTATATCGTAATCACTCTTGTTCTAACTTGTTATACACTAGATTAAACATGTTTAGGCCTCAGACACATCAAGATTTGAGGGTTGGATGAGAGTTTATGGCCAAGGATCTCCCAAGGCCGTAAACTCCCTTTTATGGTGCAAAGTTGCCCTAATTTCCATCCTTATGCTTAGAACTTGGATTAGAACCCTCCACTAATGAACTAGGGACATTAAACTTCGAGTTGGTGCATCATATCATGAGTTTACGGCCGTAAACTTATGGAGAAGTGGTCCCCAGGCCGTAAACTCATGTTAAGGTTAATTCTTGGACCATTAACTCATATAGCCTCTTGTTTAACCTTGGAACACTTAACCACTTTAGAATCCATACCTTTAAACCTCTATATATGACCCTTTAGAGAGTTTACGGCCAGGATTAAACTCCCCTAGGCCGTAAACTCCATTGAGTGTGGTCCTTGGGGCATAAACTTAATAGCAATATTTTACTCTCCTTAGATGCAACCCTAATGAACTCCTAGCACTTGAACCAACGTGCTTACTGCATTTTATGATGCTTATACTTGTCTAATTAGTGTTATGATCACTAATTGTATACATATATAAGTCTTTATATGTTATTAGGATCATTGTGTGTGTTCAAGTCTTCACTTGAAACCTAGCACTTGTCCGACACTTCCATACGATCCACTCACTAAAGGTGAGTTCATACCCCTTAATTAACCTTTTAAATGTTTTTAAATGTTTTTATGGGATGGAATACAAGTTGAATCATACTAGTTATTATATCAATCAGATGTGATTAATAACTAGCATACAAATGGATTTACTACACTTTTAGCTGTTTTACTTAGTATACTACTTCAAAATGATTTCTCAAAACGTTTGTACATATCATACTCTTTATCAAAATGTCTTACATACTATATCTTTCCTTTCAAATTATGTTTAACTACATTTTAAACAAAGGTTTTCATGTACTTCAAGTTGTCTTTCAATCAAAGGACTTCTTACACTCTAAACTGTTCTTACCAGACAAACTGTTTTTAAATCGTTTTATAAACTAACATCAAGTCACCAATTATTATTTATTAATATTTAAAAGGTTTTACAAAACTTCTTTTATACTTTTATATTGTCAAATACATGCCTATATATGTATAGTTATATAAGTAATGTTTAAAGGACTTACGACTGCTAGCTCGCTTTAATTCGTTTTCCTTGTTTGGATGTGGCCTTAGGGCATCAGTTATTTATTATGTATACATATACAGGCATAAAAGTTCTATTCAGTCAATTCAGTACCTTTGAGTAGCAAAGGCATACTTTCAATTATACACATACATTAGTAGTAACTATAATAGGTATAGTTAGGAGATAGTATTTACTATTCTTAGTACAAGGAATCACACTAAGAGTCAGTTCACACATGAGTCAATACATATACTATTCTAGTACATACTATACAAAGAGACACTAATACATACTATACGAAGAGACACTAGTACATACTATACGAAGAGACACTAATACATACTATACGAAGAGACACTAGTACATACTATAAGAAAAGACACTAATACATACTACACGAAGAGACACTAGTACATACTATATGAAGAGACACTAATACATACTATACGAAGAGACACTAGTACATACTATATGAAGAGACACTACTACATCCTATATGAAGTCATACTTCTACATACTCATGGACTGACGATCCTACACGTGGCTGCTCGCAACAGAAGGTGTGTTCATCGATGGATGTTCTCGGTTATACTGTTCGGAGTGTTACCATGCCGTATTTATCCTATACAAATGGATAGATTCATAAGGATTATACAATTTTGCTTCTTACCTTTACTTTGTGATACATTCACATAAACGATGAGGTAGGATATATTTTGATATAAATATATTATTTTCCTTATTACCTTTATTTTGTGATACATTCACTTAAACGAAGTGGTAGACTATATTTTATAATAATAGTTATACATGGGAAAAATTGTCATTTTTACAATGATGCATACTTTCAAAACAGTCGGGTCTTGGTAGAAGACTACCTTTAATAGTAGTAGGAAATATGGGATTTTCTAGGGTTTTCATACTTATACAAACTTTTCCTTGAAACAATTACAAGTCTTTCATTATAAGTTTTTACAAATCAATGACACTAAAATACTTATGAATTCACCATCATTATGCTGACACTCGCTTTCAAAATAACTTGTATTCTCACATCACCAAAAGATAGGTATGATGACCAGGTTTTGTGAAGATGGAGCAGGTAAGACTCGTCTTTTATTTTGATTATTCATTATGTTGTTTTATTCTATGAAAGAACACACTTGTATTTAAAATTATACTATTAATGCAATGGATGATGTTGTTGCTTCTTTCTACTTTGCATTGTTGTGATACTTTACATGACGTCCTCCGCCCCAGAACGTTTCCGCCGTTCTTGGTTTTGGAGTGTGACATCACCAGTAGTGAGTGATACGAATGAAAGATCGGTATAGCATGTTAAGTGTCAAGTGAAGACTTGAGCACACATGAATCCTATTTAGCATATAATGAAACATATATGTATCTAATTAGTGTTCATAACAACTAATAATTGAATGGAACAACCTTAGGGACTACGAAACACTTGCATTGAAGTGTTAAACCACATAGGGTTGCACATAAAGGGAGTAGGGCCTCACATTGGAGTTTACGGCCCAATGGTAATACCCCCATGAGTTTACGGCCCATAGGTTTATGGCCAAATGAGTTTACATCCGTAAACTCATGGTATTTGCTACCATATTGTGTGTTAAGTTCTTACAAGTCACTAAGAAGTGTTCTAGATTCAAGTCCAAGCCTTAGGAAGGAATGGTGTCACAAATGCACCACTAATTAGGGTTTACGGCCAAAGGAGATTGTCTTCGCCGTAAACTCCTTTTTTTCATGATTTATTGAATTTTTCAAGGTGTAAACTAAGTGATTCAAGCATCTAACAAGCTAAGGAGAGAGTACTTACAATATAGAAGCTTGAAAGGGTGATTAAGGTCCAAAAACACTAGTGTGTGTTCCTAGTGAAATGAAGAAAACTTGAAGATCTAACCAAAATGGATGATTGTGATGGATGAAATCAAAGGGTTGTACTAGATAAAGAGATGTATCAACAAATCAAAGGAAAGCGTTCTTACATTTTTGGAAGATCAAGATGAAGAACTTGATGATACTTGAGAGAGAATGGAAGTTCTTTGACTTAAAATGAAAGAAGTGAGGAAAAGTGATAAAAACTCATGTATATAACATGAGTTTATGGCCAATGATGTGTTTGCGGTCTAAACTCATGAAGGTTTGGCCGTAAACTCCTCATGATGGGGTTTAAGCTTAATTAGTGCACAATGGACTAAAGTAGATACTTACTAACAACCGATTCTTGAATGTACTAGGCTTAGAACACTCAAACAGACTCTAAATAGTGCTAAAAGATAGCAGAAACAAGTCTGACTTTGATTGAATTGAATGGTTGTAAAAAGATAGAATTTTCGGGTTATCACATCATCCCCCCGTTAGAGATAATTTCTTCCTAAAATTAGAGTTTAAGAAAATAAGAAGTTAGAAATAACTAAGTAAACAGATGAGGATATTTCAGTTTCATCTGATCTTGGCACTCCCAAGTGAATTCATGTCCTCATTCGGTCCATGATCTCTACTGGTTCTTCCACGAAGTTGAGGCTCTCGTTGATCTCAATTTCGTCGAGTGGGATTATTAGAGTCTCGTCGCACAGACACTTTTTCAAGTTTGAGATGTGGAAAGTAGAATGTATGTTATTGAGTTCACGAGGTAGATTGAGTTTCTAAGCTATAGGGCCGATTCTAGCAAGAATTTGGAAAGGCCCTACTTATCTTGGATTTATCTTTCCACACTTTCGGAACCGTATCAAGTCCTTACAAGGTGAGACTTTTAATAGAATGCAGTCTCCCACCTGGAACTCCATAGGTTTCTTCCCTTTGTTTGCGTAGCTTTTCTGTCGGTCTCTAGAGGCTTTCAATCGTTCACGAATTTGAACGAACTTCTATGTCATTTTACATATGATTTTCAGACCTGTGAGAGTGCTGTCAGGAACTCGTCCATTAGCTAACTACGTGTCACCCACCTCAGCCTAGCACAGAGGGGATCTGCACTTACGGCCATAGAGGGCTTCGAATGGAGCAACCATTATGCTTGTGTCATAACTATTGTTGATGGAAAATTTTGACAAGGGGTAAATGGATATCCCATGCTTTTCTGAAGTCAATCACACAGGATCTCAGCATATCTTCGAAACTTTGTATCGTTCTCTCACTTTTCCCATCAGTTTGCGGATGGTAGGTTGTAGTCATGTCCAGCCTAGTTCCTAGGGAACATTATAGTGACTACCAGAACCTTGAAGTGAATCTATTATCTCTAATAGAGATAATGGATATTGGAACACCATGCAGTCGTACGATTTTCCTAATGTAAGTTCTCGTTAGCTTCTCCATCTTGTTAGTCTCTTTGATTTCCAGGAAATGCACGGATTTGGTCAATCTATCAGTGATGACCCAAATGGTATCAAGTCCACCCGTTGTCTTGGGTAACTTGATTATGAAGTCCATAGTAATCCGCTCCCATTTCCACTCTGGTATCTTCGGTTGTTGTAGTAATCCTGATGGTTTTTGGTACATCATATCTGATTTCATGTTAGGCCACCAGTATAGTTTCTTAAGATCCAGATACATCATATATGAACCTGGGTGGATGGAATAGCTAGTGTTGTGTGCTTCGGTCATGACCAAGTCTCTGAATCCACTGTGTCTCGGTGTCTAGATAAGGTCCATGAGATATAAGGCTCCGCCACCCTTGATTTCTAGATTTTTATCCATCCTCTCTGGCATTCACCCGCCACATTTTCAGGTTTCAAGGCTTCTAGCTGAGCCTCCTTAATTTTTGTGGACAAGTGTGAATGGATAGTCACAGTCAAATATTTGACTCTCCGACCAAAGTATTCTTGTCGACTCAGGGTGTCAGCTACTACATTGGCCTTGCCGGGGTGATAACGAATTTCACATTCGTAGTCATTGAGTAGCTCGACCCACCGTCATTGTCTGATATTGAGCTCCTTTTGATTGAATATTTGTTAAAGGTTGTTGTGATCTGTGAAGATATGCTCTTTGTTCCATACAGGTAGTGTCTCCAGATCTTTAGAGCAAATACCAGTGCTCCTAACTCAAGATCATGTGTTGTATAGTTGACTTCATTTGTCTTTAGCTGTCAGGAGGCGTAGGTAATGACCTTTCCTCTTTACATAAGAACACAGCCAAGCCCTTGGTTGGATGCATCACAATACACAACAAAATCTTCCATCCCTTCGGGGAGGGATACTATCGGTACGGTGCATAAAGCTTGTTTCAGTGTTTGTAACGCCTTTTCTTGTTTCTCTTCCCAGTCAAAGGCCACGCCTTTCTGGGTCAACATAGTAAGTGGTTTCGCGATGCTAGAGAAGTTCTGTATGACCCTGCGATAGTAGCCAGCGAGACCTAGAAATTGACGAATTTATGTAGGTGTCTTCGATGCTGACCAGTTCTCAATGGCCTTGATTTTGGAAGGGTCCACGTGAATTCCCTCTTCACTAACCACGTGGCCCAAAAATTTGACTCTTCGAATCCAAAACTCGCACTTAGAGAACTTCGCATAGAGCTTCTCTGATCGTAATGTTTCTAAGACTTTTTGTAGATGTTGACTATGTTCCTCCTTACTTTGGGAGTAGATAAGAATGTCACAGATGAAGATAATGGCGAACTGATCCAAGTAAGGACGACACACCCTATTCATTAGATCCATGAATACAGATGGTATGTTGGTTAATCCGAACGGCATTACTACAAACTCGTAGTGTCCATAACGAGTTCAGAAGGCTGTATTGGGGACCTCCTCCTCTAGCACTCGTAATTGGTGATACCCAGATCTTAGATCTATCTTCGAGAAGTAGTTTTCTCCTTGAAGTTGATCAAATAAGTCATCAATGCGGGGTAGATGATAACGATTCTTGACGGTAAGTTTGTTTAGCTCTCTGTAGTCGATGCACATACGAAACGATCCGTCTTTCTTCATTACGAACAAGACCGGTGCTCCCCATGGTGAGAAGCTTGGCCTAATGAATCCCTTTTGGAGGAGTTCGTTAAGTTGACTGGAAAGTTCCTGCATCTCTGCTGGTGTCAGACGATAAGGCGATTTGGCTACTGGGCTAGCCCTTGGAACTAAGTCGATTCTGAACTCGACTTGACGCTGTGGTGGTAATCCCGGTAGTTCTTCTGGAAAGATGTCGGGAAAGTCACGTACTTATGGAATGTCCTGAATGTCTTTCACTTCTTGGCTCGTATCGATGATGTGTGCAACGAATGCATGATATTCCTTTCATAAACACCTATGAGCTTAAATACAAGATATGATACGAAGGTTCGTACTTGATTTGTCGCCGTAAATAACTAGAGATTCGTTGTTAGGGAGGTTGAGATGAACTGCTTTCTCAAAGCACATGATGTCCGCGTGAAAAAGACTCAACCAATCCATGCCGATTGTGACATCGAAAATTTTAATTGAGACGGGCATGAGGTCGATTAGGAAAGAATGACAATCTAGAGTTAAAGTATAACCTATGTATATGCAATTAGTGCTTTCCGTTTTCCCGTTTGCCATTTCTACAGTGAATGATTCTTGTAGTGCACGTGGTTTTTGTTTAAGTAAGTGAGCAAATTTCTGGTTCACGAATCTTCTCTCTACTCCATTATCGAATAGTAAGCATGCATATGAATTATCGAGGAGAAACATACCAGTAACTATGATAGGATCAGTTATGACTTCCTCGTGGCCTATCACCAGAATTCTTCCCACTCCGCCAGCATTTCCTGCCTTTGGGCAGTCTCTTTTGAAATAACCAACCTCACCACAACCGTAGCAAGCCTGACCCACAACAATGCCGAGAACTTGGTTAATTGTCCTCGCCAGAGACTTGCAGAAATATATGGTGAGTCCTTTTATGCTGCAGTTAGCGGACTGCATTTCCCGGCAGACACAATTATGATAAAAAGTGCATTTGTTGCACTTGGGCAAATTCCCAGTATACGGCTTCCTTGGCACAGTAGTAGCAGGTGCAATCGCAGCATGAACAGCCACAATTTGTTGCTTCTTCGCAGAGTTCAGCGCTGATTTGCCCTTCTTGTTATCCCAAAACTTCTGCTTATTGTCAGCAGCTTTGGAGGGTTCTAAAATAGCCAGGGTTGCTATCGTTGTTGGGGTAGGGACTCCGTGATCAATGATTCGTTGTGTTAATCGCTTGGAACTGTCGAAAGTAGTGGGCTTGAAAATAATACATTCCCCTGAATGGAGGCACCAGCCCCCAAATATACCTCTCGACTTTCTTCCATTGAGTGGGAACCATATACGGACATAATGCCACCAAATCGCTGAATCTGGCAGTGTAAGCCACTATGTTGGAGACCTTCATGGTCAAGCTCCAAAGTTCCTGTTCCATTTTTTGAACTTCGCCCCTCGGTTAGTATTCTTAAATCATAAGCTCCTTGAGAGCTTCCCAACCCATAGCATTTGCCACTATTAAATTTAGTGGCTTGAAATGGCTATTCCACCACGTTAGGGCTCTATCAGAGAAAGTGCATGCAACAAATTTGACTTTACTTCCTTCAGTGCAGGAACAGATCTCGAAGATCGATTCCATATTTTTGAACCATTGCGAGAGGGAAATGATTCTACCAATCCTGTTGAAGGATCTGAGCTTATAGTTGGTGAAGTGTTTATATGAGCACTCTCTCAAGTGCACTACCACATCACCTTGTGTGGAATGAATAGGTGTTCCACCTCCGCTAGTATTCGTAGCATGATATTCAACCATGGTTGTTGCAACAGCCGCGGCTACTGCATTATTCAGAGCTGCTGAATCAATTTGTGAAGGAGGTGGTATTTGAGTTGTAACAATCGGAGGATTGCACCTCGTTGACCTACGACGAGGCATCTTTCAGTTATAAGTTTAAAAGATGAACACAATGATAAGAATCCAATTGTGAAGTTAATAAATGAGTCTCATGAACTAAATTTCCATAGTTCAACAACTAAATGAGAGTATAAAATCTGTAGAGTTATAGAATTTGAAGAATTAAAGTATTTGAACGAAGAATTTCCACGAGAGATTTAGTTCATGATAAAGTAGTAAAGTGACTTTGTTAAACTAGTAAAGTGACAAATTTTCTATGTAATTCATGGTAAATTATGAACTTTCTTACATAATTTAAGATACAACTCAAAGTATACATCCACACGAATCAAAAAATATAGAGAATGTCTAAATCTGACTTCGCGTGAAGAAGTTATGATAAACGCTAACACTATTAATTTCTATAATAAGAGGAATTTAAAATAGACTTAGAATTATCTATTGGAATCTAAAAGAAAGTTGTAGTACTCGGAATTACCTACATGTGGATATAAAGAGCATCAAAAACGGAGGTCGTATGCAAATGTTACGACTTTCTGAAGTTACAGCTGTCTAAGAGCACGACACGTGTCAGAAACCCTAATCTGACTTGACTCACGACGTGAGGAGTCAAACCGCCATATTTCAGATATAGAAGGTGTGGCAAGACTGCGAGAGGATAAGATCCAAACTCACGAGATGAACAAGGAATTTTTCACGTCGTGAGGGCTCATTTTGCCACCTTCGGAAGCTAGAAGACGGATGGCAAGTCTACGAAGAGATAAGCTCGTAACTCACGACGTGAACAATGAGACTCTCATGTCGTAAGGGTCCAAAATCCTTCCTATAAATAGCAGGTCCGACCTTGACACTTCCTTACACCATTTCCATTTCTCATCTATCTTTTTTTGAAGCCCTCTTGCATCCCAAGCCCAGACGACCTTATACGCTGACCGTTTCTGCTTAGATTACATAAAATCATGCTATTAAGGTGAGTTTCACGGCCCTACTTTCTAATCTTTTCGAGGGAAAACATATGCTAAATATTGTATACATGATAATATTATGTCTATATGATAGTGTATTAATATCAACATAGGCAGTTATATTAACCGAGATATAGTTGTTCTAAGTATAATATTTTGAATATACACAACTATTATCAACTTATTAGCATGTTATTATATAAATGTAGATCTTGAGTTATACTTAAGATTCTATATATATGTTGTGTGCGATATAGTTCTAAAGTTATATTCGGAAGTTCTGTATGTTAATTTATAAAGTATGTTGTTGTTAATGGTTTTATGTCAAGATAAAACCTGGTTTTACTTCAAGTTATAACTGTTATACTACCTAAATGTTATGAAGTTAGGAGTACTGTTTAAAAGCATAGTCTAGTAACTTAGGGTTTTAGATATGAAAATTCTTTTGTTGTTAGGACCATAGAACGCCGTCAAAGTCTACATGTTCTACCTCATTCATCATCTATGATTGGAGATCTTAGTGGAAGTCCTCTAACCTGTAACCGTTAATCCCATGTGAGTGAGGAAGTCGTGTATGAATAAGATACGGGTTGACGACCCCACTCGTGGTTGTTAATTACAACCCAAGACAAGCGAGTGACGATCCGTTCCTTTTAATTGTTATTGTTCCGGCGTTGATGAAGCGTACGGTATTGTTTCTCATGGTAAATCATGAGTGTATTGTTTCTCATAGTAAACCATGAGTGTGTTTTGTCAGAGGTTTTGTTGTCAAGCAGCGATTACAGACTCGTGGTAGCAACTTGTTAGAAACATTATACTTCGTAGTTATACAGGTATTAATGTTAAGTATAAGTTTCCCCCTACTTATACCCTAGGTACTACTTATATTTAGTAGATAATTATACCTAGCACACATACTCGTATAAAATTGAAATAGATTTATACGTAGCGTTTTTACTCGTATAGAATTGGAATAAGATTTATATGTAGCAGCTTTCGTTTGTATGGAATTACAAACACTTATATTCATAGTATATGAGACTTATAGGTAAACTACTTATTTGGTAAGTAAACCATTATACATAATATGTATACTAAATGTTCGAGAGTCAAAATGATACTTTCAAAACTATATACTTTTGAACTTCGAAAATGTATTATTTTTATATGGAGTCAAAACCTGTGGACTCACCAACTTTATGTTGACGTATTTTAAATTGCATGTGTTTTCAAGATGTTGATAACTATGATACAAGAAATGACGTTACATTGCCTGGTGTTTCGCCGACGGCCGGGGTGTGACAGATTGGTATAAGAGCTATTAACTATAGTGAATTAGTACTTTCTTAGGATAGCACGACTATAGTTTAGGGCTTACGCTATAGGTTTAGGTATATCCCTTAGCATACAATATAAAGTATTATTAAATATTCAACTGAAGGACCACTTACAGGAGTGGTGACAGGATAGACACGTTGCTTGGGTTGCTGGATTTCAGAACGGCTATATGCTAAAACGATCCTACCCACCGACTGTCCTGACTAGCCAGTGCCTTATCAGCTAGACCTGATGTAACAAACAATAATTAATAATACCCGTGAATATTACAAACACAAAGATATAGAGTTATGTATAAAATTAGTCCCACAATTAGAACACATGTATAACCCAAAAATATAGAAAACCCAAACCCTCGATAAGAATTCAACACTTGATTTTAGGTCACACTACTTAGTCAAGTTTTATTGTACATGGGTCGTACCACAACTAAACATAGACTGATCACCTATGTTTAATTATGGTTAGACTGATGCACAACTATAATTGGATACGGTGTTTGATAGACTGAAACACTTGAAGATTCTAGAGGATTAAAGATAGATCTCAGATCAGGATACCATCAACTCAGAGTACAAGAAGACGATGTTTCGAAAACAACATTTAGTACTCAGAGTTCTTAGTTGTGCCTTTGGATTGACTAAATTCTCTAAAAATGTTCAAGGACCTCATGAACAGTTCTTGGGTAAATTCATGATAGTATTTATCGATGATATTGTCACACCCCGAAATCGACAGCGGAAACGTTCTGGGGCGGAGGACATCATGTAAAGTATCACAAACAATGTACATAGTAAGCACATTAAACACAACCATTACATTACATAGAGTATTTACATTTTATTGAAAGTAAAGTTATACATGATTATAGATATATACATCCAAAATGAACAAATGTAAAGATGAGACTGCTAAAATGCTACGTCCTCTCCAAAAGATCGCGGGGTAACTGCCTAATGTGGACCTGAGAATACAAGCAGTTTTGAAAATATCAGCATAAAGCTGGTGAGTTCATAAGCAGTTTGTTTTAGTAAAAGAACAAGTTTCCTTTGGTTTTCTGAAAAAGTTGGTATCCAAGAAAGTCCCATATTTTCTAATAAGAAGAGTCGGGTTATTCGTTTGTTACACCATCTGGTTAAGAATAGTTTCGTGATCCCAGGAAAAACCCGTATTTTCCTTAAAAGTTTGTGGTTTCTTATCGATTCAAAATGAAGTGTACAAGTATCTACACTACTTGTAACGTTTAAGTGGAATATCCTGAAAGCCTGATTATCTTTGAAAGTACATTAGTTTTAAGCACGTGTATAAGACTAGTTTTAATATATAAAACTATAGATGAAAGAAATCCGTGAATAAAATTAGTTAATTTAATACGTATTGTGAGTAATATAACCATACTAATTTGACCTGTGACCTCCTTGACATTCTTCAGGCATCGCTAGAATCCAAAATTTGTCACCCTAGGCGTGCCCACCTAACTGTAGCTAGCAGTTAAGGTGTGGGATTGTCAGTCCCGAATAGATCTATCCATAAATTTCACGTTCTCCACCCTGGAGACTTTGGTTATACTTCCGGAGAGGATTTATGTAACAGCCCGGATTTCCAGGTATCTTTTATGCTTATGATTTTGATATTTTGTGAGGGGACTCGGCGAGTTGGAGCTCAGAGTCGCCGAGTAGGATCGCGGTTCTGGACGCGGGTTCGCGCCTGGACTCGGCGAGTCCAAGGTATGGACTCGGCGAGTCCGCGCTGTTTAAGGAAACCCTAATTTCTCGGGTTTGGGACCTATTTAAAGGGCCTTAAGGCCATCATTTGTGCTCACCAGTCCCTTGAGTAAAACCCTAGTGAGTGTGAGCGTTTGGAGCAAAGTAGGAAGCCATTATTGACCTTGGAGGTGTCATCTTGCAAGGGAAAGGAAGAATTAGCTAAGGGAAAACAAGAGGAGCCACTTCCTGAAGGTTTGAGGTCCAGAACATCACATTTGAGGTACTATCTTCGAGCTATTCTCTGTTATGTTGATGTTTATATTGATTTAGGGCTTATTGAGCCCTTTTGTGGCTAGATCTAGTGCTTCCTTGGTCCCTTAAGCGATTTAGATTATAGATCTGGACCCTTGGAGGTTCAGAGTGTCCCTTTGCCCAAGCTTTTTGTGAATCCATGGGGGTTTTGGATTGGGATCTTTATGCTTAAGGTCAAAACACCATTTATGAGTCATAGGGTGTGCTACGAACACCAAGATAAGGACTTTACGTGATGAATAAGCTTAGGAAGGCCATATCTATGAATTGTTGGAGCGGATCTGACCTCAGAAGCAAGTTTGAGTTGATGCATGGCATGGACTCGCCGAGTCCGACGAACAGACTCGGCGAGTAGCATGAAGATTGTCCTTAACCACTAAGTGAGTGGTCCTACCGAGTTATAGGTTGACTCTGTGAGTCAGGGCGAGTTAGAGAGGGTTGACAGGTGGACTGAGTTGAACTGGAACTCGCCGAGTTGTTCTTGAGACTCAGCGAGTTGAGTCGGGGTGGCCCCGCGATTCTTACCAGGTGGAACTCGTCGAGTCAGGGGAATACTCGATGTGTCAAAAAGGGAATCCTAGAGAGTTGGTGAAAGCGTCTAGACTCGCCGAGTCTCCCTAGTACACTCGCCGAGTCTGGTCAAAGTTGACCGTTGACCGTTGACCAGAGCTGACTAGTGTTGACTTGATAGGGGTAGTCAAACTTAGTGGTAAAAGTGTTAATTAGAGACATATGATTGTTATAGGGGGATTGTAGCTCGGAGGATCGAGCGAGTGATTCCAGGATTTGCGAGCTATCGAGATTCACGAGGTGAGTCTTCTCACTATACTATACCCAGAAGGGTTTTGACTGTGTGACCGGAAGGTCGGATATGGTATGATACATATGTGCTATGTGTAATAAGTTAATCGTTATATGTGCCGTGTATGATATGCTTGATATGGGCCGGAAGGCATTATGTTATGGGCAGAAAGGCGAATATGTTATGGGCCGGAAGGTGTTGTAATGTGGACCGTAAGGTTGGCGTGGGTAGGACCGGAAGGTTTACCCAGTCGGGACGGAAGTCCCCTGAGACACATGGACCGGAAGGTCAGGGCCTGGAAAGGCGTATGTTCGTAGGATGTATTTTGGGGAACTCACTAAGCATTTATGCTTATAGTTGTTGTGTATGTGTTTCAGGTACTAGCGAGGACCTTGGGAAGGCGCCGACATGATCTGTACACACTGATGGAGGATTTATGATCTTGGGATTTATATGATTTGTATTATGACATGATACATTGGATCTTTATGCCTTATTTTGGATGGAAATACATTTTTAAAAAATGAAAATTTTGTTTTAAATTTACGTTGTTAGAAGTTGGTATCAGAGCCTTGGTTTGAGGGATTCGAGTACACCTTCGGGCGTAACTGAACTCAAACCGAGGATTTGAGGAAAGCTTTTAAAAACAAAGGAATAAAATTTTTATAAAGGATTTTGTGGTAAACAAGAATGAAGCAGTGTGTACGATCAGCCAGCGCCCGAACGGTAAAAATCCCCAAAATACCCTTACAATGTTGTGTTATGAGATATGATATGATATGATATGATATGCATGCTAGAAGACTAGGTATTCATAATGGGACTAGAGTGGCCTGATTTGTGATGCCTTAGTCTAGGGAAATCTGTTGCTATGAGATGCTTTGAGAGCGAGCGGGTGGTTAGTGCATGGCAAGAGTAGAGTACTCAGGATCCGGGGTTTGGGGAGGAGGACTTGGGATGAATGCTGATGCGATGTAGTCGGTAGTATTGGGCCCGTACTACCGAAGACATCGGGTCAGTGGGCGACCCAAGTAAGAATCCCTGGGTATCGGAGACTGAGTAGGGTTGCGTTATCGAGTGCGATTATGCTCGATAGAGTCTCTGATATTTCTATGTTGTATTTCAGAGGCATCATGGTTGGACCACGCCAAAGACCTAGTACGAGCAGTGTGAGTGACGAGGAGATTCGTCAGATGATTCATGAGGAGGTGGCTGTAGCGATCCGGGCTGAGATTCCGGAGATGTTTGGGTCTATTAAGACCACTCTGATGGAGACCTTTGATGAGCGGTACACCGCGTTGACTGAGGCTGCAGTTGCTGCAGCTACTGCAACTGTGGCCGCTACCAGACCACAGGGAGGTGACTCGTTGCTGTTCCGGGAGTTCAGCAACACGAAGCCATCTGAGTTTGATGGGACGCAGGATCCGATCGCTGCGATGAGATGGATTGCTGATATCGAGGGATGCTTCTACACTTGTTCATGTCCGGAGCATCTGAAGGTACGGTTCGCCTTGAACCAGCTCCGCCTGGGAGCAAAGTATTGGTGGAAGTTCGTGATGGTGAACTTCACTCTGGCAGAGGTTTCAGCTGTGACATGGGAGAGGTTTACCACTATGTTCAGAGACGAGTACGTTCCCCCAGTGGAGAGGGAACGGTTGGTTCAGGAGTTCTTGGCCCTCAAGCAGGGTAATGATTCTGTCACGGTGATCACGCGGAAGTTTCATGAGAGGGCAATGTTCTGCCCAGAGCAGGCGTCCACGAAGCAGGCTCGGATGAGCCGGTATTTGGGGGTGTTGAGGAGGGATATCCGGGAGTTCGTATCGAACTCATCATATCAGACTTTTGCTGAGCTTCAGGCGAATGCCAGGAAGCGCGAGATCGAGTTGGAGACCCAGGCCAGGGAGGAGGCCGAGTCTCAACGGGTGGATCGGCAGCCGGCTCAGTCTCAGCCGGCTGCCAAGCGGACTAAGTCCGCCGATTCGAGGACCGGAGGCCAGAAGGGCCGCACTTGCGGAAAGTGCGGCAAGGGTCACGAGGGGATATGTCGATCAGGTGCTTGCTACAAGTGAGGCAAGGAGGGGCACATTGCTAGGGATTGCCCCAAGGGGTTTATGGTTTGCTTTAATTGCAACCAGACCAGCCATCGGAAGGCCGAATGCCCTCAGCTTCACCAGGGATCTACACCTGCTGCTAGGGTTGCTGAGACTCGACCAGCGAAGGCCGAGGCCCTGAGGGCTCGTGGGAGAGCTTTCCAGTTGACTGTGGAGGAGGTCCGCACGGCGACTGATGTTGTGGCTGGTATGTATTCTTTCATGTAATTATTATTCTTTTATTGGATGTTATGCTTATTTCATGATTATGCGTAGGTACTTTTCTTGTGAATTCTGTACCTACTTTAGTATTATTTGACTCGGGTGCGAGTCGGTCTTTCGTATCTCTGGCCTTTAGTCGACATATCAGTGTTAGTCGTGAGGCGCTGAGTCGGCCTCTGAGAGTTTCCATAGCTGACGAGAGAGTGATTTGTGCCACGGAGGTTCTCCCGGGATGCGTGTTAGAGATTTTCGGTGTTGAGTTTCCGATTGATCTGGTTCCTATTGCGATGGGTGATGTCTGTGTCATTGTGGGCATGGACTGGTTGAGCAGATTCGGCGTAGTTATCGACTGCGAGCGTCAGCTGGTGACCATACGAGACCCTAGTGGGGGAGTTCTTTCGGTGTACGGCGAGGCTACACGATCGGGATCAGCTTTTTGTTCGGCCGCTAGTGCGAGGCAGTGTCTACAGCAGGGCTGTAAGGGTTTTATGGCGTATGTGATGGATACGCGGGTGGCTTCCGAGAGGTTGAGATCAGTTGAGGAGGTTCCGGTGGTGCGTGAGTTTCCAAATGCTTTTCCCGAGGAGTTGCCGGGTGTGCCTCCTGTGAGTCAAGTGTAGTTCAGTATCGACTTGGTTCCGGGGGTCGCGCCTATCGCTAAGGTGCCTTATCGTCTTGCACCTCCAGAGATGCAAGAGTTATCCTCGCAGCTTCAGGAGCTGCTGGGGAAGGGGTTTATTCGGCCGAGCAGCGCGCCGTGGGGAGCGCCTATCCTGTTCGTCAAGAAGGATGGTTCACACCGGATGTGCATTGATTACCGGGAGTTGAAGAAGCTGACGGTCAAGAACCGTTACCCATTACCGAGGATCGACGATTTGGTTGATCAGTTGCAGGGAGCATCTTGGTTCTCCAAGATTGATTTGAGGTCTGGATATCATCAGGTGAGAGTGCGGGATGAGGACGTCCAGAAGACAGCGTTCAGGTTGCGTTATGGGCATTATGAGTTTGTGGTGATGCCTTTTGGGCTCACCAATGCCCCGGCTGTGTTCATGGATCTCATGAACCGAGTATGTAGGCCGATGTTGGATCGGTCAGTGATTGTATTTATCGATGACATTCTGATATATTCGAGATCTAGGGAGCTGCATGAGGAGCATTTGAGGGAGGTCCTTGGGGTTCTGAGATCGGAGAAGCTTTATGCAAAGTTCTCCAAGTGTGATTTCTGGTTGCGGGAGGTCCAGTTCTTAGGACATCTTGTTAACCAGGAAGGGAGACTAGTCGATCCGGCCAAGGTTGAGGCGGTGATGAGTTGGGAGGTGCCGAAGTCACCCTCTGACATCAGGAGTTTCCTAGGGTTGGCAGGGTATTATCGAAGATTTATCAAGGATTTCTCCAAGATCGCAGTGCCACTCACCAGATTGACTCGGAAGGGTATTGCTTTTTCATGGGGTCCCGAGCAGCAGGCCTCCTTCGAGACACTTCGCCAAAGGTTGTGCGAAGCCCCGGTATTGGCTCTCCCGGAAGGGATGGAGGACTTTGTGGTATATTGTGATGCTTCGATTTTGGGGCTGCGAGCGGTGCTGATGTAGAGAGGGCATGTGATAGCATATGCATCGAGGCAACTGAAGCCTCATGAGACGAGATATCCTACCCATGATCTAGAGTTGGGGGCAGTAGTGTTCGCCCTCAAGATTTGGCGTCACTACTTGTATGGGGTTCGGTGTAAGATTTACACGGACCATAAGAGTTTGAGTTACTTGATCGATCAGCCCAACCTAAATATGCGACAGAGAAGGTGGTTGGATGTGGTCAAGGATTATGATTATGAGATCCTGTACCACCCAGGCAAGGCTAATGTGGTAGCCGATGCGTTGAGCCGCAGGGCGGAGAGCACTCCACTGCGGGATGTATGTTTGAGATTGACCGTGATGGCTCCGGTATTGGATGCCATTCGTGGGGCACAGGCCGAGGTTGTGCAACCTGAGATGCAGAAGAGGGAACGAGTTGTTGGTTTGGTATCAGGATTCGTTACGGATGGTAGAGGGCTTATGACTTTTCAGGGTAGGATTTGGGTACCGTTTGTGGGCGGTACGCGTACCACTTTGATGGAGGAAGCGCATCGATCGAAATTCTCGATTCATCCCGGGGCTATGAAGATGTATTTGGATTTGAGAAAGGAGTATTGGTGGCCATGTATGAAGAGGGGCGTCGTGTGGTTTGTGGACAGGTGCTTGACCTGCCATAGGGTTAAGGCCGAGCACCAGAGGCCGCATGGCAAGTTGCAACCATTGGAGGTTCCCGAGTGGAAGTGGGAACAGATCACTATGGACTTCATCACCAAATTGCCGAGGACTGCCAGAGGAGTTGATGCAATTTGGGTGATTATGGACAGGTTGACGAAGAGCGCTCACTTCCTTGCCATCAGTGAGAGTTCTTCAGCAGAGAAATTGGCGGAGGTGTATGTGAGGGAAGTAGTATCTCGGCATGGGGTGCCGATCTCGATTGTTTCAGACCGTGACGTGCGTTTCACTTCCAGATTATGGAAGAAATTTCATGAGGAGTTGGGTACTAAACTGCATTTTAGTACCGCATATCATCCCCAGACAGATGGTCAGAGTGAGCGGACGATTCAGACGCTTGAGGACATGCTCCGAGCATGTGTGTTGGATTTCAGGGGTAGCTGGGATGCCTATTTACCCTTAGCAGAGTCTTCCTACAACAACAGCCATCATTCGAGCATTGGTATGCCACCCTTTGAGCTGTTGTATGGGAGGAGGTGTCGGACCCCCATTTGTTGGGGAGAGGTTGGGCAGAGAGTGATGGGCAGTACAGAGATCGTGCTTCAGACGTCAGAGCAGATTCAGTAGGTCAGACAGAGGTTCTTGACCGCTCAGAGCCGATAGAAGAGTTATGCAGACAGACGTCGGTCCGAGCTTGAGTTCCAGGTCGGCGACCTTGTTCACCTGAAGGTCTCTCCTTGGATGGGAGTGATTCGATTCAGGAAGTGGGGCAAGTTGGGGCCCCGATATATTGGTCCATTCCATGTGATCGCGAGGGTAGGCCGGGTAGCCTATCGTTTGGATTTGTCAGCATAGTTGGGCCAGATTCACGACACTTTTCATGTGTCGCAGCTGAGGAAGTGTATAGCTAATGAGTCGGCAGTGGTTCCATTAGAAGGTATTCAGGTGGAAGCGAGCTTGAATTATGCCGAGAGACCAGTGGCCATCAGATATCGGAAGATCAAGGTTCTGAGGAACAAGGAGGTACCCCTGGTGTTGGTTTAGTAGCAACATCGGAAGTGATCAGAGATGACCTGGGAGCCGGAGCGTGAGATGCGTGAGCAGCATCCAGAGCTATTTTCAGAGCGAGACTTCGAGGGCGAAGTATAGTTCTAGTGGGGGAGAGTTGTAACAGCCCGGATTTCCAGGTATCTTTTATGCTTATGATTTTGATGTTTTGTGAGGGGACTCAGCGAGTTGGAGCTCAGACTCGCCGAGTAGGATCGCAGTTCTGGACGCAGGTTCGCACCTGGACTCGGCGAGTCCAAGGTATGGACTCGGCGAGTCCACGTTGTTTAATGAAACCCTAATTTCTCAGGTTTGGGACCTATTTAAAGGGCCTTAAGGCCGTCATTTGTGCTCACCAGTCCCCTGAGTGAAACCCTAGGGAGTGTGAGCGTTTGGAGCAAAGTAGGAAGCCATTATTGACCTTGGAGGTGTCATCTTGCAAGGGAAAGGAAGAATTAGCTAAGGGGAAACAAGAGGAGCCACTTCCTGAAGGTTTGAGGTCCAGAACATCACATTTGAGGTACTATCTTCGAGCTATTCTCTGTTATGTTGATGTTTATATTGATTTAAGGCTTATTGAGCCCTTTTATGGCTAGATCTAGTGCTTCCTTGGTCCCTTAAGCGATTTAGATTATAGATCTGGACCCTTGGAGGTCCAGAGTGTCCCTTTGCCCAAGCTTTTTGTGAATCCATGGGGGTTTTGGATTGGGATCTTTATGCTTAAGGTCAAAACACCATTTATGAGTCATGGGGTGTGCTACGAACACCAAGATAAGGACTTTACGTGATGAATAAGCTTAGGAAGGCCAGATCTATGAATTGTTGGAGCGGATCTGGCCTCAGAAGCAAGTTTGAGTTGATGCATGGCACGGACTCACCGAGTCCGACGAACAGACTCGGCGAGTAGCATGAAGATTGTCCTTAACCACTCAGTGAGTGGTCCTGCGTGTCAAAAAGGGAATACTCGGTGGAACTCGTCGAGTCAGGGGAATACTCGGCATGTCAAAAAAGGAATCCTAGAGAGTTGGTGAAAACATCTAGACTCGCCGAGTCGCCCTAGTGCACTCGCCGAGTCCGGTCAAAGTTGATCGTTGACCGTTGACCAGAGCTGACTAGTGTTGACTTGATAGGGGTAGTCAACCTTAGTGGTAAAAGTGTTAATTAGAGACATATGATTGTTATAGGGGGATTGTAGCTCGGAGGATCGAGCGAGTGATTCCAGGATTTGCAAGCTATCGAGATTCACGAGGTGAGTCTTCTCACTATACTATACCCGGAAGGGTTTTGACTGTGTGACCGGAAGGTCGGATATGGTATGAGACATATGTGTTATGTGTAATAAGTTAATCGTTATATGTGCCATGTATGATATTCTTGATATGGGCCGGAAGGCATTATGTTATGGGCCGGAAGGCGAATATGTTATGGGCCAGAAGGCGTTGTAATGTGGACCGTAAGGTTGGCGTAGGTAGGACCGAAAGGTTTACCCAATCGGGACGGAAGTCCCCTGAGACACATGGACCGGAAGGTCAGGGCCTGGAAAGGCGTATGTGCGTAGGATGTATTTTGGGGAACTCACTAAGCATTTATGCTTACAGTTGTTGTGTATGTATTTCAGGTACTAGCGACGACCGTGGGAAGGCGCCGGCGTGATCTGTACACACTGATGGAGGATTTATGATCTTGGGATTTATATGATTTGTATTATGAAATGATACATTGGATCTTTATGGCTTATTTTGGATGGAAATACATTTTTAAGAAATGAAAATTTTGTTTTAAATTTCCGTTGTTACAATTTACTGATACCCTGTAGGGAACAGTGAAGACGAATCTCACAAGCTAGTATTACCAATTTATGGAAAAATAGATCATTCTCGAGTTTCGAAATAGTTTGGTAAAATATAAATAATCAAATACGAGATAATTATTCAACGAGATACTGTAGATTTAACATGGATAAACTAAATCAGTCATAGTTTTTGAATCCATAAAACCAGTAATGTCGATTCCAAATTATTCTCTTAATAATTTGAATGATTAGATAAGTTATAAATTTGATGATTTGATAAGTTCTCAAATTTTTTGAAAGTTATGTAATTACATTCCAAAAGTCTCCCTTATGCTCTCCATGTTACAAAAGGGATTGAGTATTTAAAGTTTGTCAGGAAATCGTATAATTATATCAGTTTTAAGTATCAAAAACCTTTACGATTTGATTGTATACCCCCCTAGAATACAATGGAAAAACACAAAAAAAGTGTAGGGGTATGAACTCACCAGACGAGGAATGTGCCGGTTAGGATGCTATGTTTTAGTTCGGTGCTTGAATACACGCAAGTTTCCTATGTAATATGAAGAGATACATAAATTTATCTAATTAGACTTTGAACTACTAAATAAGTAAGACAATACACTCCGAGACGCGAAAACACTTTATTTCAAGTGTTTGGAGTGATCCGGGTAGACTCTTTGTGGAGTTTACGGCCCAAATGACCATATCCCCATGAGTTTATGACCGTAAACTCATAGGAGGTGTGTTCTTGGATGTTAAATGGTCTTACAATGCACAAGGGAAGGTCCTAGGGTTGAATCAAAGGCTTAGGAAGTAATCGGGACTTGAATTGACCTTGGAAAGGATTTTAAGGTTTATGAAGATGTTCTTGGTGAGTTTACTACCATAAACACATGATTTTATAGCCGTAAACTCATGCTTGGTCAACTCTTCATGCGATTTGGTGGTTGTAGGTTAAGCATGCTAAGTTCTAGACCTAAATCTAAGCCATACAAGGTGTTAGGGGCACTTTAACACCATTTGGAGGTGTTTATGGTCCATGAATGAGGGTTTACGGTCCAAGCATGCTCTTGGGCCATAAACTCATGTTTACTCCTCAAATGATAAAATTTTGGTGCTCTAAGTCCATTCATGCAAGTCCCAAAGTCGTATCTAAGCACTAGAAGTGATTTGGAAGGGTTTTGGGGCTTTAAAACCCTCTTTAAAGGATTTTACGGTTTTGGGAGGGTTCCCAAACCGAAAACACATGTTCTTGATGCATTTGGATGGTTTAAACACGAATTGGCATGACAAACAAGCTTAGAAACAAGCTAGGATACATTACTTACCAATTTGAAGCTTGAAAGGGGTGTTTGTGGATCAAACCCGAGTTTTAGAGAGAGAGTAGTGAGAGAAAGTGTTTTAAGAGAGTGAAAAAGCTTCAAAATGCGGTCACTCAATCCCTTATATAGGGGTTGAGTTTATGGCCCGGAGGAAATCTACACGATACCGACGTTAAACGGAGCTTTTGGTCTTACCCGATTAATTTGCCGTAGTTCGACTTAATTGAAATTAAAAATTTTCCAAAAGATCATTGAGGATGTTTTAACGTGTTTCTAATGCGTTCCAACACTTATGAAGAATATTTTTCGCAATTTAATTAACTTAACCCAAAAGTTAACGGAAACTCTTAATAAAAAATAAAAATTAAATTTTATTAAAAGAATGGAATATTGTGACGGAATAAATTTCGGGTTGTCACATTATCCCCCCGTTAGAGAAAATTTTGTCCCGAAATTTAAAATTATGATACAATCATAGAATTAGAGATAGATGTGGATATTTCTGTTTCATCAAGTCTTTCGCGCTCCTAAGTGAACTCGGGTCCCCGCTTGGCATTCCAGCGAACCTTCACTATCGGGATACGGCTTTCTTTTGTACGTTTGATCTCTCGGTCCATGATTTCAATTAGTTCTTCGCCAAAGTTCAGGTTTTCGTTGATCTTGATCTCATCAAAAGGAATCACCAGGGTTTCATCGGATAGACACTTTTTAAGATTAGAAATGTGGAAGACAGGATGGATGTTGCTAAGTTCTTGAGGTAGTCGGAGTTTATAGGCTACGGGACCGATCCTAGCGAGGATTTCGAAAGGTCCTATATACCTTGGGTTAAGTTTTCCCCACTTTCCAAAGCGTATCATGCCTTTCCAGGGCGAGACCTTCAACAGGACACGATCTCCAACCTGGAATTCCAAGGGTTTCCGTCGTGTATCGGCGTAACTCTTCTGTTTGTCTCGTGAAGCTTTCAATCGATCTCGAATTTCACTGATCTTCTCAGTGGTTTCGCAGATGATTTCAGGACCTGTGAGAGCACTGTCGGGGACTCAAATCTTGGCTAGCTGCATGTCCCCTACCTCGGCCCAGCACATAGGGGATCTGCACTTGCGACCGTAGAGGGCTTCGGACGGGGCAACCTTGCTGCTGGTGTGGTAGTTGTTGTTATACGAGAACTCGATCAAGGGTAAATGGGTATGCCACGACTTTCCGAAATCGATGACACATGCTCAGCATGTCTTCTAGGGTCTGGATGGTTCTCTCACTCTGTCCATCTGTTTGAGGATGATAATTTGTACTCATATCCAGCTTAGTTCCAAGAGCTTTCTGAACGGACTGCCAGAACCTTGACGTAAACTTGCTATCTCAATCGGAGATAATGGAAACAGGTACACCGTGCTGTCGTACTATCTCTTGGATGTATATTTGCGTGAGTCTTTCCATCTTGAATGATTCTTTAATCGGAAGGAAGTGAGCGGATTTTGTCAGACGATCGACAATTACCCAAATGGTATCGTACCCACTCAGAGATTTGGGTAACTTGGTGATGAAATCCATGGTAATCATCTCCCATTTCCATTCAGGTATCTCGGACTGCTGGAGCAGACCTGAGGGCTTCTGATACTCGACTTTTACCTTGGCGCAAGTCAGACACTTGCCCACGAAGGTTGCGATTTTGGCTTTCATGTTTGGCCACCAGTGTTGTTTCTTGAGATCCAGGTACATCTTATCCAAACCTGGGTGAATAGAGTATTTGGTTTTGTGAATTTTGTTCATGACAACTTCCCTGAAACCTCCGAACTTTGGGGTCCAGATTCTATCCATGAAACAGTAGACTCCATCACTTCTGATCTCAAGTTTCTTCTCCATTCCTCTCAAGGCTTCGTTCGACATGTTTTCTGGTTTTAGGGCTTCCAACTGGGCTTCTCGGATATGTACGGATAGGTGGGAATGGATGGTCATCGTTAGTGTCTTTGCCTTGCGGCTTGAACTCTCCTTTCGGCTAAGGGCATCTGCTACCACATTGGCCTTGTCGGGATGGTAGCGGAACTGACAATTGTAGTCACTTAGCAGCTCTACCCATCGTCGTTGCCTCATGTTTAAGTCTTTCTGATTGAAGATGTGTTGCAGGCTTTTATGGTCAGTGAAGATTGTGCACTTGGTTCCATAGAGATAATGTCTCCAAATCTTCAGTGCGAAGACTACTTCTCCGAGCTCTAGATCATGAGTCGTATAGTTAACTTCAGATCATGAGTCGTATAGTTAACTTCGTGTGCCTTAAACTGTTTCGAGGCATAAGCGATAACTGTTCCTCTTTGCATAAGCACACAGCCTAAACCCTGATTGGATGCATCGCAATAAACAATGAAGTCCTCTGTTCCTTCGGGTAGGGACAGGATAGGTGCGCTGCACAGGGCTCGCTTCAACATTTAGAATGATGTGTCTTGCTTTTCACTCCAACAAAAGGGTACACCTTTCTATGTCAGAGTAGTTAGGGGTTTGGCGATTCTGGAAAAATTCTGGATGAATCTACGATACTAGCCGGCGAGACCCAAGAATTGACGGATTTATGTGGGTGTCTTCGGTGCTGACCAATTCTCTATCGCCTTGATTTTGGACGGGTTCATGTGTATACCATCCTCGCTTACCACGTGATCAAGTAAAGCTACTTTCCGAATCCAGAATTCACACTTGGAAAATTTCGCGTATAGTTTTTCCGATCTAAGAGTTTCCAAAACTAACCTCAAGTGTTGTTTATGATCTTCTTCGCTTCGGGAATAGACAAGTATGCCGTCAATGAACACGATGATGAACTTGTCCAGAAAAGGACGACACACCCGGTTCATCAGGTCCATGAACATAGCCGGTGCATTGGTTAGACCGAAGGGAATCACTACGAACTCGTAGTGACCATATCGAGTCCTGAATGTTGTCTTGAAAACATCATTCTCGTGAACTCGAAGCTGATGGTACCCTGATCTGAGGTCTATCTTCGAGAAGTAACTGGCTCCCTGAAGTTGATCGAAAAGGTCGTCTATTCGAGGAAGTGGATAACGGTTTTTAACTGTCAACTTGTTCAACTCGCGGTAGTTTATACACATCCGAAAGGATCCATCTTTCTTCTTCACAAATAGTACCGGGGCTCCCCAAGGTGAGCAACTTGGTCTGATGAACCGTTTGTCGAGCAGCTCATTGAGCTGACTAGATAACTCCTGCATTTCTGCCAGAGCTAAGCGATACGGAGACGTGGCAACAGGATTGGCTCCAGGAATTAAATCGATGCGAAACTCGACTTGGCGTTCGGGAGGAATTCCCGGGAGATCTTTGGGAAAGACATCAGGAAAGTTGCAGACTTCGTGGATGCTCTCGAGGTCTTTAACTTCCTGTTTCTCGTTAATTACATGAGCTAGGAATGCATAACACTCCTTTCGTAGAAGCTTTTGAGCTTTGATGCAAGGTATGATACGAAGATTGAACTAAGTTTATCACCATAGATCATGAGAGTCTGGCCAGAGGGGAGATTAAGACAGATGGCTTTTTCATAACAAAGGATATCAGCATGATTGGGACTCAACCAATCCATGCCAATGATAACATCAAAGCTCTTTATGGAAACTAGTATTAGGTCGATGGGAAAAGAGTGATCGTTCAGGGTAAGGGTACATCCTATGAATATGTCGTTGGCGTTTTCTTTCTCTCCGTTAGCCATCTCGAAGGTAAACGTTTCCATTAATGGTTGGGGGTTAGATTTAAGAAGATGTTTGAATGTATGGCTAACAAAACTTCTTTCAGCACCAGAATCGAAAAGGATACTAGCATAAGAGTTGTTGAGAAGGAATGTACCCGAGACAACGGTGGGATCGGCGACTGCCTCATCTCGTCCCATAGTTAGAACTCTCCCGGTGTTGCTAGCTGTTGCTGCCTTGGGGCAATTTGTCTTGAAATGCCCGACCTCACCACAATCGTAGCAGGCCCGACAAACACCCGTTCCGGAAGCTTGACTGGTTGACTGAGTTGGGTTCCTGCAGTTTTGAGCAATGTGGCCTTTCTTGCCATAGTTTTTGCAGAGCTTTTCATGACAAGGCCCAGGAGTACGATGGTGATAACTACATTTGCCGCACCAGGGGAGGGTACCAGTGTATCCACTGGTAGGAATTTGAGTTGTAGAAGCTGCGGCCGGGGTTGTAGCAGCGTGAACTTCTACTGTTTGCTATTTCTTCGAGGATGCTTGTGAATCATGACCCTTACGTTTGTTCCAGAATTTCTTTTTATTTTCACCACTCCCATTAGCCGGTTCAGGAGTGTTGGTCACTTCTACGAGATCATCACTATGATAAATCAAAGTTTGTGCTAGGCATTTGGCGTTGTCATAGGTGTCTGGCTTCGCAGCCAAAATGTTACCATTGGTTGGTTGGGTGAGTCCCCAGATAAATCTCTCAATGTAAGTCCCCAAAATTGCTTGTGTGTCAATCAGATCTAATTGATGGCGCATAATCCCAATCAATTGGATATGTGAGATCAAATAGAAGAGAATGAGAAGAAGAGAATTAAGATGAATCTAATGATGTATTCAATAATATGAATGATGCTCCTTACAATAGATTCTCTCTCACACACATTTCTTCTCTCTAGCATTCTCTCTCTTTTCTTCTCTAGCCTTAAACTCCTCTACCCATTACATCTATTTATATGGACCTCCAACCATACACATGTGTACAGCCGCACACCCTGTGTACGGCCGTACAGAGGGTGTGTGGCCATACACACGTGTACGGCCGTACACACAAACGACAAACAGATACAACATTACATAACAATATATTTTCCTAGAAAAGAAAAGTATAAACCATATTTTTTCCCAACAATCTCCCCCTTGGTTTATAGCTTTCTATTCTAATTGGCCCAACAAACCCCACCTAAAAAGCAGCTGGCTTTTCTTGTTAATCTTCATTGGGAGCTTGGCTTCAGTATTAATCTTCAAATTTCCTCACAACGTCAAGATGAACATATGAATCTACAATAAATGACTTCATCCTGAGCAGTTGGGCATTTCTTCAAGATTTGACTCTGAACGCATATTGGGTGAGGAGGCTTGATGTACTAATTCATGAAAGATAGCGCTTCAGCTTGAGAATCGTTAGAGAGAATAGAGAGAACGAATCTTCTGGATCACTTCAGTAGGTTTATACATAGCAGTAGACTGATTGAGGAGGTTTCAATGCAATCCATCACATAGTCTTGAAGTCAGCTTCACCTTGCTTCTGGGGTTGAATGATTGAATGTCGAAAGAATAATATTCATTTTTGGCTTCTTCGAATGAGAAATCTTCGATGATCACAGATGAAGCCCTGACTCAAAAATCTCGATACAGTATCAACGAGTCTCATCTACGCCTGAAATCACTCTTCAAGACAAAAAAAAAAAACTAAAAGAAAAATTTGCACAAAAAATATATTTTTGGATTTTTGATATTTTCAGAAAAAAAATAAAACAGAAATAACACTATGTTTTTTTTTATATTTTAATTTTATATTTTTTTTTGATATTTTTTTTATTTTTGTTTGATTTTTGAATATATATAGATATATATATATATATATATATATATATATATATATATATATATATATATATATATATATGTGTGTGTTAATTCTCTCCCTAAGTTTGTGCATAGAGGAAAACTATGAACAAATTTAACAAAAATAAAAATATTTGGGATCAAAGTTGTTAGACATTCTTAATTTGTTTGTCAGTACCTTCCCCTTCATGAATAGATCTGGTCGATCAATGGTATTGTGGTCCACTTAAGCATGAGAAATTGTGACAAGTTTTAGGAATGCTATCAGTGACATCACAGACTGATCCTAAGTTACTAGATAAAATTTCATAAGGACCATTTATCTGACGACGACCAAGGATATTGTTGTCCACCTAAATTGAGTAGCGAGATCTATAGACAATCTAGAATTGTTCAATTTTAGATGTACTAGAACATGTTTCCCGCTTCCTGATATACCCCAATAATCAAGAACTTCCGAGATATTCCTTACTTTAGGTGAGCAGAGTATTATTCATAGAGAGGATAGATTTAGATTATGATTTATTATAGATGTAGAGGGATTGAGAAGTAGAAGGTTTCATATGTTGTGTACCAGGTCGGATTGTTAATCACACAAAGGAGACAACATATGGCTAACAGATAGCAAGAATTTCATAGATATAAGATGCAGAGAAATAGATTTGCATATGTTGCAGTCGAGGTCGGATCTCTTCCAATCACGTAGAGGAGGCAATATATGACTAACAGTAAGAAAGAAAGAAAATAATTTTCTACAGACCTACTTTATCGGAATTCCCCAGTTGCTCTGTCAATACTGGAATTAAGGACAGAATTCGTACATTGAGGAAAAGTAAAACCATAGTTCTAGATACGGGTTCTTTAATGTGACTGGTGGATTCTCATGTATATCTCCCTGTTCAACCTATCCAAGCGTCGTATTGCCAAGCTAAACGGATCTATCTAGGTCAAGATTTGTCAAGTCATTTGATTTCTTAAGTTCATCTTCTCCTAGTCAAGTCAATTTAAATCCTTCGTGCCTAACAATGCATCGAACACAGAGCCTAGACAATTCAGCTTTGGTACTTTACACATACTCAGATTGCCCTTTATCACTTGTTGATATCACTTCCCAATAATAACTACTAACGAAAAACTATTAAGATATTGAAGAATTGTCTTTAAAACGAATCAGAGTAAGATAAACTCATGAGTATAGAGAAGAAAACTCAAACCGTAAGTCACCGATTGAATTTGCATCCAGAAGGTTTGAGAACAGAATGCACAATCTCAGAACAGATCCAAAAATTCTTTATGTCGTTAAGCACAATCCCCATGAGTGACCACTTCCTTTCTTCCCTTCCCGTAAGGGCACATACTCTCAAACAATGTTCTGAGTGTTGTACAGTTGAGAGATGCCTCCTATCATATGCCTTCATAGCTGCTCCAGCACACAGCGGGATCAGTTGGTCTTTCTAACCCAGTCCATTTTGAAACTGGGTTGACCTTTCTCATCTTTTCAGGGTACTCTCTCCCATGACATATCCTGATTATCACAAACAGAAGATGTAGAAATGTTAGAGTCATTAGTTGAATTGGGAGATTGAACCTTTGGAACCCATTTGTAGTTGGGTTTAACCCCTTTCTTTTTCGATCCGATGGGTGCCTCGGCACTTGATTTTGAACTTGAAGCCGATCGTCGAGATGACTTTGACCTAACCGGTCTTGGCTTTACTAGAGCATTTCTTGGATTGGACTTCTTGGCTGACATTCCCTTCTTGCCCTTGGGATTAGGATTCTTGGCCTTGTGGGTTTGATTCTTGGCCTTCTGCGCGTTCCAGTCACCATTGTCTGAACGTGACTTAGAAGGCTTTCTTTTGAAGTATCTCCCTCTTGGCGCATTTTGCCATCCTTGTGCATAGTAGGGAACGTATGCGCGATTAGGACAATTTCTGGCAATGTGTCCAGGTGTTCCACAGTGAAAACAAGTCTTTTTCTTCACTGTGAAGTTGTTTCTTCCTGCCCCTGGTGGCGTGCCCTTGCCTTGTCTCTTATTGTTCCTACAAGCATAGTTGCAGCAGGCACTTTTTTTTGCTTGTGTCGATGGCCTGTATTTCTCAACAGCAAGTTAATCAGAAGCAACTAAATTCGAAGTAACATATTCAGAGTTCAAGGAGTCATTGGATTGTTCAATAGTTTTCTCCTTGTTCTCATCTTCTGCTACTTTACCTGCACATGTAATAGAATCATTAGAAACATTCACTTCATCCCTTTTTTGGCACAACCGCAACAGGTTTTCCATATTGGACATGTGCCTCCTTGTCAATTTCTTCCTATGTCCTAGGGATGGATGCGTAGTTATGATTGAAAGCTGGAGGGACACAATCATACCCTAAACCCTTATTTTGATTATCTTTGCATTTTAATTGGTTTCCAAATAATGACTCGACTGTCTTACTGGACGCAGTGTAATTTTTGAAACTAATATCTGTTTTTCCACACTTAATTTTCAACGCGTCAAGTTCCTTAGTTACAGCAGCAAGTTTTTTCTTAATGTGATCATAATTTTCACACTTGTTGCTGTAATCTTCTTGGAGTTTTCGGAAATCCTTGATTTTGGTTTCTAATTGAGCTTTTAACGGTTTTTGTTCTTTCCTAATAGTGTATCTTTCATATTTTAGGTCCTCATTCTCTCTCTTGATTAGATCTATTGATTCTCATAAATATTTATTAGTTTTAACACAAGATGGGGTACATGAAACTTCATTTACCGGAAGTGATGTGCAACTCATTTTCTTTTTTCTTTTTCTTTTTTTTAATTAATTCTTTTTAATTGTCCTTTGACTTAAAAACAAAACGAGAAGGTCAACCTTAAAGTTCAAAATTAAAAAATCAGACTTAAAAGTCAAACTTGAAAAGTCAAACCAAAAAGCTAAATTTGAAAATTTAAAGTTAAATAGAAAAGTCAAAGATTAAAGTCAAAGGTCAAACTTGAAAGTCAAAAGCAAATATTTTAAGGTTAAAAGTTAAAAATAAAGTCTAAAATTAAAATCAAAATTTTTTGCTGAAAATAGAATTTTAAAATAAAAGATTTTGAATTTTGGGCTAAAAATGACAATTTTTGCGAAAATAGGGGCGAAATGGAGTCCTTATGAATTAAATTTCGAAGGAAGAGAACATCTAGCAAGTTGGTCGAGATTGTAAGGCACCGGTTGTGTAGGGAGAAGACCCGGGTTCGAATCCTTGGCAGCCCTAACTTTCTTCTGTTTTTTTAAATGTATGCTGAATGGTGCTGAAGGCTGCTGAACGAAGAACCGAGGATGTACAGCTGCTAAACCGCGCACACCGAGCCGCACACGCCTAGCCACACTCCCTGGTCGCACACCCGAGCCGCACACCTTCAACTGGCCGCACACCTTCAACATATTCGCGAAAAAACGACGTTTTTCACCCTTTTTTTGTTCCAAAACTCGATCAAAAACTCGTTTTTATGAAAAATGCAAAGAAGAAACCCCCTTTGTTTTTCAGATATCTATCCAAAAACGCATTTAGCTTTTCGAAATAAGATTAAAATAAGCTCTAGATCTGACAAAATTGATTGATACAACCTTGCTCTGATACCAATTGTAAGTCACCAAAATTGATTGTGTATCAATCAGATCCAATTGATGGTGCGGAATCCCAATCAATTGGATGATGTGAGATCAAATAGAAGAGAAGGAGCAGAAGAGAATGAAGATACATCTAATGATGCATTCAATAATATGAATGATGCTCCTTACAATAGATTCTCTCTCACACACACTTATTCTCTCTAACTTTCTTTCTCTTCTCTTCTCTAGCCTTACAGTCCTCTACACATTACATCTATTTATATGGACCTCCAACCATACACAAGTGTATAGCTGCACACCCTGTGTACGGCCGTACAGAGGGTGTGCGGCCGTACACACAAACCGCAAACAGGTACAACATTACATAAAAATATATTTTCCTAGAAAAGGAAAATATAAACCATATTTTTTTACCCAACACTCAATCTTTTTACTCTCCGGGGTAACCATTCCCGGGCAGAGAAGCGCTAAGTTATCAAATCTTGAAGTGTAAGCGGCGATATCAGAACCTTTCATCTTCAGGTTCCAGAGTTCGTGTTCCAGCTTCTGCATTTCGCCCCGTGGTCAGTACTCTAAAAGCAGAAGCTCCTTCAAGATTTCCCAACCCATAGTATTTGCTGCAGGTAGGGTTAAGGATTTCACTCGGCCATTCCACCAAGTCAGGGCTTGATCGGTGAATGTGCAGGCGGCAAACTTCACTTTGTCAGATTCTGAACAGGCACAAATTTCGAAGATAGATTCAATTTTCTCGAACCATCGAGTTAGGGTAGTGACACCTCCAGTGCCATTGAAGGGTGTGGGTTTTGAATTCATAATGTCTTTGTAGGAACACTCCTTCCGATGTCCCTAACTACCTTCCTTGTTTTGAGGCTGAGTACCACCTCCTAGTCCACCTGAACCACCGTGGTTCATTTGTGATATAGTGGCAGCCACAATAGTAGTAACAGTTGCTTGGAACATGGCGGGATTAAGTGGAGGGGGAGGTGGTGGTGGAGGAGGATTGTTGTTCTTTGATCTGGGTCTTTTCTTTGGAGGCATCTTGATCTAAAATAGCCAAGAAAGAGAGGATCATAAGTCCTCTGAATTGAATCAAGAGATATAAAACAAGACAGGTCTCATTATGACAGGTATAATGATCTACTAAGAGATAAAACAGGAAGGAGTTATCAAAACAGGAAAGAGTTATCAAAGCAGATAAACTATCGCTAAGGAAGGAAGAAGTAGCAACACTCGTAATGAATTTCTACAACGTATTCGGCTCTGTCTAAAACACTCCTATAGTATTTTATGTTTCACTGTGACGATGACTCGTTGTTTGGATATTAGGTAAGTTTTCGGCATGCTGCACACCACAGTCACTCCCAAGCACATGTTGGCCATGTCTCGAATGAATATTGTTGATCAGGCTATATTGACCCTAGACACGACTGCATAACTGCCCAGGTTTAACTGCAGCGCACAACACCCAATTACTTATGTTTTGTTCTACTCGAAGTTACGGTTTCTGGCGTTTAGTTAATCTTGTATACTTTTTAAAAGTACTTGTATTTGAAAGTATACTTTTAGTTTAGAGCACTTCGGCCCCTTAGTGTTTATAGTCTTATACAATGTAAGGATCGGTATACTTAGTTCACTATAAACAAGGGCGCTGATACCGATCTGTCACACCCCGAAACCAATGGCGGAAACGTTCCGGGGCGAAGGACGTCATGTAAAGTATCACAACCAATGTACGTAGTAAGCACAGTAAGCACAATCATTACATTACATAGAGTATTTACATTTGATTGAAAGTAAAGTTATACATGATTATAGATATACACATCCAAAATGAACAAAAGTAAAGATGAGGCCGCTAAAATGTTGCGTCCTCTCCAAAAGATCGCGGGGTACCTGTCTAATGTGGACCTGAGAATACAAGCAGTTTTGAAAATACCACCATAAAGCTGGTGAGTTCATAAGCAGTTTGTTTTATTAAGAGAACAAGTTTCCTTTGGTTTTCTGAAAAAGTTGTTATCCAAGAAAATCCCATATTTTCTTATAAGAAGAGTTGAGTTATTTGTTTGTTACACCATCTGGTTAAGAACAGTTTGGTGATCCTAGGAAAAACCCTTATTTTCCTTAAAAGTTTGTAGTTTGTTATCGATTCGAAATGAAGTATACAAGTATCTACCCTACTTGTAATGTTTAAGTGGAATATCCTGAAAGCCTGATTATCCTTGAAAGTACATTAGTTTTAAGCACATGTATAAGACTAGTTTTAATATATAAAACTATAGAAGAATGAAATCCATGAATAAAATTAGTTAATTTAATACGTATTGTGAGTCATATAACCATACTAACTTGACACACGACCTCCTTGACGTTCTTCAGGCGTCGCTAGAATCCAAATTTGTCACCCCCGCCGTGCCCGCCTAACTGTAGCTAGCAGTTAAGGTGTAGGATTGTTAGTCCCAAATAGATCTATCCATAAATTTCACGTTCTCCCTCCTGGAGACTCTGGTTATACTTTCGGAGAGGATTTACTGATACCCCGTACAGAACAGTGCAGACGAATCTCACAAGCTAGTATTACCAATTCACGGAAAAATAGATCATTCTTGAGTTTCGAAATAGTTTGGTAAAATATAAATAATCAAATGCGAGATAATTATTCAACGAGATACTGTAGATTAAACATGGCTAAACTAAATCAGTCATAGTTTTTGAATCCATAAAACCAGTAATGTCGATCCCAAATTATTTTCTTAATAATTTGAATGATTAGATAAGTTATAAATTTGATGATTTGATATGTTCTCAAATTGTTTGAAAGCTATATAATTACATTCCGAAAATCTCCCTTATGCTCCACATATTACAAAAGGGATTGAGTATTTAAAGTTTGTCAGAAAATCGTATAATTATATCAGTTTTTAGTTTCAACAACATTTATGATTTTCTTGTATTTCTCCCTGAAAACATTGGAAAAACACAGAAAAAGTGCAAGGGTATGAACTCACCAGACGAGGAATGTGCCGGTTAGGATGCTAAGTGTCAGTTCGTGGCTTGAACACACGTGAGGTTCCTATGTAATATGAAGAGATACATAAATGTAACTAATTATACTTTGAACTACTAAATAAGTAAGAGAATACACTCCGAGACGCGAAAACACTTTATTTCAAGTGTTAGGAGTGATCCGGGTAACATCTAAGGGTGTGTAAGTTTGCTCTTCAAGAGTAAACTCTTTGAGGAGTTTACAGCCCAAATGACCATATCCCGATGAGTTTATGACCGTAAAATCATGGGAGGTGTGTTCTTGGATGTTAAATGGTCTTACAATGCACAAGTGAAGGTTCTAGGGTTGAATCAAAGGCTTAGGAAGTAATCGGGACTTGAGTTGACCTTGGAAAGGAGTTGACGGTGTATGAAGATGTTCTTGGTGAGTTTACTACTGTAAACACATGATTTTATGGCCGTAAACTCATGCTTTGTCCACTATTCATGCGATTTGGTGGTTGTAGGTTAAGCATGCTAAGTTCTAGACCTAAATCTAAGCCATACAAGGTGTTAAGGGCACTTTAACACCCTTTGGAGGTTTTTATGGTCCATGAATGAGGGTTGATGGTCCAAGGATTCTCTTGGGTCGTAAACTCATGTTTACTCCTCAAATGGTAAAATTTTGGTGCTCTAAGTCCATTCAAGCAAGTCCCTAAGTCGTATCTAAGCACTAGAAGTGATTTAGAAGGGTTTTCGGGCTTCAAAACCCTCTTTAAAGGAGTTTACGATTTTGGGAGGGTTACCAAACAGTAACACATGTTCTTGATGCATTTGGATGGTTTAAACACGAATTGGCATGACAAACAAGCTTAGTAGCAAGCTAGGATAGATTATTTACCGATTTGAAGCTTGAAAGGGGTGTTTTTGGATCAAACTCGAGTTTTAGAGAGAGAGTAGTGAGAGAAAGTGTTTTAAGATAGTGAAAAAGCTTCAAAATGTGGTCACTCCATCCCTTATATAGGGGTTGAGTTTATGGAACGGAGGAAATCTACCCGATACCGACATTAAACGGAGCTTTTGGTCATACCCGATTAATTTGCCATAATTTGACTTAATTGAAATTAAAAATTTTCCAAAAGAATATTGAGGATGTTTTAACGTGTTTCTAATGCGTACCGACACTTATGAAGAATAACAGTCGCAATTTAATTAACTTAAGCCAAAAGTTAACGAAAACTCTTAATAAAAAATAAAGATTAAATTTTATTAACGAAAATGGAATATTGTGACGGAATAAATTTCGGGTTGTCACAGATATATTGATATATTCACGAACCAAGGAAGAACAAGGTCAACACTTAAAAATAATCTTGGAACTACTAAGAAAAGTTGTACGCCATATGTGAATTTTGGATTAGATAAGTACAAATTTTTAAGCCATGTAGTTAGCAACAAAGGGATTCATGTCCAACCCTCCAAGATTAAAGCAATTAAGAATTGGAAGCACCAAAGATGCCAACAGAAGTATGTCAATTCTTAGGACTTGTTGGCTATTACTGTAGATTCATAGATAATTTCTCCAAAATAGGCAAACCACTAACAACACTAACCTAGAAGGATATGAAGTGTTACTGGGAAGATAAACATGAAGCAGCTTTTCAAAAAATAAAGCAAATGTCGTGTAGTGCACCAATCCTATCCCTTCCAGTTGGGACAGAAGATTTCGTCGTATACTGCGACACATCAAATCAAGGATTTGTATGTGTGTTGATTCAAAGAGGAAAAGTTATTTCCTACTCATCATGAGAACTTAAGGTGCATGAGAATAGATACACTACCCATTATCTTCAATTGGGAGCTGTAATTTTTGCACTAAAAATCTGGAGACATTACTTATACAGTACTAAGTGTACTATATATATATATATATATATATATATATATATATATATATATATATATTACCAACCACAAGAGTCTTCAACAAATCTTCGACCAAAAAGACCTTAGTATAAGACAACGAAGATGGGTCGAGTTATTGAATAACTACGAATGTGAGATTTGATATCATCCCGGAACGGAAAACGTGGTAGCAGATGCCTTAAGCCGGAAAGAATATATTAAACCCCATCAGGTATGAGCATTAGGCATAACTATCCATTCTAAATTTACCACACATATTAGAGAAGCTCAACTTGAGGCTCTAAAAGAAGAAAACATCAAGAACGAAGTTTGCAAGGAATGGAAAAGCAACTTATACAAAAAGATGACGGAACGCGACACTTTATGAACCGAATTTGGACGCCTAATTTCAGTGGCATCAGGGACTTGGTCTTAGAAGAAGCCCACAAGTCTAGGTATTCTATACATCCAGGCTCTGGCAAAGTGTACTTAGATTTAAAAGTACATTATTGGTGGCGAAACATGAAGGCTGAAATTGCTACTTATGTGAGCAAATGCTTGACTTGTTCTAGAATAAAGGCAGAACATCAAAAGCCTTCAGGTTAACTTCAACAACCGGAAATACCTGAATGGAAATGGGAGCAGATATCAATAGAATTCATCACATAGTTACCTAAAACTCCTAATGGGTTCGACACTATTTGGGTAATAGTCGATAGATTGACTAAGTCCGCCCATTCTTAACAATTAAGTAGAACGACAAGATGGAGAAACTGACTAAAGTTTATCTTAAGGAAATTGTCAGATTTCATGGAGCTCCAAATTCTATTATTTCTGACCGAGATAGTAGATTCACTTCACGATTTTGGCAATCTCTACAAAAATCCTGAGGAACACGTCTAAATATGAGCACAGCTTACCATCCACAAACTGATGGTCAGAGTGAGAGAACAATTCAGACTTTAGAAGATATGCTCCGAGCATGTGTTATTGACTATGTAAATGCATGGGATACTCATTTACCATTAATTGAGTTCTCCTACAACAATAGTCGTCACACCAGCATCAAGGCTGCACCGTTTGAGGCTCTTTATGGAAGAAAATGTCGTTCACCAATATGTTGGGCAGATGTTGGAGATACGCAGAAATAACCCACGAGACAACTCGGAAGACTACAAATTCAGGATCGATTAAAGGCAACACGTGATCGTCAGAAGAGCTATGCTGACGTACGACATAAGCCTTTAGAATTCCAAGTTGGAGATAATGTAATATTAAAGATCTCTCCTTGGAAAACCGTGATTCAATTCAGGAAACAAGGCAAACTAAACCCACAATATATAGGACCTTTTGAAATTCTAGCAAGAATTAGTTTTGTCGCATCACAACTCAAGTTACCTTAAGAGATAAGCCGTATACATAATATTTTACCGAACTAATTAACTGTTCCCCATCCACAAGATAAATTTCGGGATGAAATTATTCTAACAGGGGGAGAATGTAACACCAGTCAAAATAGGTCAATAACAATCACATGTGATTATGCCAATCATGTAATGTGACTTTGTTAAACTAGTAAAGTGACAAACTTTCTATGTAATTCATGATAAAGTATGAAGTTTCATACATAATATATGATACAACTCAAAGTATACGTCCACACGAATCCAAACATATAGAGAACGTCTAAATCTAACTTCACGTGAAGAAGTCATGATAAACCCTAACACTATAGATCTCTATAATAAGAGGAATTTAAAATAGACTTAGAATTAGCTATTGGAATCTAAAATAAAGTTGTAGTACTCGGAATTAACTATGCGTGGATATAAAGAACGTCAAAAACAGAGTTCGTATGCAAAAGTTATGACCTTCTGAAGTTACAGCTGTATGAGAGCACAACATGTGTTAGAAACCCTAATCTGATTGGACTCACGACGTGAGCATCAAAACTCACGACGAGAGGAGTCAAACTACCATATTTCGGATCTAGAAGGTGTGACGAGGCTGCGAGGGGATAAGATCCAAACTCACAACGTGAACAAGGCATTTTTCACGTCGTGAGGGCTCATTTTGCCACCTTTGGAAGATAGAAGACGGATGGCAAGTCTACGAAGAGATAAGCTCGAAACTCACAACATGAACAATGAGATTCTCATGTCGTGATGGTACAAAATCCTTCTTATAAATAGCAGGTCTGACCTTGACACTTCCTTAAACCATTTCCATTTCTCCTCTCTCTTTTGTTGAAGCCCTCTTGCATCCCAAGCCCAAACGACCTTATACGTTGACCGTTTCTGCTTATATTACATAAAATCATGCAATTAAGGTGAGTTTCACGGCCCCACTTTCTAATATTTTTGGGGGAAAACTTATGCTAAATATTGTATACACGATAATATTATGTCTATATGATAGTGTATTAATATCAACATAGGCAGTTACATTAACCGGGATATAATTGTTCTAAATATAATATTTTGAATATACACAAAAATTATCAACTTATTAGCATGTTATTATATAAATGTAGATCTTGAGTTATACTTAAGATTCTATATATATATATATATATATATATATATATATATATATATATATGTTGTGTGCGATATAGTTCTGAAGTTATATTCGGAAGTTCTATATGTTAATTTATAAAGTATGTTGTTGTTAATGGTTTTATGTCAAGATAAAACCTGGTTTTACTTCAAGTTATAACTGTTATACTGCCTAAATGTTATGAAGTTAGGAGTACTTTTAAAAGCATAGTCTAGTAACTTAGGGTTTTAGATATGAAAATGCTTTTGTTGTTAGGACTATAGAACACCGTTCAAGTCTACATGAGCTACCTCATTCATCATATAAGATTGGGGATCTTAGTGGAAGTCCTCTGACCTGTAACCGTTAATCCCGTGTGAGCGAGGAGGTCGTGTATGAATAAGATACGGGTTGACGACCCCACTCGTAGTTGTTAATTACAACCCAAGACAAGCAAGTGACGATCTGTTCCTTTTATTTGTTATTGTTCCGACGTCGATGAAGCGTACGGTATTGTTTCTCATGGTAAATCATGAGTGTATTCTTTCTCATGGTATATCATGAGTGTATTGTTTCACATGGTAAATCATGAGTGTGTTTTGTCAGAGGTTTTGTTGTCAAGCAGCGGCTACAGACTCATGGTAGCAACTTTTTAGAAACATTATACTTCGTCGTTATACAGGTATTATACCTAGCACACATACTCGTATAGAATTGGAATAAGATTTATATGTAGCAACTTTCGTTTGTATGGAATTACAAACACTTATATTCATAGTATATGAGACTTATAGGTAAACTACATATTTGGTAAGTAAACCATTATACATAATATATATAATAAATGCTGGAGAGCCAAAATGATACTTTCAAAACTATATACTTTTGAACTTGGAAAATGTATTATTTTTATATGGAGTCAAAACCTGTGGACTCACCAACTTTATGTTGATGTATTTTAAATTGCATGTGTTTTTAGGATGTTGATAACAATGATACAAGGAATGACGTTACACCGTCCGGTGTTTCCGCCGAAGGTCGGGGTGTGACAGGATTCTTTGAGAAATTTTCAGCAAGTTCATCATCTAGGGGGATTGCAGGCTCGTCTTCTGGTTCGACGTTGAGCTAACCAGCATTTCCATGATTCGGGAAGTACGGATCTCCAGGGAGATGAAATCCAGCCATTTATCTAGACAAGAAATAAGGGTAAGAAATCTTAACAATTCTAAAATAAGGAGACAAACAATTAAAATGTTTCTATAAGAGAAACATACTGCTAATCCTAATATTACTCTTACTGGTTCCTTCTATGAGGACATAGTGTATACCAATTATATACTACTTGAGTCGAATAGTCCTTCGAATATATGATGCTACTCTAAGTCTACATCCAAACAAGGAAAATGAAATAAAGGTTACACCACATATTCTTAGTCTATGAAACCTAATTATATATAATCGTAATGTATGCACTTAGTACTCATAGAACGATCAACAAAAGCCTTTTGTTCTTATGAAGTTTGTTCTTTGAATGAATAGTGCCTAAAATACTCCTATAGTATTTACTTTATGTTTTGTTCTCATGTTCTTTTGTACATGAAGATGTATATGTATATGTATAATTTCGTAAGTTTTAGGTTTGTTGCAACACCACTATCACCCCCAAACACACATTCACCGTATCTTAAATAAATATAGTTGATCAGTCTATATTCATCCCAGATACGATTACATAACTGTCCAGGTTTCACTGTTGTGTCCAACAATTAAATACTTTTGTTATATTCTAGTATGACACTGTTTTATTGTAAGTATGAAGGTATGTAATTATGTATATTTTTAGTTAAGTATTTTAGTACTTAAAAAGTATAAACTCTTTGTCAGATTATTTTAATCCCATTGTGTTTATAGTTTGTATATCTTTTATGGTTTGATATACCTGATTCACTATAAACAATGCTTTGATACCAATCTGTCACACCCCAAACCGGAACGGCGGAAACATTCGGGGGTGGAGGACGTCATGTGCAATATCATAACAATGAATGTAGTAAACAAGCAATAACATCATCCATTGTATTAATAGTATAGTTTAATACATGTGTTCTCTTTTATAGTAATAAGACACCAAAAATGAATAATCAAAACAAAGACGAGTCTTGAATATGCTCCGTCTTCTCAAAACCTGCCATCGATACCTGTCTACGGATGACCTGGGAATACAAGTTGTTTTAAAAGCGTAGATTAGCATTTAAGCTGTTGAGTTCAGAAGTATTTAGTGTTAATGGTTGTATAAGTTTGATGAAAATGTTTGTAAATGTTCAATATAAATGTTTGTTTACGTTTGAAAACTCCAAGAAAATCCTATAGTTTCCACTAGTATAAAAAAGTAGTCTTCTACCAAGACTCAACTGTTTTGAATGTTTGTTTCTCTGTAAAAGTGAATGTTTTTCCCAAGTATGACTCTTATTACCAAAATATAGTTTTATATTACCATTTATGTGATAACATCACAATTTGAATATAATGGGAAAACTGTATATGTGCACTACAGTATTATATGTAGTAATCAGTATAGTAATAACTACCATAAAACCAATGGTTTAATTAAGGTTAAATGTGATACGGTTATTACCATGCTAAGCTGACTATAACATGATGATGAATGACGTCGGAAGAAATGACATTTGGCACCCATAGACTTGCAAGTCCCACTGTAGCGAACAACAAAGGTGTAGGACAATCAATCCAGTATAGATATATACGCAAACCTAGGCTCTCCCTCCAGGAGATGCTAGTTAAAAAATGTGACACAACGAAATGGTTGTTGTGTCATGAAGTAGTATCTCGCATTAATCTTTGAATCTTGTTATAGTATACTTGTTATAGTAATAGTATTCTATGTATAGTATTCTCTGTCTAGTAATAGTATTCTCTATATAGTATTCTCTGTATGTACTTGTTTATGATAGTATTCTCAGCATGTACCTCTATATGATAGTATTCTATGTATGTACTTGTATATGATAGTATTTTCTTAAAGTATACCTATTATAGTTTACTAGTAATTTATGTAGTTTGAATGAATGTATACCTTTACTACCTAAAGTTATTGAACTGATTGATAGTAATTTTATATCTACAAATGTATACATAATATATAACTAAGATTTAGATGACACTCGGACAACTGACCGATACCCTAAGTCCAGATCCAAAAAAGGAAAAGGAAATAAAGCGAGTTAGCAGTCCTAAGTCCTTTAAACAATATTTATATAACTATACATATATAGGCATGCTTTTGACAGTATATAATTTTAAAAGAGGTTTTGTAATACATTTAAAGAGTTTTGAACAATAAATAATAATGACATGATGTCAGTTTATAAAACGATTTAAAAGTAGTTTGTTTGATAACACAGTTTAAAGTAAATGAAATCCTTTGGTTGAAACACAGTTTGAAGTATATGAAATCCTTTGTTTGAAACATAGTTATAAATCACATGTGATTGATTATATAACTAGTATGTTTTCTACTTGTATCCCCCCCCCATTAAAGCATTCAAAATCATTTAAAAGATAAGTTTAGGGGTATGAACTCACCTGTAGTGAGTGATACGAATGAAATTTTGGTATAGGATGCGAAGTGTCAACTGAAAACTTGAGCACACACTGATCCTATATAGCATATAATGACACATATATGTATCTAGTTAGTGTTAATAACAACTAATCACTGAATGGAACAACCTTAGGGACTAGGAAACACTTGCATTGAAGTGTTAAACCACATAGGGTTGCACATAAGGGGAGTAGGGCCTCACATTGGATTTTACGGCCCAGTGGTAATACCGCCATGAGTTTACTGATGGGTTTTGAACATAAGAACTTTCCCTATGTACACATACAACCCTATAGCTTGGATCTAGGTTTCATTAATTGAACATGCAATATATCCAAGACTTTCATGGCTAAATCTAATGTAAACTAACAATTAAAACAGATCTAGAATAATACCTTGAGTTACTTGCTTGAAACCTTCTTCTTCTTGGAGTTTAGAGTCACAAATGTCACTCCTCTAATGGTTTACAAACACCAACTAGCAAGAAGGTGATTTGATAGAGGTGAGGGAGAGGGAAATCGGCTCTAGGGTTACTCCAATCACAAGAGTGGCCGATTTCCTCAACCCTATGGGTCTATTTATACTGTGAGCTCCTAGGGTTTCACCCTAAAACCTTAATTGGATAACTTAGCCTCAAAGCAATCCAAATCCTCTTCTAGATAAGGCCTTGGACGATTTCTAGGTGATCCACATCCCTAAAATCGTCCAACCCATTATCCATAAGGATTCTTAGCTCAAAATACAACTATCACACATCTGACAGTTTATACCCCTTTCTTCAATTAATCTCTTTCAGTCACCAAATTCATTCCTAATTAATTTATGACTTATATTAATCAAATTAATATTATTATTCCTTTAATATATTATTGTCATAATATATTAACAATAATATTGCTTCTCTCTATATAAATCACCCTGTCAAGTTGCTATGGTGAAGGCAACCCAAAAGGACCATGCATAATCGGGTCAAGTACTTACCAAATATAGTTACAGCCTTAGACACTAATCCAACAGTCTCCCACTTGGATAAGTCTAGTGACTATAAATGCAAAAGCAATCTGATCAGCAATCGTAGCTCTCAAAGACGCTGTCAACTCTGATTTTATCAATAACCTGTCATTTATATAAGGAATCGTACAGTCCTTTGTCTTGATATCGTGCAGACGATTACTATACTTGTCGTCCAACAACTATTTTCTCGATCTCAGGTTTATTTGACATGGAACTTAATTGAACACATCAATTCAGTCCTGACCGGGCCCGAGACATAAGTCAAATCAAATCATCGAGCGGCCGTGATATCGCTTTTACCCTCTTAGGATAAAAGTAACAGATAAACTTCGACTTACATGCATTTACTTATCGACTAACCAACTATACACAACAATGTGTTTTATGACATCAATTTACTGATGCGATTTTGCATTATCAATGTACAACCAATTAGTAAATAATAAATCATATGTCTAGGTTTTAAGACCATATGATATTATCGTCTTGTGATCACCCCAAAGTGATTCCAGCAAGCGCGGCTTTATTCCAATGCTCAAACCTTGTTCATAAGCACTCATGAACGTTGTAACAAACCTTTTCTATGTCTAATACCATTTAGAAAGTCTACACACCAATTCACGACAATCTTCATTCATACCTACTTCCAACATATGAACGATTGTGGACAGTTTGAATAATTCGATTATTCTTAATAAACTCAATTATTCTGGAAGTCAAAATAGGCAAAGTGAAACAATAGCTAAACAATTAACATAAGACATCACCTTTACTTATAAACAATACTCTTTTATTTAATCATCAAATGTCAGTTACATTTATCTATTTCATGTTTCTAATACTATCTAATCAAAACTAATATCATCCTTCAGCCCAATACTCCTAGCATGCTGCAAATGCTTAACCCTGCTCAGTCCCTTCATAAGCGGATCTGTTGGGTTATCTTCTGATGATATCCTCTTAACCATGAGGCGTCCTTCTTCTACTCGATGCCTAATAAAGTGATTTTTTCTGTCGATATGCCGAGATCTACCATGATCCCTCGGTTCCTTGGTCAAGGCAACCGCTCCTTCATTATCACAGAAAATTTCCATGGGCTCCTTTATGGCAGGCACAACTACAAGATCGCCAATGAAGTTCTTCAACCATATTTCCTCCTTTGATGCTTTGCTCGCTGCAATATACTCTGATTCGCACGTTGAATCAGCTACAGTTTCCTGTTTGGAACTTTCCAAGTTATTGCTCCTCCATTAAGGGTAAAGCCCCATCCTGACTGCGAACGGTAGTTGTCCTTGTCGGTTTGGAAACTGGCGTCACTATACCCTCGCACGTTCAAGTCATCACTCCCTCCGAGGACTAGAAACCATTCCTTGGTCCTCCGAAGGTACTTAAGGATGTTCTTGACCGCAACCCAAGGCGCTCTACCAGGATTCCCTTGATATCTACTGACCATGCTCAAGGCAAAGGCCACATTAGGACGAGTACAAGTCATAGCATACATGATTGAGCCAACTACGGAAGCGTAAGGTACTCGACTCATCTCAGCTATCTCGGCTTCGGTACTCGGACTTTGAGTCTTACTCAACTTTGTATTACATTGTATTGGTAGTTCTCCCTTCTTCGAGTTTTCCATACTAAAACGTTTTAGTACCTTATCTAAGTAAGTATTCTGACTAAGTCCTATTAGTCTCTTACTTCTTTCTCTCACTATCCTTAATCCCAATACATAGGAAGCCTCTCCGAGGTTGTTCATAGCGAAGCACTTCCCGAGCCAGGACTTTACCTCCTGCAGATTCGGAATGTCGTTTCCTATGAGTAGTATGTCATCGACCTACAAACCGAGAAAGCTAACTATCCTCCCACTGGCTTTGGCATATACACATGATTCATCTTCACTTTGTACAAATCCAAACTCTTTGACTTTCTCATCAAAGCAAAGATTCCATCTTTGAGACGCTTGCTTAAGTCCATAAATGGACTTCTCAAGCTTGCACACTCTATTGGGATGCTTCGGATCGACAAAACCCTCTGGCTGATCCATGTAAACATACTCAACCAACTTTCCATTAAGAAAAGCGGTCTTGACATCCATTCGCCATATCTCATAATCATGAAAAGCGGCAATAGCTAGCATCACCCTAATAGATTTTATCTTCCCAACTGGTGAGAAGGTCTCATCATAGTCAACTCCGGGAGTTTGAGTAAAGCCCTTTCCCACCAATCGCGCCTTGTACGTGTGCACATTCCCATCCATGTCGGTCTTCTTCTTGAAGATCCATTTGCACCCAACCGTCTTACGTCCGGGCACATTGTCAACCAAATTCCAAACCTGGTTGTCATACATGGACTGAATCTTGCTGTCCATCGCCTCTTTCCATTTTGCAGACTCCGGGCCCACCATGGCTTCCTTATAGCAGTTAGGTTCATCTAGATTTATGAGTGTAGTATCACTAATATACGTGTCCCATTCGGTAGTGATATTAAAACCATACAACTGGGGTTGAACTCTAACTCTTTCGGAACGTCTAAGAGGTAAGGATTGGTCAATAGGTTCAACCAGAGTTGCCTCCTCGGGTTGAGCGCCAGCGGTAGAGGTCCCTTCATTACTTGATTCTTGAATCTCTTCAAGATTGATCTGCCTCCCACTGTCTCCTTAGCTTATGAGTTCTCTTTCTCGGAAAACCCTTCTCCTTGCTACAAGGACTACATTGTCACTCGGTCTATAGAAGAGATATACAAAGGATTTCTATGGGTATCCGATGAAAATACATCGCTCACTACGAGGTTCGAGCTTGTCGTGAGTCTCTCGTCTTACGAAAAATTCACAACCCCAAACCTGGATGTGTGCTAACGAGGGAGCCTTCCCTGTCCACATCTCGTAAGCTGTTTTGGCAACCTTCTTTGTAGGGACTCGATTAAGGATATGGGCGGCACTCTCTAAGGCATACCCCCAAAATGAGATAGGTAGTGAGGCACGACTCATCATAGAATGAACCATTTCTAACAAAGTTCGATTGCGCCTTTCTGCCACACCATTCAACTGCGGTGTCCTAGGTGGCGTCAATTGCGAAACTATTCCGCATTCCTTAAGATAGTCATGGAATTCAAGACTTCGGTACTCTCCTGCTCGATCGGATCGAAGCATCTTGATTTTCCTGCCCAATTGATTCTCCACTTCATGTTTGAATTCTTTGAACTTTTCAAACATTTCTGACTTATGCTTGATTAAATAGATATACCCATATCTACTACAATCATCGGTAAAAGTCACATAGAAGTGGTTCCTATCCTTTGTGGTGGATCTAAAAGGCCCACATACATCGGTATGTATGAGATACAATAAACCCTCACCCCTCTCACAAGTGCCAGCGAAGGGTGACTTGGTCATCTTTCCAAGTAAACAAGATTCGCACGTGTCTTCTTCCCTATGGTTGAATGACTCCAACACTCCATCCTTTTGGAGTTGGGCTATGCGCTTCTTGTTGACATGTCCAAGACGAGAATTCCACAAAGATGCTTTATCCATACTATTGGAAGAATCTATACACAACACATCATTTCCTATGTTATCTACAACCATAACAGTTTCATAAATTCCATTACAAGGCATTGCTTCAAAGTATAAAAGACCATTTAGATAAGCATAAATAGAACCATTCATATTATTAAACGAATATCTAAATCCTTGTCTAAACAAACCATGAAATGAAATGATGTTTCTTGCCATATCTGGCGAGTAGCAACAATTGTTTAAATCTAAACCTAATTCATTACTAAGCGCTAAAGAATACACTCCAATCTTGGTGACAGACGACGATCTTATGTTTCCCATGATTATATTTATTCTTCCTCGCTCCACATCTCTATCTCTTCTTAGTCCCTGCAAATCAGAACAAATGTGGTAACCACATCCTGTATCAAGAACCCAAGAAATAGTATGCGATGAATTATTAGATTTAATTGTGTATATACCTGCAAAAGATGGCTTGATCTTTCCATCCTTGATGGCTTGCAGATATTTCGGGCAGCTTCTCTTCCAATGCCCTATTTTGTGGCAATGATGGCTCTCTGCCTCCTTTGGGTTAGGGTTGGGCTTAGTAGGATCAACTTTGGTCCCACTAGAAGTGCAACCATCTTGGGACTTTCCCTTGCGGTGGCTCTTCGATGGAGCCTTCTTCTTCTTGCCCCTTCCTTGCCCTACAACCAAAACAGGCGCATCGGTTGGTGCGGGAGTTGGTGCAACAAACTTGTCCTTAAGGTTGCTCTCAGCAGTCCTTAGGAGTCCTTGGAGTTTGCTTAGGGTAACCTCTGCTTTGTTCATGTGGTAGGTCATCCTAAATTGGTTGTAGCTTGAAGGCAAGGAGTGAAGAACCATGTCAATGGCCAAATCGTCCCCAAAGTTAACATTTAACTTGCGAAGACGATCAACATATCTTTGCATCTTTTGCAAGTGCATGGTTAACGATTCTCCACTTCCCATCTTGGCGGTGATCATGTTAATAATGATCTCATAGAGCTCTTTCCTCACGCTTTGGTGGTACCTCTCCATTAGGCCTTGATGCATTTCATAGGGATACATGTCCTCATAGGACTTTTGGAATTCTTGGTTCATAGTGGCTATCATGATGCAATGGACCTTCGTTGCATCACGTTCGTGTGTCTCAAAGACATCCATCTCTTCGGGAGTAGCGATTTCCGAGTTGACCTTCTCGAGCTTTTCGTCGAGGACATACTCTTTGTCTTCACAGCGTGCAATGGTGCGGATGTATCTTATCCATTCGCTAAAGTTCGTACCATCGAAGGTCACCTTTTGGCAAAGACTCATTAACGTGAATGAGTTTGCTACAGTGTTGTTTGCGTCCGACATCTACAATTAGAAAGGAAAAAGTTTGATTACAATTGGATCCCTAATTAAACACCCAAAATGAAAAATTAGGGCTAGGACCCAACAACATTATTTACATATTAGAAAAGGGATGTCGTAATCCAACACGCAAATAATTTGGACGTAAGTGAATGACGATTCACTAATTCTTCACCTTGAAAACATAACGTTAAGTTTTATTGAGAATTCCTAGATTTTCTTTGAGATTCATTGAACCTTTCAATGGCATGTTTAAATCTCGATATGCCCCTCTAGTTTGTGACTGGGATACCGAGGATCATAAAAGCGGGTGTGAATTACTATGCAAATCTACATGGTGCCTTCATTGTTACAATCATCTACTCGATGTGCTGGTAAACCACACACGCTCCCTCGAACTATGATAAACAATGAATCACCCTTTGCCACCTTTGCTTAGAACCAATTAGTGTGCCGGTAAACGACACACGCTCCACTAACTTCTTAGCAAGGGTGCAAAGTGCAATTTCATGGGATGGCATCAATTCACTTTTCCTAAGGTAACTAAGATTGGGAATTTTATAAAATAGTTTAGTTACTTTATAGGTTCATTATACTTATTAATGAGGAGAGAGAGTTGCCCTATCCTACCCGTTCGGCTAACGACCCTCCACCAGTCAAGCAAGCGGTGGGTGTGAGTGTACACCCATTAAGCGCCATTTTATAGGCAACAACCTTATACCCACCTTATAGACCGGCTTCGTGAATGAGGCCTACTAACGGTAAGACTAGCATTTTAATTTTACTTATATATATTAAGCCTTTAATAATATAATAGTATAGGGTTGAAATTTAAATTCTTCTAAATTAAACTATTAATCATAAAATTCAAATTTCAAAACATCGGGATAGAAATTTAACTTTTCAAAACATTAGGGATCAAACAACAAATAATTCAAATTAAACAATTAATTTCATAATTATCTATATTTGACCTAATCCAATTTTAGTCATTAGATAATTACCAAATAATCTTAAATAGTTCATATTTATCACATAAATAAACAATATTTAAAGGATTTGAAATTATATATATTTATGTCAAGGATAATCATTAAATGAAGTTAAAATTCAGATTTTTACATAATAAAATGATTTAGGTATCAATCCGAGACAAAACAGCAATAAAATCCCGAATTATCCTCTGTCTGACGCTCGGAATCGCCGAGTCAAGCTTTGGACTCGCCGAGTCCATATACTGACTCGCCGAGTTAGGTCGAACAGAGGTGAAGAAAAACGATTTCCAGCAAGCAAAACAGTTAAGCATCACATTCAATTGAAACCAATCATGGCTCTGATACCACTGATGGGTTTTGAACATAAGAACTTTCCCTACGTGCACATACAACCCTATAGCTTGGATCTAGGTTTCACTAATTGAACATTCAATATATCCAAGACTTTCATGGCTAAATCTAATGTAAACTAACAATTAAAACATATGAAAACAGATCTAGAATAATACCTTGAGTTACTTGCTCGAAACGTTCTTCTTCTTGGAGCTTAGAGTCACAAATGTCACTCCTCTAATGGTATACAAACACCAACTAGCAAAAAGGTGATTTAAGAGAGGTGAGGGAGAGGGAAATCGGCTCTAGGGTTACTCCAATCTCAAGAATGGCCGATTTCCTCAACCCTATGGATCTATTTATACTGTGAGCTCCTAGGGTTTCACCCTAAAACCCTAATTGGATAACTTAGCTTCAAAGCAATCCAAATCCTCTTCTAGATAAGACATTGGACGATTTCTAGGTGATCCACATCCCTAAAATCGTCCAACCCATTATCCATAAGGATTCTTAGCTCAAAATACAACTATCACACATTTGACAGTTTATACCCCTTTCTTCAATTAATCTCTTTAAGTCACCAAATTAATTCCTAATTAATTTATGACTTATATTAATCAAATTAATATTATTATTCCTTTAATATATTATTCTCATAATATATTAACAATAATATTTCTTCTCTCTATATAAATCACCTTGTCAAGTTGCTATGGTGAAGGCAAACCAAAAGGACCATGCATAATCGGGTCAAGTACTTACCAAATATAGTTACAGCCTTAGACACTAATCCAACATTTACGACCCATGGGTTTATGGCCCAATGAGTTTACGGCCGTAAACTCATGGAATTTGGTACCATATTGTGTGTTAAGGTCTTACAAGTAACTAGGAAGTGTTATAGATTCAAGTCCAAGCCTTAGGAAGGAGTGGTGGCACAAATGCACCACTAATTAGGGTTTACGGCCAAGGGAGATTGTCTTAGCCGTAAACACCTTTTGTTCTTGGTTTTTTGATGTTTTCAAGGTGTAAAGTAAGTGATTCAAGCATATAACAAGCTAAGGAGAGAGTATTTACGATATAGAAGCTTGAAAGGGTGATTAAGGTCCAAAAACACTAGTGTGTTCTTCGTGTTCTTGGTGAAATGAAGAACACTTGAAAGGGTGATTAAGGTCCAAAAACACTATACATTTAGAACTAGGATAACTTAGTCTTTCTGCTTTCAACTTATAACACCTGCTATAGACTTATCTCTGTCACATCTTTATACTCTTTTAGCAAAAGATGCCTTGCGGTAGACCGGTAAGGTGCATAGTCAATAACACGACAGAGAATCCACCACCATAATTCGATCATGCTGCTCTTTAAGTAGTAATAGCAGCCATAATATCAACTGCTATTACTCACATCCGCGGAAGTGGTACCAACGGAACTAGAAGCGGTACCCACCTATCTAACCCCGGAGTTACCCACGGACACCCACGAAAGTGTTCGTGCAAGGACTTCGTGAACTACAAACCCAAATCCTTTAATGGAAATGGGGGAGTCATTGCTCTGATGTGATGGTTCGAGCAAACAGATTCGTTTTTCAAAATCTGTCTACACCGAGAAGGAGCAAAGTGAACTTTGCTGCATGCACCTTCTCCGGCAGAGCCCTAACATGGTGGAATGGCCATGTTAAGTCACTGACCCTATGAGTGGCTAACTCAATAGGTTGGGAGAATCTAAAAGAGATTATGTTGGAAGAATACTACCCTAGGGGCAAAGTTTAAAAGCTGGAACAAGAACTTTGGGAGCATACCATGGTCGGCTCAGACAAACTGACCTACACTGACAGGCTTAGCAATCTGGCAGCACTAAGCCCTGAGATGTTTACCACGGAAAGTAAGAAGATAGAAAGGTACATCTATGGTTTATCTACCACGATTCAAGGATATTGTAACAACCCGTCATTTCAGGTCCTTGAAATTCGAGTCTTGTAACCTCTTTGAAAAAGTAATTAGAATATCATTGAAAAATGAAGTATTCAAAGGCTCTATTTGGAGTACACTATGTAATAGATATCGTCTTAAGGTTTCCAAGCATATAAAGAACACTAAAATCCGAGTTACAACGAAGAAGTTATGACCATGCTAAGTTTTCCGACAAAAACCGGCAATACGAAGTTACGTAAAAACTCGAATCGGAGATCGAGCGACTTTTGGCCGGAATGACCTAAACGAGAATCGAAGGTCTCGAAAATGGTATTTCAGCGGTAAAAAGTCTGGCAAAAACCGACGTCAGATAAAGAAGTTATGAATTTTTAAAGAAATTCCTTAATCACGTCATTTTAATAAATAAATAATAAAAATAATTTCATAATTTGCCAACGGAATCTAAACGAAAGTTGTAGATCTTAGTCTCACCTACGCGTGGATATAAAGAACGTCGAAAACGGAGTTCGTATGAAGGAGATATGAATTTAAGAAGTTTATTTAAAATAATAATAAATTTAAATATAAACTCTTGGTAATATCCAAAGAGGAGTCAGCAGATAGGACCGGATTACGCCCTGCGTACCCTCGTACGCCCCGCGTACTAAAATCAAGGGCCTCGGTTCGTCCACGTCGCCCCTACTCCTCTATACCCTCCCATCCGAAGTGTGTAAGCGATGACGCCCCAGTACGCGCTGCGTACCCTCGTACACCCAGCGTACCGAGGCGGTTCAGCACCCCTATAAAAGGAGTGCGAGGGTTCCGGGGAAACTTGCTCATTTCTTCTCATTTCTCTTGCATTTTGCCTCGTTTTCCGTGCCCATTCAAACCAGAAGCCCTGGTCATTTTGCTCAAGTCCCGAAGGTCGATTTTACTCCCGAGATTCCGTAGACTCCCGAGAAAAATCCGTTTCCCGCGACGAAACTTTGCCCGGTTTTCCATCTCGCTATCTTCAAACTTTCAAGTGAGTTCATACCCCTGCAAACACACTTTAAATACGTTTTTAAATGCTTTTTATACTCTTTTAGGGGGGGGGAATACAAGTAAACACACGACTAAAATCGTGTGAAACATCGATCTTTTGCTATACTTTTCATACTGTTATTTTAACTATCTTATGAAGTCATTATCATGCAAAACACCTCACACCACAGCGTTACCCTCTTGGGATACAATATGTTTTACAAATAGAAATATGTTTTATTTATACATTTACATACAAATACATCATATCAAGGGTAACATTCTTTACTAAATCATTTTATGCATTCAAAGAACTTATGATTTATGCTTTGTCAAACATTTTGAAAAAGGATAAACTTTGCATACAAAAGTACTACTTTCCTGTTGCAATTACTTACAACTTATAACACGAACATTCATATGCATTTCATACTTTTATAAGAAAATAAGGGTTTTTCTTGGAAAACACAGCAAGTCTTATCTCAACTATTAGGGAAAATATGGGATTTTCTGGATCTAATACATTCATTTTCAACACAACGAATCATAACTCTTTTCATTTGAAAATACCGCGTTTCCTGGAAAACATACACGAACTTTCGAATGGCGTACATTTTCTCAAAACACTACTTATGAACTCACCAACTTAATTGTTGACACTTTTTCCTTGAAATAACTTGTATTCTCAGGGAACCGCTAAGCAGGTTTGTAAATCAACTTTTGGGGATTAACGTGTTAACGTTAATTACTTCTTTTGAAAGATGTTTATGTATTTATCTTTTGATCATGTAACGAATACAACTATGTAAACATTTTGGAAACTTTAATATATATGGTGGTGTGTACTTTCCTTTCTATGAACTGTTATGATACTGAATATGACATCCTCCGCCCCCGAACGTTTCCGCCGTTCTGGTTTGGGGGTGTGACAGATTGGTATCAGAGCATTGTTTATAGTGAATTAAGTATATCAAAACCATTTTGGTATACAACTATAAACACAACTGGGCAAAAACAATCTGAGTAAGAGTCATACTTTTAAAATTAAATTTAGTTAGTTTTTGTAAAGTAGGCACGCATTCACTTCATATTAATAACATGGTCAGTATCATAATTAAAACAATATAGAAGTATTATAAATAAGTTGTGCAGTACAGGTATGCCTTGGGACATGTAATCGGAACTAGGAAGAATATAGCCTGATCAACTATATTTGTCCAAGAGCCGGCTAACGTATGCCAAGGAGTGTCTGCAATGGACAACAAATTTAAAACATACCAAAAGCATATCGTTAAAGAATACTAAGGGAGTATTCGAGTGCCTTCAACCCTTAAACTTAAAGAGTAAATTCCATGTGCTTTAGCTTATAGTCAATTCTTAACCCTATTCTCGTATAGACTCAAATGGTTGGATTCCATCACCCCTGTGACCCCTACTACCCCAACCAAGGTAATGGAGAAGGGATAGAGAATGATCCTGAAGAAGGAATGCAAGAAGAATCAAACTCAGATCCAGAGAACAATAACCTACCCTTAACGGCTCCAATTCAAAATCCTAATCCTCGACCGGAATTTCATGGCTCGACGCCCCTTTGGGCAACTAACCTGGATAGGTGGAGCTGCGATGAGGATCAACCCCTTCCATTAAACGGAGACCGAAGCTTCTACAACCTAAGCGAGGGAGGCTCAGCAGACAGAGCCCTTCCTATATTGATTCGTCGGATTTCTCGCATTGGTGAGCAAGGACGGTCGACCCTCCATCGAACTGAGGAAAATGATGCGAACACCGGAGTCAACACAGTCCGCATCCGACAGTTAGGATTAGCTCACGGGAGAATCGTAAATCGAAATGAAGCGTTATAGAGAGAGCTAATAGCAACTCAAACCGAAGTGATAGAACTTCGGGCACGCCAGATAAGACATGAACTACGTATGATCGAGATGGAGCGTCAGTTGGCAGAATCTAAGGCCCATGTAGCCAGCTCGAGTAACAAATAATACCTGTCTGACTTCCAAAATTTTGTCATAGCATAAGACCTCGGATAAGGTCCTTACTTTTCTTAACCTTGTAACCGGAGACCTTTAGATAGGTTAAAATTTTCCTAACTACAAAATGTAACGCACCATGTTTTATAATATATGATGTATTTCCTTTATTTAAACCCTTTGCATACCCCTCAAATTCATGAGTTTATCTACTCTCCTCATGAGTCGAACTCAAGACCCTATTCAAGGGTAAACCAAACTTCTGATATAGAAAATCACTAATGCGCGACTTTCGAATCATTAAAACTTATAGTTTTTCATGTTATTTCCTTATCAGAACAATGTCTCCTCGTAGATCAGCACGTAGAAACGCAACCCCACCACCACCTCCTCAATACGACCCCAACATAGTGCAATCTGTTATCGCTGCGGCAGTAACAGCTGCACTGTCTCAAGCAAACTTTAGTGGCGCAGCAAGGACTGGAAATAATCAACTTACCAACGCAACCCCATTCCTATAATTGGACACCGCCACTTTGCAAGCTACAGTTATAGCCACAGTGGTAGCCATTATAGCATACAATAACTCTGTCAACTCAAGCAAGGAAGGAAACGATATCAAAAATCCTAATCAAAGAAACAATCGAAGCCACCTACCAGTAGCTGCGTATAAGAATACCACAAGGTACGAACACAAGAACATGAAACGAAAACCCTGGAGCGAGAGGAGAGGCAAATCAACTCAAAGAAACGCCAAAAATCAATCAACAAACCATACCCCTACACCCAACAGGTCGTACAACGGCAACCAGCCTAAGTGCAACCGATGCAACTTTCATCATCACGGACCCTGCCGTGAATTGCATTGCGTTAGTTGCAATAGAAAGGGACACACCGTCCGCTACGCCAGAGACCTAGCCCAACCAACTGCTCTAGCCACAAATATAGGAGTAGACCGCACTTGTTATGAGTGCGGAGTACCGGGACACTTCCGAAGGGACTACATGGAGTCAAGCATCATGAATGCTGGTGGAGAAGGCCAAGTATTCGCAATGGGCCGAGAGGAGGCTATTGCAGACCCCACGGTTATTATGGGTACATTTTCCTTGATAACTCATTTTCATACATTCCATTGATAGTAGGAACGCAGAAGAGTTCCGTGTGTCACATGTTTAAAAATCTACTCGGACAAACACCCTAATCATTAAACAAAACTTTCATAGTAGTAATAATAGAGATAGACTAAAAAACACTGAAAACACATACGTAGAATGCCCTATCCCACTAACGAACGTCTTACAATGAGAAGTACCGACATTGGCATTCGACGTGGATTGGTGTGGCCCTACCCATACCAATTCCATGTGTTATAAAGGACCCTTTCACTTTAACCATCGACAAATGAAACTCGATCGATTTATAATGACAAACCCCACACAAACCCCAATTGGTTTCTAGTTTCAAAACCCCGAAGTACTCATATGAGGAATCTTTACAACCTTCCCGTAGTATCCCCCAACAAATTATTTAGAAATACCACGCATGCAACAAGTCAAATCCAAGTCTAGAAACTAGTAGTGAATTCAACCATGAACTTCAAAACGTAGCTACCCTAATGCATCGGGTGAATATGCTAACATTTAGAAGAACATAAGTAATTAAACCCAAAACCACACGATCCCGATCAGTCGAAGTGATAGGCGGAGTAATGAAGGTCCGCTGAAACATGCACATTAGGATCTAGATTCATAAAGGAACAAGTGGCAACCCCTGTAGAACGCCTTAGGAAGCAATTTCGAAGGTGGGGTATTGAGGAAGGCACTCGTGTCCACTTAACACTGGCTAAACACCTCACTCCCGCCACTAAGGCTAGCACTAGCCAGTCATGCCGCCAAGGCGAGGATATAAGGGCACCTCAAGAAGGATTGCCCTATCACAAAGAATTATGGCATAGACGGTAGGATTCTCAGGACCACAGTTGCAGGAGAACCTACTCCGAACCCACATTAATGTAATTTAGACGTTTCGTTGTAACAGACTTATAAACCATCCAAAACTAGTGCAACCAGAGCCTTGTCTTTTGCGGGATCCTGTCAGTATAGGGATACTCATGTTGCGTATACTTGCCTTTGTAGTATACCTTATTCGCAGCAATAGTCTTGTAGTAGTCTAAAGTACTGTAACTCTATTGATGGTTGCACGGTGGTGTTTTGTCGGTAAACGAATTATGTTCAAATCTAATGTCTTTAAGTTTCCTTATGATTCCAACATTATCATACGAATTGATTCAATTTGATTCTCACAAAAACAGTTTCATACGTACATCTCTTTCTTCGAAATCGCCTTTCCAACGAAACCGTCATATCAGAACACCAATTACTCATGAATGGAGTACCTCATAATTCTTTTCCTTTCCGAAGAAGCCCCTGAAGTGCCACTCGTACAGTACGTCAAGTTCAAATCCAAAGATCCATACGGTTGATCTGTCATTGATGAATGTATACGTAGGGATGATATATAATCAAGGTTCTACAGGTTTAGAATTGACGATTCCACTTTAACTTCTTTTTCCTCGATGGGATGGGAGCTTAAAGAAGAATCAGTTATTCGACTACCTTTTCAATCTTAATTATATACAACTTGTGTACACGAGATTATGATCGTTGAACCATGTATGAATTTCTAATATGAACTTCAGGACGGAGACTGCCTAAGACTACGAGTGATTATACTTTCTTTTAGAACAAAATACCCATCCTTTTTCCTTAGTTCGGGAGTAATTATACTTTCTTTTAGATCTTCATGACATCTAATCCACTTCCAAGATTTTGACATCATAATCAGTATGAATTGGTCGTGTTCTCATGCAAAAGGAAAGGTCACTGCCTATATCTCAAGACAACTTAGGGCACAGGAATTTAACTATACAACACATGATCTTGAGTCAGGAGCATTGGTAATTACTTCGAAGATATGGAGACACTACTTGTAGGGTACAAGATGTACTGCTCTCACAGTCCACAAAAACATTCAACATACGTTCGACCAAGAAGGTTTGTCATGACAGTGAAGTCAAACGAAGGAAGCAAAGTCGTATCCCGATAGTGAAAGGTTCGCTGGAATGCCAAGCGAGGAACCGAGTTCAATTAAGAACATGAGGAGCAAATAAAACTTCTATCCGTAGCATGAACTCTAATTTTGGGACGAAATTCCCTCTAACGGGGGGATGATGTAACAACCCGTCATTTCAGGTCCTTGAAATTCGAGTCTTGTAACCTCTTTGAGGAAGTAATTAGAATATCATCGAAAAATGAAGTATTCAAAGGCTCTGTTTGGAGTACGCTGTGTAATAGATATCGTCTTAAGGTTTCCAAGCATATAAAGAACACTAAAATCCGAGTTATAACGAAGAAGTTATGACCATGCTAAGTTTTCCGACAAAAACCGGCAATACGAAGTTACGTAAAAACTCGAATCGGAGATCGAGCGACTTTTGGCCGGAATGACCTTAACAAGAATCGAAGGTCTCGAAAATGGTATTTCAGCGGTAAAAAGTCTGGCAAAAACCGACGTCAGATAAAGAAGTTATGATTTTTTAAAGAAATTCCTTAATCACGTCATTTTAATAAATAAATAATAAAAATAATTTCATAATTTGCCAACGGAATCTAAACGAAAGTTGTAGATCCTAGTCTCACCTACGCGTGGATATAGAAAACGTCGAAAACGGAGTTCGTATGAAGGAGATATGAATCTTAGAAGTTTATTTAAAATATATATAAATTTAAATATAAACTCTTGGTAATATCCGAAGAGGAGTCAGCAGATAGGACCGGAGTACGCCGTGTGTACCCTCGTACGCCCCGCGTACTCAAATCAAGGGCCTCGGTTCGTCCACGTCGCCCCTACTCCTCTATGCCCTCCCATCCGAAGTGCGTAAGCGATGACGCCCCAGTACGTGTTGCGTACCCTCGTACGCCCAGCATACCGAGGCGGTTCAGCACCCCTATAAAAGGAGTGCGAGGGTTCCGGGGAAACTTGCTCATTTCTTCTCATTTCTCTTGCATTTTTCCTCGTTTTCCGTGCCCGTTCAAACCCGAAGCCCTGGTCATTTTCCTCAAGTCCCAAAGGTCGATTTTACTCCCGAGATTCCGGAGATTCCTGAGAAAAATCCGTTTCCCGAGACGAAACTCTGCCCGGTTTTCCATCTCGCTATCTTCAAACTTTCAAGTGAGTTCATACCCCTGCAAACACACTTTAAATATGCTTTTAAATGCTTTTTATACTCTTTTAGGGGGGGGGGGGGAATACAAGTAAACACACGACTAAAATCGTGTGAAACATCGATCTTTTGCTATACTTTTCATACTGTTGTTTTAACTATCTTATGAAGTGATTATCATGCAAAACACCTCACACCACAGCTTTACCCTCTTGGGATACAATATGTTTTATCAATAGAAATATGTTTTATTTATACGTTTACATACAAATACATCATATCAAGGGTAACATTCTTTACTAAATCATTTTATGCATTCAAAGAACTTATGATTTATGCTTTGTCAAACATCCGTGAGTCGTGTACATCTTCAAATACTGCCTTTTTGCTAAAAGGTACCGCTTGAAGTCCTGTCTATAACCAGAGTCTCCCGTTCGGAGAACGTGTCAATTGTGTATAGATCTATACGGGAAGTCGTGATCCCGCACCCTGACTCTTAGCTACAGTCCGTCCTTTGGGGTGACAGTTTGTCACAACGCTAGGACGCCTGAAGAACGTCGCTACAGGCATATTATGTTTAGTATGGTTATAAAACTCACTGGATATACAATTATTATGGCATTATGTTTTTATGAACGAGTAGCTATTAAATCTATTCATCATCTAACTAGTGCGATCTTCGTATAGCTTTATTATATAAAACTATGCCACAACTTTAAGCACGTCGGTTGCTTGCGATTTTCGGTCTTAGAGGCGGCCAGTTATGTTAGGAAAATAAGGGTTTTTCCTAGATACAAACCAAACAACTAATAGGAAAATAAGGGATTTTCCTGGTGCAATTACTTACAACTTATAACACGAACATTCATATGCATTTCATACTTTTATAAGAAAATAAGGGTTTTTCTTGGAAAACATAGCAAGTCTTATCTCAACTATTAGGGAAAATATGGGATTTTCTGGATCTAATACATTCATTTTCAACACAACGAATCATAACTCTTTTCATTTGAAAATACCGCGTTTCCTGGAAAACATACACGAACTTTCGAATGGCGTACATTTTCTCAAAACACTACTTATGAACTCACCAACTTAATTGTTGACACTTTTTCCTTGAAATAACTTGTATTCTCAGGGAACCGCTAAGCAGGTTTGGAAATCAACTTTTGGGGATTAACGTGTTAACGTTAATTACTTCTTTTAAAAGATGTTTATGTATTTATCTTTTCATCATGTAACGAATACAATTATGTAAACATTTTGGAAACTTTAATATATATGGTGGTGTGTACTTTCCTTTCTATGAGTTGTTATGATACTGAATATGACGTCCTCCGCCCCTGAACGTTTCCGCCGTTCTGGTTTGGGGGTGTGACAGATATGTATTGTCTTCAAACCCAACTAAATTCGATAGCACCAAACGCCTAGCCTAGAGACTCATTGACCATGGAGTCCGCCATGGCATGGTAGTCCTTGTGCCCAAGCCATCAAAGAAAGGGGAATATAAAAGAAAGTCAGGGAAAAAGAGGAAGGAGCGAAGAACACAGGAAACCCTGCATGAGCAACAAATGCTTACTGCGTATGCCGCTACAACACCTGCTACCCCAGCACCTTCTGTAACGCCCACGTTTCCATGCTAGGCATTTTCGTTGATGTAATAGTGTAGGTTAACCCTTGTAGCTCTTTTTTAAGTATTAATGATGAAATATTTGAGTATTATGTGTATTTGTGTACTTATTACTTAATTATAAAAATATAATTAATAAAGGATAAAAATAAGCTTCAAAATTAAAGTATGAGATAAGCCCGATATTTTTACATAAAGTTGTAGTGGTCAAAATATGGATTCCGGGGATATAAAGAACGCCGAAATCCGAGTTATAACGAAGAAGTTATGACCTGTCGAAGTTTCACGACAGAACCGACATGACGCTGAATGACGTAAAATATGAATTTAAGATAGAGCAATATCTAGCCTTAGTGATCTAAAGGGGAGTTGTTGAGTTCGTTAAACCAAGAGCATGCATAAAAAGAACGCCCAAATCTGACTTCGTATGAGGAAGTTAGGATTTTTCCGAAATTTCGACATAGCAGTATGCAGCCCGAATCCACTATGTGAGATAGACTGATTTTTAGCCGAAACAATCTAAATGAGAATCGAAGATCTCATCGATAGTAGTGAAATGATAAAAAGATAGGTGAAAACGGACGTCAGATGAAGAAGTTATGATTTTCTAACGGAGTTTTTCTGTCCCAGCCTATTAAAAATAATATATCAATAATATATTAAAATTAAATTCAAAATTAGCCGACAGAGTCTAAACAAGAGTTGTAGATACTTTTCACACCTATGTGTGCATATAAAGAACGTCGAAATCGGAGCTCGTACGCGAAAGTTACGGATTTTACAAGTTCGGGACACAAAATCTGAGACTGACTCAGCCTCACGACGTGAGTGAACCATGCTCACGACGTGAGTCTATGACTGATGGGTTCCAGAGCCTATCAACTAGTTGTCAAGTCTATGTGAGGAGACCTAGTCAATCTCACGACGTGAGCCATCCATGCTCACGACATGAATACACCCTATAAATAAAAGCTAATGGTTTCGGGTTTAGGTGCTCATTGCTTTTCTTCTAAGTGTCGTTACTCTACGTAATTACCTCGATAAGCCATCCCGAAGCCTCGGTGTTCATCCCGAGACCCGAAGCAAGTCCCGAAGCCCGAAGATCCCGAGAAGAAAAGTGTTTCCGAGCCGAAGCTCTGCCCACGAGAAGCCCGGTGTGTGAAGTGATCCCGGTTTAACCGAAGAATACTACTCTTAGAGCCGTAGTGTTGTCCGATCATCTTCTGATCAAGTGAGTGTGTGGTTACTTTCTACTAATGAATAAATACGAAGTATTTTATACGAAATACATGTTATGTGTATATTTTGTTGTTATATGTGTGAATGTATATTCACTTTCTTCTATCTCATAGATATGATTTATTCTCTTTCAAATACGTGTTATGTGTATGTGTCTCATCTATTGTTTGGAATATGTATTGAATGAGAATGCTATATAGGTTTTAAACTACATATAAAGTATATATTTTTTTATCTACTTATATGCTGGGTAGAACATGGGTAGATAGTTGTGTTATAAACAGATGAGAGGCCTCGATGTTTTTTTGATTCAGTCATCTAGCGGAGTTTAGATGACGACCACAAACTTTTCCAGACAGTCATGTGGAACGCTAGCAGGTTTGCCACCTGTAGGTGTTAATGAACTTGGGTGTTCACTCGTTGTACTCCGTCCCCCTCATGGTTGCCTTATTTGACATATATTTCCGGGAAACCCCCCAATGCATGTGTTGTCGCCCAGATGAAATATTCTTAGACTAGGTCCCTTGTGTTAGTTATTTTAGGGACGTAAAGTTAGAATAAGAGGAATGGGTAATTGGGTTATTGTTGGTTGATGAAAATTAATTTAATCATTTATTGTGGGTTGAAAACCCTATATGATCACCAGGCTCCCAAGTCTGACCCACTCACTTTTATTTGTATTACAGGAAGTGGCGCAAGGGTATAAGATGGATGAATCATCAAGTTGTTTTGTTTACAAGTCTGTAGATGTATATATTTGTTGAACGAATTGTAATGTTATCGTTTATGCTTTATGGTCTGTATCGGAACATGACATCCCGAGTTTTGATTATATAATGAAAATACATTTCTTGATGAAATGCTTTGGTAAATATTATTTTATCATACTTTGTTTTTGGGAACAAATTCCGCAACTCTTTCAAATCAAAAGGATTTACTCTGAAATTATTTTAAAAGCATAAATGAAAATCGGTCTTTTCTGGCCAAGATTTTGGGGATGTCACAGTTGTTATCAGAGCATTAGTTTAAGCGAACTAGGAATTTGTAGGTTTCTAGACTTAAACTTAAAATGCTAAGTGAAATTTTGAGATGTGTGTCTGTTATGTTTTAGACACGAGCACTAGTTTATTTTAGGAAAGTTGCCTAAAATGCTTTTATGTGCTAAATGTTATATGTTGCCATATATGATATTACTTGTTCGGATATATGTCCTGTTGCTGACCGGATCTGGAAACCTTATGTGTGTAGGATTCTAAGCGTACATCTACGATAGTAGAAACTAGCATGTAAACGTTTCGGAGTGATAAGGATGATTTGAATATCGATCGTGAATAAGGATCTAATTTCACCTTATTCGGTGTATTGATCAAAAATGGTGAGAACAAGAAGTGGAGTTGGAAATGCTGATGAAAACAGAAATCAACCACCAATGATTGAGCAAATACCTATTGTAGCAGTAGCACCTGAGCCGATAACAATGGCTGGTGTACAATTGATGATTCAGACGATGTTGGATTGTTAGATGGATGAAATGAGACGTCTTCTTCAACAGAATCGTGAAGAACTGTTAATTCAAGTGGAAGAGCCCGAAGTGAATGGAGGGCAGTCTGAAGGAGAGAACTTCAGTGGAGTTATTGGTCAAGAAAACCCACCTGTTAAAAGACGCAAAAACCAAGATGGAAGGAATGATGGAATGGGATGCAAGTACAAGGACTTTCTCACTTTCAAACCATCGACCTTCACTGGAAAGGAGGACCCGATCGGAGTGATGGATTGGATCTCCGAAATGGAGTTAGCCTTCATAACTTGTGGTTGCAGAGGCAAGTTGCAGACTACCTTTGCAGTGCATCAGTTCCGAGGTGGAGTCGTTAATTGGTAGAACACTCTAGGGAAGACTTTAAGCCCTAATGAGCCACTGCAATTATCATGGGCAGAGTTCTTGGCACAGTTCAAGCGCAAGTTCTACTCGGCTCAAAATCTGTTGGAGTTGGAGAACAAGTTTTTGACATTAACAAAGGGTAGCATGTCAGTTGATGAACACACAAATGCTTTCACCGAAAAAATGGATTTTGCCTTGCGCATCGTTCTAGATGATCTGACAAAGGTTGACCGGTATGCAAAAGGACTCTCATGGGAGTATGCAGTGCTAGTTCGTCATGCACCTACTCTAGAGGCAGCTATTTGGGCTGCCAAGTCTGTTGAGGACATGATCAAGGGAAGACCTCCAGTAAGGTTGAAGTTGGTGAGAAGAGAAAGTTTGAAGGAACTTCAGGTTCCAATAAGAAAAGCAAATTTTCGAAGTCTGCTTCGAAAAAGTTTGGAGGAAAAGGAGGCGAAGCGAAATGGTGTGAGAAGTGGAAGAAAAAGCACTTTGGGAAATGTAGTGAGGATGTAACTTGCTACAAGTGTGGAAAAATTAGGCATTTTGCCAATGGGTGTCCGTCCAACAAAAGGATGTGCTTTGGTTGTAACGAGGAAGGGCACATTTTGAAGGACTGTTCGAAGAAGAAGGAGGCAGCTAAGCCCAACATTCCACCAAAGCCGAAGGCGAGAGCCTTTTAGATGACACTTAAGGCTGCGAAAGATGAAGTTGATGTCGCTTCAGGTACCTTTCTCGTAAACGAATTACGTGCTCAAATTTTGATTGTTTCTGGAGCCAACTACTCTTTTATTTCGCATAAGTTTGGTAGAAAACTAGCTTTGCCTATTGACAGACTAGATAATGCTTTATTAGTCAAAGTTGCTAGTGGCAAGTTTGTACCTGTTAGCCATCGTATGAAAAACATCTTAATTGAATTGAATGGGAATAAGTTTCACGAGGAATTATTGCCTATCGAACTTAATGGTTTCAACATCCTTCTGGGAATGGATTGGCTTAGCGCCAATGACGCCGAGATATTATGCAAGCAGAAGATAGTTAAAGTAAACCTGCCTGGGAAAGAGTCATTTATGGTGTACGGGGATAAACGCTGATTAAATTCTGGAATCATTTCCCTAATGAAAGCCAGAAAGTGTTTGACCAAGGGATGTACATCATATTTAGCATTCGTGATCGATGCTAAGAAGGAAAAGAAGGTGATGCAGAGTATTCCAGTGGTGTGTGATTATCCGGAAGTATTTTCCGAAGATCTTCCTGGATTACCACCGGATAGACAAGTGGAGTTCAGAATAGACTTGTTACCAGCAACCACACCAATAGCAAAAGCACCTTATCGATTAGCACCGATGGAGATGAAAGAGCTAATGATGCAACTTCAGGAATTATTGGACAAAGGTTTCATTAGACCTAGTTCATCACCTTGGGGAGCTCCGGTGTTATTAGTGAAGAAGAAAGATGGAAGTATGAGGATGTGCATCGATTACAGAGAGCTGAACAAGGCAACAATAAAGAATAGATATTCGTTGCCAAGTATTGATGACCTATTTGATCAATTGCAAGGTTCGAGCTATTTCTCGAAGATCGATCTATGGTCAGGGTATCATCAGTTGAAGGTAAGAGAAAAAGATATCGATAAGACTGCATTCAGAACGCAATATGGGCACTATGAGTTCGTGGTTATGTCATTTGGACTAACCAATGCTCCAGCATCATTCATGGATTTCATGACTAGGTTTTGTAATCTGTTCCTTGATAAATCTTTGATAGTGTTCATAGATGACATTCTGATTTACTCGAAAAGCCAAGAGGAGCATGGCAGACACTTGCGAGAAGTGTTATAAGTCTTGAAGAAGGAGAAGTTGTATGCAAAATTCTCCAAATCTGATTTTTGGATTCGTGAATTCCAATTCTTGGGTCACATGGTCAACTAAGAAGGGATAATGGTTGATCCAGCAAAGATTGAGGTTGTAATAAAGTGGGAACAACCGAAAAGTCCCACGAAGATCCGAAGCTTTTTAGGATTAGCCGGATATTACCGAAGGTTTATCCAAGGATTTTCTTCGATTGCTACTCCATTAACAATTTTGACCCACAAAGGAGCAACTTATGCTTGGAGCGATAAGCATAAAGAAGCATTCGAGAAGCTAAAGAAGAAGCTATGCGAGGCACCGATACTTTCTTTACCCGATGGAGTTGAAGAATTAGTTGTTTATAGCGACGCGTCTGGTGTTGGGTTGGGTTGTGTTTTGACCCAAAGAGAAAAGGTGATACCATATGCGTCTCGAAAACTAAAGGAGCATGAAAAGAACTATCCCACTCATGATTTGGAGTTGGCAGCCGTAGTTTTCGCTCTGAAAATATGGAGGCATTACCTCTGTGGCACAAAGTGCAAATTTTTCACTGATCATAAGAGTCTCCAATATATCTTTAATCAAAAAGAGTTAAATATGAGGCAACGACGTTGGCTAGAGTTACTCAAGGACTACGACTGTGAGATACTTTACCATCCCGGTAAAGCTAATGTTGTCGCTGATGCTCTCAGTCGGAAATTCAATCTTGAAAGAAAGAGGCCAAGAGCGTTGAGAATTGAAGTTGTCTCGACAATGTTGGAAAGTATAAAGAAAGCTCAAGAAGAAGCTTTAGAGAAGAATGACCGAAAGGGGGAACGTTTGGGTAAAACACTAATGTTCGTTATAAACGGTCATGGACTGAAGGTATTCCAAGATCGTATTTGGGTACCTAAGTCCGGAGGAATTAGAGATCTTTTGATGGAAGAAGCTCACAAAACCATGTACTCGATTCATCCTGGCAGCACTAAAATGTATAGGGACCTATAACCCTACTATTAGTGGCCAACAATGAAGCTTGATGTTGCAAAGTATGTGGCCGAGTGTGTGACTTGTGCGTAGGACTGTTCACTATTTGGATAAAACCGAATTGTCCAATTGGACACTTTGGATCGGACTATTTGGTTCGGATATTCGGATTTTTTGATTGGTTTTTAGCTAAACCGAATTATTATTTTGGATTTCGGATTGGTTTTGGTTTATAAAATAAAAACCGAATAGTCCAAAAAAACCGAATTACAATTTATTATTTTGTCCTTTTAATATATATCTTTAATAAATTATAAATTTACTAAATTATTCTTTTAGTATATTAAAAATTGTCATCTATTATAATACTTTAATATGTATTTCTTATAAAAAAATTGTCTATAAAGTAGTAAATTATAATATATTTTTCTTTATAGTTATTTATAAGTTTTAGTTCACAACTAATTAAACAATATTTTTTAGTTTATATTATAGAGTAAGTTAATACTAAAGTTATATATTTGTTGAAATGTCTTGATTCTTGAAAACCGAATTGTAAAAAACCGATCCAACCGAATTATAATTTGGTTGGATCGGATCGGATTTGAATTTAGTTTGGACTATTTGGATCTACGTTTTGAAAACCGAAATTAATTTGGATTCACTTGATCGGATCGGATTAAACCGATCCATCCAAATGAACACTCCTACTTGTCCGAGAGTCAACACACAACATCAGAAACCATATGGGAGTTTAGAACCTTTACCTATGCCTATGGGTAACTACGAAGACATTGCTATGGATTTTGTCACCAAACTGCCCAGAACGAAAAGTGGTCATGACATGATTTGGGTGGTCGTTGATCAATTCACTAAGACTGTGCATTTCATAGCAGCCAATGAGAAGTGGTCTATGGATAAGCTTGTGAATTCTTACGTGAAGGAAATTGTGAGGCTTCACGTTGTTCCGTTAACGATTGTGTCAGATCGTGACAGCCGTTTCACCTCAAGATTTTGGAAAAGTCTACAAGAGGAAATGGGTACCAAGTTGTATTTAAGTACAGCTTACCATCCACAGACTGATGGTCAGAATGAAAGAACGATACAAACACTTGAAGATATGCTGAGAGCATGTACCCTAGAATTCCTAGGTAATTGGGATGAGCATTTACCTTTGGTAGAATTTTCCTACAATAATAGTTTCCACTCGAGCATAAAGATGGCAGCTTATCAAGCTTTGTACGAACAGAAGTGTCGTACGCCATCTTGTTGGCTTCAAGCTGGAGAAAAGTAGTTTATGGGACCCGAGATGGTCCATCAGACTGCTGAGAAGTTGAAAGTGATCAGGGCAAGAATGTAAGCAGCTTAAGATCGTCAAAAGAGCTATGCTGACAAGAAGCGAAGACCGATGACTTTTGAAGTTGGGGATTTGGTTTTACTTAAACTCTCACTGTGGAAGGGACTTATAAGATTTGTTAAAAGGGGAAGTTGAGTCCAAGGTTTATTGGATCGTTTAAAGTTCTTCAGAGAATTGGGAACCAAGCTTACAAGCTAGAACTATCAGAAGAACTGAATGGAATTCATAACACTTTTCATGTGTGTTATTTGAAGAAGTTCACGGGAGAAGTTCCTGACATAATTCCAATTTCTGAATTGAGAATTGATGAAAACATGAGGTTAATTAAAGAACCAGAGGCAATTGTTGACTGAAAGACTAAGAAGCTTCGACGCAAGATGGTCGAATTAGTTCTTGTCCATTGGAAACATTCAAATGGGCCAAATCTCACCTGGGAAACGGAGAGTGACATGTTGAGTCGCTATCCGCATTTGTTTGTTGATGTGTGATTCCGAGGACGGAATCATCCTAAGGGGGAGATAATTGTAACGCCAGCGTTTCCAGGCTAGGCATTTTCATTGATGTAATAGTCTAGGTGAACCCTTTTAGCTCTTTTTGAAGTATTAATGATTAAATATGTTAGTATTATGTGTATTTGTATTCTTATTACTTAATTATAAAAATATAATTAATAAAGGATAAAAATAAACCTCAAAATTAAAGTGTGAGATAAGCCCTATATCTTTACATAAAGTAGTAGTGGTTGGAACAAGGATTCCAGGGATATAAAGAACGCCTAAATCTGAGTTATAACGAAGAAGTTATGACCTGTCGATGTTTCGCGACAGAATCGGCACGACACTGAATGACGTAAAATATGAATTTAAGATAGAGCGATATCTAGCCATAGTGATCTAAATGGAAGTTGTAGAGTTCGTTAAACCGAGAGCGTGCATAAAAAAGAACGCCCAAATTTGATTTCGTATGAGGAAGTTATGATTTTTCCGATGTTTCGACTTAGCAGTATGCAGCCCGAATCCTCGATGTGAGATAGAGTGATTTTTAGCCGAAACAATCTAAATGAGAATTGAAGATCTCATCGATAGTAGTGAAGTGATCAAAAGATAAGCGAAAACGGATGTCAGATGAATAAGTTATGATTTTCTAACGGAGTTTTCCTGTCCCGACCTATTAAAATTAATATATTAATATTAAAATAAAAAAATAAGCCGACAGAGTCTAAACGAGAGTTGTAGAGCCTATTGACACCTACGCGTACATATAAAGAACGTCGAAATCGGAGCTCGTACGCGAAAGTTATGGATTTTACAAGTTTGGGACACAAAATCTGAGACTGACTTAGCCTCACGACGTGAGGGAACCATGCTCATGACGTGAGTCTGTGACTGATGGGTTCCAGAACCTATCAACGAGTTGTCAAGTCTATGTGAGGTGACCCGGTCAAGCTCACGACGTGAGCTACCCATGCTCATGACGTGAATACACCCTATACATAGAAGTCGATGGTTTCGGGTTTAGGTGCTCATTTATTTTCTTCTAAGTGTCTTTACTCTGCGTAACTACCTTGATAAGCCATCCCGAAGCCCCGGTGTTCATCCCGAGACCCGAAGCAAGTCCTGAAGCCTTAATATCCCAAGAAGAAAAGAGTTTCCGAGCCGAAGCTCTGCCCGTGAGAAGCCCGGTGTGTGAAGTGATCCCGGTTTCACCGAAGAATACTACTCTTAGAGCTGTAGTGTTGTCCGATGATCTTCTTATCAAGTGAGTGTGTGGTTACTTTCTTCTAACGCATAATTATGAAGTATTTTATACGAAATACGTGTTACGTGTATATTTTGTTGTTATATGTGTGAATGTATATTCACTTTCCTCTATTTTATAGATATGATTTACTCTCTATGAAATACGTGTTATGTGTATATGTCTCATCTGTTGTTTGGAATATGTACTGAATGAGAATGCTATATAGGTTTTAAACTACGTATAATATATATATATATATATATATATATATATATATATATATCTACTTATATGTCGGGTAGAACATGGGTAGATAGTTGTGTGATAAACAGATGAGAGGCCTCGATGTTGTTTTTGATTCAGTCATCTAGTAGAGTTTAGATGACGACCACAGACTTTTCTAGACAGTCCTGTGGAACGCTAGCAGGTTCGCCACCTGTAGGTGTTAATGAACTTGGGTGTTCGTTCGATGTACTCCATCCCCCTCATGGTTGCCTTATTTGACATATATTGTCGGGAAACCCCCGAATGCATGTGTTGTCGCCCCGATGAAATATTCTTAGACTAGGTCCCTTGTGTTAATTATTTTAGGGAAGTAAAGTTAGAATAAGAGGAATGGGTAATTGAGTTATTGTTGGTTGATGAAAATTAATTTAATCATTTATTGTGGGTTGAAAACCCTATATGATCACCAGGCTCCCAAGCCTGACCCACTCACTTTTATTTGTATTACAGGAAGTGGCGCAAGGGTATAAGATGGATGAATCATCAAGTTGTTATGTTTACAAGTCTGTATATGTATATATTTGTTGAACGACTTGTAATGTTATCGTTTATGCTTTATGGTCTGTATCGGAACATGACATCCCGAGTTTTGATTATATAATCAAAATACATTTCTGGATGAAATGCTTTGGTAAATATTATTTTATCATACTTTGTTTTTTGGAACAAATTCCTCAACTCTTTCAAATCAAAAGGATTTACTCTGAAATTATTTTAAAAGCATAAATGAAAATCGGTATTTTCTGGCCGAGATTTTGGGGATATCACACCTTCCAGTCGATATGTTGGAACTCTCCCGGAGTGTAATGGGTGTAACTACCACCACATCAGAGTATGTCGGGAAATGCAATGCTTGAATTGCCACAGGAAAGGGCACATGTCTCGGTTCTGCAGGGCACCAACACAACCGATCTCCCAAGTGCCCAGAGTAAAGATAAAGTAGTCCTGCTATGGCTGTGGTGAGACGGGGGACTACGAGAGGGACTGCCCGATAACGAGGATCTTAGGCGCGGATGGACGAATTCTGATGATCACCGCAAGAGAAACTACCCTGGAGCCCCCAACAACCAGCAATACGTCTTCAAAATAAGAATTACTTAAAAAAATTAATTTATATTTATATCAAATTAAATCTTGGGGAAATTTAAAACTAATTATAAAAATTATTAACTCATCTGAGCAAGTCACAATATTCATGAGAGAACTAAAGATCCGTTCGAGGAAGATATGATGGCTTAGTATTTACATCAGGGTTGTGCATAGTTAAGATTTTGCAGACTCATAGTGACTAATTCCTCCTTAATTCATGTTCCTTGTTTGGTTGTGGATTTGGAGCAGAGTCACTCAGTCGACTGTCTTATTCATCTTAATTATACATAACTTGTATATGTCGGGCAATCATAGTGGTACCGAAGAGGATCATAATATAGAGTATCAACACTAGTTATCAAAGCACTTTCACTGTTAGTACTCGCTCATTGCGGTACAATGTGTGGCAGTGTTAACATCAAAGAGAAAACTGAAAGCACTAGAAAGTATACATAGATTTCATTTTCGAGCACACTCAAAATACACCATCGTATAACGAACGTTTCTTTCAAATCGGCCTAACTTTTGTTTTGGTAAATAGTTCGTCGTCATCATTCGTCATGGATTGGAATGGTCCTCACCATACTAAGTTCATATGTGTCCATCGCCTTGACCATCAAATTCACGAAACTCTTGTCATTCGTAACGACAGCCTGCCCTAGGCCTCAATATTGTCTCTTGTCTTCTACACCCTAAAGTGCTCATGCGAGGAGTACCTTGCCCTTCGACACCTTGACGCCGTATATTCAGCAAATCTTTCCGAACTACCACTCGTCCCACAAATCAAGTCCAAGCATAGAGGCTAAGGACGAATACAACCCACCTATCACCATTAAGTGTATACGCGAGGGTGGTATATAATTATGATTATGCAGACTTAGTATGTGTGTTTACACCCTATCTCTTGTTCCTTGTTTGTTTGTGGACCAGGGGCAGAGTCACACATCCGGCCGTCTGACTAATCTTAATTATATATGACTTTTATACATGAGGTAATGATAGATGGACCAAGGATGAATCCTATTATGAGCACTAGGGCAAAGATGCCTAGAACTACGAGTGAGTATTATGTCATTCATAGGAGCACAACCCCATAAGTACTACTAAGAAAGCTAATTTCCAGACGAAATTCCATCTAACGGGGGGATGATATGACAACCCAAAAAAAATTATCTTATATGCCTAGCCAATCAATCCGAAGTCAGACTCGTTTATGCTATGTTCTAACATTGTTTAGGGTCTGTTTGAGTGTCCTAAGCCTAGTGCATTCAAGGTTTGGGTTCAGGGATGAGTAAACTTAAGTTCATTGTGTTGAAACCGAGCTAAGAACTCCATCAAGTGGACTGTACGGCCGCAAACATGGGTGTACGGCCGTACACTCAAGCTGGCTGTGAACCCCCTCCTATATATACTTTTCTTTCATTTATTCATCACTTTTCTTTCTCTTGGCCGCAAACAACCTCTTTCTCTCTCAAGTATCATAAGTTCAAGAACCATTTCCACCCTTTTCACCCTCTTTCCTTTGTATCTCCTTAGAATACAACTTAGGATCTTCAACTACTAGTCAAAACACAACGATCTTCAAGTGTGGGCCATGAACCCTTCATAAGATCATTGGGTTGTGATCTCTTTAAAGACCTCCAAAAGTGTGAGTATTTCTTGTATCATCTAGTTAGACATGTTAAGGACTTGATTCATAGCCTTGAAACATCATCAAACTCATGAACATCAAGAGTGTGCGGCCGTACACTCTATACATGGTCGTAAACCCTTGTTTGATTCATTACCTTGAGCCTAAGACACTTCTAGATATTTGTTATCCATTAGAACTCTTGAAGCCTTAAATCCCCATGAATCAAGACCCAAAATGCACCATCTTGGAGTGTGTATGGCCGTACACACTTGGTGTGGCCGTAAACACTTCCCTTGGCCGTACACACCCTTTGATTAATCACATGTGATTGCAACACTTCATTTCGAGTGTTTCCTAGTCCCTAAGGTTGTTTCCTTGCATGTTAGTTGTGTTAAACACTAATTACATGCCTATATATGCTATTATATGTCATTTAGGACTCATTTATGTCTTGGGAATTCATTCGTGGAACATCTCATCCTTACATGAATCAACAGTTGAATCACCCACATAAGGTGAGTTTATATCCCTATAACCAATCTTTTAAATGTTTTAAATGCTTTAACGTGGGGGGGATACAAGTTGAACACAATGATAATTGTGTAATGTTATTTCTGATAACCATCACATTAAAAGGATTTATTATGCTTTATAAGTGATCAAAACCATTTCAAAAACTCTTATAAAGTTATGACTTTGTTGTTTATAAAACACTGTTTTTAAAGTACAATCATCACTCAGTAGATAAATGAGTCTTTTTTTCAAGTTAATAACAGTTCAAGTAAACATACTAGTAAACTATAATAGGTATACTTTAGGGGTTCATTGCATATTATAACTAGGACTGGGAGGAACATACAATAAAGAGAAACAGGCAGGAACATACGATATACTAGAACAGAAGAACAAATCATGATTTACTAACTTATACTATATATTCCCAGTAACCTAGGAAGGGGGCGTCTCATTAACTCATTGTTATAAACAAAAGATGAGAATAAACATGGTATATATATATATATATATATATATATATATGGGGTGTACATCTGCAAAGTACCGGGCAATAATAATTAAAACACATAAATATATACATAACTTACTAGTAATATGAACATTCAGTTAGAAGGGGGCCTATAATGCTAACTTTATGATTCCTCGGTAGATACATCATGAATTTATATTAATTGGGTCCGGTAGACAGTAGGATATATGCTTTCCGCTTCATTTCTTGTTCCTTGTTTGGTTGTGAACTTAGAGTAGATGCACCTAGTCTAGTATCTATTTGATCTTAGTGTTATATATATATATATATATATATATATATATATATATATATATATATATATATATATATACTTATATTTCGTATCCACCAAGTAATCATAAGGGGTACCAGGTATAGGTCAGGTCATAGTATACAAATTCAATACACCGTCTTCAAGTACAAAGCATACTTTTCATAAGAACATTTAGTAGGTTAAACTAGAAACTTATCAACAAAAGTTATTAATACATTTTATTATACCAGTAAAACTTAAAGGACCTTGAGTGGTTAATTCAATAATACCTTAGTTTATACATCAGGGTTATATATAATTAATACCCTATAGGTAGTTTGATGTGTGCTTTCTGCCTTACTTCCTGTTCCTTGTTTTGTTGTGGAATTAGGGCAGATTCACACACTTAACTATTTGTTCGATATTAGAATATATATAGTTTCTATAAACTAAGTGATTATAGAAGGTTCTATTGTGTTTACTTTTTTTACTAAAGGAAATAAGGGTTTTTCATAAAGATTTTTTCTTAAAAAATAAAGGAACTATTACAGTTAACTTCCTGAGTACCAAATGAATACACCAGGGTTATATACAATGAAGATCTAACAAACAATGGGATTTGTGACTTCCGCCTCATTCCCTGTTCCTTGTTTGGTTGTGGGCTTACAATAGATTCACACAATCGATTGCCTGGTTGATCTGGATTCTATATAACTTTTATCCATTTAGTACTCATAGAAGGGATTGTAGAGCCATCTTTACTTATCTTTCATAACATCAGAAGATATAGGATTTTTGGAGGAACACGAAAGATTTTCTAAAACAACTTTCAACTTACTATACATCACTAAAATACTTATGAACTCACCAGCTTAAATGATGATCTACGCTTTCAAAATAACTTGTATTCTCATGAGACTAGTAGACATGTATGCGCTCTAGGATTCAGAAAATGGAGCATAGTAGCTTCATGTCTTGTATTGATATTTACTTTAGGAGTCTAACTTTGTGAATCACATACTTTGTAAACAATTTCATATTAATGCAATGGTTGTTTGTTACATTGATTACTATGATGCATGTGTTGTGATACTAAACATGACGTCCTCCACCCACGAATGTTTCCACCGTTCTGGTTTCGGGCTGTGACATTCAATCACTCCATAGCTCTCTTGTGTTTTTCTCTTTACAAAATGTTAAAGGTTAATCAGAACTCAAACTTCTATTAACGATAGAAATGGTTATTTATAGCCATACATAGCAAGACATAAGAAAGAAACAAAGAGGGAACTAATAGCTACTACTCCCATACTCCATCAAAGACTCAATGAAACATAAAGACTCGATTATCACATGTTCAGTTTGATGATTTATTACCAATAAACACAACATCCACTAAACACATTGATAGAGTAGCAAGAACAAAGCACAATAATCGATCTCATACAAAACCAAAAAAACGAAAAACAAGAACTAGATTGAAACACCAATTTCATAAAAATCGAGAAGCAAGAATGTGATTGAAACAATAACTTCAAGTAAAAAAATACAAAGCAGAAAACATACCAACGTAGGGGAGGATACCTGGGGGGGTGATGAAGGTGGAGATGGCTGGCAGAGAAGCTGTCGGCGCCTGAAGAAGAGGGAGATTAACGGAGGAGTGCTCGATATGTATGAAGAAGGAGAAGAAAAAAAATGCAGAGATTGTCTTTGTTAGGGAAAAGAATAGCAGATGGAAATTTCTTGTTCAAACTCCTATCGATGTCTTACCGAATCAGATTGATTTTTGTCACATCTTACCTATTAAAAGGGTAAAAACGGTTAAACCAAACACTCTGAATCTGAATGATCAAGTGTCAGCTCTTGATGGGTCACTAAGAGGCTAAAAAACAAGCCCCTTAGAGTTATACATGTACATATGATTACTAATTTGAGAAGTATCTCTTTATAAAAGTGAGTACCTTGAACTTTTGCATACATAACAAACATACTCGGCTTTTATAAACTATACACAGTTCATTACGCCTAGTGACTTATCCACATAAAAGTTAGGGCTAAGAGTTAATTACATACCTTAGTTAAGCGCTTTATAGTGAGAAAGTAATCATTAGCTAAGTCTAAACACTTAGCATGCCCACACTAGTATAAGCGTTAATCTTCAAAGCAAGATACATATGTTTAGATCTATACGGGGTAGACATCCCCACCTGCAGTTGCTAGATACAAAATTGACAGATCAATCAAAGCAGGCAATAAGTATCTATTGGGTTTTGTATACTACAACATCCTATGGTGCACATACCACCCTAAATACCTTGGATTTATGTTTTCACTAATTATACATGCAATGATGTTTCCAAGGTATTAAGCCTATAACTAGCATGCAATTGTCATATACCATACAAGATACTAGTTAGGGTAACATACCTTTGATGTGGCTTGAAGTCTTGATATATTTAACCTTAAGCGCTTAGCCCCAGTAGTGTGGAAGCCTCAAATGGACTCACAACACACCTAGGAAAAATGTGGCTCTTGAGAGAGAATCTTCACGCACCAAAAGCCTCCATGAACTCCAAGAACATCCTAAGTCGCGTTTTTAGGTTATGGAGCTTGTATTTATATGTGGGATTTCAAGGGTCATAGGTATAAGCCAAATCCACACCCAAGGGTATTTTCATCCATGGTTCATGTGGCCCAACTCTTTATGTATCCATACATAAACGTGGTCCAACATGGATCATAGGCCCAACACATATAAATATAACTAATTACCATAATTAGTCCTCATCAATTTAATTACTCTCTTTTGATCATTAAATTAATTCCAAATTAATTTTTCATCAATACTAATTAAAACATATGATTTCATATTAATATATTTTAACTTATAATATATTAATAAATCATATATAACACCTTCTCTCAAAAGTCCATCCTAACAAATTACCCTGATGATATGCAACCCAGATGGACCATGCTATTTTCGGATCAAGTACATACCAATAATAGTTATGGGCTTAGACATCTAATCCAATAGTCTCCCACTTGGAAAAGTCAAAAAAATATTATTGCAAATACGACTCCAAAATCCCGACTAGCAATCGTAGCTCTTAAAAGTTGTTGTCGAAATCTGACGTAGTCAATAGCGTGTCCATTATATAAGGGATCATATATTACTCCATTCTAGATATCATATGGACTGAGACATGGATTATAATCATACTCTCTATCCATTTATTGTTTCCCAATTTCAGATTTATGACTACTGACTAATTGAACAAATGAAATTAGTCTCGGCTCGGCCGGGTACTTACGTTTGTCATCACTAAATCATCGAGGGGCCCACAGATATTGCTTTTATCCCTCTAAAGGTAAACGAAATGGATAAACACCAAGTTACTGGTGCATTTTCATATTATCAATGTGAAACCGACTTGTAGACTGCAACTCATATCTCTTCGTTTGATGAATATAAGATATTATTGTCTCATGATCACTCATGATAAAATCCATGAAGTGAGTCAAATGAGCATGGGTTTAATTTAATACTCAAATCTTATTCCAATAGCACTCATGAATATTGCAGCTATGTCTAGGCAACCTAGACTAACTATAGACCTATTCATGATAGTCTTTCCTCAATACCTACTTCCAAACTATGATCGACTATGGATGGTTTGAATAACCAAGTTATTCGGGAAGTCAAAACATGCAAAGTGAAACACAATAATAATACTAATCCTATACGGCCCAAACACTTTTGAGTCATATTGATTACTCATTATTCATTGAATAATTTTTTGGATAATCAACTTTATACTTTAATTAAAACAATAGTTACCCCATGCTCATGAATGCACACTATGTTTACCTATGGTCCTTTCTTTTTGGAATAGATCAACTGAAAACATTTCAATGATGCTCATTTCAAAATTCCAAATCCTTATCGTAAATGTATGAATACAAAATTCTTGTCATTTACTATAATCTGTTAGACTCTAAACTTATATGCAATGAACATCTTGTAATGACTATGCACAGATGTAACAAAGACTTGGGAATGGAAATTACAAAGCATTCCAATGGAGAGCAATTCAATGGAAATGAAGTCTCATATTCAAAGTGCATTCCTTTGAACATCATTCTTGCATTAAGTTTTGTAATCTTACATAGATTTGAAGAACAAATTCCACCTATGGAAACATTTCCATATTCCCATTTTGACTGTCACTTCTAAACAAGAGTTGCATTTTTTTCAGAATATGTCAATATGGTTCTTCCAAAAAGTAACACTATGCTTCCAACTATCCATGAGCAATCAATCTTTGGTAAACCTCAGATTGTCCTCGACAATTGATTAATCATTTTAGGCATATCCAGTTCTAGTCCCTTTTCCCTCTTAATGCCCTAGGCATTTGGAAGAAATTAGAATTGGTGAATATTACAACACATGTAATCGATCCCATATCCAAAGCATATGGGACACAATTCATGATGTCTCACATAAAGACAGGATACTAGACCAGTCCTATGCTATAATATTTTATTTGCCTTGTTCTCATAATTCAGATTATGAAAAGGGATGACATAATCATAATCGAATTTTAGAACGCAAATAGAATTTCCTTATGTTGAACCATTCCAACATAACATTCATATATATATATATATATATATATATATATATATATATATATATATATATATATATATACTTGACTAAATGTGATTAAAATCTCAATCTAAGCTTTTAGAATTGGAATGAAGTATAATTTTCTCTCCCTTAATTATAGCATAACAACTTTTAAAAACCTGCAAGTTTGCAAATTGAAACTTTTTGTTTTCTATAATTAACTTTGTTAACTTGCAATACTTAACATAATAATCATGCTCCCACTAGCATAATAATTATTTCTATACTAGCATAACACTTATGCTCCCACTACCTTTGACATGTACTCAGAAACCAGCTAGACTTCAGGAAATCAATAATTTATTGACTTTCTTACCAAAGTTCAGATTTCTTATACACGATGCTTCTATAAGACTTTATCTAAGTTTCCCAAAATCATACACCTTTCCTTATATAGCTCACATGTGTGTCTAAAAAATTTTAGAACTATGAAAAAGGATACTATAATCATAGTCTCAAATGTTTAGACATTTGCCATTGCTTAATATTTCCAATTATGAAAAGGGATGTCATAATCAAAATCGATTTCGAGAAATGCAAATATCACAATTGCTAACTATTTATAATCTACTTAGTGAAAGCGTTTCCTCACCATCATTTTCATGAATCGGAGAGAAACCGTATGACACTTAGATTTTTTATGGTTTATGTGTTCCTATCCATGTGAATTTTTCAAAACCATAATCACAAGACATGGTTAGTGACACATCCAAACTCATATGGACTGAAATTTTTCAATCTTAATATTTTGCCACCTAGCAGCACAAGGGCCTACCATGTCTTCCAAGTTGTCAAGTAAACAACTGAGAACTCATAGAAGTCACATGCATAGTCAACTTTAACTGGAATGGGCACAGAAATAAGAATATGTCAACACGATAGGTTACAAACCTCAAGGCGTGTGCTAGTGATAAACCACATGCTTTATTCTTGATTAGTTCATGAAACCTTTTCAATATGTTTAAGACTCCCACTGACCTCTTGACATATAAGATTTTCTTGTCAAGAACCATTCCTTGACAAAACAAATATTCATGAGTTAGCGCGGATTCTTTTAAAGATAAAGACTTCACTCAATTGGTCATAGTTGGTCTTTGTTTTATCCAAAACATCACAACTTACCAATTTCAATTGTACAAGAGTAGAAAACATTTTTTCTCTACATTTTGACAAGTGTTATAAACCTTCTTAACATTATGTCACTCAAGGTTTGATTCTGTAACGAAGCATGATTCATCTTTTGATTTAACCATTTCAACAATTCACGATTCCTCTTCTTAGCCAAACAAATGCACTAAGATGTCCTTAGAGAATCAATTGTGATGTGGTTTCATAATCACTATGATAACCATAAAACAAGATACTCAAGTACTCTCCCATCTTTTCATATTGGAGAAACTTTTATCTTTCTACCTAATTTGATTCTTCTTATTCGTTCCGTATTACATTGAAACTTTTCCAATGTTTCAGAATTACACTTAAACTTGTAAGCATCACCATATTTACTAAACTTTAGTAAATCATGACGAATAGCCTTATCGACGTTTGTGGTGGACCTAACCAGGTCACAACCAAGGGTACCTGATCCCTAGTCCTTCACTTGACTCAGATGTACATGTGAACAAGAAATTAGTCTTAATTTCCCAAAGATCAAAATTCTCATTCATCATACAATATGTGACAACCCGAAATTTTCATTCGGTCAAACCCTAAAAGTCAATCACTTCATATTATAAGTCAATTTCATTTCTATTTGTTTTTAACAAATTTAAAGTTCGTTTGACTGTTTTAATAATTATTCTATAAACGAACGGGTGAAAGGATGTGTCGTCTCAAGTCTTGAAATTTCAAAACCACGAATACCACATATCTTAGAAGTTCACGGCCAAACTTTTATGTTTGGGCCTCAAATTACCCCAAAAACCGTAAACTCATGCTTAAGCATGAGTTTACTCCCCAAAACACTTCACTTCTCAATTGCAACCTCAAGAGTAAACTCCAAACTCTCTCAAGTATTATCCCGGTTTTCGCCCGATTTCCCGAAAACGTAAGTGTTTCTCAACTTGATTAGTTGATATAACATAACAACTAGTTATTATACATCTTTTCATCCATCCATTATTGTGTTTTGATTAGATTTCCAAAACACCAAGAACACACACTAGTGATGAGAAACAAATATAATACATAGTGATGAGAAAGAAACATAATACATAGTGATGAGAAACTAACATACTGGCTAGATAGAGAAAGAACACACAATACAGCTAGCACATACATTACATATACATTACATTCAGTTATGTGAGCCATTAAACGGGTCATGGCATTACCTGCCATGACCGTTTTTGTATCCAGAATCCCTTAATTGGGGAGCATATGAGTTTGCGTATAGATTTATACTGGATTGACTATCCTACACCTTGATGCTCGCTACAGTGGGACTTGCAAGTCTACGGGTGCCAAATGTCATTTCTTACGGCGTCTTACATCGTTGTTTTACTATTGAGTCGGTAGCAGGGTACAGGCGGATCACATGGTACTTTAAATAAAAATTGATTTAAGGTAGTTAGTACAGCAGTAGTTACTTGATACAACACTACAGTACTATAATATTTTTCCTTTACATTCACTTCGTGAGCATTCACACAATGCACGGTAATGTAAAAACTATATTTTTGGTTAATGATAGTCGGATTTGGGAAAATACACACTCTTACAAGAAACACACACAGTTACTAGATGCCTTGGTAGAAGGCTACTCTTTGTAGGAAACATAGGGTTTTCTAAGATAGATCAAACAAATAAAAACTTTACAAAACTTATACATTACATCTTACAAACATTTTTCAAATGCTTTCATACAAACACAGACACTAATATACTTATGATCTCACCAGCTTTAAAGATGATACTCGCTTTCAAAATAACTTGTATTCTCAGGTCGCCAGTAGATAGGTACCGGTGCCAGGTTTTTGAGAAGATGGAGCTAGTTCAAAACTCCTATTTTATTTTGATGTACTTTTTGGTGTCTATATAACTTGAGTGAACACACTTGTATTAAATTATATTATTAATGCAATGGATGATGTTGTTGCTTGTTTACTACTTTGCATTGTTGTGATACTATACATGACGTCCTCCACCCCCGAACGATTCCGCCGTTCAGGTTTTGGGGTGTGACACAATACAAGTAGCATGATTCCAAGTTTCTATCCAACTGAAACTTGGGTGATGAGAATCTTTCCTTATTTGGTAAATTATGACAGTACCACAAACGAAAGAATCAAATCCATTTTCCAATATTGCTATCAATGGATCAACAATTTTTCACAAATACCATTGTAAGGAAACTTAATATAAGATAAAAATAAAATAAAATCTTTTTTCTTTATTTATAAAAATTAGCAGAAAAACTTTTCCTTACAACACAATTACAAATGGAAAACAGGTTGTTATCTATTCCTAAGCAATCTATCATAACTCTTAAGCAGCAACTCAAAATTCTGATCTTCACGATCAGAATCATCTAACTCTTCGTTTAAGCTTCCTTTGATTCTCCAAAACATCAAAATGTAATTACACTACATCATGTATTAAGAATCTAAAAAAGGAATTTAATTGAGTTAGATAGTGGACTTTACCTGAAGTAGAGTCAAACCTTTTTTACTTTACCATCCTTATGAACTTTCAGGTAAATTGGGCAGCTTCGCAACCAATAACTATTCTCTTGGCAAAAGAAACATATGGACTCTTTAGAAATGGTACATGAGACTATCTCAGACTTAGCCTTTCTCTTGACCATTGGATCAAATGACTTGACCATGGCCAATTCCTTTCCTTTAGGAAGAGAAAGCTTTTCTGGACTTCTAACGTTACCATTGTAAATGTCCATGGAAGTTTGGAAAGTTGATCTTCCAATCAAATTTGCTTTACCAGTGCTCCAAATCATTGTTGATTCATCAGCATCAAGCAACTAGGTAAGATCATTAAGGGTTATGTCATGGTATGTCACATAGTAGTCCTTAAAGAACCCACTATGTGACTTTGGAAGTTATTGAAGAACCCAGTCAACAGCTAACTTCGTCAAGACTTTGACACCAAAATCTCCCAGCCTATCTATATATGACTTCATATCCATGATGTGGGTGCATGTAGACCTTGCCAGTAGGGCTTGAGTGGCATTGAACATTTCAAGTCTTTGAACTTGTGGGTTAAGGAGAATTATTGGAGGAGATAGAGGAAGTGAAGCATGATTTCCAGTCCCATTAATGCACAACAAAGGCATTAATCTTTCACCTTGATTGCCATGTGGGATATCATCTTCATTGGGAAAGAATTTATCCAAAAGGATAAGGAAGAGCATAGTTGTCATAACTAGACATCTATGAGGGAGGAATTTAAGTTTAGTTGATTTAAGTCCTTAATATAACACCCACTATGAAATATTAAGGCTAGGACCCAACACAATATTTTATAACTTGGAAGAGGGAAGCTGTAATCCAAGCTAAAAAATATTTGAAGGTAGGTAAATGACAATTTACCAATTTCCACCACAAAAAAAGAAAAAGAATTTTAGGTCATAAGTGAATTGAAACTCCTAGATCCTTTGAGATTCATTGAACATTTCAATGGCATATTTAAATCTCGATTGTACCCTTCATGTTTGTGACTGGGATGTCGAGGATAACAAACAAGGAGTGAATAACCATGCAAATTAGCTTGCCACACCCAATGTTACAACCACCTAATCAATGTGCCGGTTAACCACACACGCTCCATTGATCTATGATTAACATTAAGCTACCTTTTTCCATGCATTGTCAGTCCCATATTAGTGAGCCGGTTAACCACACACGCTCCACTAACGATTTAAGAGGGTGCAAAGTATAATTTGATGGCTTAGCACCATATTCACATTTTCCTAAAGTAACTATGTTTGGGATTTTAATAGAAGTTTGGTAACTTTAGATTTATCATTATAGTTTTAATGAAGGGAGAATTAATGTCCTATCCTACCCGTTCGACTAACGACCCTCCACCAGTCAAGGAAACGGTAGGTGAGAGTGGACACCCATTAAACTACCATTTTATAGGCAATAACCTTATACCCCCTTATAGACCGACTTCGAGAATGAGGCCTACTAATGGTAAGACTTACTTTGTTCTTGTACATATATATAAATACTAACTATTAATATTTTGATAGTATAAGGGTAGAATTTTAAACTTTAAAATTCTAAAGTTTAACTTGGAATTAAAGTATTCATGGGGGGGGGGGGGGAACTTTACTAATTCCAAAACATGAGGGCAAGTTTTGAACAATTCAAAAACTTTTGGTTTCCATAACATATAAGTTTAATATAGGCTTTAAAGACTGTAATGAAGAGACTCTTGAAAATCCATAACTTGAGGACAAGTTATGGAGGTCATAAAACAATTTAAGCAAAAATAACTCTTCAAGTTTATAACTTATGGCTTTTAATGGCATTTTTAATAAAAAAAAATTTGGTTTTCCATAAATTGAGGACAAGTAATGGAATCCATTAAAAAACATTAAGATCATCAATTCAACTAATAAGCATGTCAAGAAAAACTATGATCTAGATTAAACTCATATGAACAAGACAATTCAAATCAAACAATTTTCATGTAATTAGCCTAATCATTAAACTAATACAAACCCTGAAACTTTTGACAATTATCTTTTGAATTGGATTAGCATGATCGTTACCACATCAAAAACAGGTTTATAAGTTCAAAAACAACTTAGGGTAATGTTCCTAGTCCAATTCCAGCTAAAAAACTCGAATATATCATGTCAGGGGATCTTGCTCGTCAAGTGCATGAACCAACTCGACGAGTTGATTGAGTTTACACATGCACTCGTTGAGTCACTCAATGGACACGTCGAGTCCCCTATCCAGACAGCAAAAAAATTGATTTTTTTCAGGTGTTTTCAGCAATTAGCATCAAGTATAATTTGAAAACAACCCATGGCTCTGATACCACTATTGGGTTTTGTATACTACAACGTCCTATGGTGCACATACAACACTAAATACCTTGGATCTAAGTTTTCACTAATCATACATGCAATGATGTTTCCAAGGTATTAAGCCTATAACTAGCATGCAATTGTCATATACCATACAAGATACTAGTTAGGGTAACATACCTTTGATGTGGCTTCAAGTCTTGATGTATTTGTCCTTAAGAGCTTAGCCCTAATATTGTGGTAGCCTCAAATGGAATCACAACAAACCTAGGATAAAGGTGGCTCTTGAGAGATAATCTCCATGCACCAAAAACCTGCATGAACTCCAAGAACATGCTAAGTCATGTTTTTAGGTTATGGAGCTTGTATTTATATATGGGATTTCAAGGTCATGGGTATAACCCAAATCCACATCCATGGGTATTATGATTCATGATTTATGTGGCCCAACTCTTTATGTATCCATACATAAACTTGGTCCAACATGGATCATAGGTCCAACATATATAAATATAAATAATTACCATAATTAGTCCCCATATATTTAATTAGTCTCTTTTGATCACTAAATTCATTCCAGATTAATTCTTGATCAATACTAATTACAACATATGATTTTATATTAATATATTATAACTTATAATATATTGATAAATCATATATAACCTTTTCTCTCAAAAGTCCATCCTAACAAATTGTCCTAATGATATGCAACCTAAATGGACTATGCAACTCATGGGTCAAGTACGTACCAATAATAATTTTGGGCTTAGAAATCTAATCCAACAATATCTACTGACGTTACTATAACGTATAATGAAGTGTTGTAAGGGGTACATTTAGTCACATAGCTCGGTTATAGGACTCACTATAAACATTAACTATAAGTTCTCTCTCTCTCACTAAATACCATGGGCTTTATTTCTCATAAAAAAATTTGAAGTATAGATTTAGTTATGGAAATATAATTTTTGGTATTCAAAGTTTATTCAAAGTCTCTTTACAAAACACAGTTTCATGCAAGGTTTTACTTACAAAGAATATATTTTTTAGACTTTTTAAACGTATATTATTGTTAGCAAAAAACATGTGATTTCTCACCAACCTTGTGTTGACCCTCAAAACTGCATGTATTCTCAGGAATTCGGTAATCGCACAATTCAAATGACAGATAGTCATGGATTTCCGACAATCTAGTTTTCTAGTTTTTGATATGTTTGCCTACCTGTTTAAGGCAATTCATGTACTATATTATTTGTTGGGTTTTGAGCAATCTAACACTTCCTAAGTGTGCATGCAACCCTAATAAACCTTGGATCTATGTTTTCTTCTAAAATACATGAAAATAATAATTTCCAAGGTTTCTTCCTAACTAGCATAGCATAAGGATTATGAATCATAAAACTACTAGTAGAAATACATACCTTTTGATGGTGGTTGATTGCTTGGAGTTTGAGAGCCTAACACTAATAATGTGAATGCCTCAAATGGAATCACAAATCACCAAAAACACTTGGAAAACTTTGAGAGAGTAGTATACTTTCTTAAGAAATCATCCACCACTAAGTCTCACACAACTAGTGCCACTAGTGGCTATTTCATGCAACATAAGCATGCTTATATAGTGTACATGATTAGGGTGAAACCCTAATAACCCATGACCTTTCCTTTTCCAAGGATCCATGAGCTAAAAGCTCCATGGATCATCCATGGACATCCATATAAGCCTAGCCCATTAACTAATGAGTATTAGCCCACACCATATAAAACAATAGCCCACAATTAAATTAGTCTTCCTTTTAATCTCTAAATTAATTCATAATTAATTTAAGACTAAAACTAATTAAATAACATGACTTCATATTAATATATTATAACTTATAATATTTTAATAAATCATAAGTATAAAATTCTCATAAAATTATCCATAAATCGTTTCGGTGAAGTGCAACCCAAATGGACCATGCCGGGTCGGGTCAAGTATATACCAAATAAGTTATGGACTTAGACACCTTATCCAACAGACTCCCACTTGGATAAGTCTAATAACTATATTTGCGTATGTTACTTCAAGAACCAACCAGCAATCGTAGCTTTCGAAAACTCTGTTGAAGTATGAAGTGCCATTTTAGATAAGTGAGCATATAATCCTCTGTTCTCATGATATCAGTTGGACAAATACATGGAACAACGTCGTAGTTATTTTCCAGCAGTTTGTTTCTCGATTTTCGATTTGTTTGACAAAGAACTTAATCGAGCACATCAATTTAGTTCTGACCGACCGGTACATAGGTCACAACAAAATCATCGAGGGGCCCAGATATCGCTTCTATTTCTAGAAGGAACAGATAAACTTCGACTCATATGCTTGTTCTACTACTTGTTGAATTGTACACAAAGGCACGTTTTATAACATCAAGTTACTGATGCGTTTACGTGCAATCAATGCACAACCAACTCATAGGTAACAACTCATATCTCTAGGTTTGAAGATTTATATGATATTACCATCTCACGATCACTCGAGATAAATTCCATGAAGTGATACAAGTGAGCGTGGGTTTATTCCAATACTCATAACTTATGAGCACTCATGAATGTTGTAGCAACCATTGCTATGAGTAAACCCATTTAGCCATCTACAAACTCGATTCGTGACAGTCTTGATTCATACCTACTTCCGACATATGAACGACTGTGGAGTGTTTAAATAACTTAGTCATTCGGAAAGAATAACCTAGCTATTTTGGAAGTCAAAACATGCAAAGTGAAACACAATAATAATCGAATCTAATATGGTCTCAGAACCCTTTTGAATATAAATAAAACCACCTTTTATTTATCACCATATTGATTACACATTATTCAATGTTTCAAATAATCAACTTAATACTTGAATAAAACAACAGTCGTCCCATGCTCCTAGCATGTACACTTTGGTTTTCTAAACAATAGTTATGCCATACTCCAAGTATGCACACTATGTTTGTCTATGATCCTTACATTGTGATGTTGATCAATTGAACATGATTCCAATGATACTCATTTCACAATCCCAAATCCTTATTGTAAATGTGAGAATCCCCGATTCCTATCATTTACCAAAAATCTGTTAGATTTTAAACTTTTATGGAATGTTCCTCTTGTAATGATTATGCACAAAGTCACCAAAACCTTGTCACCAGTCATTACATAGTATTCCAAAGAAGGTCAACTTCTATGGAACGGAAGTCTCATATTCAAAGTACATTGCGTTGAACATCCTTCTTGCATTAAGGTTTTCTAATCTTAGATAGATTGAATAACTTCCACCTATGGAGACATTTCCATAGTCCCATTTTGACTATCACTTCCGAACAAGAGTTACTTCTTTTCAGAATATGTCAATATGGTCCTTTCCGACAACTTACATCATACTTCCAACTTTCCCTGATCAACTAATCTTTGGTGAACCTCAGATTGTCCTCGAAAATTGCTTAATCACTTTAGTCATATCCAGTTCTAGACTTTTCCCTTCTCAATGCCTTAACCATTTTGAAAATTTAGAAAAGATGAATATTATAGCACATGCAATCGATCCTATATCCGAAGCATATGGGACACGATTCATGATGTTTGACATAAAGACATGATACTAGGCAAGTCTTTTGCTACAATAATTTTTTATTTGCCATGTTTTCAAAATTTAACTATGAAGAGGGATGCCGTAATCATAATCAAATTTTGAAAACGCAATATATATAGAATTTCTTCAAGTTGAACCATTCCAACATAAAATTCATATATATATTCTTGACTAAAGATGATTAAAATCTCAATCTAAGCTTTAGAATTGAAATGAAGTATAATTTTCTCTCCCTTAATTATAGCAAAACAACTTTTCAACCCCTGCAACTTCACGAATTGAAACTTTGTTTTCTATAATTAACATTGCTAACTTGCAACACTAAACATAATAATCATGCTCCCACTAACATGATGATTATCAGCATAACACTTATGCTCCCACTAGCTCTGACATATTTCCAAAAATCTGTTGGACTTCTGAAATTTAGATTCATACTCCTTTCCGTAGATAGCTCACATGTGTGTCTAAACAGTTTTCAAAACTATGAAAAGGGATACCGTAATCATAGTCTCAATTTCTTAGACCTTTGTCATTTCTCACAAGTCCATGTTAGTGTGCCGGTTAACCACACACGCTCCACTAACGACTTTTGAAAATGCAAATAACACAAATGATATCTACGTAAAATCTACTTAATGAAAGCGTTTCCTCACCTTCATTTTCATGAATCGGAGAGAAACCTTATGACACTTAGATTTTATAGTGTATGAGTTCCTATCCATGTGAATTTGTCAAAACCGTAATCACAAGATAAGGTTAGTGGCAAATTCAGCCTTACATGGATTAAACTTGTCCAATCTTAGTTTCTTGTCACCTTGGTAGCACAAGGCCCACCAATGCTTCCAAGCTGAACTCTGATAACTTACATGCAAATTCAACTTATTTGAAGTAGGTACAGAAATAAGAATTATGTCAACACGATAGGTTGCAAACCTTAAGTCGTGTGCTAGTGATAAATTACAGGTTTTACTCTTGATTAAATCTTGAAACTCTTTCATGATCTTTAATGCTCCCACTGTCCCCTTGACATAGAAGTTTCCCCAGTCAAGAACCATTCCTTGACAAAACAAATATTCAAGGGATAGTGCGGATTCTTATCAAGACTAACACTTCACATAATTGGTCTTAGTTGGTCTTTGTCTCATCCAAGATATCACAACTTACCAATCTCAAATGTACAAGAGTAGAAAACATTTTACTCTTACATTTGACTAGTGTTAATAAATCTTCCTTTATGTCACTCAAAGTTACAATCTTGGAGTATGACTCTAAGAATTGTTTTGGAACGAAGTATGACTCATCTTCTTGATTTTAACCAATCCAACAATTCATGACCTCTCTTCTTAGCCATAACAATGCACTAAGACATCCTTAAAGTATGAATTTGTGATATGGTTTCATAATCATTAACATGATCATGAAATACGATACTAAAGTACTCTCCCATCCTTTCAGATTTGAGAAACTTTTATCTTTCTGCCTAATTTGATTCTTCTCATTATTTGGTCATATATTGTAACCTTTCCAATGTTACAGAATTATACTTAACTTTATAAGTGTAATCATATTTACTAATCATGACAAATCAATCTTTGTGGTGGACCTTGACCAGCGCACACCCAGTGTACCTAATTCCTTAGTCCTTCAATTGACTCACATATACATGTGATCAAAGAATTAGTCGTAATTTTCAAAGATGAAAATTCTCATTCATCATACAATACAACTTGTATGATTCCAAGTTTCTGTCCAATTGAAACTTAGGTGATGAAAAACTTTCTTCATTTGGTAAATTCAGACACTACCACAAATGAAAGAATCAAATCCACTTTCCAATATTGCTATTACTGGAAACATATAAGCAACAATTTTCCACAGATGCCATTGTAAGGATATTTTTTTAAATAAATAAAATTAAAACCCTTTTTTTTCTTTTATTTTAAAACTTTGCGGAAAAACTTATCCTTACAATCCACATGAAAACCTTGTTGTTATCTATTCATAAGCAATATATTATAACTCTTAAGCAACAGCTCAAAATTTTGATTACCGAACCATGCGATCGAAACCCACCTTCGCAATCAGAATCAACATATACTTACTTTAAGCTTCCTGTCTTTTCTTTTATTCTTAAAACATCAACATGTGACCCATTCACATTATGTAATAAGAATCTCCAAATAGAAACTTAATAGAGTTAGTCAGTGGACTTTAACTGAAGTAGAGTCAAACCTCTTGACTTGATCAACCTTATGACCTCTCAGGTGAATAGGGCAGCTTCGCAACCAATGCCCCTTCCTTTGGCAACAAAACACATGGACCCTTTGGTAATGGCACATGAGACTATCTCAGACTTAGCCTTTCTCTTTACCATTTGGTCAACCAAGTTGACTATGGCCGATCCCTTTCCATTGGGAAGAGAAATCTTTTTCTAGATATCCAATGCTACCATTGCCAATGTCCATTTAAGACTTGGGAAGTTGTTCTTTCAATCAAATTTGCTTTACTGGTGTTCCAAATCATTGTTGATTCCATAACACCAAGCAAATAGATAACATCATTAAGGGTCATGTTATAGTCTGTCTCATAGTAGTCCCAAAGAGACTCACTATGTTACTAAGAAGGTGATTGGACATCCAACTTTCACGAGACTTTGACACCCAACTCTCCTGGCTTGTCAATATGTGACTTTATCTCCAAGATGTGAGCACACATAGACTATGCTTGCCAATAGGGATTGAGTGACTTTAAACTTTTCAAGAACTTATGGGTGAGGGAGAATAATTGGAGGAGGTGGAGGAAGTGAAGCCTGATGTTGAGGGACACCATCTTCAAGAGATTTGGGAAGATCATAGTTGTCTGAACCAGACATCTATAATGGGAGAAAATCAAGTTACTTGATTCAAAGTCCTTAATATAACACCCAATATGAAATATTAAGGGTAGGACCCAACACAATATTTTATAATTTGGAAGAGGGATGCCGTAATCCAAGCTATAAAATATTTGAAGGTAGGCGAATGACGATTCACCAATTTCCACCATGAAAAATGAAATAATTTATTAGGTTTTAATTGGATTTGAAATTCCTAGATCTTTTGAGATTCATTGAACTTTTCAATGGCATGTTTCAATCTCGAGTGTGCCCTCTCAAATTTTGTGACTGGGATGCCGAGGATCACAAAACACGGTGTGAATAACCATACCAATTCACTTGGTACCCTGAATATTATCACCCAATCAATGTGTCGGTTAACCACACACGCTCCATTGATCTATGACAAACATTAAGTCACCCTTCGTGATCCTTACTAGTCCAAGTTAGTGTGCCGGTTAACCACACACGCTCCACCAACGACTTGGTAAGGTACAAAGTTTGAATTCCATGGGCTACCACCAAATTCACATTTTTCCTAAAGTAACTAAGATTGGGAATTAAATAAAAAAAAATTTTAGTTACTTTATAATAATCATTATACTTTTAATGAGAATTTAAAGTCATTGTCCTACCCGTTCGGCTAACGACCCTCCACTGATCAAGCAAGCGGTGAGTGAGAGTGGACACCCATTAAGTTGCCATTTTATAGGCAACAACCTTATACCCACCTTATAGACCGGCTTCGTGAATAAGGCCTACTAACGGTAAAACGACTTGTTCTTATACATATATATAATAATTAACCATTAATGTTATAAATAGTATAAGGGTAGAATTTTAACTTTTAAAACTTATAGGGTATGGAATTAAAGTTTGTGTGAGACTTTACAAATTCCAAAACTTGAGGGAAAGTTTTGAACAATTCATAAACTTTTGGATATTCATAACTTATGAGTTTTAATTAAGTGTTTTAAAGCTTTTAATGAAGAGTCTCGTGGAAATCCATAACTTGAGGACAAGTTATGGAGTCCATAAAACATTTATGGGAAAAACTCTTCAAGAAAATGTAACCTACAACTTCTTAAAAAACATTTAAAAGAAAAAGCTTTTGGAATTCCATAACTTGAGGACAAATTATGAATTCCATTAAAACACATTAAGATCAAGAATTAACTAACAAACAATTTGCAAATAATTCCTATGATCTAACAAAACTCATATGAACATGAACATCCACATCAACAATTTCAAGAATCATATGAACACATATAAACTTGAAATTTTGATTATAACTTTGAAATTGGTCCACCATCATCATTACCACATCAAAAACAGGTTTTATGAGTCCAAAAAAGTTTAAGGTAATGATTCTAGACCAATTCCAGCACCAAAACTCGAAAATCTGCACTCAGCCTGCCAACTCGTCGAGTGCATGAACTGACTCGGCGAGTTGGTTGAATATATACATGGACTCGGCGAGTACCATGAATGGACTCGGTGAGTCTGCTGTGCAGAATGCAGTTTTTCGACATTTTTCAGCAATTTACATCAAGTATTCAAGAAAACAAGCCTAGGCTCTGATACCACTATTGGGTTTTGAGCAATCTAACACTTCCTAAGTGTGCATGCAAACCTAATAAACCTTGGATCTATGTTTTCTTCTAAAATACATGCAAACAATAATTTCCAAGGTCTCTTCCTAACTAGCATAGCATAAGGATTATGAATCATAAAACTACTAGTAGAAATACATGAATGCAAACAATAATTTCCAAGGTCTCTTCCTAACTAGCATTTCCAAGGTCTTTTGATGGTGGTTGATTGCATGGAGTTTGAGAGCCTAGCACCAATAATGTGAATGCTTCAAATGGAATCACAAATCACCACAAACACTTGGAAAACTTTGAGAGAGTAGTATACTTTCTTAAGAAATCGTCCACCACTTAGTCTCACACAACTAGTGCCACTAGTGGCTATTTCATGCAACATAAGCATGCTTATATAGTGTACATGATTAGGGTGAAACCCTAATAACCCATGACCTTTACTTTTCCAAGGATCCATGAGTTAAAAGCTCCATGGATCATCCATGGACTTCCATATAAGCCTAGCCCATTAACTAATGAGTATTAGCCCACACCATATAAAACAATAGCCCACAATTTAATTAGTCTTCCTTTTAATCTCTAAATTAATTCATAATTAATTTAATACTAAAACTAATTAAATAACATGACTTCATATTAATATATTATAACTTATAATATTTTAATAAATCATAAGTATACAATTCTCATAAAATTATCCATAAATCGTTTGGGTGAAGTGCAACCCAAATGGACCATGCCGGGTCGGGTCAAGTATATACCAAATAAGTTATGGACTTAGACACCTTATCCAACATTATTATCTGTAAAAACCATGTATTCAAACATCATGATGGAATAAAAATGTTGTTTCATTTATTTTTGTACTTGTGCTACATATTCAGTTTACCTGTGATCCATGAACTAAGTCCTACAACTCATCATATTCCGCCACATCGACAAAGGGTGCGACCTCGAAAGTGGAATACAACTACTTCTTGTAACCTCGAAAGTGGAATACAACTATAGCAACAAGCTCCTAATAAAGTATTAGTATTAATTACACTACTTCTTGACTTCTTACGTGATGAGGTAACTACTTTGAAGGGCCGCTTTGGGTTATTAGATTTCAGAATAGCTATATGCCAAAATGATCCTCAACTCTAGTGCTTCCTATATATTCCTCACCCATACTTAGTAGTCTTGGAGTACAAAACAAAAACTGATAATACTAAAAACCTCACCAAGAATAATATATAAGAGTTATATACTTTGACCCACGATGAGAACACTTAAAAAAATATAAGTATTCCTTTAACTAAAACTACCAACTCATCCGGTTAGGTTGAACGCATCTACTAAGGTTAGTACTGTACATAAACCATACCCTAAATAAACATGGAATGCACACCTATATTATTTATGGTCGAGCTGGTGCACGACCAAACGTAAGCAAGGAGTTTGACATACTAGGTTGACAGTTTTAGAGATTAAAGCATGTTCTCAAGATTCGCTACGGATACCTACGACCATAGAATCCTTATGTCCACCTTAATACACTAGTACAGTTTTAAAAGAATTATACTAACTTACTAATACCCTTAAAACAATTTCATGTAAATGGTTGACTTACCCGATGACCATCTAGATTGGATGGATATTGCCAACCTGTATGAGCTTCATGAGGTCCCAACGCAGCTAGCAGGAAACCCATACTTCCTTGAAGGCGCTCTGACAGCCCCATCTAGCCTATCAGAGGAAGAGGATCCTTCTGAGGATGAGGTGGATGATAAACCGGAGGAAGTTCCAGAATCTGATGATGAGGGCATTCTACAACATGCTTAAGAGATGGATGATGATGGTCCATTTAAGGATGGGGAGGGCCTTATAGAATCTGATGACTAGGGCATTCTAGAGGAACTTTTTCCTGTTACTCCACCATGCTCTCCACCCAGACCCAATTATCAACCCTATCGTAATCATGTTACGGGTCCGTTCTAGATGAGGACCCTGAGGTTAAGCACTCCTCCAGTGTACCACTTAGTCCCTTATGCTCATGTTCCCCGAACCACTTCTAGTCAAATGAAGAAATAGACTTTGTACTATGACCTAGCTTAGATCATTGACATGCTCAGCAACAGGAGTTGTACTGACTATCCTCCACATTTCGCTATTTGTGTGTCTTCTTAGGCTCCTCTACATGTACAACTCATGGATGACCCTGAGAACGATTTGATCCCTCGCCCAATGACTCAGGGCGACCGACTATTTGATAGAGCCCAACCCTTGGAGGAATTCACAAGCACTTCAGGTACTACTTTTAGGACACTAGAGCAGAGAGTCAGAAAACTCAAACTTGTGGAGAAAGATGCTCAGTAGCCCTCCAAATCGTCTACTATCACATGGGTTCTAGTAGCACCAAGGTGAACGTTATGGATGCTCATTTTAGAGAACTAGCATACAGGACTTAGATTGTTGAGAGTCAGCTGGATGCAATCGTACACCGAGTAGTTGTTGTCGAGCAAAGCCAACACCAGATTTAGAAGAACTTTTATGAACTCGTCTTCCATTTTATTGCACGATTTGGATGGTAGGCATTACATCTAGGGTGGCTTGTGACCTAAGCTAGGGTTAGAACTCTTTTGGAATAGCTTTTGTATTATAAGTGTTTATCACTGCCTAATTAGCATATGTTCTTTTGTAAAGCTTTTCCATTTCTAACCTCATGCGGTTAGGGACATTTTAACCGAAAACAAGCATTCCCAATCTATGAAACTATTCGTAGTGTTTGATAAATTATCCCACTTATTATGTATTATTGTCACTCTATCGTTTGGAAATCTATAAGATTTCAGGAAAATACATTATTACATTATCAAAAATACATATATACCTATTATGACTACATAGTGTGAAACAAATTAACTTATCCATCTAAACGTATTAGGATAAAGCACCCACAAAACAATCCAAGGGTTCATCCACCACCAACTCCCCGAGTCAATCCAACAGTTGTATCACTAGTAATCCTAACTTTGGAAGAAACTCCAAATTCCGGATCAACTCTAGTTGGAAAAACTAAAACACCACCAATTATCAACGCCTTAAACCCAACATTCCAAATGGATCACACATTGATGCAAAACCTTTATGCACAAGGGATTTATATAGACTTGGCTGCATATAAGGCAAGCCAGAACGGACACTGCGTGAATAGTAGAAATGGTAGTGGCACCCTAATGGTTAACCAAAAAATATCCTATACACTTCTCATACAAAGATCTCATGGGCTGCAAACCCCAATACTCTTATGGTATGGAAGGATTTGGTGGTCTATCCGTCTGGATAGAGAAAATTGAAGTAGTATTTTGCATCAGTTTTTGCCCCGATGACTACCTTGTCAAATATGCTACATCTACACTGATGGATTCCACCTTGACTTGGTGGTATAATCATGCCAAATCTATGGGAATCGATGAAGCATATTCCATGGGTTGGGAACCTCTAAAACAAATGATGATCAATTATTACTGCCCACGACAGGAAGTCCAAGCTCTAGAGCTAGAGCTCTGGAACCTTACCATGAAGAGATCGCAGATGGTTTCCAACACCTCCAAAATTAACGACCTAGAAAATCTTTTCCAGGGAATGGTGACCCCGGAAGATAAAAAGACGGAGTGGTACATCTAGGGATTGGCTTTTACAGTTCAAGGTCTGGTTACTGCATCCAAAACCTCGATTCTTGATAGTTCTAAGTAATTGGTCTATCAATTGACTAGGAAATGTACCCGTCATGGTAGCTTGACCCCACAAATAGAAAAGAACCAGGTTGGGAATACAAAAAGGAAGATCCATGGTAAGTCAAGGAAAAACTTCAAGCATCGCAAACCCAATCTGGAACTTATTTTCACACCCCCGAACCAGACGGCGGAAACGTCCGAGGGCTATTGTGACTTAATTGAATACCATCACAATGATTATACATGAATTATAACATCATCCATCACCATGCATTGAAATATTACAATCGATAGTGTTTACATTCAGTACATTGTTTTAAGACTTTACATTTCCAAAACATAAACCGTTCGATATTAATTAAACAAAACATCATGATATCACTGGATACATTTTTTTCGATTTACCTGTTACCTGAGAATACAAGTATTTTGGAAAAACGTCAACATATGAAATGTTGGTGAGTTCATAAGTAATGTTTGAAAAGTGATGATTTGTATTATTTTGAAAACCACCAGGAAATCCGATATTTTCTGAAAAGAGTATTGTATATAAGAAAAAGTGTGAAGATCCGTAAGTATGCTTGTTGATTTCTTTAATTATTAATAATTGTTAGACTTTGTAGGCATCTCATAGGTGAAAGTGTTGAATTCCCTAGGAAAACCTAATGTTTTCCTAATACATCAAATTACGTGTCTTATTTATTGTTATGCCGATGCGACGTTTGTATTTGATAATTCCAGGTGACATTGGATTAATTATGGGTTGTGATTCGTTATAATCACGCATTAATGAAAATGACTAGTTTATAACTACCGATTACAAACGATCCTTTTGGCATCGTCTGTAAGACTCACTTAATCCAACCACCCTGACTTCTCATAGCCCCACAAATGAGGAGAAAAGAGGGTACGAAGCCCTCGTTATTTCCATAAGTCGTTCAAGGCTATCGTGAATGCGAAAGGCACTAGGCCCGACTCGCATTTGACTTCTCGACTTTGCTAGCAGTACCAATGGGCCCTTGGGGCCCAACATCACAATAAAGCTATTGAAAGTCCTTTTACACGAAGTTAGGTCATAGAAGACCCAATAACATGTAAGTGTGTTCCCTTCGGGCCTAAAGATGATGTCATTGGGCTAGCTAGGCCCAACAAGCATGATTGGAAACTTTCAAGCCCAAAGATTGAATATTGACTTCTCGTAGATTTTCGCGTGTGAATTGAAGTACTATTGTTTATTGATCTTTGATTCGTTATTGATTCGAGACCGAATCAATTCGTTTGGCAACGATATTGGTATTAGATGTGTATTTGCTATTACGTTTCGCCGGTAGCCATTGTACTCGTATTTTATCTTAAGGGATTTATTGTTTTAAACATTAGAGCTTTTCTTTGTGATGTCCTGTAATGACCGAAAAATACAACCAATTTTAAATTTTTCAAAAACATCTCGATTCCATTAAATCATTACAAAAAGGTTTTCAATACAAAACATTTAACGTGTTCCCAGAATCACATTACTACAAAATCATGAGGAGCGGTACGATCACGCCTTCGCCTTGCCACGATCTCCTGAAGAACCTGAAAAACATAAAACCACAACTGTAACCCCGAAAGCTTAGTGAGATATCCCCAAAATACCAACCACAAATACCATACACGCATATCATGCCACAACATATCTAGTCACAGAACTACCATGCACTTCGGGTCTACTGTGTGACTGGTCTGCCACACCGGCCTACAGTCCACCTGGTCCACCCTCTGAGTCTATCCACATACATCGAGTCTGAAGTGTGATTGGTCCGCTCGCTACCGGGCCTTCAATCCACCTGGTCCACTCTCTGAGTCTACATTATGACTGGTCCGTCTGTACCGAGCCTTCAGTCTGTCTGGTCCACTCTCCGAGCCTTCGGCACGTCTGGTCCGCCCTTTCGGGGCCTACAGCCTATCCGGACCGCTCGCTGGGCCTTCGGAACAACCGGTCCGCCCTGGGTATCTTGGCCTACAGCACACAGCAGGACCCGCCTCAACCCAACTCCAGTCCAAACAACCATGTGCACATATACAAACAATCATATAGCAATTCACAGTCAACAAGCAGATCAAACAGATCACATAACATACCACCATCCTAACCAGGATACCGACCTAACAGGTCACTAGCATAGCATCTCCCTATCTCTCAAGATACCGATCTCAATCAGGCCTCTAACATATACCACCCTAGCTCTCAGGATGCAAACATATCACAGCAACAACATAACAACAACTACCCGGATCTCAATCCGATAAGGGTCGGCCTTGGTGCCTTACACCCTGTTGATATAGTGAGGATAACTGACCTCGAAACTGCCGACTGAACAGATAACCCAAGCTGCTCCGATCACTGATACGATCTCCACCACTGGACAACCACCAATGCACTGAACTCAAAACAAGGATCAACAATTACCAAAATTCCCCTGGAAACCACTGGTCAACCCTTGGTCAAAGACAAGGTCAAAGTCAACCCCTGACTGACTCTACTCGCCGAGTCGTCCTGATGACTCGCCAAGTCCCCATGCTCAGAACTTCACTCAATCCGCGACCTAACTCGCCGAGTCACCCCGAGACTCGCCGAGTCCAACAACTCTGAATCCACTCGCACACAAGTCACCGAGTCATCCCTTGACTCATTGATTCTCGACTCAGTCATAAAATATTGGGACTCTTCGACAAGACTCGCTGAGTCCAACAACAGACTTGCCGAGTCTAAGGCTATCTTCAACTTACTCGCCGAGTTGTTCATACAACTCGCCGAGTTCCAGGCCATCTTCATCCAACTCGCCGAGTTGTTCTTCCAACTCGTCGAGTTCCAGCTCATCTTCAAGCAACTCGTCGAGTACACCCATGTGACTCACCGAGTACCACCGGTCTGAATCAATACAGAAGCATTCCAGGCCATGCAATTGATCCAAAACATAGATCTAGCTTCCTACAACCCCTCCATCATGTAAAGTGGCAAACTTTACGTGTATCCAAAGAGATCTATGCATTTTGCACATTAGGGCTAAGGTTTGGGACATGCTAGCTTCATCTAACACTCAACACAGGGACTTTTATGCATTCCAACCCTTCTCCATTCCAGATCTGAGGTAGCAACCTCAGATCTAACCTCTAAACTCCAGTACATCCAAAGATGTGATCTCTAATACCCCCAAAATGATGCATCTAAGAAATAGCAGCTCAAAAATGAGATATTACCTCAAAAGAACGCCCCAACTACAATGAAACTCGAATCCAAGCAAAGCCCCTTGCTCCAAGCCTCTTACCCTTCAAGATCTCTTCAACAACCACCTCTCCAAGCTCCAATTTGCTCAACAATGGGGTTTCTCCACGAAATTAGGGTTTCTGGGACTCAAGGGGTGATAAGGAGGCTGGGGAGGAAACATAATGTTCTTTATATAGGGCTCAACCCCGAGAAGTAGGGTTTTCTCCACTCAGCGCCTACTCGTCGAGTCTATCTCACTGACTCACCGAGTTGGCTACTTAATCACGCGACCAAGTCGCGACTCTACTCGTCGAGTCCATCCATTGACTCGCCGAGTCGCTCTTTCCCAAATTACTCTTTTAGCCCTTCAACTCTACTCTTGATATTTCGGGATGTTACAATTCTCCCCCACTTAAATTAGGATTCGTCCTCAAAGCCTACAACAATTCAACTCCATAGATACTCCCACAATGCGCCACCTGGCCTTAACCGGACCAAGTCCCTCAAGGCATACCCATCGAAACTCGAACACACTTTCCCTTTCCTTACGGTGTCCTGACCACCGTCTCGAGCCGGGCACCGGCTGTACCCTCTGATAATCACACTCAACAGCCGAGAATTACCCATGATGCATCACTGCTCCAAATCTCAACAATCACTCGACCCATAAGGGCTAGAAAACCATGAAACATCGGATCCCCGATCCGAATCCCACTCTATCCATTCCGTGATGACGGAAAGACCCATTCTCAATCTCAGAGCAACTCCCATGAGTTCTCCTCTTGCAATCACATACACATGCTGAACTAGTTCCAGCACCCTTAGGTTGGGAAAACCCGATACACTGATGATATCCTCAAACATCCCCCCAGGATGAACCACTAATACATACCCAATACCATGATCAGAATCACACTGAGAGTCCAAGACTCTCTCCCTGCATCCCTTCCGAGCCTCTTGGCTCTACACCTGTGGAATTCCCTCCGCGACCTCAGCAGACATCCCAAACCGGATGAGCTTCTATTCCACTGCCGCAAACACGCTGCTCAAAAACCATACTCGAATTACTCTAATCATAATTGTGCTCTGCCGCTTTCACTTCCGTGAACTTGCACTCCCTCCGGAGTTGCACACCTCTTACCTCTCTCTCTTCCTTTACAAAGGAATCCACTTAGCCACATTGTCACTCCGACAAGTGCCACGGTGCTCGCCCAACGCTACACCACCCTTTTTAGCGTATCCGCTATCCATCCAACACACATACTCTGACTCTCATCGCAGGGACTCTCAAGCCCATGCACTATCTCAACTAATGAAGATCACTACCCGGGGCCAGACCTTCCAACGCAATCACACTGCAACATACACAATCCATATCCTCAAACTGATCCAACAATACCTGCAGAGTCTTCAGCATGACTGGACCGCTCACCAGGCCTTCAGCCCATCTGGATCACTCTCAGAACCTTCAGCCAATCTGGACCGCTCCCGGTGCCTTTAGTTTGGCTGGACCGTTCTCCGAGCCTTCGGCCTGACTGGTACGCCTACCGGCCTTCAGTCTATCCGGACCGCTCAACTAGCATTCATCATTCCGAGCTATCACCCCCGGAAATCCTCCCATGCATACCGTTCTATCCCTCTAGGGGTTCCGAACTCTAACTCCATCATACATACTCGATCCCGGCCTGCTCTTAGGCCCTCCACAATCAAATGCCCTAGGTCTGTATCCCGCTCCGCATGCCCGACACTCGCTCCTTTCAGACTATACTCTAGGCTGACAGAACACTGCTGAATCCCAACAGCTAAGTACCCTCAAATACTCATCGATCTCTCGGAGAATTCTCTAATTCTCCCCCACTTATAGCACTGATTAACAACCACCGGTCGCCATCACCGACCTTCTAGAACAACCCTGCACAAAGAAAACACTTACACGCAGACTGCTTCCCACAAGCATAAACAACCTTAACGAGATCTCACATCAACACTGATTAACCCGCTCGAAAGAAACTCAAACTGCATCTAACCTCGGAAAGCCGATGCTACCCGACCTTCAAACCCATGCCAGGTTCCCACTAATAACTCTCATGGAAGATAACCATCGAAATTCTCAAAACAATAACCCATTAACAAACCACAACCCGCAAAATGAAGAATACCGCATCGAAACCACACAAAGATACCAGCACAAAACAAAACACCACAATAATCTCAAGATAACAAGACATCAAGAAAGAAACATACCCACAGCTGTCTCTGGCACTGCCCCGACCTCCTCTGCTACAAGCTGAAAAGCACGACCCTGAGCCCATGGGGGCTCCGCTCCACCCTGACCTCCACCTGTGATCCTCAAAGTGGCCGGTGCTGGAGCCTGCACCGATCCTGCAGCAAGTTGTGGATAGTTGACCCTCAAATGTCCAACCTGATGACAATGATATCAAATCCTCAGATCCTGAACTGGCGTTGACTGCCGACAATCCCTCGCATAGTGCCCCTCCTTTCCGCACTTGCGGCATGCACCATCGGACCTACAAACTCCGGTGTGACTCCTCCCACACTTCCCACATGTGTGGCTGCTCAGATCCCCCACTCAAAATCAACGGTCTTGGACCGTTTCGGCGCTGGCTGCGACTGCACCGGAGCCTGCCTCAGCTCACGCAACTGCAACTCAATCTCTAACTCACGCCGCCTAGCGGCCTCCTGCAACTCCAACAATGTCCCGCACCTCTACGCAGACACAAACTGTCTGATGTCCCTCTTGACCATACTCAGATATCGGGACATCTGAGCCTGCTCCGAAGTGAACTCAGGGCAAAACATCGCCCTCTCAGTGAACATCCTGGTGATCTTAGTCACCGACTCCGAATCCTGCTTCAGCTCAAGGAACTCCTGAGCCAATCTCTCCCTCTCAACCTGCGGGACATAACGAGTGATGAACATTTCTCTGAACTGATCCCATGAAACTGCAGCCCTCTGCGTATCCGAATATGACCCCGTGGTCAATCTCCACCAATCCTTCGCCCCGAGCCTCAACAGGTTCAGAGCACACCTCACCTTCTGATCAGCATGGCATAAACACGTGAAGAAACACCCCTCCACGTCTGATAACCATCTCAAAGCGACGATCGGGTCCTGAACTCCATCGAAGGTGGGAGGCTTCGTATTAGCGAAGTCCCGATACTGAAAGCCCCGACTAGCTCCTCCCCTTGCCGTCGCTGTAGCCGCCGCGGCAGCCCTCTCTACGAGAGCCGCATAGCACTCATCAAAATACTCAACCATGGCGGTCTTGATCGACCCAAACAACTCCGACAACTCAGCCCGGAATAACTCAGCAATCTCATCACGCAGGATCTCATGAATCCTCGCATCAAACTCGCTCGTGCTCATCTGACCGATAACCTCGGGCGGCACCAATCCGCCCTGAACTCTCTCTCCAGCTCCCGATCCACTATCATCATGCCTCGGAATCTCCATACTGAAAAACACCACACAAAATCTCAGACTCTTCCCACTATCCTGGGATCCAACTCTCTCACCCCAACCCTAGAGATCATGGTTTCCCTGATACGCGTATGGGTCCTGTGCTTTCAGTAGTACGGGCCCATACTACCTTCCACACCTACCCATATTTGTATGAAGTACTACCACGACACCCTAGAGAAACATGCATAACAACGCTCAACCCTCACCACTAGAGGAACACTGAAAATATCCCATAAGGAACCCTAGGCTACAGGCATCACAAATCAGGCAACATATCATGAAACCCTGAAGATCCCTAGCCTATCACTAGCATGCTGTTCTATCAAAGCTCAAAAACAAATAACATGCATGGTATTTTGGGGTTACTTATTGGCTCCGGCTGATCGTACCTCCGCGTCCTCCCTTACTCATTTTGAAAACCATTTTAAATACTCTTTTGAAAACTCTCCTCGATTTGAGACTGGAGTCACACGAATGTTCCTCCAATTCACTCAAACCAAGGCTCTGATACCAACTTGTAACGACCGAAAAATACAACCAATTTTAAATTTTCCAAAAACATCTGGATTCCATTAAATCATTACAAAAAGGTTTTCAATACAAAACATTTAACGTGTTCCCAGAATCACATTACTACAAAATCATGAGGAGCGATACGATCACGCCTTCTCCTTGCCACGATCTCCTGAAGAACCTAAAAAACATAAAACCACAACTATAAGCCCGAAAGCTTAGTGAGATATCCCCAAAATACCAACCACAAATACCATACACACATATCATGCCACAACATATCTAGTCACAGAACTACCATGCACTTCGGGTCTACTGTGTGACTGGTCCGCCGCACCGGCCTACAGTCCACCTGGTCCACCCTCTGAGTCTATCCACATACATCGAGTCTGTAGTGTGATAGGTCTGCCCGCTCCCGGGCCTTCAATCCACCTGGTCCACTCTCTGAGTCTACAGTATGACTGGTCCGCCTGTACCGGGCCTTCAGTCTGTCTGGTCCACTCTCCGAGCCTTCGGCACGTCTGGTCCGCCCTTTCGGGGCCTACAGCCTATCCGGACCGCTCGCTGGGCCTTCAGAACAACCGGTCCGCCCTGGGTATCTTGGCCGACAGCACACAGCAGGACCCGCCTCAACACAACTCCAGTCCAAACAACCATGTGCACATATACAAACAATCATATAGCAATTCACAGTCAACAAACATACCACCATCCTAACCAGGATACCGACCTAACAGGTCACTAGCATAGCATCTCCCTATCTCTCAAGATACCGATCTCAATCAGGCCTCTAACGTATACCATCCTAGCTCTCAGGATGCAAACATATCACAACAACAACATAACAACAACTACGCGGATCTCAATCCGATAAGGGCCGGCCTTGGTGCCTTAGACCCTATTGATATAGTGAGGATAACTCACCTTGAAACTGCCGACTGAACAGATAACCCAAGCTGCTCCGATCACTGATATGATCTCCACCACTGGACAACCACCAATGCACTGAACTCAAAACAAGGATCAACAATTACCAAAATGCCCCTGGAAACCACTGGTCAACCCTTGGTCAAAGACAAGGTCAAAGTCAACCCCTGACTGACTCTACTCGCCGAGTCGGCCTGATGACTCGCCAAGTCCCCATGCTCAGAACTTCACTCAATCCGCGACCTAACTCGCCGAGTCACCCCGAGACTCGCCGAGTCCAACAACTCTGAATCCACTCGCACACAAGTCACCGAGTCATCCCTTGACTCATTGATTCTCGACTCAGCCAGAAAATATTGGGACTCTTCGACAAGACTCGCCGAGTCCAAGAACAGACTCGTTGAGTCTAAGGCTATCTTCAACCTACTCGCCGAGTTGTTCATACAACTCGCCGAGTTCCGGGCCATCTTCATCCAACTCGCCGAGTTTATCTTCCAACTCGTCGAGTTCCAGCTCATCTTCAAGCAACTCGTCGAGTACACCCATGTGACTCGCCGAGTACCACCGGTCTGAATCCATACAGAAGCATTCCAGGCCATGCAATTGATCCAAAACATAGATCTAGCCTCCTACAACCCCTCCATCACGTAAAGTGGCAAACTTTACGTGAATCCAAAGAGATATATGCATTTTGCACATTAGGGCTAAGGTTTGGGACATGCTAGCTTCATCCAACACTCAACACAGGGACTTTCATGCATTCCAACCCTTCTCCATTCCAGATCTGAGGTAGCAACCTCAGACCTAACCTCTAAACTCCAATACATCCAAAGATATGATCTCTAATACCCCCAAAATGATGCATCTAAGAAATAGCAGCTCAAAAACAAGATATTACCTCAAAAGAACGCCCCAACTGCAATGAAACTCGAATCCAAGCAAAGCGCCTTGCTCCAAGCCTCTTACCCTTCAAGATCTCTTCAACAACCACCTCTCCAAGCTCCAATTTGCTCAACAATGGGGTTTCTCCATGAAATTAGGGTTTCTGGGACTCAAGGGGTGATAAGGAGGTTGGGGAGGAAACATAATGTTCTTTATATAGGGCTCAACCCCGAGAAGTAGTGTTTTCTGCACTCAGCACCAACTCGTCGAGTCCATCTCACTGACTCGCCGAGTCGGCTACTTAATCACGCGACCAAGTCGCGACTCTACTCGCCGAGTCCATCCATGGACTCGCCGAGTCGCTCTTTCCCAAATTACTCTTCTAGCCCTTCAACTCTACTCTTGATATTTCGGGATGCTACATGCCCCTTCTTGGATAAAATTTATACTTTTAATCCTTTATATAAAAGAATTTCCATTTTAGTCCATAAACCATTTTTTTCTTGACACTTTAGTATCAAAACTTCTTGAAAAGACATTTTCAGCCCAAATTTACTTGATAAAGAGCTTAAGTCCCTCAAGAATGAAATTTTCTCGGTTGAAACCCCCATTTTCGTAACTTTTACAATTTTGGCCCAAAAAGGAAATTTTTTGCATTTTTAATGCCTTTTTAATTTGAAAACATTTTTGACCCTTGACTTAGTTTTATTACACTAGTAATCCCCTGTTTTTCATAAATGTGCAGTTTCAGTTCCTATAATCCAAAAATTTCGCAATTTGGGCTTCTTGGACCGAAAAGCCCATTTTTAGCCCATTATGTTTAAAATTCACATTTTAAGCCCCTCCAAAGTGTTTTTATTCAGAAAAATTATCTTAAAAACTGTTTGGACTTGTTTCAACCTCCACAAATTTTCTTTTGTCGTTTTGGGCCCCTTAGTTTTGTATTTTTCACATTTTGAGCCCAAAAATGGGTTTTGTGTCCAAAAATGTTAATCCTAACCAAATAAATTATTTTTATTGACTTGATTAGTGTAAAATGGTATAAGCTATGATTATTTCATTCTTCATGTTGTATATCTCGGTTTTTAGGTATTTTTAGCTAACATATTCATCACATAACACATAAAAATCATACATACATGCATAAAATCACACAAGGCATACATAAACTCATAGATCTACACATTTGCTTGTATTCTCCCCCACAAAAACTTATAAAAACAGAAAAATAGGGGGTATGAAGCTCACCTTGGGTGTGGTTTCGGTTTTGGAAGGAAAAATGAGAAGAAATTCAGCCTTAGCAACCTTCCTTGGAAGATTTCGGACTTGGATGCTTCTAAGGTGCTAAATCATAAGTTTGAATGGATTAAGAGGTGATTCTTGAATTAAAGGAAGTAGCTAGCTGAAGGATCTAAGAAATTTCTTACCATAGATGATGATTTTTGTGTAAGAATCCCCTTGAACACTTCTTAGATCTCGAAATTATGGAGGAGATAGGAGAGAGTTTCTTGAGAGAATGGAGAGTGAAATGTGTATGTGTGTGTGCTTGGACTCGGCCGAGAGCAAGAGAGAGAGAGAGAGAGAAAGAGAGAGAGAGAGAGAGAGAGAGAGAGAGAGAGAAGAAGAAGAAGAGAGGGCTTGCATGGGAGTATGTGAAGTGCATGGATGTATGTGTCCTCTTGCATGGAAACCCCTTGAATAATTGTGAGGTGGCACACACAAAGTCAACCCCTCATTCCTTTGGGCTTGGGCCCAGATTTGGAGGGAAAAAGGGGATTTTTGGGCTTTTTGCCCTTAAGCCCATATTATAGTTAAGCTAGATGATGCTTGACTCAAATAAATCAAAGTGTAGTTTTTATGACCTATTAGGGCTAAATTAGGTTAATTATGGCCCAAAATGGCTCATATAGTTAATTTATTTCATTCTAGGCCCAATATGGCCTAAAATATTGAAATAAATGAAAGTGGGTCCAATTAGAGCCCATTTAAGAGTTCTAAGCCCAAGATAGTCAAATTGGAACCTTATTGGTCCATTGGGCCCAATAAGGAAGTCCTAGTCCAAAATGTACCTAAACAAGAACTTCTAGGGTTTCCAATTGCTTGTTGACTATTTGTAGTGCTTGTATGAAGTGTTTGATTGAAATTTTGTTGTCATAGAGTAAGTATCATGCATGCTTTCATGTCTTTGATTCATAATTTGACTTAAGTGTTGTAGTTACAAGGCACAAAAATTTCTAGTTGTGACACTTATTGTTGTGTATGCCGCAATCATAAACACTCCCACCCCATCAAAACCCTAATTTGGAACTTTACCCCACTATACCAATTGTAACTTCCACCATGTTGAAAATTACATGATATACAACATCTACAACTTGAAAGGTCACACCTCTAAGTTCTGCAAAAAGTCCCGAACAACACAACCTCAACCATTGCTACAAGAGGAAGCCGAAATTGCTTTGAATGCAACCAACTAGGGCATTTCAAGAAGGATTTCCTAAAACTAAAGAACCATGATGGGAAGCAAAGAGAATTTGTGATAGGTGTGGGAGATGCTCACCAGGAACTAACTATGTTTACTAATACGTTTCTTGTCAAGAGTATTTATGCTTCCGTATTATTTAACATTGGTTCCGATAAATGCTTTATTTCCCATAAGTTTAGAAGCATGGTAAAACATTAATCATCTAAACTAAATGAATCTTACATGGTACAAGTACCAAATAGTCAAATAGAAAGCACCTTATAAATAATCACTAAATGCCTTCTCACCCTAAATAATCATGCCTTTCACATGCACCAAATGCCGATGACAATTGGAAGTTTCGACATTATTATCAGAATGGATTGGTTATCACTTGATTGAGCATAAATCTTAAGTTATGAAAAGGATGTTCGACTATCTCTACCCAAAAACGAAGCTCATATTATTTATGGACAAAAATCAGGAAGGAATCTAAGATTCATTTCTGAAGGCAAGAAAATGTTTACAGAATAGATGCTTTGCATTCTTGGCCCATGTGGTGGATATGCAAGGAAAGGTTCAGGAAATCAAATACATTCTGCAAGTGTGCGACTACCCGGATCTATTCCCAGAAGATCTACCTAGAGTACCTCCAGTTACAATAGTGGAATTGCAAATCAACCTAACATCGAGGGTAACACAAGTGGCAAGAACTCCTTATTGTCAAGATCCATAAGAAATGCAACAACTATCAGGTTAAATCCACGAACTTCTTAAAAAAGCTTAATCCTATTGAGATTCTTGCCATGGGGAACAGTAGCATTGCTCATCAAAAAGAAGGAAGGATTATTAACGATTTACATCGACTATCTAGAGTTGAACAAACTCATTATTGAAAACAAATATCCGCTCTCGAGGATCGATGACCTGTTCGACCAACTACAAGATTCTTGCTACTAATCAAATATCGATCTATGATCTAGCTATCATCAACTCATAGTTCAAGAAGAGTAGATTCTGAACACGACATTCTGGACTCAGCACGGTCACTACGAGTTTTTTGTTATGTCATTTGGATAGACCAACGCACCAGCTTTATTCATGGACCTTATGAATCGGGTGTGTAAACCATACTTGGATAAATTTGTGATCATGTTTATCGATGGCATATTGATATATTTACGAACCATTAAAAAACATGGCCAACACTTGCGACTAATTCTTGAATTGTTAAGGAACGAGAAACTTTATGAAAGCTCTCTAAATGTGAATTCCAGATTAATGAAGTGAATTTCCTTGGACATGTGGTTAGCAGTAAAGGAATTCATGTCGTTCCTTTACAGATGAAAGCGGTTAAGGATCGAAAAGCACCAAAGATGCCTACCGAACTATGCAAATTCCTAGGGCTTACAAACCTAAAAATATCATAGAAGAAAACCTGAGAGGTATGGAAAAAGATGTGACTACCCGGAAAAATTTTGCTTTTAAAGCTCAGTCAGTCAACTCAACTGAGTGTTGGACTCCTTGCTAATGAGTTCCAGCCATGTTAAAGGTTATTCTAAGGAGTTTTAGCCTAGTAAACTTAAGGAATGAGTGTTAGGAAGTACCTGTTACAGACATTGTGCAACAAATTAAGTCAGAAACCCCATCATAAGGAGTTCACAGCCACAAGAAAGAGTTTATGGCCATAAACTCTATGTGGGCCGTAAACTCCCCCTATAAGACTCATATCCTTCAACTTTTCTTTCATTATTTCATTTTCACCTCAAGAACACTTCCAAATCCTCTCAAGTATCATCTAAATTTTCATCCTAGATCTTCCAAAACGTAAGTGTTCTTCCTTTGATTTACTAATACATCTCTTAATCTAGTATCATCTCATGATTTCATCCACAGAAATCATCTTTTCTTAGATCTTCAAGAAACACCAAGAACACACACTAGTGTTCATGGACCTTAATCACCATTTTAAGCCTCTATATCGTAAGTACTCTCTCCTTAGCTTGTTATCTAGTTGAAACACCTGATTAGAGCCATGAAAACCATCAAATTTGAAAGAACAAAAGCAGTTTATGGCCAATCCATCTCCCATGGTCGTACACCCCTATAAATGTGCCATTTTGGCCACAAACCCTTCTAAAGTCCAAGCCTTAGATCTTGAACCTTTAATGGATGTTGTAGGACCTTAAAACACACACACACACACACATATGCATGTTTGACCATGAGTTTACGCCCGTAAACTCCCTTGGCTGTAAACCCATGGCCGTAAACTCATGTTAGTGTCATTCCACTTTCCTCTGATCAATCACATGTGATTTCAACACTTAGTTCAAGTCCCCAAAGGTGTTTCTTAGCATATTGGTTGCTTGTAAACACTATATTCATGCAAATATTTGCCCTATATTTCATTTAGGACTTGTTAAGTCTCGGGACTTCATTCGTGGAACTTCTCATCCTTACGCACGTATTCGTTTGAATCACCCACATCAGGTGAGTTCATACCCTGTAATTAATCTTTTAAACTGTTTTAAATTCTTTAAAGGGGGGGGGGGGAATACAAGTTGAACACAATGATAATTGTCTAAATTTTTGTTATAAACATCTTTCAAAAGATAGCTTATGTCTTATATAAGTGATCAAAACATTTCAAAACTCTTTTAAAGTTATGTTGCTTTATAGTTTAACAAAACTTCGTTTTTAAAGCACAAACACAACTTAGTAGATAAATGAGTCTTTTCAATAACAGTCCAAGTAAACTTACTAGTAAACTATAAGGGGTATTGTTTAGAGGTTCACTTCATACTAGACACAATACACGATAACAGGAAGAACATACTAAGATACTATAATAGAACGAACATACTAAGTTGCTATAGCATGGAACTACTACAGGATCTAATTTTACCAATGAATCACTAACCCATTTTTCTAAACAAAAGGTGATAGATATCTTGGGTATACGTGATCACATATCTTTAATGTGGATTACACAACTTAGCAACTGGATTGTGGAAGTCTCGTTTGGTTCCCAGAATCTCTTGAGAGGGAGAGCATATAGTATGGGTACTAGCCTTCACATTATGGCCTTAATAAAACAAACATGTTTTAAGGACATCAGTACGCCAAGTTGTCAATTTAAAAGAGAATTGAGTACTATCATTTTCCCATTACTTTCATAAAGTGAAAGTTCCACTTGAAAGTTAATGCAAACTATTTTCGAGTCAAGATAGTTATAAACTAGGGAAAACTTACATTTTACAAACGGCAATCAGAACAGTTGAGTCTAGTACATTCAGTAGAAAGGGACCATAATGCTAACCTTATGATTCCTTAATGTATACATCAAGGGATATATACTAATAGGATCTGACAGGTAATAGGATGTGTGCTTTCCGCTTCATTTCATGTTCCTTGTTTGGTTGTGGGCTTAGAGCGGATTCACCTAGCCTATTATCCATTCGATCTTAGTTATATATATATATGCTATGTATACATTAAGTCATCATAAGGGGTACCAGCTATGGGTCAGGTCATAGGACACTAATTCAATGCACATGATTCTAGTACTAAACATACTTTACAAATCAGAACTTTGGTATACAAAACTAGAAACTTACCAGTAAAGGGTTTAATCCATTATATTAAACCAGTATAACTTAAACGACCTTAGGTGATTAATTCTATAATACCTTAGTTTATACATCAGGGTTATATATAATTGATACCGGATCGATAGTTAGATGTGTACCTTCCGCCTTATTTCCTGTTCCTTGTTTGGTTGTGGGCTTAGGGCAGATTCACACAAGTAACTATCTATTCGATATTAGATTACATATAGCTAGTCTAAACTAAGTGACTATAGAAGGAACAACTGTGGTTACTATTTTATGATAAGAAATAAGGGTTTTCTTAAAGGATGTTTTCATCAAATATAAAGGAACTATTACAGTTAACTCCGTGAGTACCAAATGAATACGATAGGGTTATATACAACAATGATCTAACAACCAATGCGATGTGTGTCATCTGCCCCATTTCCTGTTCCTTGTTTAGTTGTGGGCTTAGGGCAGATACACACAATTGATTGCTTGTTTACTCTGAGTTTATATAACTTGTATCCATTTAGTACTCATAAAAAGGATTGTAGAGTCATTTTTACTTATCTTTCATCAAAGCAGTAAATACAGGATTTTCTGGAGGAACAAGCGAACTTTTCTAAACATAACTTACAACTTACTAAACTTTCTATAACATACTTACGTCACTAAAATCTTATGAACTCACCAACTTAATTGCTGATAAACTCTTTCAAATAAGTTGTATTCTCTGGAAACTAGTAGACAAGTACTCGCACTGGGAATTCACACGATGGAGGAATATGGCTTCAAGTCTTATTTTGTTATTTGCTTATGTATTCTATGTTTTGTGAACACACACATTGTAAACACATTCTTTCTAATGAAATGGTTGCTCATTACTTTGATTACTATGATCCATGTCTTGTGATATTAAACAAGACGTCCTCCACCCCCGAACATGTCTGCCGTTCCGGTTTTGGGGTGTGACAAAATAGTTCGACCTCAAGGAAGATAGACCACGATATTTAATGAACCAAATTTGGACCCTAAGGTTTTGTGAAGCCAGGAGGTTAGTCTTAAATGAAGCTCATAAGTCGAGATATTTGATACATCCCTGATCAAATAAGATGTATCTCGATCTTAAGAAGCATTATTGTTGGCCCAACATGAAGGCATAGATTACCACTAATGTCTATAAATGATCGACTTGCTCCAAGGTTAAAGCAGTATACTAGAAGCCATCTGGTCTACTACAACAACCGTCAATCCCAGAATGGATGTGGGAACAGATAACCATGGAATTCATAACAAAGTTGCCAAAAACATCAAGTGATTATGAGACAATTTGGGAAGTCATTAACCATTTGACCAAGTCCGCCCACTTCCTAGCCAATCAAAGAAACTAACAAGTTAGAGAAACTCACTAGGACCAATCTCAAGGAGATAGTTAGACTACATGGTGTGTCAATATCTATCTTCCCGGATCGAGATATTAAATTTACTTCCAGATTTTGGCAATCATTGTAAAGGTCCTTAGGAGCCACACTCGAAATGAGTACTACATACTATCCATAGAAGGATGGCCAGAGCGAAAGAATGATATAACCACTGGAAGACATGCTTCGTGCTTGTGTAATAGACTATGAAAATGCATGGGATACTTACTTTTCGTTAATTGAGTTTTTATACAATAACAGTTATCACACTAGCATAAAGTTTGCTCCATTTGAGACCTTATACGGATGCATATGTCGTTCTCCACTATGCTCGGTAGAACTTGGAGATACTCAACTAGGTAGAAAGCATATTGGAGATACCATATTTACTGGCTATGATATCATTCACGAAACATCATAAAAAGATTTTTCAAATAATAGAATGATTGAAGGACACATGTAGCCGTCAGAAAAGCTATGCTGACATGAGATACAAACCCCTAGAATTCAAAGTAGGAGACCATGGCCTACTAAAGGTCGCACCACGGAAATGTGTCATTCAATTTAGAAAATGAGGTAAACTAAACCTTCGTTACATTGAACCTTTTGAAATCCTAGCAAGGGTTGGTCCCGTGGCTCACAAACTCAAGTTACCTCAGGAAGTGAACAAAGTTCACGATACCTTCCATGTATGTAACCCTATAAAATGTCTCTCTGATGAGAACCTTCTCATTACTCTTGACGAGACCCAAGTCACCACTAAACGTCACTTCGTGGAGGAACCGGTGGAGATCGTGTATTAAGAAATCAAAAGCCTCAAAGAATGTTGCATACCCATAGAAAAAGTCTGATGGAACTCTCGTAGAGGGCCAGAGTTTACTTGGGAACACGAGGATGAGATGAAAAAAAAGTATATGAAAATATTCAATTGTGCTCCCTCAATTAGTTGATGATGTGAATTGTTATCGAGAATTAAGAAAAGAAACGATAGATTTGAATGATGAAAGATGATGAACACACGGAGTAAATATTAATCAGATCTCGTTTTTATTAAGATTGATTATAGAGTAAGCTGAAGAGAGATATTGTGTTTCGATATCGTGTATCTACTTCAAGCCTAAGTCCCTATTTATAGGGAACTTACAAAAAATATACTAAGTCTATACATTGACACTTCGCATACTACACTTCGCATACAAAATTGACTTAGTAAAATAACATACAAATGCGAATCATTACAATACACACTATTCGACTTTTACAACATACATCTACATTCTCCCCCTTTGTAAACAGTCGATGCAATTCAACTCAAAAGCTTTTGAATTGCAGAGTGAATTGTTCTTTGCACTTCTCCATACCAGGAGATCACCTTCTTCAAATCTCTCTTGTCACCTTCGTTATTTTTCTTGCAATTGTTCATACGTACAATGAAGTGCGTATATTGCGAAGAATTGTATCTTTCAATCTCTGAAGCTTTGAATAGGAATTTCTTCGGTTTTCCTTTAGTGTCTCTTCCCGAAAACACCATGCCAAAAGGTTTAAGGCATATCTCACCCACAACATACTTCGACAGAGCAGATTGTGTCAAAGTATCTTCCCATGGAACTTTAACTTCTCTTCCTAGCACATTTGCTAACTCTTCATCAGTAAGTGCCAGACAATCGAAATAGTTGTCGATAAACGTCTTTACATGTGCGAATCCAACTTTAAACACATCTGTTTCCGAGCCTTTGAGTTTGTTTTCTTCCATATGCTTCAGAATAAGAGCTACTTGAATGAGATCGTTGCAGTTCATCAACGGAAAATCAGCAACTGTGAAGTCGTATTGTTTGTTGTCAGCTCTGATGACAAAATATCGAAAATTTTGAAGCATGTCTTCAAACAGAACATCCTTCTTTATAGTAAGCACCTTCTTTATCTTCATCAAGGACCATACTTCATCTGGATTCTTCCCAAGAACAACATGAAATCTGATTTTCATATGAGTATAATCATCCGGATTATCAAATTTCTCACTGATCTTGTATTGAGCTGTAATGAACAACATTTCATTAACTGGGAAGTCCAACTGACAGTGATCTGAGTTTGCAATATCGTAACTTCTTTTAGGCTTCTTCTCGAACTCATACATCTCCCTTCCTACAACTTTCGACTCTATAGTTTCGTAAGAGTAAAGTTTCGCAGGATCTCCTTTGTTCATGGAGGGAGGATCACTTGCCCTTTGTCTCATGATGCTCTGAACATGTCTCATCCTTTCCAATTCAGCCTCAGCATCAGCTTTTAACTCCTCCTTTGACTTTTCGTACAAGATGCCTTTTCCTTTTCCTGTTACATCTTTATGAGGTTTTGAGCTAGAACCTCCTTCGTTTTCTCCAATAACAATTCCCTTGGAAATTGTTTTTGTGGTTATTGTTGTTGAAGAAATCAGTTTTGTAGGAATGGGAAAAGTTGCAACTAGTTGAGTCGAAATCACTTTTCCCACTGTTTTAGCCTCATCTTCTTTGCTTCGACTTTTCTCTCCCCCTTGCACCCCTGTGAAAACAGGTGGAGCATTCTTCGGAAGTAAAGAAGTGAAATTTGAAAGCGGAGAAAGAGCCTTTTGAATAGCTTGTTCTAAAGTGTTAATCTTTAGAGTCAAGAATTCAGGAGTAATGATTTGCGAAGATGATGAATGCGAAACGACTGATTTAAGCTCAGTGACTAATTTGATCAAGTGATCAAACTTCTCCATTGTGGCAGCTTTCTGATCTTCAACAACAGGAATATTAATGAGTTTGTGGAGTTGAGAAGAAATTTTCACAATTTGCTTTTAAAGATCTTCTTGTCTCGTATGCACATCTTGAAGATCTTTCGCAAGTTTAGACTTCAATTCCTAAATTTTGAAGTTGACATCCTCACGAACTTTCTTGATGTCTTGTACAAAAAGAATGTGTCGTTCTTTTGTAGCAGCTTTAAGATCTTGAACTGCAGACGTAAAATTATTCCCTTGTGCTTTCACTCTGAGCTCATTGTTTATATCAGATTGATCTACTTTCTCCATGATTCTTTTCTCAGCACCTTTAAGCATGACATCAACCTCCATTGCTGATATCGAAGACATTCTCCCAAAATCGGCTTGCGATTGGATAATAGCTTTCAACTTTTGATTCAGTATTTTAAACTGCTTTCCTGTCATCAGCATATGATTAGGAATGTCTTCTTCGTCTGAATCAAAAGGAATTTCATCTAGAATTCCTCCAAAAGCACCTCCTTCGACTTCAGGATCAGACATTTGTTGCGAAGGTGGAGGATTTTCAGGTGATTGGGATGGAAAAAGTGTGGTGAATGGGTTTTGAAGGGCATGATCAAAGATGGATGAAGTGGTGGATAAAGTGGTAATAGGTAAGGATGTTTGGATTATGGATGCAACACTCGGGATAGGTGCCCCCGTATCAGATACGTTGACAACCATATCCGAAATAGGTACCTCCTCAGAAACTGACTTGGTAAGAACTATTTCGAGTGGTTTGGAAATGGTAGTAGAAATTTGCGAAGTTGAAATGATTGGTAAAGAGACATTTACCATAGTTGTGACAGGTGGAGTTTCTGGGACAACTTCTTCATCTGATGATTCATTGCGACTCACCATCTTCCTCCTTTTAACCAGCGTGCGTTGCATGTTTTTCGCAACATCTTTAGCCCATTGGCGCTTCTTTCCTGGAGACACTGGGGCAGGAATACTGTGAATAGTAACTCCTTTACTACTCACTTCCGCTTTGCGAATTTGTTTTAAAACCCCAGACTTGGAAGGTAAAACTTCCTTCTTCGATACTTCATCTTGTACAGTTGGTGAAGATAAACCCTTTGAAGTTTTCTTGCTAACCTTCTTCTTCTTCGATGGTGTAGCAACATCTGGTAATACGCCGGTCTGATCAGCTGTATCAATGTTTCGCAAATATCTCACCAAAACATTGTGAGTGGGAGAAACTTTGCGAAGCATCGCATCCGGAATACGAGCCACACGCGTAAAAATTGCTTCATCATCTTCAACCACTTTTGGAAATTGGTAGAACGAAAATTCAGCAACTTCGACATCTGTCATGATTGGAATTGCTTCTTTCTCGTATACTTTCTCTAGGATCAAACTCCAGTATCTGGCACAAGATATCCCCTTCTCCGAATTTGTGTTTTCCAAGCTTTTCACAAATTCTTTCCACAGCTGAGTGGCGTAATCAACATTAATGTCATAGTATATGCCCATTACCATGGCATAAACTTCGACTCTTCCTCTATCCAAGCCGACTGATCTTCCGGTAAGGCACCGTAGGAAAATGCCAAAAAGAAAATTCCAGATGCATGGCAATCCCGACTTCCTGAAGTCACTGATCTTCTCCAACTCCGGTTGATGTCCCATCTCATTGCACATGTGAATGATCTGGGAGTTTACAGGTTTAACAAAGGGAGGGTTGTTTGGAATCTGCAAGAACTCCACGAACAAATTCTTTGACAGTTTGACCCTTTTGTTGTTGATAAGATTGAAAGTAGTCACATCCGCCGTGTGATTGTATGAAGCCGTGGAAGCAACACGAGATAGCCACACCATTGGTACTGGGAATGATCTGAACATGGCAATTGATAACGGTGATCGTTTCAAAGCCACAATAAGCATCTTCAGGTCTCCTGGATACGCATAAATGTTGGGATCAACTTGATAATTGGTGCTTTGAATCTTCATAAGTGATTGAGAAAGGACCTCATCAGTGTTGGAATTTGTGGCTGCCATTGTTAGGGTTTGAAAGAAATTTGAATTTTGGATCAAGATGAAAGCTTTGAAGTTTTGTGAGAATTCTTGTTTGCGTAACCGTACACAGTGTTCTTGATCCCCCTTTTATAGGTTACTCAAAATTGATTTGAAATTAAAGCGGGATACATTTAATGTTATCGGATGTGGCACCTTGAATCTCGGATCATGACTGTAAAAGATTACTATGCTTCAAAAATTAACTGTCACATCTCCTCGAAAACCGGATAGAATACCAACCATTTTGAGTATACAGCCTGTCATGTATCCGTTATAGAATCCGAACTGGTAAAACCCTTCGCATGGAAGCAAGGCTCTTTCACTTTTGGGATTTAAAGGGAAGTCATATGCCAGACTTGCGAAATCATTAGTCTGAGTTGGTTTTGCTCAGAACCTCAAGGATTTCGTGTGTGCACTGTACCAATGGAATAAGATAAGAATCAAGAAATTTTGTAATGTTGTGTTGTCAAAAAGTTAAATTGACATGAATGCAGAAAAACCCCAGGCAAAGGTTGCTTCGTTAATCATCAAGAGAGATAATTAACAACTTGTGTAGTTTCCCGTGAATTACAATTGAATACTTGTAAATAAGTATCAAAGGGCTTCTTGTAAAAGTCATTTTGGGTTGGTTTGAAATTTCATTACATATCAGCCTTAACATAAGATGAGAAATTGTAAATGAAATTACTTGTTTGACCAGTGTAGTCAGTGACAAGTTGTCTTGTGAAAATATTTATCATGACAAGAATTTGTGAATGAAATCATATTCAAAAGAAAATTTGTTTTGGATCTTGTTGGGTAACAAACATTCTTGGTTGTTAATATTTGATCAAGACCACGCATGTGAATTGAATATGATTTGAAGTTTCAAAATTTTTGATACTGAAACAAAGGTTTCGTAAAAATCTGGAACAAAGTTCCCCGTCAATTCCTTAAGGTGTATGATTTGTGGGTTTCACTTTCATCACGGACTCATGATGTTACATCTTTAACACAGAGTTGTGATTTGTCTAGGTTTTGATTGGTTTGATCAAAGACCTCAAGGACAAATCTTGTTCAAAATTTTTTTTGAATTTTAAGAACTGTTTGGTTTAAAAAGATTGTTTAAGAATCGAATTGTACATCTGTTATTATTTGGACAAAACAGAAAACTCTTAACTCATTTGAGAAGAGTAAGGTAGCTCTTGTTGATTTATGCGAATACAAGCCTTGCTGGGTAGAAATGTTCATGAGATACTTTCATCAAGACTTTCATTTCTCATACATAGAATCATTCGAGGCTTGAGGTCTACATACATCAGCATGCTTCTAGGGACATCCTAACTAGTTTGTAAAAGAAATTTAATACCTTCCCATAGAAACACAAATGTATGACCTCTTCGCATTATAGCCCTGTATTAAATTCTCAACACACACAGTTTAAAGAACAAAGAAAACAAAAATATTTTTGTGATTTTTCAAAATTAAAGAACAAAAATAAATTCTTTTTGGATTTTTCATGTTTCAAAAATAAAGAACAAAAATAAAATCTTTTTGGATTTTCGATTTTTCAAAAATAAAACAAAAATAAAATCTTTTTGGATTTTCGATTTTTCAAAAATAAAACAAAAATAAAATCTTTTTCAATTTTTGATTTTTCAGAAATAAAACAGTATGCGTAAACCTTACCATAGTGATTATGAGCTCAAATTCGAAAAAATGTGGTTGCGAAGCCATGCGAAGCCTCTGAATGAACAGTAACCTATGAATGATGTTGACTCTTATCTGCTGAACAAAACTTTTATTCTTGTGTTGACGAAATGGAATTCGCATTAATCATCCCCAACCCTGCTAAAATTCGAACAAATGATTTTTCATCAAGAGGTTTTGTAAAAATATCAGCAAGTTGTTCAGTTGTTTTGACAAAATGAATTTCAATATTCCCATCTTCCACATGATCTTTAATAAAATGATATCGAAGAGCAATGTGTTTTGTCTTTGAATGTTGCACTGGATTGTGACAAATGCGAATTGCACTTTGTGAATCACAATACAAAGGAATCTTTTTCATGTTTATTGCATAATCACGAAGTTGACTCTGAATCCAAATAATTTGCGAAGTACAAGCAGCCGCAGATATGTATTCTGCCTCAGCGGTTGATATAGCCACACAAGTTTATTTCTTTGATTGCCAGCTCACTAACTTTCCATCCAATAGTTGACATCCACCAGTCGTACTTTTTCTATCCAAAGTACATCCTCCTAGATCGGAATCTGAAAAAGCTTGAATGAAGAATCCTATTTTCGTAGGATACCAAAGTCCTAAAGAAACAGTTCCCTTTAGATAGCGAAAAATATTTTTCACTGCAGTCAAATGAGGTTCTCTTAGATTAGCTTGATATCTAGCACAACAACAAACTGAAAACATAATATCAGGTCTACTTGCAGTTAAGTACAATAAAGACCCTATCATGCTACGATACAGTGTTAGATCAACAGCAGGAGCATCTAACGAAGGAGTTAGTCTTGTTCCTACTGCCATAGGTACTCTGAGCTTTGTGCTATTTAGCATTGCAAACTTTTCAAGCAAGTTCTTCGTATATTTTTCTTGATTGATTAAGATTCCTTCTCTGTTCTGTCTTATATTTAAACCAAGAAAATTATTAATTTTTCCCATCATGCTCATTTCAAACTGACTTTTCATTAAATTTTCAAATTCAATTGAAAATGCTGGATCAGTTGAACCGAAGATAATATCATCAACATAAATTTGAACAAGCATTAGATGACACCCAAATTTCTTGCGAAATAATGTGGGGTCAACTGATCCTTGTTTAAATTTAGATTGTTTCAAGAAATTTGTAAGTGTTGCGTACCAGGCCCTTGGTGCTTGTTTTAACCCATATACAGCTTTGTCAAGGACATACACATGATCAGGATACTCACTGTTTACAAATCCTTGTGGTTGTTCAACATACACTGTTTCTTCGAGTTTTCCATTTAAGAATGCACATTTAACATCCATTTAATAAAAATCAAAGTCTTTGTGAGCTGCATAGGCTAAAAATATGCGAACTGCTTCAAGTCTTGCAACAGGTGCAAATGTTTCTTCATAGTCAATGCCTTCTTGTTGCGAATAACCTTTTACCACTAGTCTTGCTTTATGTCGAATAATATTGCCATCTTTGTCGGTTTTGTTTTTAAAAATCCATTTTAATCCAACAATTGAAACATCAGAAGGTTTAGAAACTAATCTCCAAACCTTGTTTCGTTCAAATTCAGCCAATTCAGATTGCATATCAACAACCAATCTGAGTGTTCCATAGCATTCTTTACATTTTTTGGCTCTATTTTCAAAATAAAAACATTAAACATACAAAGTTCTTGGTTTGCATTCAGTACCTCTTTTTCGCATGAATTTGAGCTCTAGTCAACACACCTTCTTGTAGATTACCAATTACCTGTTCTTTTGGATGATTTCGTGTCCATTTCTCGAGTGGTGGAAAATTTGGATCAAATTCTAATGGTGCATCTTCATACATATCTTCATTTTCAGATCCTGCAACAGAAAACTTATCATTAACTTCATGAAATTATTATCAAGATTAATTGTCTCTGTTTCATCATGCTCCCCCTCAACATGATCTGCATCTTGATACGCCCCCTCAAATTGATATTCTTGTTGATTTTGTGAATGCTCCCCCTCAACTTGATGTTCTTGTTGATTTTGCGAATGCTCCCCCTCAAATTGATGTTCTTCCTCCCTACAAACATCTGGTGTGCTTTCACAAGTTATCGTTGATTCATCAGTATGTTTTTAGGATTCTGATGTTTGATTATCAGGAGCATTATTTTCTGCATCAATTGCCTTGTCAGGAATTCCAAAAATTAAATCATAATCAAAATCATTGATTTCAGAATTATCAATTGGAGTATTTGAATCCACAAGTATTGGTTTATTATCGAATTTACTATCAATTTGTTTAAGATAGTAATCATCAAATGTTAAATTGAAAGTTTCTTCAATTTTTCTTATTCGTTTATTTAGCACTCTGTATGCAACTGAATTCTGCGAATATCCTAAGAAAATGCCTTCATCAGCTTTAGCTTGAAACTTGGACAAATTATCTTTGAGATTCATGATAAAGCACCTGCAACCAAAAACATGAAAGAATTTTACATTAGGTTTCCGATTATTTATGATTTCATATGGAGTAACATTAAATCTTCGATGAATGTATGATCGATTCTGAGTAAAACATGCTGTAGATACAGCTTCTGCCCGAAGATATTGAGGTAGATTCGCATATGTCAACATGGTTCTAGCAGCTTCGCATAGAGATCGATTTCTTCTTTCAACTACACCATTCTGTTGTGGCATATATGGTGATGAAAAATTATGTGAAATGCCTTTGCTTGTGAGAAAACTGTCAAGAGTTTGATTTTTAAACTCAGAACCATTATCACTTTTAATTTTTCGTACATTCTTCTTCAGACTAACTTCAATCTTTTTGATAAAATCAATCATCGTCTGAGCAATTTCAGATTTCAACCTGAGAAAAAACACCCACGTAAATCTAGAGAAATCATCTACAACAACTAAAATATACCGCTTTTTGTTTATTGTTGCAACAGTTGATGGTCAACGTAGATCAATGTGAAGAAGTTCCAATGGATCTACTATTTTTGAATCTATCACAATCGGATGACCCTTTCGATGTTGTTTTCCTTGTTCGCAAGCTGCACACAAAGAATCATTGTCAAATTTTAGTACTGGTAATCCTCGAACTAAATCTTCAGTTACAAGTTTATTTATATTTCGAAAGTTCAAGTGTGACAATCTTCTATGCCAAAGCCAACTGAGATCATTGGATGCTTTTGATAGTAAACACACAGCTGGTTTTCCCACAATCGGTTTAATGTCCAGTGTAAACATATCACCATATCTTTTGGATTTGAGGAGTATTTCATTCGTCTTGACATTTGAAATGATACTTCCTTCTTCATTGAATACAACTTGATTTCCAGTACCCACAACAAGTTGTGATACACTTTATCAAATTATGCTGAAGTCCTTCAACATAGGCCACTCTGTTTACTGTGAAGTTTCCATTTGTGACTTTCCCATATCCTTTCACTTGACACTTGTGATTATTTCCAAATTTGACAACTCTAGCATTTTCCAAGCTTTTGTAATCTCGCAAATTTTCCTTTCTTCCAGTCATGTGACGAGAGCAACCACTATCAATGTACCATTTCATATCATATTGCTCGTCACATATCACCTGCATTTATTGAAAAAATTTAGGAACCCAAGACTTTTTGGGTCGATCATTAGTAGAATGAAACAAATTTTTGGAATTTAAAAACCATGTTTTCACTTTGTTTGTAACAGAATCCATTATATCAACATCATCAGTTCTAGATTTTGAAATATAGTCATTCAATAATTTTGGATTTCCATTAATTGTAATCTTATCCTTCACAACATTCACATTTTTGATAACTGGTTTCCATTTTTGAACTGGAACTTGCGAATTATGAGATGATGCACTTTCAATTGAAGAATTATTTGTGAACTTATCAAATGCACTTTTGATTTGTTCTTCTGAAAATTTTCCACTTTGATATTTCTTTCCTTTCCCTTCAAACCAATGATTGATCGTTCTAACATCAGATTTTCCTTTTGTATATGAAACTTTGGTTGGTTTTGATATTGAAGGATTTGGAAAATTTGGTTGTTTTGGTGAAAATTTGATTTTGACTTGAGTTGAGTTCTTCAAACTTGATGAAGTATTCGTGAATTTGCCAACATTTTGAAACTTTTGATTATTTGCAAATTTTTGTGAATTCTCAAATTTTCGATTGTTGTCATATTTGCGAACATATGGAACCTTGTCAACAGAGTTTATTTGTTTATGAAAACTTGAATATGTTTTTGTGTTTTTATCAATTGATGATGTTTTTGAAATTTGTTCTTTTTCATCTCTTGATTTTTCATTAGACACAACTTGCCAGAAAATTGCTTTTCTTGCTTTTCTTTTTGAAACATTATTTTCTGTTGAATAGTTTCCAACCATCAATTTGAATTCATGAGAATTTAGTTTCACTTCAACCTTTGGTTTTTCAACATTTCCAAAAATTTTGTTTGATTTTTCACCTTTAACCACCCATTTTTGTGCTAATTTTTGTTTTTGAAACACATAAGGATTTTTGGTTAAATTGTTTTCTTTTGTGTTTTGATTTGCGAAAAAACCTTCAATCGTGGACTTTTGATTATCTTTTTCAATCATTTTGTTAAACTCAGGAAGAACTTTCTCAGCATTTCCAGTAGTGACAAAAACTTGATTTGGAAAAATGGTTTTATCAGTACATACAAAATTTGGATATACCACAGTGTTGGTTTCCAAATAATGTGCGCCTTTATCATTTAAAATTTTATCAAATTCTTTTGTATTTTCAAATACTTGATCAACTACAACCCTTTGAGGTCTTTCAGTTGAAACTTTCTTTTCTTCTTTATATACATCTGTGTCATCAGATTTCCAGCTTTCAACTTCCACATTATCAAACATACAATGTTGCGAAGTTGAAGGTTTATCAATTTCATGCTCTACTATTGAATCAACTATTATTTCTTTACCTTTGATCTTAGATGTGATATTAATGATTGACAATTGAGAACAATCAACCTCTTCTTCCTCTTCTATCTCACTGATTTCACTTACATTATCAGAATTTTCATCAATATCAGCATAATTCAACTATGAGGCAAGAGTTGAATTTTCAGTTTTCTTTATGATTTTCACTTGTTCACTCTTTGTCAAACTTTCATTGACAATGTTAACCAAGTCATCAGCATTCAGAAATTCATCAATTTTGATAATACCATATGAATATCTATCATCAGGTATTTTGTCAAATTGAGCAATTGTGCTTTCGCAATCATAAGAAACAACATCAACTTTTTCACGTTCATACTCAAGAAAACGTAAAATTTTTCTATGTTGTTCTTTGCTAATATCAGAAGAATGATGTAAAGCTGTTAATTTTGCATACAAACGTTTTGCAGAATTACAATATATGTTTCTCTGTGCTAGTAATAACCTATCATCGTTAGTAAGATTATTCCTATCACAATCTATATTTTTGACTTGCATTTCCAATTTTTCAACTCTGCTCTTCTTTATTTCTAAATCTCTTCGTGTCTCACTAAGTTGCACATTTAATTTCTTAGCTTCATTACTAGCAGACACAATAACAGAATCAAAATAAGCCACAGTATCATCAAATGAAACAATTTCAGCATCATAAGCAGATAAACGAATATTAAAAGATTCATGAATTGCACGTACCTTGGTTGTCATGGGTGACTTGTTAGTGGATTTAGACACAAAACATCTCCCTGAAATGTTCTCTTCGCAATCCTCAAAACTTGCGAACATTGCTCCATGTGTGGGATGCCTCATTTCTTCATCATCAGATCCTGAAGACCAGATCTGATAAGTTCCACTTTCTTCTTCAGCAGTTTCTCCCTTAGCAACCAATCACTCCTTTGGTCTTAGCACGTAATTCTTCAATCTTCTCGGAATAGTATGCTTCATCTTTGACTTTTTCTTTCTTCTCTTCTTTCTTTTGCAACATGCAGTCAGCTGCGAAATGATTCGCACCATTGTAATAATGACAATAAATTCCTGAATCACCTTTCAACTTTTTCTCTTCATTCGCATTTTTCTGTTTTTCATCAATTTTCTCCATTTTCTTCCTCTCTTCCCCTCCAGTCCTTGTGACAACATTTTTCGCATCATTAATCTTTCCTTTTGGATTAAAAGGCTTTTTGAAAAACTTTTTAACTCTGTTGTTTGAATAGAATGCTACAGCTTCATCATCGGAGTTCATCAAAAATCTTTCATCATCTGAACCATCTTTTTCATCAGTTTCTGATACCTTTGAAACTAGAGCCAAAGGACCACCAATAGCTAGTTTTGATTCTTCATACATTTCTGAGACCTCATATTCATGTGTTTTTAGTTGATTGTAGAGATCATTCAATTTAGTTGTATCAAAACTTTGTTGATTCTTAATCATCATGCTCACACTTCGCCATTCCTTGCGAAGGCCCATAATGAAAGTTAAATTGAATTCCATGATAGATCTAGTGATACCATACCTATTGCAGCGAAACATAAGCTCATTCAGACGATCATAGTAACTTTCGAGAGTTTCTGCATCCTTTTGTCTGAATTCCTTCAGTTCAATCAGACATTGCTTCACAGAATTGATCTTCGTCTTTTCGCTACCTTAATACTTTTCTTTTAGAGTATTCCAGATGTCTTTGGCTGTTTTACAACTACGAATGTAATTGTAAACCACAGGAGGTAGAGCACCTCTTAGTTCCCTCATGCACCTCTTTTCATTATCCTTCAGTCGTTTTTTTTTTTATCTTCAACATCAGGAGATCCAGTGGATGATCCAATTTGTTGAACATTAGCAGGAGCTTGTACTGTTCCATCGATACAATTCCAAAGTTCTTCATCAATTCCATTAAATTAATCTTCCATTCTATCAGCCCACTGATCATAGTATTCTGGAATCAACATCGGAATTTTGGTTGAGGAACCAAGCAAATGAGAGAAAGAAGTCATTGTATTCATGTTGAAGTTCGCCATTGATGAACTCAGAAAAATATCTGAAAACTTTAGAACTTGATGAATTTCAAAATTCGATCAAACGAATTGATCAAAAATCACTAATCGATTACTCGACTTAACAATTCAAATATAGAATCGATTCAAATCTAAAGATCAAAAGTGATTTTCAAAACCAAAAATGCGCGGAAAATTTTGAGTAAATTTTGCAACTCAAAAAGCAAATGATTCTTATACGAAAATCAGATCTAAGCAGTTTGAATCCTGCTCTGATACCAATTGATGTGACATAAGAACATGGTTTGGCATGAGGAATTAAAGCTTGCACAATTGAACATGATAATTTGGGTGTTTAAGAGATATATTTTGAATGTATATGGTGTTACACAAAAAGGATCTAGATCTAGACTACATAATTAACAAACAGTTACACACTCACTTCTACATCTCTCAAGCACACCTCTACAAGTGGTATGAACCCACTATTTATAGAGGTGTTTACATGTCTCTCGCTCACTCTCTAACAAATGGGTCTAAAGGCAAATACTCCACATGTAAGTGGGTTTTACAAAAGTCAAACATTTACAAAGTCATGAATGAATAACTTTGCACCCCAACATTCTCCCCCTCAAAGTTAGGAATGAATGACCCACTTCAAATCTTCCAAAATCAAGCACTACGCGGTTCGAGCCTCAAAGGTGACACATGTCGAAACGAACTTCAATCTTCAATTCTTCCATGACTCTTCAATTTGGGCTCTAGGATGTGAGACCATACAAACCAAGCAGCAACGAATGATTAACTTCAAATAATCACCCCAAAGTTGCGCATAAAAACACACCCCAAAAATCTTCAATAAACCAAACCCATTTCGAATACATCACTTCCGAACTTCCAATTGCATCATCTCGTGGCTTCAAAACATCAAGATCACTTCGGTCTTCAAATCCGCGTAATATGAAAAATTAAAGTTCGAATTTCCATATAAAACTTCTCCCCCTTTTTATAATCGAAATTTGATTATAAAACTTCAAAGGAAAAAGAACGTGCTCTATTTGGAATTTTTCATGTCAAAACTCCCCCTTAACATGTGGCATAATCTTTGTGCTTCAATCCGGAAAATCCAAAAAATATTGAATTTTTAGCTTCGTTCACGGACCCGTTGCGCCAAAAACAGCCAAATATGCGAAACACACCCCCATTTGCGAAACTGGGTAAAATGTGTAAATTCGCACAAACTGCAGGGATTAGATTTGAAAATATTCTAATTTCTCAAAATTTTTACCCCAAATGCGAAACTGGGTAAATTTTGCCATTTTGCGAAGACTGCAGGGATGCGAAATGAAAAATCTGCACTTTTGTCTTTTTATTACCCAATTTGCGAAGTTGGACCATTTGAATTATTTCTTAAAAATAACAGGGACCAAATGCGAAACTTTTTAGCTTTCTTCCCCAATTCGCATTCTACTGTAAAATTCGCATTTTTATTCGCACAATTTTCGCATCTATCTCACCAAATGCGAACAAAACAAGATCAAATGCAAATCCAATGAAGATCCAGATGCGAACTCAAGATTTTAAATGCGAACATTTTTCTTGAGATCATATGCGAACTTGATACAGATCTTGGACTCCAAACGTGCGAAACCAAACTATCAACATCATTCAGTTTGTTCATCCAAATCCATCCAAAATCCAGACTCAACAACCAAACACAAATGTGAATCCAGACTCAAAATCTATCGATTTCATCAGACTTTGTATCTACTTGCGAAAATCAACAAACCAAAATCCAAAAACTTTCGCACATCGACCCAAGAACAAAAATCTTCAAAATCAAATTCCAAGTCTTCGTTAAAATCAAATGCAAATTGCTTCAACTGTTCGCATCGTTTTCTGATTCACCAACCGATTCCAAAATCAAATATCTTCGAATTCAAACACATCATCAACCCAAGCTATCGATTCCAATAAACAAAATCGATTCACAACATTATATTCCAACCATCGATCATCAACTCTTCGTCATCACGTCGTACAACTATCAATATCCAAAATATCGATTGCAACAGCAGCAACAAAATAAACTTGTCCCTTTATCATCTGTTACTGATTTCATATGCGAATCCATCACACAATTGATTAAAAAAAATAATCGATTTTGACTTTTTAGCTGACTCCGACGAACACCAAATCCAACATAATATTTTCCAACTGTTCTTCATTATGTTCTTGATTGTTCAAGATTATCCATAAAGATTAATCTCGATATTGAGATCCAAAGAATTTTCGGTTTAGGGATTCCAACTCAAGAACAACAATCGACAAAAAAAAAATTCCGATCTAACTTAAGAACACAAAATTAAAGAACAATCAATGAAAGCACTGAAAGAATTTTGGATCACAAATACAACATAAAATCGATTCAGCTAGCTATTTTATTGATCAAAACAAATGGCAATCGATCAATCAGAATGATTAATTTGATGAAATCAGAACACAGGAAACATGAACACGATGAGAATCAAGAACGTACAACTCCTTAAAGCGTATGATAAAATCGACTTAATCAGCGACTATCATAAATCGGAATGAATTCAGATACAATTTAACTTTGGGCCAATTGATCCGATGAACATTAAAACAATCGTAGAACTTGGCTTGCAACTGATGAACAGTATCCGATTATGATCACTTGGGCTTCAAACCGAGATCATGAACAGTAATTTGATTTTTGATTGGGCTTGGACATTTGAACAATGAATAGTGAACAATAATCAGATATCGATTTTGAGATTAAGAATTAGAATATGAATTTGATACTGATTTTGGTTAGAAATTGATCTATTAAGAAAATAGATTGGATCTCCAATTAGGCTTGAAACAAACTCGATCCAATCCGAGGCAAAACGATCAAAAATCATAAACGCAACGCACGAATCCAAATATTACGAGAGATCATAGAGAGAGACTCACCAAAATTGCTCAAAATTGTGACAAAAATTGCCAAACCGAGAATCGTTCTTCAAAAATCACCTTGATCTTGAAGACCCGCTCTGATACCAATTGATGTGAATTGTTATCGAGAATTAAGAAAAGAAACGATAGATTTGAATGATGAAAGATGATGAACACACGGAGTAAATATTAATCCGATCTCGTTTTTATTAAGACTGATTACAGAGTAAGCTGAAGAGAGATATTGTGTTTCGATATCATGTATCTACTTTAAGCCTAAGTCCCTATTTATAGGGAACTTACAAAAAATATACTAAGTCTATACATTGACACTTCGCATACAAAATTGACTCAGTAAAATAACATACAAATGCGAATCATTACAATACACACTATTAGACTTTTACAACATACATCTACAGTTGAACAAAATAACCTAGAACTTAATAAATTATGGACAAACTTTCCTTAACGGGGAGGTAATGTGACACCCTGAAATTTTGGTCTAAAATGGTAGATAGTGAATTCATTATGAATCTCTTTGGCATTTGACTTATTGTGTTTAATTCATATTCTTTAAAGTAAATGGCATCATTACAACTACTATGAGATATGAAATGGCATCTTACTTCCATTTGAGGAAAATCTCAAACAAATCCAACAACACAAACTACAACCATAGTTTAATATGTCTAAAAAACTAAAAAATTATATTAAGTAGTACTGAGCAAAGCAAACATTCTAATCTATTTGTACATGTTCCCTTATTTCCAAAAATATTAAAAACGTTCAAAACGGTGTTAGTATACAAAAGATACGATAATTGTAAGAAAACAAACCAATATAACATTTATTTTCTTTAAAGTACTAAAATCGGTTATATCTTTTGAGGCACTTGCACACATGCTATGGAAATTCCAAGAGAGTTTTTGGAATCAAGCTATTGTCTAATATTTAATTTTATTCTCGAAATATTTTTAACAAAAACATTTACAAAAGTAAAAAAAAATAAAAAAAAAAAAAAAAAAACAAAAAAAACAATAAAAAAAAAAAAAAAAACCAAAAGTTTTGGGTCATTTAGATGCAAAACTTTAAACATGATTTCCCGGATTTGTACAACTCGAAAAATTAAACCATTTGGGTTTTTGGAGTAGTTGAACTCGAATCTATCATAGGCAGTTTCAACAAAAAATATTAGATGTCGGGATCTCGATATACAAAACTAAAGTTGTTTATACATTATTTGGAGGGTATGACATCACCATGGGCCACAAACCAACAACTTTTTCCACTCCTTCCTCTAGCCTACATCCCTTACACCTCTATCATCACATTCTTCGATATACACTTGAACAAAAAATACAAGCATGTGATGTTCTTATGTGTTTAACCATCCAAGACTTGCATGTCCTTACACTCTAACTAAAACTATAAATAAAGGGTCTTAACACCTCATTATAACTCAAACTCACCAACCTCATCTACCTCACTCTCCCCTCTCCATTTCTTTCTCATCTGTGCTAGAAAAGCCCCACCGGGACCACATTTCCACCACCATAAAACGTCATTGCCGCCACCCTTTTTTCTGCCATTGTTTCAACAATAAACCCCACTCCAATCACCCTCCTGCCCTCCTCCATCCCTTTGTTCTCGCTGAAAGACGAACAAAAGGAGAAGCACCAGAGGCTGTCAACACAACTATTGCCATGATCTGCCACCTCTTATTGCCAATGTTGCCTTGCTACCATCGTAAGTCACCACCACCATTTTTTCTCATATTTTTATTATCTGTAATCAATCAAAAGACCAGATACCATTTTTTTTCTTGATACATGCAATCATGATCGGGAGCAACCCCCCCTCCCCCCCCCCCCCCCCCCCCGCGTTTTTTGTACTTTGTTTAGTATCATTCCCTGTAAATGATCAAAGAAGGGAGGACCCTCAAATTTTGATTTAAATTAAACCATATCAACCCCTAATTCGAATTTCTTAATAAAATTAGTCCAATCCTTAAACTTTGATGCATATTAATCATAACAGCCCCATCCTTTATTTATTTTAACCAAATCAGTCTCATTTTGGTTAGATAAGTTAACAAACAGCCCAACATTTGTGAAATAATACCAAAACTTTCCATTTGGTTAGCCAGGTAACAAAAATAGTCCCAATGGATTATTTTAAACCCAAAAAGCCGTTAAATTGCGGTGTCTCACGACATGCATCACACCAACAACTCAAAATCATGTTCAGAGATTAAGGTGAGTATTACGACCCCTCTTTTAAGTTTTTATATGCCTTGGGGGAGAATACATGTGCTAACTATATTTGTTCATGTAAATCATACGTAAAATTTTATCATTTAATTTGAAGAACGCTTGTAAATATGAACTTGTTTAAACAATGTTATTTTGGTAAATAACAGGATATGTACAAATAAAGTACTTTTCAACATTGAAATAAAAATATGTTATGTTGCTAACATGAAACAACTAGCAAAATAATAACAAGTCTCATTTTACTACAAACACAATGATTTTATGTGACAAAAAGTGTGTCATAAATATTATGTCACAAAAATGTTATCGCCTTTGTAGTAATTCACAAGTACAAGACAAACTATTAGCATTCATGTAAGTATAAATAAATAAATATATATATATATATATATATATATATATATATATATATATAAATACATATTATTACATGTTATGATTATTAGAACTTATAGTTATATATGTACTTATGGTTAATACTTCAAGATGTACCTCTTAATAAAAGCAATTACCTTGCATTTTTGTGTATATCCCAAACATATTCGACTTTTATAAACTTTATACAATTCATTATGTCTAGTGACTTATCCACATAAAAGCTAAGGCTAAGTGCTAATTACATACCATAGTTCTGGGATTTACATTGAGACATTATTCATTAGCTATGTCTAAACGCATAACATACCGACACTACTATAATCATTAATTTTTGGATTGAGATATGTATGTATAGATCTATATGTACTTGACATACCCACCTGTGGTTGCTAGCTACAACCTCGACCGATCAATCAAAGTGAGTTATAAGTATCTACTATCGTTACTACGACATACAATGAAGCATTGTAGGGGTATATTCTGACACATAGCTAGGTTATAGGACTCACTATAAACATTAACTAGAATTTTTCTCACTCACTACAAACCATGGGCTTGGTTTCTATCAAAACAATTTTAAGTATCATTTTACTTATAAAAAACACTTTTTATTTTTCAAAGTTTATTCACAGTCTCTCTATAAAACAGAGTTCCAGGCAAGGTTTTAATTACAAAGAAAATACTTTTTAGACCTTTTTAAAGTATACTGTTGTTAGCAGAAAACCTGTGATTTCTAACCAACCTTTTGTTGACCCTCAAGACTTCATGTATTCTTAGGAAATCAACAATCCAATAATTCAAATGTTAGATAGTCATGGATTTCATGCAATCTAGTTTACTTGTTTTTGTTATGTTTTCCTACCTATTGAAGGCAATTCATATTCTATACTATTATTTGTATGAACCATGTATTCAAACATCAACTTGGAATACAATTGTTTTTTTGTTTATTGTTGTACTTGTGCTATATATTTAGTTTACATGTGATCTATGAACTCAGTCGCACAACCAAACAATTGTTGTTTTGTTTATTGTTGTACTTTGCTAATTGCATCCATATTTCTACTTTGTGTCGATTCTCTTTGTAAGGATCATTACTTAGTGAAAACATCTTTTTGATAACTTTGTTCTTAGTTTTTTCTTGTTTCTATCTGATCAAGAGAACCTTCAATAACCTTATATGTTATAGGCATATAGATCGATTTAGAACCAATAGGACTTTATTATTGTTCAAAATGCATATATCAAATGTGTAGTATGTTGATACACCCTGCAACAATTCTTCCTTTTAGTAGCTTATATAGTTAAAAGAGTCATTTTCAGCTTATTTCAATACCTAAAAATAGAGGTAGAATAAGAACCAATGAAGATAATCATATATGATTCAATAGATGGTAGATGAACAATTAAATAAATTTCACTTGCCCCAACACTGCTTATATTACTAGCTTACTAAACCCTTATAAATAATATCACAATCTAGATTAATAGAAAGCTATCATGGAAGTTTTGGTACATTTACATGGGATTAATAATTACAAAGTTGTTTAGGAACAAAGTGATATATTTTGATTAATGATTTCTCACTCTGAGCTTTCTAAATACAAATATAAATAATCATTATTTTGATACATCTTTCTGCTATTGGTGATCCAATATTATGGAAGAGTCATGAATACAAGTTGACAATTATAATAACTTGCGATGGAATGTTGTTGAGAAATATAATCACAAGAGTCGTGATTGTACATTCCATTTCAAGGCCACTAAAAGACATTTTAATCTTATAACTTTGCCTCTATAAGATTTTCCACTAGGAATAATTAAAGTAGAGTGTGGCTTTACATCGACAGAAAATATTTGTTCATATGAGAACGATAAGGGAGAATGATATTTGTATCAAACACCTTAGCACTAATAATATGTCAGCATATCCAATTATGAGAGTTCTAGCACATAAACCATTTCAATATGTCGTTAGTATTGGTTTAAGCAAATGTATATTATAATGTGATTCTGGCATAGTGTTTTACCGAAAAAATTTTATTTTAATTATTCAAGTACTTGATTACTATTCCTCCACAATATTAAATGTGTTTATATTAATAACTTCTACACACTTACTTTCTATATAGACAAATGTACAACATTACCACTTAAATCAAATGACATTTGGCTTAAAATAATCATAAGTTTTAGAAGAAACACTAAACCATGATCGATGGGGTCTCGTGTCTAATAAAGACATATTAAGTTGTAATTTTCTTCATTTAGTGTTAATATTTTACAATATGAACTTTAATTGGACAAACAAATAAAAAACCCATACATAGAAATAGTCATTCCGCTAGGTGAGAGAATGTTGGAAAATGACCCATTAATGTGGTCGTCGGAATATTATTTAAAGTTTCAATCCATTGGGTATATTTATGTTGTGTACCATAATATTTTTCAAATGAAACATGAGTTCTCTATGATTTGTTACATGTTATATGATGAATACGATATTTTTCCCTAATTTGAAGCACTAAATACGTGTGGTTTTAAAGACTTTCCCATTAGGTGCTAAATTGAATCATTAACACTATATATATATATATATATATATATATATATATATATATATATATATATATATAGAGAGAGAGAGAGAGAGAGAGAGAAATATGATACATCAATATATATATATATATATATATATATATATATATATATATATATATATATTAAAAGTTTATTTTTCTCCTCTTCAATTTTCTTTACAAAACAACATCATCTATTGTGTGAAATTCATTTATCGGATTTGATTAACAAAGACACAATTACAAGACGTTTAGTAGAATAAATATGCATCACCATCTTCACCCCACCAAAATTATGTTTTCTTGGAAGTATGTAATCTTCATCTTTTAATGTTTGTAAAGCAATGAAGAAATCGATCTTGGATTAAAGATGTACACACACATATTAACACACACACACACACACACACACACATATATATATATATATATATATATATATATATATATATATATATATAGATTTGCTCACTTTAATCCCTAAACCACATAATAGATGTACACAACACATGGAACTCTCTCTCTCTCTCTCTTTATATATATATATATATATATATATATATATATATATATATATATATATATATATATATATAAAGAGATAGAGAGAGAGAGTTCCATGTGTTGTGTACATCTATTATGTGGTTTAGGGATTAAAGTGAGCAAATCATTTCTACACCCTAAAAAGCATAAAATGGTAATCTTACATATTAATTATTGTTGGTAATTAGCAAATATTTAATTAATCCTTTTAATTTAGGCAATATATTTTAAGGATTTTAAATCGTACATAGTCACCGACCATTTTCATCATTAGCCACACCTACGCTGTCATTCTTCTTTCCTTACCATATGCGCCAAGAAGCCTCCATCGCAATCGAATATCTGTCATTTCTCTCAAACATTTCGGCCATAAATATAACAGGACAACACCCTCTTCTTCATACATCTATATGGTAGCATTTCGTATCAAGTATATAATGTCGTCTGAAGTTCAATTAAAAAAGTTACATTGTTCATTTTCGTTCGTTTATGTTTGTGAACATACTAAACGAAAATAAATGAACGAACATAAAATAACGTAAATTAATAAACATAATTGAACATAAATGAACATAAACGAATATATAATATAACAATGTAATCAAATACCATTGAATGCAAATGAACATAAAAAGAACTAAAATGAACGAACATAAATGAACGTAAATGGACATCATTAATGATCCTTCACAAACATAACTGAATTAATGATACCATTGTTCATGTTCATTCGTTCACTAACTAACAAAAATTTTTGTTCATGTTAGTTAATTTATTAGATAAATGAACATCTTGTCAAAAGGTTCACGAACAGTTCGCCAAATATTCGGTTCGTTTACAAACCTATTCGCACCTATTAGTTTACTGGTTACATATGACCTTTTTTATGAAAATATTCAATTTGTCTATATAGTAAAATATAATTTCTACATGGATTAAAATGTTTTTGATAATATCCTTGTAGATTTTTTCAATAATGAGAAGGAATTAGTGTTTTTGTTAATTTTCGATCTATTTTTTTTTCCTTTTTAGGTTTTGAAGATGTTATCTATATGGAAAAGAAGTAAAACATGGAGAATGAGGAATGATAGTGTGTATTCTAGCAGATTGTATTTTATCTAAATCTATAAAACGATTCTTCGCAAAGATATTCCTTCCTAATGGATTAGAATTTTTTTAGATTTTGATGTTTTTTTGCTTTTGTAACCATTCTTATTTTAATTTTTAAGAATAAATATAATTCTTAACCATTATGAGTCATTTTTTTTCCAGAATGAATACGAATTAATATAATAAGTCATTCTTAAAGAAATAAATTTACTTCCTATAAAATCTATATTCTTTGGAGAATGTCATTTTTTATAAATTACATTGTAGAATTCCATAATCAAGATAATTATCAAAAATATATTAAAAGAAACCATATTTTGTAAGAATAAAGTAATAAATATATTTACTATTTTATGGCTGACATTCTATCATTCTGACAGAATAAAATCGGTATGGTTTAAAAATTATGTTAGAATTAAAGATGAATTAATTAAAAAAAATACAATTTAAAATTAAGATAATCAAATATCCTTTGAAATCAAAAATTTTCATTTTTAAACTTGTGTTTACTAATTTTGAAGATAATGCAAGTTTACAATCCTACCCTTCTTTTTATTAGACGATACTAATCTACTTTTTTAATTAAATAATATAGGTAAATAACTTTATTGAAATAAATAAAATTATTGATCCGGGTTCATCTTTACCATCTATATTATAATCAAGCGATATATATATATATATATATATATATATATATATATATATATATATATATATATATATATATATATATATATATATATATATAATCATTGGGTGAGGACTCATTTTAAAGTGAGGACTCGTCATGACACATTAAAAAAATTGAAAAAAAAAATTAAATAGAAATCATAAAATCGAGCATAGATCTATATCTGGAAAAAAAGTTAGAAAAAAACTTTGAGTCATTCAAATTGAATCATGGATGATAATGAAAATAAAAAATTAAATTTGAATCATGGATCAATTTTAATGATGCAAAAATTCTTTCCGATTTTTTTTCTCTCGAACATAGATCTATACTTGATTTTATGATTTGTATTTTTTTTAGATTTTTTTCAATTTTTTGAAGGTGTCTCACTTTAAAATGAGTCCTCATATATATATATATATATATATATATATATATATATATATATATATATATATATATATATATATATATATATATAGACACACACACACTCACACACACACAACGCTCTAAATTGGGTGAACCGTGGCGTGGCGGCAAGGTCAAGTATCAAGTTGTAACAACCAGAAATTTCATATCACTTCTTGTAACTCAAATTGTAATCCAATTCGATCAACCAAACGCCGTTTCCAAATCCGTTTCCGATTTCTTCGTTAAATGAAGTCATTAACATATATCGACCTAAAATGACTTAATGAGTGTCTTAATGCCATTAGAAATCATTCTAACACCCCATATTAGTTATCGGAATAATTCTAGATTCGACCATATCGGGTTACGACAACTTGGTCGGGTGCGACCAAAAGCCACGCCTAACACCGGTATCAGGTAGAATTCCGCCGTGTCCAATTCCCGAGCATTATATAAATGATTCAAAGCTTTCATTTGAAGCTTTTGGCCATTCTTCCATAAACACACCCAACGTCTCTCCTCATCCATAATCAAAGGTCCAAAAACAAAGATTTAAGGCTCCAAATCAAAGAGGTAACATCCCTAACTTGTTATCTAACCTCTTTAGCCTTCAAATTGATGTTTAATTTGACATTTAGGACCTGGAACATGTGTTTACGGCCAAGGATCAAGCTTGGGCCGTAAACACTTAAAAATGGGGTTTTTAAGCCAATTAACCCTTCCAAATCATTGTTGGGACTTAGATACGACCTTAAGGCTTGCAAATCGGGACTTGAAACATTTAAAACATGAATTTTGAGGGACAAAAGAGAGTTTACGGCCAAGGCTTGTTCTTGGGCCGTAAACTCCTCAAAAATGGGGATTTAACACCTTCAATCATGTCTAAATGCCTTGTAACTCAACCAATAGTCTTGTGGTAAATCCTAGATCCATCTAAAAATAGTTTGGGGGTTTGTAACATATCAAAATGCCACATATAGGAGTTTACGGCCTAGGCACATACCCTTTGGCCGTAAACTCATGAAACCATGCCAAATGATGCCCCTAATTCACCCCAAGAGCTTGGAAAAATTTCTAGAATCACATGTGATTGTTTTAAGTGTCAAAAATTAATTATTCATGAACATATGAGAGTTTACGGCCATAGAACATGCTCCTGGACCGTAAACTCCTAAAAGTATGTTATATGGTGCCCAAAATTGATACCAAAACCTTGGAAAATTAATTAGAATCACATGTGATTGCTCCTTGTGCCTCAAATCACTTTTTCTTGACCCTAGGAGAGTTTACGGCCGTAAACTCCAAGTTTACAGCCATGAACTCCCTTTTAAATGGTATTAATCCATTCAAACCATTCCAAGGCATTTTAGTAAGTCATTCCAACAATCCCCAAGTCCAAACAAGCCATTAAACCCTCAAAACCATACCCACATGAGTTCACGGCCGTGAACTCATGTATGTATGCGATATATGGCCGTAAACTCCCTAATATGTTTACTCTTGGGGAGTAAACTCAAATCCCAAGTCCCTAGTATCTTTACACGTCCGAAGATGTCACCCGGGTCACTCCAAACGCTCGTTTTGAGGTGTTTAACCTCGTTGGAGTGTAATGTTCCATATAATTAGTGATTGTAAATCTAATTGGATATATATGGACATTATTATATTTTAAATAGGGACATCGCGAGTAATCAAGCCCCGAACCAACGTCTAGTGTTCGAAACCGTCGCATTTCCGAGTCTGGTGAGTTCATACCCCTACCCTTTTTCACTGTTTTCACTATTTTTAGGGGGGAACACAAGCAAAGTACAAGGGATTACTTGTACTCAAAACTTGTTTTCATATGTGTGTTTTACATATTATATGCTTTTAACACTAATTGGTACAATTGATAACCATTTGAACATGCAGCTCACGTAAACATATTATTTGTGAAATGGGTTTATAAACTGTTATGTTTGATATATTTCAAAAATGGTTTTCCACATTTTATCAGTTAAAAGCATGACATTAGAACATATGAACATAAAACTTGTACACTGTCTTGTCCTCGGTAACATTCCACATAGATACGCGAATGGAGGATTATCATACTATTACTACTAAATTTGTTATTCCTGTATGATTGGAGACACGTCCTCGGTGAACACTCCACAGAGATACGCGAGTGGGGGACTACACCCGTAACCAGAATCTCTGGGATTTAGAGAGCGTGACTTGAGTGTATAGATCTCTACGTGGCTGACTACCCCACACCTGGCTGCTAGCTATAGCCGAACCGAAATGGTTCAAGGGTGACGAAAGTCATAAGGTGATGTGGACTACTTATTGCCACAACTAGTCTATTGTATGGTTATGGAACTCGCAATCAGGATAACAGAG